>NC_080065.1:154798896-155421104 GCF_949987535.1 Balaenoptera acutorostrata
GCCAGCTGCAGGTGAGGACTGGGATTGATGAGAGGCGTCTTCAGGTGTCACACTGTGCTTGGGCACATTTCACCATGGGAAGTCAGCATCATCTCCCCCCCCAGATTGCTGTATTAAAATAGACAACAGGGAAGAACACGAATGTATACCTGGCTTAGGAATTTCAGCTAGAACTGCTGTCTAGTGAGCCTCCCAGGAATACAGTAAAACTTGTGGATTCTCACACTTCAGAAATTTGGAATTTTTGCTAATTCAGAAGGGCTTAAGATGATCTAAGTATATTCTATACAGAGAGGCTTGGTGAAACAATATACCACTGCAGACACAATGGAGACTTAGTCGCAGAAAAACCAAGCATTCAAAAAGCACATCAGACAGCTTTAAGCAGTCTTCTTCTGTAAAGCAAGCTGTCCTAAGCATCTCTATTGGTCACTATTTCGCTTTAGGATATTTATAATTTTAAAATGCAGTGAAATTGATCTTTTAAAATAAATGTTCTATAATCAAGAGTTTTCACGGATGCACGTTACAGGCATACCTCGGAGAAATTGTGGGTTCAGTTCCAGACCTTTGCAATAAAGTGAACATTGCAAAAAAGCAAGTCACACACACTTTTTGGTTTCCCAGTGCATATAAAAGTTATGTTTACACTATACTGCAGTCTACTAAGTATGTAATAGCATTATGTCTAAAAAACCAATGTACATACCTTAATCAAAAATACTTTTATTACTGAAAAATGCTAACCACCACCTGAGCCCTCAGGGTATCGTAATCTTTTTGCCGGTGGAGGGTTTGAAACATCTCGAGAATTACCAAAATGTGACACAGAGACGCGGAGTGAGCAAACGTTGTTGGAAAAATGGCGCCCACAGACTTGCTCAATGCAGGGTTACCACAAACCTTCAATTTGTAAAAAAATGCAGTATCTTCAAAGTGCAATAAAATGGGATATGCCAGTATCTACACTTATGCAAGGCACTTTGGCATACAAAACCAAAAGTAACCTTTAAGACCACGTTTTATGCTGTTAGCATTATTACTGTCCCTATATTAATCATAATAATAACACTTGCCATTTATTAAGCACTTTCCTTGTGCTTGGCACTCTGTTAGCGGTGTTTCATGCATTACTTAACTGTATTATCCTATGTTTATCCCTGTTTTGCAAATGAGCAAACTCAAGATTCGGGGTTAAGTTAAATAGCCGTGGTTACCCAAGGAGTCGGTGGCAGAGAGGGGATTTAAACTGGATTGGACTAACTCTGGGGCCGCATTCTCAGCAGATGGTAATGCAGTGGGGGGAGGATAGGATAAAAGCTGAGTTAGATTGTCAGGCAATAAAGGACGACTGTCAAATGAGATGCGGGTGATACATGCTAACGAAGGCTAATAGCCCTTGGTGAGTGCCACTGGCTGTTTTGGTAATAACAGGCTTGTTCTGTTCAAGTCTTCATCTTGAAAAAGTATGATGGCTGCCCAGGGCTTAAGAACAAGAAGACTTAAATGCTGGAATGCTTCTGGATGGTGCTTCCATAGGTTTGTCATCTTGAATGCCAGATGTCACCAGTCCTTCGTGCAGAGTGGTGATTCCAGAGAACGTAGGTGATTTCCCACTGCTGCAAATCAACTGTTAAGAAGAACCACATCCTTGAATGTATTTACCGCTATTTATATTCAAACGACATCACTGAGAGTAAAGAAGGGGAATAAAAAAGAAAAAGAACCCAGACTCTCCTAGACACATAAAGTTATAAAGTACTTTTTATCATCTCTGTTTAAAAAAAAAAAATGGAAGCAACTAGAGTCTTCAGATTCTTTTACAGCCTGGCCTATTTTGCAAGCACCAACCATCCTACTGAGGGTATCAACGGTACGAGGGTGATTTAGTCCCAACCTGGAGATGGGAAATAAACTACTAGTCAGGTTGCATTAAATCAATCCTGAAATGAATCTTCCAGCTATCAAATCTGGGCTTTTCAGGACAGTTTTATTTGCTAATAAGCCTAATAAATTGAAAGCTGCCAAGTGTTGTGGTGAGACGTGTTCCTTGAAAAGTATACACGATGTGAAAATGTGGGTTTGCAGCAAGCAGACGTGGCAAAAGATGGGGCTGGGAAAAGGAACGTGGGCCCTGTGTTTCAGTGAAGCTCCGGCTGCTCTGCCCCGTCTCCAGATGGAACCGCTCAGGATCCCCCGAGGACTGTTGTCATTCCTGAGTGAGTTACAGGAACAAGTGAAACCCAAGACTCTCCTATGACAGCAAACTAGCCCACAGGGCTTGGACAGTTAAAACCTAGTCAATCTTAACTTTTGGAAATCTTTGAAAGATGATATTCTTGTTTTAGCCTGTAGTTTGCCTGCTTATTTGTTTCTCATTATTTTGGTCTGAGGCCTTTGGAATCACCAGGAATTTGTCTACAATCTAATTTCCTTCCACTTTTTCTGGCCTCTCACAAAGTTGGGGATAGATGCTTTTCTCATCTCCCATCTCTACCCTGTTTTCTAATGAATTCAGTCAGTGACTGAAATTGAAGACATCAGGCCCATTCATCTCTAGGTAGGAAGAATAGCAGAGTCGCATGAGAGCCGGGTTCAAACTCTGGCTCCGCATACTACCTATGTTAGGTCATTTCATCCTTCTGAGACTTGCTTTTCTCAGCTGCCTAACAGGAATGCGAAGTGCTGTTCCACATGGTTGTTTCCAGTATTAAATGGGATATTCTTTGTAAAGTGCTTACATGGTGCCTGGCACGTAGTAAGTGCTCAATAAACTACAGCAGGTATTGTTTCTAACATTGTACCTGAGTACTGATGCCCAGTTGGGGATACAGTTCTCCTTATCATAACTTTGGGGTTCAAGGTTTGTCCCCAAGTGGAGAAATGGAAATCCAGTTTCTGACTTGCCTCTTTCAGGTAAATGAGTGAAGAATTCCAATTTTTCATGGTAATATTTTCACCTATCCAGACACAGGGATCATAGGGCACAGAATTTGCAGTTGAGTAAATTGAAGGTCAAGTGCCAGGTCTACTCAAGTATGTCACAGAACTCCTCTGAACATAACTGTCCTCATCTGTACAGTGGTAAGACTAAAAATATTTATCCTGTGATGTTTGTCAGGGTCTAACAGGTTTATTTATATAGAAAGAATCTGCAAATTGTTAAGTTTTAAACCTATTTGTAATGTCTTCTTTTAGTATCTAGCACTGGGTCTGGTATATAGCAAGAAGTTATTTGAGAGGTGGTCAACTTTCCATCCAATCCACCATATCTGCATCATTTTCAATGTAAGTAGTTGATGTGTGGAAGGGGGAGTGGGGCAGGGCTAGTCTCCAGGGAGGCCACATGACTCAGGGTGGCCAATGTGAATAGTGCATCCCCCAGAAGCAGTGATTGGTTCAGGGATGGGCACATGACCACACCAGAATAAGTTTCAGAACTTTTACAGGATCTATTGGGGGGAAAAAAAAAAAGCTCTTTTTTTTTTTTCTGCCAAACTCCATGCTGAAGTGGTAAGTATAGAAATACTGGGAGCCACCATGTAGAAAAAGTCCCAATGACATTATTGAACTGCTAGGTCCAGCCTTGCCTGAAGCCCTTGAATTTTTAGTTTTATGTGCCAAGAAGTTTCCTTTTCTTTCTTTTTTTAAAGCCATTTTTAATTTGGGTTCAACTACTTGCAAATGAGAATCCTGACTATACTTCAACAGTTTATATTGGTTTTGTTTATTTGCTTGTTTTTAACCTTGGTCTGTAAGCTAGATGTGCTTTAGGGAATAAACATTTGCATAGCACGTTGTATCTGTGTGTATTTCTTTTTGGGGGGAAGCGGGGGTATATAGAATCGTTGGTCTGCAGCAATTTAGATTTCTGCTTATGCACAAACCTTTCTTTTTTGGAACGTTGGATTCTTCCCTAATCTTTACTGTAACTGTACTATGAATATAGTCACTTCCTAAATCTAAAGCTTTTTTGATCATTCCACATTCTCCTTGACCTTCCGTGGGTGTCTTGAATTGCTGATCACCAAATGAGGCCATAAGATGTTATCAGACATAAAGGGACCGACTGGTTGGTCTGGTTGTGCCTCTCAAAGCCTCTGGAGTTTTGTGGGGTCACCAGAGTCTAGGATCAGAAGGATAAAGAGATGCCATCTTGCTAGCCAATGCTTGACTCTCGGTGGTGGCCGCTTGGAGGTCAGTTTTGAGATGTGTTGGAAGTCCAAGCCCAGGCTAAGTAGAGAAGTGTGTGGTGGTCCATTAGCAATGTCTGCAATGGGCTTAGGAGGAGGAAGTGGAGGTACTGCTGACCCTAACAGACATCAGGAGCTCAGATTTACCTACTTAGAGTTTAAATTCTTACCAGTTCACCCAGAGGAGTTTGGGGCCCAAAAAACCGTCATTAAGTCAAATTATAAGAGATTGATTGGTAATTTACATCTTTCCACTGATGTTAATATCCATTTCTCTAATTCCAGGAACTTCAGAAGGGACTCGGGCGCTTACTCTAGTCAGTCCTAAAAGAGGACAGACTCTAGTGAATACACCAGAAGAAAGGTTTGGGGTAACCCCCAAAAAACAGTTCCATGATGTGTTCTGTGTGCAAAATTTTCCTGAGCTCAGGAAGAAGAAGAAAGTATTTAGTAACTAAATTAGTTGTTCAAAACTGACATCTAATTCTCATGGCAAATAGAGGAAGAAAACTGCTCTCAACCAACTTGGTTGATCCAAATATTCAACTGCCATGAGCTGAACACATACTTTGTGCTTAAAATACATATATAAACTGAGTTCACATGTGTTTGTAGAATGCTAGGCTAGGAATAGCAACTGTGAGTGGTAACCTCAGTTCTGGGACCATCTAGCTAGGTGACCACAGATTAACCTCTTTGAGTCTCAGTTTCATTATCTGTAAAATCATTATAATAATGCCAATTTATCCCAAAGCGCTGCTGTGTGGGCCAAATGACAAATGTGGAAGAGCTCTGTAAAGCTATGAAAACATTATGCAAATGCAAGGTATTATATGGGCACACACTCTCTCTATACGTGCAGAGTTTATGAATAATATATGAGCTCTGTGAGTCTCAGCTCCACTCTGATCAATAATCTCACCTCCACGCTCACACAGAACATTAGCGACAAACATCTTGGATTAGTGTTTTGACAATGACTACAATGGCACTGAAGAACAGTGTTGAGAAAAGGAAAACAAACAGGAAACTGCTGACAGTGGCTTTAAGCCACAAACTCTATCTGAACAAAACTCCTTGGCGAATCCCTAAGCAGTAATTCAATAAACAAAGCCATTCACTCAGTTTTACCCCCAAAGTCCTTGGTGGCCCAGCAGTGCACATTCTGAAGGTTCACTTTGTTATGCACGGTCCCCATCCTCGGACTAATCTTTTTATAATGAACTTAATCCAGTTAGAGCTCCCTAGAATGGCCACGTGTCAACGTAATTGGATAACGGCCTGAGATTTTGTAATTATTCCTACTCTTCAAGCAGAGCTGGTTTGAGTGTGCCCAGCCCCTCCTCCTAGCACTGACAACCATTTTCCCAGTGATAAAGCTAATGCTGAGGGGGGGAGAGCGTCAGATGAGCTCTGTCCTGGGGGCCGGGGTGTTCGCAGGAGGAAACTGGGATGGAGGGAAAGGGAAGAGTGGTGGAGAGTCAGCTGCTCTGGGTAGACGATCTGTCTCTCTTAATAGGCTACCCCTTGCAATAAAGGAACGCAGACTTTGAAAGGCGTAGGTGTCTCTGCGCCACGGGGAAGAACAATTAACCCAGTTGAGAAAATGGTTTTGAACAATTTTGCAGCTGCTCGGGCACTGGGTCCCGCCTCATTTTCCTCTTTACCTTTCCCCTCATCGATGAACACCAGGCTCGCCTCTGTTCTCCCCAGTGCCCTTAGACATAAAGACACAGAGCCTCTTTGGGGGCGCTAGTCCCAAAACACTCTGAAAGAGGAAGTGCGGGTTGAGTCGGCGATTATGGAATTAAGATGCCAAAGTGTTCCCTGAAAACAGAAAATTCAAATGCACAATCACACTAAAAGGGTGCCTTTTCAGTTTGTTCCTTGAACGTCTGTGGGTCAAAGTCATTAGCAAGTCTAGGCTTGGCCTCCCCAAGCTATTTAGTATGGGGACTTGATGACTCTTTAATATCAAATGGGCCTCTCCTATGTATCCCAAACTTCCCCTGAGCTGAGAGTGTCGGTCCCACTTTAATAAACCTGTTACAATACTTAGAAGGGTCTGTACCTCCCATCATCTAAAGGATGCTGATGAAGTAGAGATGAGCGTCAGACCCCTAACTGGGAAGGGCCTGTGACGCGAGAGGAAAGGAGGAGGAAGGAGGGAAGAAGAGGCCCCCAAGGTGGTACCTCTCTCCAGCTCAGCAGATCTGCAACACTGATGCTTAATTTGTGCAAAGTGAACGGAAACCTGGTAAAACCGGCACTCACGTAAAGGGAACGAGACCGTGGTGAAACTAGCTCACACGGCCCAGAGCCACGCCACACTGACTCATATCAGGGAGTCCTCTTAATAATTTACAATTGTGAAATCTCATTCCAGGGAAGGAGACCAAAAGGAGATCAAAGGCTTCCTGACTGGTATTCACTATTAGGGCAAGGGAGAGGCTGACAAATTCTGGCCTCCCTCTGAGGGTCTGTGCCTCTCCTCTCCCTGCTTGGAGCCCATTCCACGCGCTTTCCTTTTAACATGTTCTAGGTCTGCTTTCAGTTATTCCAAATCTAATCTATCAACACTGAGATAGGAAAAAAAAATCCCCCGACTGCTTTAGGGCTAAACTCGGGTGCTTCCTCTCAACACGGGGATCGAAACACATGCATGTGTGGCTCGGTAAAGCGGCAGCCAGCGACTTAGGAAGCTCAAACCAAGTGAAGAAAAAAGAGGGCATTGGTTCTGTTAGGTCTGGGCCAAATCACTCTTGATTTGTTCTAATCTCTGCACTAGTATTTATTTTCACGATTGGATTAGAGACATGCTTTTCCTCCCAGGCTACGGCCTTGGAAGGTCCTTTGCACACCCTTTCTAAATTTCTTGTTGTAAGAATAGCTGCCCTATATATATTAAGTTTTATGTACACTCTGCTTATTTAATTATTGCAGAGCTGTAAGGAGTCCCATCTAGGGTAGGTGATGAAACAGAGGCTCTGAGACGTGAGACAACTTCCCCAAATTCACCCGGCTGTTTAGAGGGAGGCTGGAGTTTGGGTTTCACCACCACACACGCTGGCCTGGAACCCTCTCCCACCACTTCTGACTTGCGAGCTCTGCCTGAGGGCCTGAGAGCCACGAGGAAGGGGGCGGGGCTCGGCTGAGCCTAGTTCTCTTAGCTACCCCAGCCTCTTTGCACTAAAGAATCAGTCCAGGACATATACACACTACCAAACGTAAAATAGATAGCTAGTGGGAAGCAGCCGCATAGCACAGGGAGATCAGCTCAGTGCTTTGTGACCACCTAGAGGGGTGGCATAGTGAGGGTGGGAGGGAGGGAGACGCAAGAAGGAAGAGATATGGGAACATATGTATAACTGATTCACTTTGTTATAAAGCAGAAACTAACACACCATTGTAAAGCAATTATACTCCAATAAAGATGTTAAAAAAAAAAGAAAATCATAAAAAATAATAATAAAAAAAAAAAGAATCAGTCCTGCCCCAGGGCTGGCGGGACCAGAGGGCCTTGGTGTCACCACAGCTGCTATCGTGGGGCAGCACTGTTGGCCTGGGGACACTGAGCATCCCCCCAATACCTGCACATAGGTCTGGTCCTGCCTTTTCCTACCAGGCCTCCCCCAAGAGGCAGCCACTTCCAGGGAGGGTTTTTCATGGTCCCATAAGCGCTCCCCAGCGTTGCTCACACAGCAGCACAACAGTGACATCCAGGGGAGAGGCTGGGTGATGGCAGGGATACCTGGCCCCAGCTTCTTCCACAGGTTTTGGGCTGACTTACAAGCACACAGACCCTGACTCATCAGGGGCTGGGCATCTTGGGGCTTGTGGGTCAGCAACACCCCCTGCAGCTTGCCTGGGGTCCTTCCACACTGACTACATGCCCTCCCTCCAGCCTGGCCCTCACCCTCTCATTCCCACCTCATCCCCAGCCTTTGCTCAATGACTCCAGCGTTTAGGGAAGGCGTCTTTAACTTGACCTAGTCGGATACACATCAGCTCCCCCCACCCCTCAAACACAGCTCCATTCAGGAAGTCTTTTTATCAGCACCACCTGAGGACAGAGACGTTTCTGGAGTTAAAAATGAGCTCAGTCCTTCCCTCAAAGAAAAGTTTTCACAAGCAAATGGCAAATGTGCTGGATGTCTTATTATTACTATTATGTCTCTATCATTTTATCATTCATATTCATTGCGCTGTTGCCTTTGGCTTGATCTGCACTCAGAAGAGTAAAGGTTGTCTATGGAAGCAAGGAACAGTCACTACACATAGAGAATGAGACCCTAAACACACATGTGTGCTTGTATACACTCACACACACACACACACACACACACACACACACACACACACACAGAGAGAGAGAGAGACAGCGAGAGAAATATGCAAGCATTTAAACATCTAAACAGACACCAGGGGCAATACAAATGGAAAGGTTAAAAGAGAAATGCAACAAGAGAAAAAACAGATCCTTGCCTCTGCCAGGGCCACTTTCTGGGGGAGTGTTTGGGCCGGTGTCTGCCCATAATGGTGCACGGCCTGTGGGTGTTGTCTCTGCAGAGGGCACTCAGGATGCACCCTGGATCCCTCAGAAGCTGGGGGGAGAGCTGCCACCTGCAGCCTGGGCGCTGGGTCTTTCCTCACAGTCCCCTGCTCACTACCTGCTTTGGCCAGCAGGTGGCAGGGCAGAGATGCTGTGCAAGACTGAGGCCCAAAGAGGCAGCAAAAAAGGGAACCCAGACTGGGATGATGAGCCCTGGTCCTTTGTGCCCTGCATCCCTGCCACCACCTGTCCAGGCTGAGTGAAGCTTCAGCGCCACTGGTGTTACCACTGGGGCCAGTTCCTCTGTATACTTTGTCGGGTTTGGTGAAATCCTTCTCAAAGTATGTGCCCCACATCCAGGGCCGGGGGCAGGGTGAAGCTCCGGGGAAGGAGCCTGAAAGGTCGCTTGCATCATCCTGGGAGAAAGGCAGGAGGGAAAGCACAAGGGCCCAGCTGCCTGCTTCCTCTCCCCCGACTGGACGGTCCATCCGAGCGTCACGCCTGCCTTGTTTAGGGCATACACAGTGCTGGGCACAGGTGCTCAAGCACTATTTGACTTGTAGTCATGACTACATGAGGCGTTGGAGCAGCTAAGTTGAGCTGTCGTTTTCTGGGTGTAGCGGGGAGAATCAGAGAGGGAAGGAGCTCAGTTTGGAGCAGGCAGGATTTAGGTGCAGATAGAGTTCAGAGCCAGAGCCTGTGGGAGCTGCGGAAGGACACACGGCTGCAGGTAGCAGCTTTCTCTCAGCTCCTGAGAGAAATGACCGTGAAGACTGGGTGACACTTTGCAGGTTTAGGTGGCGGAATCCCCCTCTCTGGAGATTTTTAAGAAAAGGAGGATCTGGCAGGAAAGTTTCAGTGGATTGATTTGCTGCAAGATGCAAGGATAAGAGCTTCCTTTTTCCATTAGCAGGTATTTTTTCTTGCCTGTTCTTGCTCTAGAAACAAAATCTAGCCTGAGCCTAACACATACAACAAACAAAAGGGATGAGTCTGATTGAACATGGACAAGGCCAGAGCTCAGCTATTTGGACCACCCCCTGGTTGTCACTGTCTCCTCAAAGGCATTGTGTGAAAATCCCAGGGCTCTGCTAACATAGGTTTGGAAACTGTTGGTGAGGACAGATGATCAGGGCCCACAGAATTCCTAGCTGGTCATCCACTGGGTCAGTTTCAAATTCATCTTCCTGAGCTCTCAAGGGAGGGGTGTGGACTAGATCAGCAGCTCCCACACCTGGTTGTTCTTCAGACGCCTACACCCCACCCCACGTCTCCAGGATCAGAACTTCCTGGGGCAGCACCTGAGCATCTGCATTTTTCATAAGCGTGTTTGGGGGCTCTGATGCTCAGGATTGGGAGCCCCTGGACAAGCTGGCCTGTGAGATTCTCCTCACCTGCAGGACTTCCGAGGCTCTGCAGCTCTGCTTTTAACCTGGAACAAACCTGACTGGGTTTGGGTAAGCTATGCTTCCCTCCCAATAACGTATCCACAGAGCAGAGGCCGCAGAAAGTCCAGGCAGTCATGGGGACCGTTCAGCATCTCGACGGACATTCCAAGAGGAACCACACCATGGGAAATATAAAGCAACGGGGTCACCGATGAAGGCTCAGATCTGTAGTATGTCACCCACATGTGGCTCTGTGAAACTCCAGCCCCTGGAACACATCACAGGGATGTTCTTGCTCTTGTTATAGCCAGCACATCCTCCGGAGAAGGCTTCCTTTGAGAATCCTCCAAAACCATGTGCCATGACTATATACACGTGAGGCCAAAAACAGCTGACCAGACGGGGTTAAAAAAAAAAAAAAAAAAAAAGCAAAAGCAAAGTGCCAAAGTGGAGGGGAATCTTTGCTAGAGTTAGGTACAGAAGTCAGTGTGTAAGGCAACTTTACAGCTAGTTAAAACTGCCCTTGAAAATTCCTGAAATCACCCATAAAACACTGCACTGGATGGCTTTGAGTACACAGTTCTGTATAGAAATATATACATGTTAATATATAAAGCAGGACAGGAAAACTTTTTCTTAAAGGCCCAGATGGTCAATATTTTAGGCTTCGTGGGTCATACAAACTCTGTCACAACTACCTGATTCTGCTGTTGTAGCAAGAAAGCAGCCACAGCCATACAAATAAATGAGCATGGCTGTGTCTTAATAAAACTTTATTAACAACAACAGGCAGTGGGACAGACTTGGTCCTTGGGCCAGTTCCCCAGGCCAGAGTTTGTCACCCTCCATTATACAATATAATAGAGGGAAGGACCTATTTTACAAAAAATATCTGTCTCAAAACTACCGTATAAGGATGTGGAGTGGGAGAGAGGAGCTGATTCGAGTTTTCTGTCTCAGGTTCACCGGGGCATGCATTGACCAGAATGGCAGGTGAAATCACCCAATATTAAATGATGTATTTGACTCTCACTGCTCAGCCCACAGAGCTGAATTCCGTAAGCTGACTCTTACCCTTCGTAACTCAATATATAAATATATAAATATAAAAACACCAAGTCTGTTTTGTTTTTTTTTCTAATTTCAATTAGTTATACCACATCCCAGAGGTTCAGACTAGGGCACATCTAAATCATGGGTGGCAGCAAGGGGAAATATCAGAAAATATCAGAAAAGTCAGGTTCTAACCCTTCATCTAGGAAGATGGCAGACACCAGGAGAAAAATCAGCCCCAAGGTAGGGCAGGTATTGGTGTGGGAGAGGGGAGTGAGGGTTTTCTTACTGCCAACATTTGGCAAGAGAATAGCATCACTCTGTTTGTTTGCAATGGTCAAAGTGCAAAAGTTCTTGTGAAAGACTTACACATACTTGGCACAGTATTTAAGGCAGAGTGACTTACTGTCAACACTGGTTAAAGGAAGCAGTGATTCCTAGATGTGAACAATGCTTATTAAGAAAAATATCATTTCAGGCAATGGGAAGGAGCTGCACCATTCAATGGGAAAGTCCAAGAAATGAGCTCTCGGCTTACTCTTAGAGAAGCGAGCCTTCTTTATGATAAGGGGGTCCTGCTGACCAGTGGGCTGACCCCTGGTTTGGCCTGATCTGTCACTCTGTCTACCCCTACAAAACCATCTCATGAAGAGAGGCCTCCACCAAAGCGAGACGCAGAGCCAAGAGTAAAGAGACCCACGACTTAAATTCATAGACGCACAAGGCTGTTCCGGACATGGGAAATACACGGCACAGCCCCGACAAACCCGGCTGGAAGGTCCCTCTTCACTGTTCCCCCTCGTCCCTGTCTTCCAGACTCAACACCACGACCTCCACCTTGCCCCACTGCCCAAAGCTACCTTGAATTTCCTGTTGTTTCCTGGGGAAGTAGGAGGTAGCTCCAAAGAGTTGGGAAATAGATTTAATGAGAAGTATTCCCCCCAAATTCCCAAGTTCTGTGGGTTATAAATGAGGCCATGAATCACAGGGCTTCCCGTAACATTTTATTTATAAAATAAAATAATATAAATAAAATAAAATAATATAAAATAAAAATAAATAAAGTATTTTGTAATATTTTTATTTGAAAAAGCAAGAAAGGATGTTGGAGGCATAAATAGATGCAAAGACCAGATTTTGGCCCATGTCTGGTTAAGAGGGAAGGCCTCATTCCCCCTCCTTCTGGCATTCCCAGCCCTCCAGCTGTAAGAGCTTTATTACTGGAGTTCAGCACGCGTTTACATTCCAGGCTGATTGTTGGCACCAACGTCACATTTGGTATTACTTCCCCCACGTTGCTGCATTCCTCCCCCCCCCCCACCCCGGCTCCAGCTCCGGCTCCGTCACCCCCTGAGAAGTTCCCGCAAACAGTCTTGAAGGCCTGAGGGCCCACTCTGCGGGGAGCAGGAGGAAGATGAGGAGGAGGAGGAGGAGGGAAAAGAGGAGCAGGAAGAGAGGGCGGCCAGAAGAGGAGAAGGGAGGGGAGAAAGAGGAGGGAGAGAGGGAGGAGAGGGAGGAAGAAAAAATGGCTAAAAGGGTGGGGAAAAAATGACACCAAAGGGATGAAGGAAATATTACAGAGAAGGAAGAAAAGACAAGAAAAAGGATAATACTAATAAGAAAAGGGCTTCCCTGTTGGCACAGTGGTTGAGAATCTGCCTGCTGATGCAGGGGACACGGGTTCGAGCCCTGGTCTGGGAAGATCCCACATGCCACGGAGCAACTAGGCCCGTGAGCCACAATTACTGAGCCTGCGCGTCTGGAGCCTGTGCTCCGCAACAAGAGAGGCCACGATAGTGAGAGGCCCGCGCACCGCGATGAAGAGTGGCCCCCGCTTGCCGCAACTAGAGAAAGCCCTCGCACAGAAACAAAGACCCAACACAGCCAAATAAATAAATAAATGAATAACTAAATAAATAGATTAAAAAAAAAAAAGAAGATAAAAGTGAGATCCAGCAAAGTGAATGGGGAGGCAAATCCCACAGAGAACACTATATCCTCCTTAAGAAGCTGATCCAATTGGAGGGTTTCTTTGCTCTGACATCTTCTGCATAGAGATTTAGGTCTAACCCAAATGGATGTTTCTCTTCCCACTGCCATGGCTGTGAGCAGATTGGTACAGCTTTCATTCATTCATTCATAAAGCTTGCGTTTCTGAGGAATTATTTATACCCAGGTCATGAGGGTCGTTGTGAGGATTCAAAGAAATAGCAAGTGCTTAGCAGAGGGGCTGCCCCCTAGGAAGGGCCCAACAGCATCTCAGCAATTATTATCACCCCAGCTACTCCTCAAGGAGCCTACAGTTTAGTGCGGAAAAGGGGGAAAACGAAGTGAGAATATTATCTGTTTCCTTGGCCCATGTCTACGCACGCCCGGTCAGAAACAAACTCGGCCTGTTCTCATCTGCAACATGAAGAGCTGTGGTAGTTAAATGAGATAATTAGTGCAAAGCACTAAGCAGGTCTCCAGGTACATGCAAGCACAGCCTGTCATCAGCGATGCAGGGCCCAGTGCCTGCACATAGTAGATGCTTGATATAACCCCGCGGAAGGGACGTAGGTGCTGTATGCACACTCACTCCCACATTCTCTTCTGGGTCCCCTAATTGACTCTCAGCCCGGGGAATTGGGGCAACAGAATCAAACATTTACTGTGCACAAAGAGCCCTCCTACATAAATATTTATTTGCCCTTCAAAATGTTTTCTCTGCTGCCGCTGGCTGAGAACCAAAGAAACGCTATATTTAAGCATCCAAGTTGACGGCTTCTAAAATGCAGCCATAATGGGCCCCCAGATAGGCTCTGCCTGTGGAGCTGGGAGCTGAGAAAATTTTTCTTCAAAGGTGTCATTTCTGCTCTGGGGAAACAGGTGTCACTCCAGAGCCCAACAATTCGCTGAAAATGGTCTTATCCTAGATGATCGAGCATAGGAAGGAAGGAAGGAGGCAGGAGGGTGGTAGAAAGCTTTGGCAATTGCTTCTCCAAAGGAGTTAACCTCGGGCAGGGTATTCAACCCTCTGGGCCCTAACTGCTCACCCATAAACTAGGAAGAATAATCCCAACTTTGCCAGGCTGGAAGCGGCACAAATAACGGACACTAAATAAGAGAAGTGCAGCTGGCACATAAGGCTCTCCATGAATGCTGGTTATTATTTTTATTTATTAGAAACAGTGGCTTAGGGACTTCCCTGGTGGCGCAGTGTTTAAGAATCTGCCTGCCAATGCAGGGGACACGGGTTTGAGCCCTGGTCTGGGAAGATCCCACATGCCGCGGAGCAACTAAGCCCGTGCACCACAACTCCTGAGCCTGAGCTCTAGAGCCCACGAGCCACAACTACTGAGTCCACGTGTTGCAACTACTGAAGCCCGCGTGCCTAGAGCCCATGCTCTGCAACGAGAGAAGCCACCGCAATGAGAAGCCCGCGCACTGCAACAAAGAGTAGCCCTTGCTTGCTGCAACTAGAGAAAGTCCGTGCGCAGCAACGAAGACCCAACGCAGCCAAAAATAAATAAATAAATAAATAAATTTATATAAAAAAGAAAAAAGAAACAGTGGCTTAGTTTTGTTTGGGGTCTGGGGAGCAAAAATGGTAGGAAGCTCCTTGAGACGAAAGGAAGGATATTCCTTTCTAATGCCTTCAAGATGCCTGTCTCACAGGTGAAGTTGGTTAACACTCTGCAAAGTAGGTTCCCAGAGATAATGATTCTATCAGTTAATTGACATACTACTATCAGGGTATGTCACCTCCAATTTACAGATGACAAAAGCAAGGTTTGCAGGCAGGATACGACCTTTCCAAGGTCATTTGAAGCCAAGGTTCTATGTCTCCAACACCTAAGAACTCAGGGAGTTCAAACCCATGTACCAGCAGGGGCCAGGCAAGTCAGGAAGAAGAGTGACATGGCCACATGTAAAGCCATTGTTTGGTAAGATGGAGAGGTAGGGCTTGCTTACAGGGGGCGGCTCTTCTAGCTGATTGTTGCCGGGAAAGAATATGGGCCAGGGTGGCCAGATCTTCTGATTTTCAAGCAAAACAAAGACTCTGGATTTCTAATGGCAACAACTTTAAAAAAAGCACATGCAAATAGATGAAAAATGAATATTAAAGATTATGCTTAAAACACTGGGAAAAAAAAAAAAAGCACATGCACCTATGTGTCAGATCTGACCTGAAGTCCTCCCGGTTTCTGCTCCCACCCTCCATCTCTGCCTCCAAAGACTTCAGAATATCTCTGGGTGTTCCGCGGGGAGGCCTGTTCCCGGGCCACGCTTCTCCGGCCACCTAGTGGCACTCCTGGCCTTCCCCACGGTGGGGGGGGGGGGGCCCAGCTCACCAGGTGTTTCCTATTTAATTTTGATGTGCGGGTTTTAACAAGAGCAATTTATAAGTTTGACATTGTCAGTGGTGGTCTGAATGGCTTCTCAGACTAATACAAAGGCTGCCAGAACCCATTAGCAAATCAGTTGGGTAGTGTGGTGTTTTTGAACAGAAAATTATTTTTCTATTTTTGCAGGTTAGACAGCACTGCTCCCTGGAGGCTCCCGCAAGAGGGACTCCGGGTGGCTGTTTTCTCTAAGTCGTGAATACTAATGGTTAGGACTAAACTGCTTCCTGCTCTCCTGCCTCTCCCCTCCCCTCCCTGCCCACAGCCTCAAGCCTGTTTACTAGCTCAGGTTGAAGCAGTTTATTTAGCCCCTTCTGGGGGTCAGGCTGTTGTAGGCCCAGACAGATAGGAGATGCATTTGAACATGAGCTCAAAATCCGTGGCCCCGACTGTACCCCGGCAGACGCACTCCAGTACTGACCACGTGGCCAGGTGAGCGTGCAAGGGACAAGCTTGGGAAACATCACCATTGGACCAAGTTCCCAAACTTTGTTGGGCCCAGAAAGAACACTAAGCTTTGGGCCACTGCTGAAGGATTCAGCGTAAGAGTGGGGATTATAGAGGCTGTGTGTCGAGGTGAGGGAGGGAGATGAGACCAAACAGAGCACCAGCAAGGAGGAACTCGCTAATGATGAGTCTGATTAAATTTTGTTTTGTAACATGTGATGAAAGCTTCTTTCCTGCCCCTTTACCCCTTCCAATGAATCCTGTGGGAATGTCTCCGTTCGTGGCTAAGATTTCAGGTTTAGGTATGTGACTCCTGCTGAGTCTGATCTTAAGTTGCTCAAGAAGCAAGAGGGGGGGCTTCCCTGGTGGCGCAGTGGTTGAGAATCCACCTGCCAATGCAGGGGACACGGGTTCGAGCCCTGGTCTGGGAAGATCCCACATGCCGTGGAGCAGCTGGGCCTGTGAGCCACAACAACTACTGAGCCTGCGCATCTGGAGCCCGAGCTCCGCAACAAGAGAGGCCGCGATAGTGAGAGGCCCGCGCACCGCGATGAAGAGTGGCCCCCGCTCGGCGCAACTAGAGGAAGCCCTCACACAGAAACGAAGACCCAACACAGATATAAATAAATAAATAAATAAAAACCAAAAAACAAGCAAACAAAAAAAGAAGCAAGAGGGACCAGCCAACGAACATGTGGGTTATTTCCATGCCAGCAGAATAGCAGGGGCAGCGATCTGCTGCTCTGGGGTAACACACACTCTGCAGGCAGCCACACCACATGCACGGGCATGAAGCCTTCCTGGCCCGATGGCAAAGTAGACATGGTACCTGTCTGAGAATCTGGAGGCCTGAGTTCTAATCCTGGCTCCTGCACTAGCTTGCTTGTGACCTCACGCAGGTTATATCTGACCCTGGACCTCAGTTTAACCATCAGTACGTGAAGGCGTTGGCCTACATCCTGGAGAAGCTAAAGTCTCTCTTAAGAATGACATCCCAGCTTCTGACAGGCGTTCAAAGCCAGGTGGAGCTCCTCAGGGGAAAGAGGCTCTGTGTTAGTATGACTGCAGGCCAAACCCACGTAAGCAAGTCCCCCCACATGTGAAAACCACCCTGGAGAGGCCACTATTCTACATCATCTGTGACTTTGTGGGATAAAGTGTCTGTAAGTGGAAGAAAAAACAAACAATTACGTTTGTTTCAATTATGACCGACACCCCGGGAGAGGCCCCGCCCTGGCTGTCTGGAGCAGGTGATCTCCCCGGAACGAATCCTGAGGTGTAGGGACCAGGAACCCGTCCTAGTGATGTGGGCAGAGGGATTCAG
Organism: Balaenoptera acutorostrata; assembly: GCF_949987535.1. NCBI lineage: Eukaryota > Metazoa > Chordata > Mammalia > Artiodactyla > Balaenopteridae > Balaenoptera > Balaenoptera acutorostrata. The sequence continues at coordinate 154,816,239 of NC_080065.1, forward strand.
AGCCTTGAGGACGTGGCTGCTTTAGTTCTTCTGCAGCCCCCAGGCCTCAGCTCTGTCTGCCCTGTGCCTGGGAGTCAGCCTGGAGCTGCTTCTCCTGCGTTCAGCTCAGACATGAAGGACCCCGGCTGTGGTCCCCAGCAAAACGAAGACATCTGGCCTTAGTGGGAACCATGTCACTCCAGAAGATAACAACAAAGAATGTTTACTGAGTGCTCTGCCTGTGCCTTGCGCTGTGATATACGCTTGAACCCTTGCAACAGTCCTATGAGACAGGAACTATTCTTATCCTCATTTTAGAGATGAGGGAACTAAGGCACAGAGAGGTTAAATAACTTGCCCACAGTGACACATGGGTAGAAGGCAGAGCCAGGACTCAATCCCAGGCAATCAGATTCCCAGGCTCTTCATCTTAGCCACATATTATACTGTTCTCCTAACATGGCCGGTGGCTCTAGACAGAGTCAGGAACTCTGTTGTGTATTTTCTACGCTCTTGTTTAAATGTGTGTCTTCCCAGAGCAAGACAAATATCATATGATATTGCTTATATGTGGAATCTGAGAAAAAGATAAAATGAACTTCTTTGCAAAACAGAAAGAGACCTACAGACATAGAAAACAAACTTTACCAAAGGGGGAAGTGGGCGGGGGGGGGTGAGGGATAAATTAGGAGTTTGGGATTAGCAGATACACACCACTATATATAAAATAGGTAAACAAGGACCTACTGTATAGCACAGGGAACTCTATTCAATATTTTGTAATAACCTATAAGGGCAAAGAATCTGAAAAGAATACATACATATGTATTTTCATATATATGTTTAACTGAATCACTGTGCTGTACACTTGAAACTAACACGGCATTGTAAATCAACTATACTTCAATTAAAAAAAAAAATGAGTGTCTTCCCTGCTGGATTAGAAACTCCAGGAGAGCAGGAGCTGTGTCTTACTTATTCACCACTGCGCATACGGTGCCCAGCACGTACAGGGCATGTAGTAATGCTCAGTGCACCTCTGGTTTATAATGCAGACACAAATAGATGTGTGAATAAAATCCAGCAGCTGAGAGTTAAAGAGCAATACCTCCCCCCTAGTATTCTGAAAAGAAAAAGGTTAAATACATTTGTTAAATGCCCACTTGTTTGCCAGATATTGTGCGAAATGTTTTACATGAGTGGTTTCTTTAACTGTCATCACAACAAGGGAGGTACAACTTCATCCTTCCTTGGGGAAAACTGAGGCTCAGGGAGCTTAAGTAAATTGCCCCAAATCATGCAGACTTAAATGGCAGAGCTGGGATTCAAATTCAGGACTATCTGACTACAGAACAATCTGTGACTGTGTGTCACGTGAGTCCAAACTTAAACCAGTCCTGGTCAAAGATACCTTCTTAGGCTTGGATGGTTTGGTTTGGGAGAAAATAATCACCACATAGTACAATGTAAATAACATAAAACTGAGTGAGTATCAGAAGTTGTGGATTTTAAGCTTCGCACGTTTACTAAATTAGTAAGTTTCTCCCCTGTCTTGGACCATCTGTAAAATGAGGAGGCTTGAGCAAAGGATCAACAAAGTACCTCTCAATTTTAATGGTCTATGACTCAATGGAAGAAACAGAGCCCAGAAGAGAGCCAGGAGATGCAGCAGTGGTCTTGGGGATCTGGGAGTAGGTGATCTCTCTCCGGCCCGCTGGAGGTGGTGATAAAGAGGACAGCAATGAGAAGGTAGGTATGATACCCTTAGATTTTTTTTTTTTTTCTAATTTCCCATCCTGCGTGAACCTTGTGAGGCTTCAAAGCCCTTGAGTCATTCAGACACTCACTAGCTCAATGTCAGGAAGTGGTGGCTGTTTCTTCAGCGTCCCAGATAATGCTAAGATCGTAAGAGAGAGCCAACGATACAAAGCCAGGTTATGAATACTGGAAGGAAAATACCTGAGCGTTTAGCAAGGATTTGTAGTCATGGAACCAGAGAATACTAATAAAGTCAGACCCCTAGAGCACTGGGAGATGGGAACTGGGAGCTCAAAGAGATGTTTTGTTTGGTCCAAATGGTACTTTAATAATAAAATGTAAGCTAAAACCCCAAATATCCAGATTTTCTTAGGGAAAAAAAGGAAAATCTGAAAAGTGTGGGCCTGCATTCCCACATGGTAAATACTGGATAGAGCTGAATTGGGTAAGAATCTTGTTATAACAGAAGAAAAGGAAAACCCAATCCAAATACCTGAAAAGCCAGAGGGAGATTAGAGGGTAAGGTTGGTTAAATTTAGAGCCTAATAAGGTCATCAAGGACCCTGTTTCTTTCTGCTTCTCCTTTCTTCCTTCTAAGATATTAGCTTCCTCATAAGGCTGGCTTCCCTCATGGGGGCAAAATGGTAGTTACGGTTCTAGACTTTACAACTGCATTCTGTAGAACTGAGAGGGAACCAGGCTTTGTGTGTCTCACATTTTCCAGCAAAGACCCCTGAGCTTTGGGCTGATTGGGCCACCTTGGCTTTGGGAATACCATTCCGTGGGTTGGCTTAAACCGGGGTGACCTGAAACAATTATGACAGCAAGGTGTACAGGATCCTTCTGATTAGTTTATACCTGTCAGGGGCATAGCATGTGTCTTGGGGTGGGTCCCATCCTAAGCACATGGCTGCTACCCAGTGGGGGAAGAGCAGGATTGATGTCAGAGAGACAGTCTCATTGTTCACTAGATCCTGCTGTCCCCCTTGTTGGGTACCTGCTCTCCAATTCACCATGCTCCCCATCACCCCTGCCTGTCTGACACCTGGCTCATTTTAGCCGTGCTTCCCAGGTACTGGACAATGAGTCGAATGAGAGGGCATGAACTAATGCCCTCCTCTCCTCAATTAAATGAAAGAACACGTAGGTGCTCAGAAGCACACAAAAGGCAAAAGCGTTGAGTCAGAATCATTTTACAAATGGGGAAGTCAAGGCCCAGGAACCTGGGACATATTCCACAGTCGCAGGTCAGGTAGGAAGAGTTAGCTCCAAATGGCATGGCTGAGCCAAGGAGAGAGCCCAGGGAACTTCACGCCGTCCACATGGTGGCAAGCCTGATGTGGAATGAAGCTGAATGACTTACTGTCGACTTGGACAGGATCAATTCCCCGCTCAAGAGTTAACTTTCAGTCCATGTATAGATGGAAAGTGATGGAGAAATCAAGTCAATTCAGTTTTGATGAGCAGAGGCAGCCTTTAACATATGCACGGCTGGGAGAAATCCCTGTTTTAAAGGTGAAATCTAGTGGGGATTTTTTCCTGCTGAGGACAGGGCTGAACTAACACAAGTTGGTAAAAAGCTCCTACATTGGTTTGTAACAGCATCCCAGGTTCCCACCGCTAAACAGTTCCGGGAGGTCCTGGTTTGAATATGGGTGTTTACTGAGCTGAACTGCAGAAAAAGGCATGAACACAACTCGATGGTTTGACAGTGGAGTCAGAGAAATTACCAATCAATGTATCGTGAATATAGGACAGGTAAGTTTCTACAATGATATTAGGTCAGGAAAGGTGGGCAAAGGAAAATCCTCTAGAAGATGCTGGGTACCCCTGGAGTGGAAAGGGGCACTGGACCTGATTGGGGGTGAACAATGAGATTGGAGAGGAGGAATCCAAGAGGGAAGGGGAAAGGTGCTGGAGCTTTATTAGTTTCCGGAAGTTAACCTTGCTTTAAGAAAAAAAAGGGCACTGCTCTCAGGAAAGATGCTGGACTGAGACGGAGGGCAGGCAGTATGGCTAATGGTAAGAATCTGTCTGAAGAACTCACAATTTGGGCTGTAAAGATGGATGGTAATCTAATGAGCCTTTGACCTTGAAAACCTTTAGTTTCTCACCTGTATAAGGGGGAGTCAATGGCTAATCTATTACATCTTTTCCTCAGAAAATCTTCATCCCAGAAAGAATTGTCACCACCCTCCCCCACTCCACCCCCTTCCCCTTTCACTGTTAAAATACCCCATCAGGGACCAATGCATCTTTGATTGCATAAAAGCCCTGGCAGAGGGGAAAGATTACTCAGGTGTCCACTGCAAGAGGAAATAGCCCCCAGAGTCACTCATTCATTAAAAAAAAGTACTGTATTTAGTTTCAACCATGTACTAGACACTGTTTCAGTGCAAAGGTGAACAAACAGAACAAAACAAAAATAGAATCAGTACAAAAGCTATATACAGACCCGGCCCTGTTTCCTGCCCCACGACAGATGAGGCAGTGGGGGTGGAGAGTGAGAGCCAAGATTAATCAAAGGTTAATCAACAGTAATCAAATAATACAAGGCAATATAAAACTATAGGAGTAATAAGTGCTTTGAAAGAGAAACAAAGGGCGTTGTAGGGATTTAGAGAAGAGAAAATGGGTTTAACTAGGAAGCCGGGTGTTTGAGCTGAAAACAAAGTGAAGAGGTATCAGGAAATAGAGCTCTCCATGCAGAGGGAACAGCATGGACAAAGGTTCTGTAGCAGAAGGAAGCAGGATGGGATGGTAGAATTGATAACTAGTTCAGGGATGCTGGAGTAAAATGCAAGATGATTCTTGGAGAAAAGTCAAAGGCCTAATTATAGGGATATTTTGTACTGTTGGAAAAGTTTACCTTTATCTTAAGAGCCACAGGGTACCATTTAAGGTATACGTATGTGGGTATGTATGAGAGAGAGAGAGAGAGAGAGAGAGAGAGAGAGAGAGAGTGTGTGTGTGTGTGTGTGTGTGTGTGTGTGTGTGTGTGCATATGAGAGAGAGAAAGATGGAGAGAGAGAGAGAGATGGAGAGAAAAGATGGCTCTGGGTATTGCACGGAGCAGGGATGGTGTGAGTGGGTGGGGTCAGGAAGGTATGACGAGGCCACAACAACCTGTGATTTTGCTGTGACCTCCAGTGCCCAGGACTGCGGTGACTAGCATTCTTCCTGGGCAGAACTATGGATTCCGATGCTCTAGAATCCCTAGCTGTCCACCTGCTCAACTTCTGCCCCGACCAGGGATCTCTGGCCAGTTTCAGTACCTGTGGGGAATTTCAATACCCTTCGGGGTTAGGGGCATCTCTCTAGTGGCTGGCCATGCTGGAGACATGGCTTCCAGATGTAGAAAGCACATGCATTCTGCTCTTCAGATAGGACCAGATGATTAAATTCTGCCTTGGAAATCAAACAACACACACACACACACACACACCCCCCAGTACCCTGCGTATCTGTCAGAAACCTTTTCCCTGGACAAATGATGATTTATGGGAGGCTGCTCTATTTCCCGCCTTTCTCTTGCTCTATTTTAGGAGAATATATCCAGACCATGTGTTTTTGCTTAGCCTGACACATTCCAAGCAAGCTTTCTGTTTTCCATGTACTGGTGAAAGGTCCTCCCTTAAGAAGTAGAAGGGAAAAAAAGAAAAAGAAAAAGTGAGCCCCTCTGCCCCCATCTTCCCTGGGTGCCTAGAGGAGGGGCCGTTATCCACACACTGGGAGTCCCAGGGAGGCCCCCAGGGCAGCCTGCGCCGCTGCTTTCATGGCCAGATTCTGGGGTGCACCAACAGATGCCCCATGTTTCACAGGATACCCTACTTCAGGCACGAAGACAGCTGGGAGGGATGAAAGGTGCCCCAACGGCCTTTCAGCTCCTCCGACTCACCAAGCACTTTCCCTCCTCTGAACCGCAGTTCTCACTGCCTCAAATCCTCCACCTCACATTGCTGACCCCTCACCTCTCTCAGGACTCAGCTTAAATGACACCTCTACCAAGCCACCTTCCCCCCCAAGACTGCCCCGTCCAAAGGAAGTCCCCTGTCACTTCTATCTCAGCACTCTGCTTCTTCTATGGCAATGATCACATAGGGTAATTATTATATTTAGTTCTTACTTGTTTTCACTTCTTTCTTTCATCCGGCTAGGGGTAGGCAAACTATGGCCTGTGGGCCCAATCCGATCCACTGCCTGTTTTTGTAAATAAAATTATACTGGGGGACTTCCCTGGTGGCGCAGTGGATAAGATTCCGCGCTCCCAATGCAGGGGGCCCGGGTTTGATCCCTGGTCAGGGAACTAGATCCCACACGTATGCCGCAACTTAAGAGTTCTCGTGCCACAACTAAGGAGCCCTGGAGCCGCAACTAAGGAGCCCGCCTGCCACAACTAGACCCAGAGCAACCAGATAAATAAAAAAATAAACAAACAAACAAATAAATAAATATTTTTAAAAAATTATATTGGGATACGGTCACTCACGCTCTCTTCACAGACTGCCCAAGGCAGCTTTTGTCACACATGGCAGAGGGCAGTTGAGTTGCTGTGCCAAAGACCATGTGACACAGCAAATGGACTTATTTACAAAACAGAAACAGACTCACCGGCTTAGGAAACAAACTTATGGTCACCAAAGGGGAAGGGAGGGGGGAGGGATAAATTAGGAGGCTGGGATTAACAGATACACACTGCTATATAGAAAATAGATAATCAACAAGGACCTATTGATAGCACAGGGAACTCTAGTCAATAATCTGTAATAATCTGTATGGGAAAAGAATCTGAAAAAGAATAGATATATGTATAACTGAATCGCTGTGCTGTACACCTGAAACTAACACAACATTGTAAATCAACTCGACTCCAAAAGAAAAGAAGAAAAAGACCATATGGCTTTCCAAGCCTAAAATATTTACTCTCTGGCCCATTACAGGAAAAGTGTAGTGCCCTCTGTATTAGACGGCAAACTCCATGAGGGCAGAGACTAAAAAAACCTTGTCTGTTTTAAACAGTGCATCCCCAGTTGCTAGCCCAGAGTTTGGCCCGTATTTGGCACTGGATAAGTATTTGTTGAAAGACCCTTGCAAATGTTAGGTTGAGATTTGCTGTGTCAGTGACAAGAGGTGACCTGCATCTTTAAACCTCAGAATCTTGTTTCTGCTTTGTTTAAGGCTTGCCTTGTACTTAGTTTGGAGTTGAAAACCAGAAGATAACTTTCGTTCCGTAACATAGTGTCCTTAAAAAAGAAAAGGTAAAGTTTTAAGAGAGAGAGAGAAAAAATACTCTCAAACTGGATTTTAAAAGACCAACAAAGACATAAATATTAACAATTCTGATTTATGAGGCCACTGAGTGTTGTCACTCGTTACAATAGCAAGCTGGAGGTGGGCAACCCGAATGGAGAGAAATGCAAGGGACCGGAGAAAAGGGAAAAAAAAATCATTAGCCTGGTTTTTCTCCAAGTGCGCAAAGACTTTCTGCTGATAAAAAGTGAGCATTTGTGTAAATCTTAATCTAATAAAGCATTTGGGAAAACACTTTTGTAAGCACAACCAAGATTTTTAAAGTCATCCAGTCATGGGAAAATATTAGGAACAATTTCACTGGGCTCAGGGATGGAATACTTTGAGTACTGTAATTTGATCAGAGATATCCAATGTGGGTTTATGTAAGGGAGAGTTTAATACCTAGCCTGCTGGAAATAAGTTTCCTTGATAAATTACTACCATGAAAGATAAAAGAGAGGCAGATATTTACATGCACTTCCCGAAAGCCTGGCGCACAGTTTCACGTACCTATGATGGGATGTTAGGAGACTGCTGAATGTATCGTGCCCCAAATGAACTCATTTCATTTTTCAAGCCGAACAGAAAGTAAAAAGCCAGGTGAATTGAGTGAACTTGACTGTTTATAAATAAAGCAAAAGCTGAAAACATGTAAAATCATTCAGTTCGACACCGTCAAACTTTGAGCGTTCTGGTCACCTAGTAGTATTCGTTTCATATCTTTTGGCCCAAATGTAATGGAGGCAAAGATGTAACATAAACTAGGATAGACACTGAAGAAATAGCAGTCAATCTGTGTTGTTAGGAGCTGAGCCACCTGGGGAGCAGCAAAGAGGGACCTCTGTACCGTAAGACACGTCTGCTCTTCATCACCCACACACCACCAAGTGCATGTCCCTTAACAAGTTCCTGGTGGAGAAGCCTCTAAAAGCTAGGTATCATTGATGCGTCCAAAAAAAGCCTGGAGATCATAACTGGGCCCAGAGCCAGGACTAGGGTGAGGCTGGTGAAGGGACCAGAACACTATTCAATGAGACTGCTCACTCCCAGGGGCCGACCCTACACTTACACGTCCCCCAGAGTGGTCGCCTCCTTAAATGGCGTGCCCTGGGCATGGTGCTTATCCCACCCCAGTCCAGGTGCCTCACCTTTTGTTTTCAGAACAATTGAGCCCGAACGGATCACTCTCAAAGAAGAGAAATGGTGATTTCCTTCATTTAGAGTTTCGTGAAAGGGAAAAAATCTTAAGATGCTAAATATCTATTAGAGATAAAATGGTAAGAACAAAATTAAGACATAAGCTCATTCTCCTAACATTTAGGAGATAAGTAACACATTAATTAAGTGTGAAAATATGCTCACTTTAACAAGGAAGATATGACACCACTTTAAGTAAAGCTGAAGCAGGAAGATGAAGTCTGAGACCGTAATAGCTAAGAAGCAAAGACAGACAGGGCGTTTCTCTTTTGACTCCTGAACATGAACTTGAGAGAGCTATAAAACACTGAATTACTTTGTCCATTCTAGACAGTCCCAAAATATATAATTGTGACTTGCATTGCATTTTGACCGATCCTAAGTTAGTTCAGGAAAATATGATGCGTTCTGCCTATTCAAGTGTGGTCCCTATGGATCCCTTGTTGGTGATCCCAAACGAGCTTCATGCCAACGGCACTCTGACACACCATTGTTGCAAATGGATATGACACGGCTACTCTGAGCACAGACAGGATTCTCCTCTGTCACTTATCAGCCATGCCACCTAACAGTTCACTGTCTTTCTGAGGACAAATCTTCCACTTGATTCCGAGTTGGCAATTCTCATTTCTAGGTAAATAGCTCAATCATCCCAACTGGAAGGTCCTTTAATGTGTCTACCTTCCCAACGGTGAGCTCACCCCGGCTCTCTCACTCTGTCTGCCCTTACCCTGTTTAGCTGGGGAAACAAGATCTGCCTTCTAAGTCACCCAATGGCGAGGTCTCAGAACTGAGGATCTCAACACGGACAAATAAGCAAGAGCATGTGGTTCCCTTATCAGAAGCAGGCCTGAGCCTAGGTGCTCGTAATGTGCAGAAATGCCTGAAGAGATGTTATATTGATTATGAGATACAACTGTGAATTTTATTACCTTCTGGGAACAAAAAGGAAACATAAAAGCAAGAGTTTTGTGCCAGATGTAAGGACTAAACGCTACGGTTATCTGATTAGCATTAGAGACACGTGCTTTGAATGTGAAACACTTGTAAGTCTCCCCAGGTGAGCTCTCCATCTTCCCTGCACCATTGCTGTCAGACTTTTACATGCCTGCTCTTCTCAAATGGGACCCAGATGAAGTTCATTTTTTTGCCTGGAAGAGACTGAGGTGTTCGGTGGATTTCTTTAGACAACACTCGGGGACCTTGCTTGGCATCATTAGGAAGTAGGAGGCAGGAAGAGGGCAGAGAGAAGTCGGCGTGATGCTTCCTCTGCCTGTATCACCATGAGCCTGTTACCCGTGTGCACTCTTCTTTAAAGTGTCAGTTCCGATCACAGAAGCTAGCTCTTGATTCTACATATTAAGACTGACAAGGAGAGAACCTCCCAGTCACTGCCACTGCCACTGCCCGGACATTAAATGCATTTGTTTACATGTCCTTTGATTTCCCCAAATCCACCTCCGGGGGCTCCAACTGTCCCCAGTGACTAAACCTGTTCTGCCTGAAGAGTGCCATGGGGGGGTTCCAGGAGGAGTTAGGTCATGGTGTTCTTTCAAGACTCAAATTTTAATAGTGTCATCTTCTTTTTTTAATGATGATACTCTGTGAACGTGAGGATGGGGAGAGACAGATGCTCACACTCACTTCTGGAAGGAATATAAACGGGTAATGCCTTTCAGTTGGGCAATTTGGCAATATATCTCCACAGCTCTTAATGTATGCATAGCCTTTTATTTAGCAAGTCTGCTTGTAAGGAGATCATCTGACAAAGGCACAAAAAATTACATGTACAGGGCTGTTCACTGGAGCACTTCTGATGATAGAAAAAGCTGGAAACCACCTAAACTTCCCAACTGTAGGAGCTGGATGTCAGGGCCCATCACTACAATGGAAGACCAATGGCCATTTAAAAGGAGGATGTTATTCATAAATGTAGACAAATGCTTTGCACACATTTTTAAGTGAAAGGGGGGGGGGTTTCCAAAGAGTATGCAGAGTGTAATTTAATGCTATAAATATAAATGTGTGTGTGTGTGTGTGTGTGTATGTGTGTGTGTGAGGGGGAAGAAGGTCTGGGGGAAAATTGCACCCAAATGTTCATAGCGATTATGTGTAAATTATTTTTATTTTTTGGCTTCTCTGCAATTTTTCTACGGTGAATATATAACACTTGTGTAATAACTAAAAAAAAATCCTCGCATTCCTCTGGCACTCCCAATCTCAAATCTTTGAGGGGTTTTTCACGACCTTACTTGCACCCGTCTTTCTCATAGCTCTACTGCTGTGATATTTGATGCGGTCAGCCTTCCTCGGCAGGAAGGATAACGCACTGGGTTCCCACTTTGCTTCCTCCCATGGCCAAGCCGGTGGAAAATATGAGGTCTGCGCTCTCACTCTTGCACCTCCTGCTAGCATCTCTGTGCTGGCACTGGATCCTCTCCCCAAGCCTTGCTCACCTGCCCTGGCAGGTGTTCAAATTCCTTCCTCACTGCACTCCCTGAGCCTTGGAAAGAAGAGTGGGTTTTGAAGATTCCTCGCCACCCTCCTCTCTGAACATAAAGATAAAGAATTATTTATCTCTCCCCGCCTGTTAAATATGGCATTCCTTCTCTCACAGCCTATCTCCTCCTCTGCTTGCCCAGGTCAGCAGAGCTGAGGCGAAGGCTCGACACCATCGTTATCGGCAAGCTTTCCCACTCTGTTTCACCCCTATGCCCTTGCTCCGCCGTTACTCTTCTTGTGTCTCCCTACACAACCTGTAAATCTTCTTCTCTGCCTCTCCCTGTTATCCTGGAATTTCAAACTTGTCTCTTTCCAAATACGGCTAGGCTGGGAGCTCCAGTCTCCACACTTGGACAGCAGCAGGCACCCATCCCTGTCATCACCCTGGCAGACACCAGCCTTCACTGCCAGCATCCTTGGAAACTTTGGAAGATATCTTTGTGCTTGGCTCTGCCGGGTGCACTACAAAGGAGAATTTTCTGCAGACCTAACTGTATACTCTTTTGAAGAACTTGTCTTCAAGGAGCATAAAATCTCATTGGGGAGACAGGACATAAACCGCGACTTGCTCATCTATAGCCATGCAGCTCCCACCTTACCTGTCAACCCAAACTACTCTCCTGAAGTTAGAGTAACTTCTGTGTTTACCACATCGATCTCCTACTTCATTGTGTCTTGGCTACGTACCTCTGTAGGTCTTTTCCCTACAGACCATGATCTCCTACATGAAACTCAGGAAATTTAGAGGCTACGACTCAGCTGGCCTTAGATTTGTCTTAGCTCTGACTTTCTAGCTGTGTGACCTTGGACGAGTCACTCTACCTCTCTGATCTTCATCTATAAAATGATGACAACAATGTCTACTGTGCTCTGATGTTTTTAGAAGCCAAAGATAACCTAGCTGGAGTCTGTAATTGGGGCTTTGCTTTCCTGGTCTAGAGAAATTTGATTCAGAAAAAAATCCAGAGCACATTTTCTTTTCAAGAGACATTAAACTTGAAATCATCATCATCATCATCATCATCATCATCATCATCATCACCATCATCATTAATCATTGGGATGCGGAGCCATTTCCTTCTCAACCAGTCGAGAAAACAAAGACATTTGCGGAATACAGTGGAAGAACTGTTGTTGCAGTTTTCTGTTTTGGTTTATCTTACTCCCCCTGAGCTGATTCTTCTGTTTTCTCTTTAAACAGATACGGTGGAAGCAGTTAAATGAGCTCAACCTGAATACAGACAAGCAGGAAGTCAGCTTTAGGTTGTGATGAATAAATTATACAGAGGGTTTTGGCTTTAGATTTCTCCTCGGTTGATGTGTTATACCTTGAGCCACTGACTGCCCAGGCGCCAGCGTTTAACTGGACAAAAATAGACACAGCTAACACGTGCAATCCGTGGCCAGCCGTAGGCAGGCGAGTTGGCTTCTCCATCCCCCCCAGCAGAGGGCTTTGTCGGTTTGTTTTGTTTTCCTCCCGTTCAGGGAAACAGCAGCAGGAAGAGAAGCTTCTCCTTCTCTCAGGTCGTCCTGAGTACTGCCATCCAGCTATCCTCCAGAAAAGCAGCTGATGGGGCTGTCTTGCTCCATCTGGCTGATAGACTCAAACACATCTAGAAGGTTTTCTGACACGTTAGGAGTCGACAGCTTGATAAACGGGAAGGAGTCTCCCTGAACGTGTCTGTGACAGGTGCAGTTTCCACGAACTTGCTTTCCCTCCCCGTAGCAGCCCCAGCTCCTGGGGATGAGGAAAGGAGTGCTTAGCTCAGGGTCTCCTTGGGGTCCTCGAAACAACATTTCTCACCATGATGGAAGATTAGTTAACACCCTATTTCTTCCTTACCATCCTTCCGTTGAAAAATAAGACCAAAAAAAAAAAAAAAATACCCCAAACAAAACCAAACTCTTCTGAACGGAACTGTGTAAGAAAACCCAGAAGCAGAATCTTTGCAGAGTCCAGTGCTAAGCTGACTTCCATCTACAAATTACACTGCTTACAGCAAGTAAGTTATAGCAACTTAAAGCATTTTTTGTGGGTTATCTCAAACTCTCGCACCCTCACCTGTTATTTTCTATGCAGTTTTTTTACTCCCACCCCTAAACCAGCAGTACCCTTTTTTCTTTTGAATAATAATTAAAAGCCGACTGTCACCACTTCATCACTTCCTGGCTATGTGACCTTGGGAAGGTTACATCACCTCTCCAGGTCTCAGTTTCCTCATCTGCAAAATGGGAAGCTGTTTATTCAGCAAATGTCTCTTGAGTACTTATTTTGTGCCAGGCATTTTCTGGGCATCACATCTGTGCTGGTGAATCACACCAAACAAGCCCCTTACATTAAAAGGGCTTGTATGCTGGTGGATCATTACAGGACCCACCTCCTTTTTTCATTCACCTAAGAATTACTAAACATCCTCTACAGGCCAGACACTACTCTAGATGCTGAGTGAGTCAATGATTAGAAAGGCAAGTTTCCTGTTCTCGTGGAGATTATGTTTGTATGGAAATCCTGTGGGGACTGACTGAGATAAAGCGAGGAAAGGTGCTCAATCAGAACTGGCCTGTTCACTATATGGTGACCCTTGCTCTGATCATCAGTATCTTCATTACTGCCACGTGTGAATCACCTGCGATCACAGAGCAGTTGCCTTGGACACAGGGTCCTCACGCTCTACGTCTGCCTTAGACGCCAGTAAGATTGGGCAAGTCTAGCCTGTGAGGACGAGCCAGCCAGGTGGTTGCATTGCATCGCAGGGACCAGATAGTCATTTCCTCCATGGCCCTGCCTACGTGGCTGTAGCTAATGGAAACTAAAATAGATTGGAGTTTTTTCTTTTCCTTGACAATCCTGCCCCTTCCCACCCCTAACCTAGGACCGTAGACTTTAAAATTGCGTCTCACGGTCAAATTTCAACTTCAGCGTCCACATTTCCCGCCACCCAGGATATCTGTTTGCAATCACTGAGAAGTGGATTTTATTTTTAATACAAAGTGTTCAGTAAATATCTGTAGAAATGAAGGCATGGGAAAGGTGTTCAGAGGCTCACAGCAAGTGAGCAGAAAACCAAGGCATCCCAGAGCCCTCCGCTCCCTAGAGATGTCTGTTCTGAAGCTCTTCTTTGCCCGGTGGGGTACCTCCAGACAGCCCCCTTCCACCTTCCCTTCCATGCTCCCTCCCGAGCATCTGCCAAGGGCAAGACACCGTCCTCGGTTCCAGGACTATCTCAGGGAATGAGAGAATTGAATCCCTGCCCTCCTGGACTTATAGTTAGCGACATAGCAAACACATATGACTACATATAAATAAACTGCAGATTAAGACAAGTGTTACATAGGAAATAATCATGGTGATGGGGAAGAAAGTATTTGGAGAAGGCCATATCAGACGGGCTGCCAGGAAGTCTCTCTGAAGAGGTGGTGACTCCTGAGCTGAGACCTGAAGTATGAGAAGGATCCCGAAGTACGAGAAGGTGAGAAGACCTAAAAGGGCATGCCTGGCAGAGGAAAGCACAGTTGTTCTCCCAGTGGATTGGGAGAAAGGTGAGCAAGGGGCAGAGAACGGTCTAGGATGAGTTGGGCAGGGAAGGAGGACCCAGGGCATGCATGACCTTGAGGGACCAGGTGAGGACCTTGATCCAACCTGCCTTGCTGGATGGACTGGTTGAGGGGAAAGTAGGGGGAGAAATCAGAGCATGAAGAATGACTCCTAGGTTTTTGACTGGAGCAACTGGGTGGATTATGGCGGACCCTTTTCCCAGGTCTGCTTTAGGGCAATGTTGGTGAAGGTCTTACGCTTGGATCTCATTTTCCCTACTTGTTAATTAAGTGCCTTCTGAAAAGGAACATCACCTCTCTGAGCTGCAGTTTCCTTATTTGTAAAAGTGGTATAATAACACCTACCTTTAGAAATGTCATAGAGACTAAGCGAGAGGACCTTTGTGAAGCACCCGGTGTGGTATGTACTCATAGTGAAGGTTTCCTGACTGCTGGTTCCCTTTCTCTCTCTTCCCTTTGCTGTCTGCTCTAGACTCATACCTGTGTCTGCCTACTTTTGCTTGGGGTTTGCTTGTGCACTGGGTGTGAGCAGCATGTAACATCTCACCCACACTTCGGGGCAGCTGTTGTCACTCTGCTGTCTCCTCCCATCCACGGGGTCAAATGCATTCTTTCTCAAGTCCTTCCTTCCCCCCAAGCCGTACCACAAATATTCCCCACATGGATTTTTAAGTTCTCTTCTCCTCTCTAGGTGTAATTTCCTGGTAAAAGCAGAGATTAAGAAGTGTCTGGCTGAGCTGAAATGCTGGCAGTGACTGGGGCATATTTTCCTTAGATGACCTTTGAAATTCTTTCCAACTTAAGGATGTTAAGCTTCAGCAGAACATAGATTCTGGATATTGTCCCTGCAGAGCCCGAAGGAATGAAGGGACACAGACAGGTTCCTTCTGTCCTGTTTCCGTGCCTGTCATGAGTATAACTACAGTTTTCTAATGCTGTTAAATAGCATTATTGAGACATAATTCAAATACCTTACAATTCATCCATTTAAAGCATACAATTCAATAGTTTTTAATATATTCACGAATATGTGCAACCGTCCCTATAGTCAATTTATACAGTTTTTACCACCTCAAAAATAAACCCCATATGCTTTAGTTATCACCCCATGCCCCCATCTCTGTCCTCCCCCCCACCCTAAACAGCCACTAGTCTACTTTTTTTTTCTCTATAGATTTCCCCATTCTGGATTTTCATATGAATTGAATTATGTAACACATAATATTTAATGACTGGCTTCCCTCACCTAGCATAATGTTTTCAAGATTCATCCATGTGGTAGCATGTATCAGTACTTCATTACATTTTATGGATGAATAATATTTCATTGTATGGATATACCATATTTTGTTTATCCATTTGTCCTTTATTTGGAGCGTTTGGAGTGTTTCCACTTTTTGGCTATTACGGATAATGCTGCTATAAATATTTGTGTACAAGGCTTTGTGTGGACATGTGTTTTCATTTCTCTTTAGAAATGTCTTTTAAAAACTTCTCTTTGATTAAATTTTCGCACTGTTAGGATGTTAATAACCATTATCATAACAAAGAATATATATTGTGTTGTTAGTTGGTGTTAGGAACTATGCTAAGTTTATCTCATTGAATCCTCATAGGACTGGCTTGAGATAGGTATGTTTTTATCCCTACTTTACAGATGAGGAACTTGAGGCTTATAGAATCTAAATAACATAAGAGGAAAGAGAAACTCCTAGATATCAACCAGGTTTGTTTCTCTTCTTAGGAGAACCAAACATGAAAGATGCAGACGGATCCTGAAACATTTTTCTTCCAAAGGGTTACATGCCCTGTGACACTAAGATACCACTCCCCTGCCCACAATTTTATATTCATTCTTCCAGAAAAGAAATTATATTTGCCTTTATACTTTGCATCCAAAGTCACCTACCTGTTCTCTAATGACTCCAATATAGAAAAATATTGCTACAAAGACTATAAAAATAAATGTATGCATCAATAGATACAGACGCTAGGTTTGTCCCATAACCCTGATAAAACTATGGTCCTAGTGGCCCAGTGTCTACATAGAGTTATATGTAAAGAAGTAGCTGGGCAACCACAGATGGTTAAATGGGAATTCTAACATTTATTTGTATCTCTAAAATTATACTTATCTGGAGGAAGACCTTTCAGACACCCTTTCTCCTGATCTCCATGTGTTATGTACATCCCTTGGGGATGCTTTGCATACTCTTACTTGCAACACGCCCCATCCCTCAGTCAATCCTGCCATGTTACTGCCTCTCAGGTCCTGTCTCTCTACTCATTCTCCAGATTTCACATCACAAGGAAAATAGGAACTAGGTTGGTAAAAACAGGACTTTCCTTTGGAGAGTAGGATTCAGGGGAGGCAGCAGGGAGTGGTGGAGCAGAGAAAAGTAAGCGGGCAGAGAAGGAGGGAACTGTTACGTATAATTACATTTTCTTCTTACAACGCATTCATTTTCCACTTTAGTTTTTCATTAGTAAAAATGGGAAAATTCTGACTTGTTCAAGGAGGTCCCACCCAGATCACATGACTAATAGATTACCATGAAAGGCAAATGGATACATAAAATGTCCTGTGCACATGAACAACAGAATACTAAAATGAATAATTTACCTAGTTTTGACTAGAATGCAAATGGATGACATTATATGGATAGCTGATCTTCATTATTTGCAGATTCCATCTTTGCAAATTCTCCTACTTGCGAAAATTTCTTTGTAACCCCAAAATCAATCCTCGCCATGCTTTCAAGGTCATTTATGGACATGTGCAGACAGGCAAAAATTCTGAGTTGCCCAATGTACACGTGTCCAGGTAAGGTCAAACAAGGCCATTCTCTGCCTTCTTGTCTCAGGTCTCACAGATGTGGCCGGAGGTGGAGAGTCTGGGGGCAGGGCCGTGCAGGGCAAGAAGATCCGCTCTCAGGCTAGTATGGGGTTTAATCCCAACCTTGGCATCTGTTCAGTGGGGTGGCCTCAGGCAATCCACTTAATACTTCTGAACCTTGTTTTTCCTTTCATAAAACAGAGAAAACAGAATCTACCAGGATGAATTGTGTCTAGGAATTAAGATGATGATTTATGTGAGGTGTGTGTGTGTGTGTGTGTGTGTGTGTGTGTACATACTTCCCCTAGGGGCAAACGATTCAGTATTCACTAAATCAGTGTTCAAGGTGACTTTGTAGTCTATAACTATCGTGAGTAATGAGAATCAACTATATATTGGTTTCCTGGCCCTTAGGTGAGTGGGATGATGGAAAGGAATCTACATTCCTTCTTGGAAACTAGCAGAGGGCCGGGTGTTCTGCTTAGGACTCATCTGCCCTGGGCTCATAAACTCAGATTTTTGTCTGTTTCTCTATAAACATCACAAAAACTTAGACATGGCAGACCTCAGACTTTAAAGATCATCTGTCTCTTTTCTCTCTTTGTTTTCTTACCATGGACCCTTTATTTAAATGAAATCTGACATGAAACCCTTAATATAAAGATCAGATGAAAGTAGAGCTGTATCCTTGCAAGCAGAGGCCCAGGGGAACCTGGAGTCTTGACAGTTAGGAATTTCCTCACCTCCTTTCTCCCTTCCCCACTCCGAAAGGGCCTCTGGGGCATGTGCAGAGAACCTCATCAACATGTTTGAAGACCACAGATTTAGTCCAACAGCCTCATGGTCTATTTGAGTAAATTCAGCCTCTGAGAAGTAAATTCTCTGAAAGTGTAAATTTTACAAGTCCTAAATAGTAAGGCCTCCAAGTTCTGTAAGATGGTACCAACCTGCCAAAGTTGTCTCCCTAGGGTATCAAATAGTCAACCAAGACTTGCCTCTAATTTACCTTCTGTATCTCCAACATACATGGCATCTATAACAAGAAGGATTTTTCTTGGTTCACAAGGAGGACATCACAAATATTAGCTGATTTCAATTCTAAAATGGGATATATTCAACACTCTGTATATAAATTCTGGCTGTTTGTAATCCAATTCAACAATATCAAAGAGGAAAGGTTAGATTTCTAGTTCACAGGGCTTTCATGAAAAGTACAGATAATTGTGAAACCGTAATTATAAAAGTATCTTATTCTCCTCTAGTTTGGAACACTTTAAATACACATTTTTGTAAAAGCTGGAATCTATTTATTCACCTACTTACCTATCTAAATATTTTCACTGAGTTTGTTCTAAAGTTTGGAAAATTACTATCCAGAGAGGTCAAGTGTCTTGTTCAAGGCCATACAACTAGTTTGTAGTGGAGCTAGACCCAATTTGAGGTCTTTTGCTTCTTGGTTCACTGCCTTCTCCATTCTTGATATTATTTACTGAAGTCACATCAGTAAGCACATCTGCCTTATGAAACAGAACTACATTGCTTGACGAAAAGAGAAAAATCCTTTGCTGACCCCATCGTCTTTCCAGTTCAGACTAGATCTTGGCCTCAACTACTCCAGGGAAGGCTGGATCCCAAAAGAAAACAGAATTTTAAAAACTAAGTTCCCTTTTTGGCTTTTGAGCTTTGAAGGGACCACGTTCTGGAGATTTGTGAGTGATTTAAGGGATTTTTACGGGTACACGTGATTGTACTGCTGACTTTAGAACCAAATGCTTGCATTCAATGTACTGTATTGTATTTCCCTCCAAAACAGTTCCACTTAAAGAGCCTGTTGGGCTCTGGAATCAACTGGAGAGAAGAGGAGAGGTGGCTCTTTAAAAATAGTTGTTCAGTTACCTCTATCCTTAGGGAGGGGCTGTCACCCACTTACTCTCTGTCCTGGGCCCTGTGCCTGTCAGACTAAGGCTCGGCCAAACCAATCTCTCCTCTACCAAGGTACTCCAGCTGCCCAGCTTACATGAATCTGATCCCAGCTGCTGCAGGGGCTTCAGGAAATCCCCAGAGGAGGTGGCTCTTATCTTCCACCTGCTAACACACCTCTAGCCTCTCCTTTGAGTATGGGGGAAAAGGGAGAGTGTCCCCTGAGTCTTCCCTCTTGGCATCAGGGGGCTGGTCTTGTGGAGGACCATTCTCTTTCCCAGGGTTGACCACACATCCCCACGGTGTCCTCAGACTGGTGCTCTGGATAGGTAGAAAAGTCACTTACAAGGAACAGACAGACCCTACGTTGATCAGAAATGCAGGTACATGTAGGATGGGACTTCCTGGACAGAGGACTTCAGCATACCTGGCAGATGCTGTCCAGCCAGGCCCTCCTCAGCCTACACAAGACGAGGAGGAAGAGCAAAGGAAGTGGGTGCAAGATACGCTTCACTTGCCGGGGAAGCCCTGTGTCCGCCCAGTCTCTCCAGTGCCTGGGGTGGGGGCCAAGACCAGGCTCCTCCCAGTGAGTTCTGGTTTGAAGTCCTACCTCTGCTAAAATGGATCAGTTTACGGATCACCTGGCTGATCTCACACGTGCCGCTCCTCTCACGTACCACGTCACCCCGGCCAGGAAACCCAGCCTCTTTTCCATCATTTATGGACATAACATCCATCCACCCACGCACACAGACACACACACACAGATACACACAGCATTTGTATACGATGCAGACTGATGTGAAGGCTGTGGAGACAGAGGGAGGTTTAAAAATGAATTTTAAGCATCTCTGTTCTTAAAAAATTCAGCCACCTTTCTGCAAGGCTCCACTTCCTGTGTTCTTCCCTGGATTCTCTCTTTTGTTGCCCTCTCTCGAAAGAGTCCTCTAGAAACCTGTTCTTCCCTGCTTGCTCCCATTTCATTATTCAGGACGATTTAACTCAGCTGAATCCCCACCTCCAAGGGGAGGTCCTACTTTTGCAATGTGTCCAGACCTATGGGTGGACACATTCATTCTCATTCCCACAAGAAGAAGGCAACAGGACAGAGATGAACTTCTACAACTGATTCTACTTCTTCAAGAGCCAAAACATCTAGGGTTGATCTTCATTTTGATAGCAATAAATCTCTCTCTGTGAACCACCAACTTCAGCCTTACCCTGGCTTCGTAACCCCATGACCACCACCGAGAACAATGTCAAACACTGTGGGTACCGGGTGCCAGCTATGGTTCTAAGCGCCCTTCATTCACATCTCATTCGGTCCTCATTGCCTCACGAGGCAGGTGCTATCATTGTCTCCTTTTATAGGGAGGGAAACTGAGGCTCAGAGAGAATATGTAACTTGCTCAAACTTCTTCTTGACTCTTCTGTAGCTGCAGATCACTGATTCTATTGTCTCCCGCGTGGCTGCAGAACCAAACTTCCTGGGAAACTGAGGACCCAGAATTCCCAGGTGGGTGCAGAGGAGGTAATGAATGGGGTCCCATGTGCTGTGCCTATCACTGCCTAGACATCGCTGGAGAGCCTTTTCAACCTCAGAAAATGCGGCATTCCACGCTAACCAATCATTTGAAATTCCTGCAATAAATGAAAAAATAAACACGCAGCTGAGGATATAGTTCAGCTAACGTCGCTCCCAAATGAGGCTGATTCCAGATAGAAAGCAGATTTTCATATTTACTGTATGTGACAGCTGGAGGAATTAAATGAATCATCTGTCTATCTCCATCGCCTCATTCCTCCTGTGCTGCATGTATCATCCCTGGGGTTGTCTGTCTTCCCATTCCGGGAAGACAGATCAGTGTAGTTTCAATTATTAATTCCATGTTTGGATCACAGTAACACCAGTTCCAGCTCAGTGACCTGCAGTTCCTATTGATTTAAGTGATGAATTATCTACACCGCATTGTATTATTAACTTTATTTTGTCTCTTATTCCTTCCGCATTCATGCATCAAAATAATAAAGCACCATTCACAGGCTAAATGGACCTGTTTCCCTTCTCACATTTCCCAGGAGGACGGAGCCAGTGCACACCAGGGAGGTAATTACGCAGATCTGGGGATGGGGCTGAGTGTTTATTTTGCCTATGAATTATTTATCTCAGCTGTGAATTTGGGGGAGGGTGTGGGACAGGGATCTTGAGTGGTGGCAGGGATCTGAATGGGGCACAAAGAGGCCCAGGAGGGAAGTTAATGAAGACAAGAGTGGAACCTTGGAAATTCCAAGGAAGTAAAGTAACTTCAACTCCAAAGGTCGAGTTTTAGGAGTCTGTCTGTTCTGATACTGACAGGAGGATGGGTTTGGGTGTGGTGATGGTGGTACTGTGAAGGGAAGGAGGCAAGAGAAGAAAGCATCACCAGTCTCTTGCAAAAGCCTGTGTGCTGTCATAGCAAGACCCACCTAGCAAGGTCAGGTCCTAGAGAGGCAGAGAACTGAAATTTGTTGGCTTTTGGCTGCCTACCATCACCTTCCTCTTTGAATAACAGCACACCGACCTATTACCTGCTGAGGAATCGCCTTTCCCTGCATACAATCTGGGAGGACAGTTAATCAAGATGCCCTACTGTTTCACGGCCAAATGAATGGCCCAAGCTGAGCCAATGAGATTCTCCTTCCATGGCATTTGAATTATATGTAGGCAAAGGGACCGAAAAACTGAATGTAGTTGACCTCCTTTCATTAGCAGTGGTGCCTGGGTACAACTGCTGAGCGATTGCTGCTCTCAGGACCCTCTGAAGATGATCAGTACCTGTCTTTGTAAGCCCTGTTTTTCAACCTTCTCTTTGATTCGAGATGTCCCACCCCATATGCTTTCCAAAATCCCCTATTAATTAACTAGATTTGCTTATGTTTTGTTGCTTTCAACCAGAGAACTCTGGCTAAGCGGCCAAAGGACTTGGCTTTATCTGGAGTGTCACTGAGCCCTGAGAGATGGGAAGAGGAAGATGCTGGAGATCTTGCCTATGCCTCTCGCACAATTAAGCAACAATCTCACAAACGGGGAAGGATGGGCAGGCGGGAGGTGAAAACATTCCTCTGCTCACTTTCTCGTTCAAACTGAACCCAACTTTCCAGCCTTCAGGATTCCTGTCGGGGCGACTCCCAAAGTTAGGGGGGCTGGAGAGACACTCCCACCCCACCTGGCAACCCCACCTGAAGGGAAGACCTCAGTGCGGGTTGCCTGGGGTCAAGCACTGCCTATGAGTCAAACCCAGAGAGGAAGGAGAGACACCCCAAGACCTCCCAGCTCGAAAGGGAAAGGGAGGATGCCGAATGCAGAGAGGTTTCCATTTGCAGACAATCGGAGGATACCTGGGTCTCGTTCCTAACTCGATTACACCCAGAAGACAGTGGAAGGAGGCCTCACCTAAGGCTGCTCCCAGTTTGTGACTCACAGCCCTCGAGGTGGCCTTGGTATGAAACAGATGTCACGACCATCTTATTGTAGTTCCCAACTGTCCCAATTGCCAACCTTCATTCATCTGATTCAGACACGAGAGCCTTTGGCCTTCCTTTCCTTTTCTTGTCTTCTTCCTCCCTCCCTCCCCCATTTGAAGAGCACAGGACCTGCAGCGGGCAGGGTCTGATTTTGCCGGTCAGCCCAGCCCCTCACGAGAACCAGAGCATGGCCAGCCATGCTAGAGAAATGAGTTCTTTCTCCTCCCCGAACTTCACCAAATAAGGAGAAGAGGATCAGAAAACCACCATGATTAGATTATATGGAAGAGGGTCAAAGATTAAAAATCCGCTGCCTCTCATTATTAGAGGAGGGATGACAGATTCAGACCAGAGCACAAAAGAAAATACATTATTTCAAAACAGGATATGAAACCCAGTCCCAGGCGATTAGTCTCTGTTAAGTAAATTTACTATCTAATCTTTTAACTGTCTCCCGAAATTGCTGGTCCAAGACTCCCTCCCTCCTCGGTTGGAAGCTCAACCTTAGGCGGGTGCTGTCATCTGCCCCGCGCTCCATCAGCACGTTAATGGAACTGGGACTCATCTCCAGGAGGAGGGGGTGGGGGACGGTGCTGGGCGGAAGGGGCTGGAAGCAAAATGCACCTCCTAATAAAAACAGGATGTGTGCACCACAGGCCAGCCCAACTGGAGGAAGGACAGGAATGGAGGACGGGGGAAACTGTCCTGGCTTTGGTTTCCAAGCCAGGCCCATCAACCAGGAGACTATTCTTCAACATCGCTTTGGGCTTATCCTGGTGAAACTAGGCTCCCCTCTCTCCACGCAGCCCCGAGGGGCCCACATGCCAAGAAATCCTATGCTCCCGGATTGTTCTCAAACCAGACCAACCTTCAAAGCTTTGATTTTAAATGAATGCTGCTTTGCAGGCCAAATACCGCAGGCCTGTGTTGGGACCCGGAGAGCACAAGATGTGCACTTGGAGGCCAGACAGGCTCACTGCACCATCCAAGCGATGAGAAAACAAAGAGAAAACAAGACACAGTGAAAACGAGGGTCTGTTTCTCAATATCTTTCTTGGCTTGGGTGCCACTATTGACCCGGAGAATATGAATCAGAGAGGTGCAGGATCTTAAACCCAAAGCAACGTCTTCCCTCCTCTATTTACCAAAAGGAACTCTTTTTTTTTTTTTTTTTCTAGGCTTCACTATTTTCTCATCGTCTGTTTAGTCTAAAAGGCTGAACCACTGCACAAAGAAAGTTCTCTCCAAGAATGAGTTTTCCAGAGAAAGCTCTTTAGACAAGGCTGGTGTGTGCAGTGCTCTCCACAGCCCGGAGAATGGGGCATGTGTTTAACAGGAGTGGGGCGGGAGCAGAGCTGGACTCCCTGAAGGATTCCCGAGGTGCTCTGTTTGTGTGATTTACCCCTTCTGGAAAATCCAAACATACAAATGTGCCTGCTGCAAAGCAAGGGCAGATGGGGGACTTAGGTTCCCAAACAAAGCCAACCGCATACCGCTCACCTCCCCCGGGAGCCTGGCCAATTTTAACCTTTGTAGGTTTCAACCGAACAGATTGAAACCTGTTGGGGAGGTGCATGCCCTTTTGCTGGGGATCAGCGAGCATCATTCCTCTCTCTTTCGCTCCTTAGCCCTCAGCACGCTTCACACAGAACCTGGAAGAGAGGGAACTGGGCAGAAAGGGACTTCCCTCAGCTCCTGGGTGTCAGAGCTTGACACTGTCATCTTGTTCATCAAGGAAGCAAAAACACACAACTCTGAGTCCCCGAACTTCTAGAGAATGGGACGCAACGCTCAGAAGAACCCAAACTCTTTCTGTCTAGTAAGCATTTGTTCACAGGGGATTCTATTCGCGTTGCAGAAGAGCTAAGACCAGTTCTGCGTGCCTTTGAAATTCCGGCCCTGACACGTTGTCTCCCCGGCATAGATTGTACTATGGAGTCATGCCCGGGTATGAGACTTGTGTGACAGCTGATGGAGGTGGCAGACAGAGTTAAAAGCGTGTGCTCGCTCAGACGTCATCTCTCCAAGGGGACGGCTGCTTCCTAGGAACTGTGCTCAGGGCTTGAAACCCATGATTTTAGCTGAGCTTCAAGACAGTCCTGTGAAGTCAACGCTTTTACTTTCCTCCCTCTGCTATATGGAGGCGACCGAAGCTCAGAGAGTGTCAGTCCTTAACAAAGGTCACCCAGCAGAGTGCAAGTTAGGACCAAGGCCTTTCTCCACAGTCCAAGGTCTTGTCTCTTCATATTGACTTGGCCAATATGACAAGGCTTCAGGAAGGCCCCAGAATTTTCCATGCCCTTTGATCCAGAGCTTACCAGGCTATGGGCTTCACCTAAGAAAATAATCATGAAGGCAGACAAGATACATTTACAAGGATGTTCAGTAACACTACTGATAACAGCAGAAATCGGGGAGAAAAACACGGTATTGGTTAAATAAAGTATTATATCCATACAAGAGAACATGATGTAGTCACTGAATCACTAGGCTAGAAGACTATTTAATGACATGGGAATGTTTATAATGTCAAGTGAAAAAAATGAATGTATGATCCCATGTCCATCAATGAAGTAATGGATAGGTCCATTTTCGTATAGCCAAACAATGCAATACTTCGACGCTATGGAAAAGAATAATTGAGTTCCAGACAAGCACTGACTTAGAAGGATTTCTTCTTTTTGCTAATTTGTACTTTACTCCCAAACATATTGTTTTTTAAATAAGAAAAAAAGCATTAAAAACCATTTTCAACAATCGTGTGCAGGGCACTATTTTTAGAAACTGTCTCAGTATATGATTTTGTTCAGTGTGTGATGATGATATTATATACGAGCAAGGTTGCTTTTGTTTATCAATATGTATGTAGTTTGAATCACATTGGTTGATTCCTCAATGTGTACTGGCCACATTGTGGGAGATCTGACTATGCAACAGGTCAGATCTTGGTAAGTGGGGAGATCCGAGGGAGGTGGGGTTCAGATCTGAATAGAGACAGGGTGGAAAAGACATCAGGAAAGGAGGTGGGAGGATTATTCCCTCGTCAAGAACAGTAGCGCCAGTGCATATAGTGGGTGTTCCATACCCTCCCTCATGCCCATCAAACAAAACTAAACTAAACTAAACTAAAAAGTAAAGCCTCAGGTGGCAGGGCCAGCAGCCGAGAGCAGGCCTGATCATCTGGTCCAGTTCCCAGCCAACGCTCCCTGACTTTAATTATTACAGATCGAAATGAACGGGTTACCCGGCACCCCAGGCACTGCTGCCCCTCCCCCTCCCGCCCTTTACTATAATGACCATAAGTCTTAATTTCTTCTTTGATCAATAACTCCATGCCTGAATTCTAAAGATACATCATCATCTGCTCTCACTTTCCTCTGATAAATGGTTTGAATCATTGTCGGGCACATTATTCCTAGAGCCCTGGATTGCTGTATCAAAGGCATCTGGTTTCTCAAGAAGCTTCTAGGACCCTGGATATTTAAGGGCACTGAAGGTTGGAGCCAAGACTGGAGTCCCATAAACTTTCAGGGGATCACTGCCAGTCTGTGAACTTTTGATTACTGGTCTCTGAAGACATAAACACAGAAGCTAAGCGTAAGTTACCTAGAAACTCTTAGAACAGTTTGGCATTGCCACATTCTAGTACGTGATGCTAATCACCTATACACACCCTTTCCGTAACCAACGTGCACAGTATTGTAAGTATTTTTCCTTTTTCTTATTATGTGTATTCTGATTATACTTTTTTCAAATGTCATTCTATGCCTGTTGCATAATTACATATGTGGGCCTCTATTTTCTGTGTCTTTTTCATTTCACTTTTCTAGTAAGTCATTTTTATTATATTTTACAAATGCATTAGTCTATAGATTGGAGATTTCCTTTTTAAAAGAAAACAGTCCAGCTCCACAGACAGCTTGAGAAGCACCAGGGAGGCATGGGCTCAGTCCTCTTAGCTTTTTTGATTAATGGACATAATCAAGAGTTGAATAGAGCTGGCATGTGGGGTAGAGCTTTGTCTTCGAGTAGAACTCCAGCTGGGTGGCACTTCGAAGGATCCTCAGGGCCTTCTAAGAATCTCTTTGGACGAAGCCGATGGGAAGGTCAATGGGCTGAGAGAATTCTGGAGTGTAATCTCCTTATTTTGTGCTGAGGGACTCCTGGTTACTAATATCCTTTCCTCAAACAGTCATTACCCCCGCTGCACCCTGCCTTTTTGCAATTTCACTCAAACTTTCTGGTTTGCATAATTGTGCTCAGCAGCATTAAATTTTTATTTGAAACAACCTCTGCTACAAGAAAATTTATATAAAAATGGGGGAGGGGAGGATAAGATATTGCCTGTAGCTTTGACTTCCTTGCTCAGCTTCCTCTGAGAAAGAACAGTCATGCATTTTTAGCCATGCTATCAAAGCCACAGAATAATCCGAACTGCAAGGCGAGAACTGGTCACACAGCTGTCCTGGAGACCTGGGTGAATTGATGACCTCGTCTCATGCGACATTTCCATCCGCATTTGAGATGGATTTGAACGTCAAAAGGCTAAGTCAGACTTCCTGATATCTACTGGCCCCAGAAAACTCAGCGATCAAAACAGCACTCCCTGTGCAATAAAATGCCCCTTGCTTTGTAGGGATCTTACAAGCCTTATCCCCCAGGTAAACTCCTCAAGATTACCTAAAGCCAGGGATTTCCCTGTCTGGTGCCAATTTATCTTTTCACATAAATCAACAGTAGGCTAGTGCTAAGGTTTTCTCTGCCTAAGCCCTGCAATCCCTTCCCCTAGGATGGAAGCAAATATCTTCTTCATCAGAAATATTGCAGATCCTGAGTGGGGCTTTGATGTTGCCTTATTTCTCTGAGGCTAACTTTCTTTTGAGGAGGTGACACAGGATGGTGGGGAAAGGCAGAGGCCTGAAGGCTATTCCCTGCTCCACCACCTCTCAGCTGTGGGCCCTGAGGGAAATCACGTAACTTCTCTATGCCTCAGTTTCCTCATCTGTGAAATGGGGAACATGACTCCTAGAGTTACTGTAAAAAATTAAATTACAAAGTACTTAGAACAGTGCTTGGCACATAGTAAATATTAGCTGCGATAACCATTTAATTATTTAAGAGGGTCTAAGCTATTTCCAAAAGGTGTTTTGAGGTGCATCATATGGACAGAGAAAGAAAATTTTTCCTTTCTCAAAAGAACCAAAATACCCAAATTTGAGTCTTGGATCAAAACTACTTTAGGAGCTTATTGCCATATTAAAAGGAGACCAAGGAAGAAAGGAAAAGGAAAAGAAAAAAAAGAGAAATTGATAGGAAAAATAATGGATAAAAGGAGGGCAAAACATTAGAAAATGCACTTGGGACAAATCAGTAATTCACTTGACTTTGAACCTCAGTACCAAAAAATTAAAAATAATAACAGTAATAATTAAAAATAATAATAGCAATCCCAAGGTGGGAGGGAAACAGACAAATACCAAGTGACTCTAAAATGCTGGTGAACAGAAGTGGGGCAAGAACCCAGTGTCGGAACTGGCTGGGTTGTCAGGGTCTGATGCAGAACTCTTCAAATTGCATCGCCGTCTTTAACAACGGAACTGGTTATTCAATCTGAATTTCCTAAATGAGAGCCAGCTACCGCATCTGAATTACCCAAATTCAATCAAGTCACCTGGTGTGCTTCCTGTCAATTCCCTCTCTCAGCTGGCTTTGTCTTTTAACCACGATGGCCTCTGATCATCATGAAGTTAGGGCGGCCCCGCTGTTTGTAAAAGGCCAGCAACAGGAGAACACTCTTTGCAGTCCCTGGGAAATAGCCAGGTGTGACTGCACGGGGCCACATGACCTCTTGCTGGGAAAATGTCAGGGTAACTCTGCAAACCTCTTGCTTGCCCTGCTTTTCCAAGAGGAGGGGCCCCATTTATAATGTTTTCTATTCCTTCATGGACCACTTCTAGAATTCCAAGGAAAGCAACTGGAAGATGATGAGGCTGATTTTCAGTTAAGTGTTGATAAGATGTGAGTTACAGGGGAAATTTGTATAGAACAGAAGGACATCTCAAACCTCTGTAGACTTAGCCACCCAGGGAGGGGGCTTGTCAAACAGGAAGCTTCCTGTTCCCCTGACCCCCACCCCCCATTCTGAACCACGAGGTCTCCAATAGAACCAGTTCTGCACTTTCAAGCACCTAGATGATTTTAATAATAAACTTTAAGAAATAATGATCCAGGGACTTCCCTGGTGGCACAGTGGTTAAGAATCCGCCTGCCAATGCAGGGGGCACGGGTTTGAGCCCTGGTCCAGGAAGATCCCACATGCTGCGGAGCAATGAAGCCCACGAGCCACAACTACCGAGCCCACGTGCCACAACTACTGAAGCCTGCGCGCCTAGGGCCCGTGCTCCGCAATAAGAGAAGCCACCGCAGTGAGAAGTCCACACACCGCAACAAAGAGTAGCCCCTGCTCGCCGCAACTAGAGAAAGCCCGTGCGTAGCAACAAAGACCCAATACAGCCCAAAATAAACAAATTTAAAAAAAAAGAAATAATGATCCAGAAACATCGCACACAGAAGAGAAATGCTAAGACGAAAGCAACAAGAAACCATAAAGGACTCATCTAAAACTTTCAGGTTTAGGTTTCATACAATGACAGTGACTTGACCCTCAAATGCCTTCCCTACTAGATGAAATGTCCTTAAGGCCAGGGATTTTCAATATTGCACCTGCAGCCCCTGGGGCCCCGTATCCTGCAGGAGGAGTTCAATTTCTGGGCCAGGAACTCAACTGCAGCCTGAATTCACTTGCACTCTCTCAACGACCAGCTCAGGAGTCACAAACCAATTCCCTCGAGAGCTGCCATCTGAGCTGGGCCAGGAATAGGCCATTCTGGTCTCCAAGGTTGTACTGCCCATTTTTTCCCCTGGATTCTGCAAGGTCTTAGGAAGTAGAAAGAGATTAGGCTTCAGCAATCTCTGCTTTGCTGTCGTTAGAAGAACAAAGTAGCAGTTTGGGTTCTGTAGGGGGAGTCTGTATCCCAAACTGAAGGGCAAGACAGTGGTGGCGGGGTATCTGTTGATGGATGGTTTATCTCCCCAGCACTTCTTTCCCTGTTTTTTATTTCAACGGTACTCCTTTTTGTTGGCAGAGCCAGTCTTCCTCACATTTTAGTTCCTGTGCTTAGGTGGGCAGAGCGTGGCCCTGGGCTGAGCCAATCAGAGCTGCTCATTTCTCCATCCCCTGACCCAGCTGGAACCAGTGGGAGGGGGTGTGTTTGCAGGAATGCTGGAACAAAGGCAAAGGCAGGTATTATTCTCTGCTCAAGTTGAACCTGAGGGATGCGAGGTCCTGAGCTGCGGTGGCCATCTTGCCACAGTGACGGGAGTGCTTGTCTGCAATGCAGAGAAAATTAGGGCAAAGGGAAAGTGAGCAAGAGAAAGAAAAACAGAAGAAGAGAGAGAGAAACAGTGTGGTTGCTGCATCTGAACCCCCGATCAAACCATCTTGTAGGGTGTCCTCCTCCTGGGCTTTTCAGATCCATGAGGCAATCATCTTTTTTTTTTTTTTTTTTAATAAACTTGGACTGGCTTTTCCTAAAACTTTGTAACTGAAAGACACCTAACCAATTCAGTAAGGTTTTTAAAAATGAGCTGTCCAACCTCAGGAAGAAATCACTCCTTTCATGCTCTTTGTACAAGATGCTGACACCGAGTTTTCCCCATGAAGCATCTACGTTCAGTTTAGGAAATCAGAATACTTCATAGAGCTCAGGTCGTTCACATCTCTTCTTACATTTTATTCTCACCACTTCCCCTCCTACAGTGCGAGATGCTATTTAGGTAAATCCCATGAGGTACAGCAGCAGTGGTGATAGAGGAGGCGGCTGAGGTCAGGAGAGGTGAATGAACTTGCCCAAGGTCAACGGATCTATGAAGGAGTCATCCTGCTGCATTTCCTGGGGGTGTGGATAAGGGGTCATCAATACTTGGATGGTGGGGTCCTTTTCTCTCCGGCTACATGGTCCTCCTCTCCCCCTGTAGTACAAAGGCAGCTCTCGGCCCACATTGGTAGCTGGAGGGAGAGGGCTTTCAACATATTCACCATCCAGAACTTTGGCATTCAGACCTCTGTCTCAGTTCCCAGCACCCTGACCCATCTCTCCCCTGCACAAACCCTCCTTTATCGCTGGTGTGACCTTGACTCTTCCAGACGTGCGTGAGCGTTGCCCTCCACGTCTGCGCCAGTTCTGTTTACTTCCACAAGCAAACATGTCGAGATTTAGCACAGGCTTTGAGTCAGAAGAACCTGACTCTCACTTATTATCCATACGACTCTGGGTAAGTAACAACCTCTCTAAGGCTCAGTTTCCTCACCTATAAAGTGAGGGTCATAATAATACAGATCTCACAGGGCTCTTGCAGATTAGTGAGATATATAAGACCCTTAGCATAGGTCTAACTAACAATAGTAAACATTGTTAATAGAAGCTACTGAATAATGTTTACGGAGCACGGACTCTGTCAGCACATCATTTCATGGTCACTAAGCTGTAGCTTGTTCTGTTTATCTGATTCCTACCTTTCTTTTTTATTTATTTATTTATTTGGTTGCACTGGATCTTAGCTGCAGCAGGCAGGCTCCTTAGTTGAGGCATGCGAACTCTTAGCTGTGGCATGCGTGTGGGATCTAGTTCCCTGACCAGGGATCGAACCCGGACCCCCTGAATTGGGAGCGCAGAGTCTTTCCCACTGCGCCACCAGGGAAGTCCTTGATTCCTACCTTTCACAGAGTGCTTCATATCATGTCTTCCTCCTTAATCTTTAGTCCTGACAACTCTAGTTCTCTCTTCCCCTCTACCCTGGATTCCACTGCATTTGACATCAGAGCCATTCTGTGACTTGTATTCATTATGTCCATCAAGTGAATTTCTCCCATATATTCAGGATGACCCATTTTATGTTCATCTTACCTCCAGTACAGACAAGTGGTCAAGGCCATGAGCTTTAGGGCCAAGCTATCCTGGTTTCAAACTCTAGCTTTTTGTTTTGTCACCTTAAAAAAGTGACAGGGCTTCCCTGGTGGCGCAGTGGTTAAGAATCCGCCTGCCAATGCAGGGGACACGGGTTCGAGCCCCGGTCTGGGAAGATCCCACATGCCGTGGAGCAACTAGGTCCATGAGCCGCAACTACTGAGCCTGCGCGTCTGGAGCCTGTGCTCCGCAACAAGAGAGGCTGCGACAGTGAGAGGCACGCGCACCACGATGAAGAGTGGCCCCCGCTTGCCACAACTAGAGAAAGCCCTCGCACAGAAACGAAGACCCAACACAGCCAAAAATAAATAAATAAATAAATAAATAAAAGGAATTCCTTAAAAAAAAATAAAAAGTGACAACCTCTCCGTCTCAGTGTCCTCATCTGTAAATGATAACAATAACAATACCTACCTCTCAGGGTTGCTGGGAACAGTTTAGGAGATACTGCCTGCAAAGTGCTAAGCATCTTCGTCTATCACGTGGAATCAGCAAGTTCTCCCCGTGTTAATCTAATTATAGTCTTAGCTGCACAGCATTTAGTTTGCTGCCTCTTAACGGGTAGGAGCTGAACTGATCTGAACCCAGAGGCATTTCCTTCTCTGTGGTTACCTGCAGTCTCCCACATTCCCTCTTTTGGCCACAAGGTGGCAGCCTATCCATTATAGAGGAAGCTTCTATTCTCAGAATACTGGGAGAGGACGAAATGATTTCTTACGGAATAGAGACGACTTTTCTTTTTCCTTTTTGGTGATGGAGGGGGCAAGAGTGGACTGAAAATCCTCACAAGCTCCTGCTTAAATTTTCTGTGAGTTTAATATCGGTGCACAGCAGTCCGAAGTGGCACAGCAAACAAACATATCAACCAAACTTGAGGGTGTTACCTTTCAGGGAACAAGGTTGTCACCTACCCCCTCGTTCCCTCCGCAGACTCCATCAGAAAGCCCGCTGGGCTTAGAAATACCCTCTAGGCTGGGCTTCCCCTATCCCACATCTATTTTACGGTGTCAGGGAGGCTGATATAGGGCACGGTAAGTGCACCTAGGGTCACTGTTTTGTCCAGAGCTTTCCTGGTTTTAAAACAGAAAATCCCGTGTCCTGGGAGGTGTTTCAGTTCCAGGCAAAGTGGGACGGTTGGTCACTCTAGGGCATCTCTCTGCCACATAGCTCCTCTAACTCCACCACCCGGTTTCCCTTTTTCTCTTAATGACATGGGTATACAATTTGCCAAAGCCCTAGAATTCTGTAATTGTATATTTGGAAGGGATCACAGACAACATTTGGTTTCCTAAGGAGGGGGAGGATGGAGAGGATGGAATGGGCTTGCCCAGGTCCCATGACTTGACTGGCACGGAATGATCCAGAACCTTGGGTCTCATCTACAGCTCTTTCCATGGGCTTCCCGTCTACTCAGAGCCACAGGATACAGAAGGAGGGGGTGTCTGGCTTCCTGGCCATTCAGAATAGCTTCTGGAAAATAGTAAACTAGGGCAGGACGCACCCAGGGAGACTAGAAGCTCTAACTTAAAGCAAACTTCACCCCAGATGCTTAAGGGTGTAATTAATGTGTTCCTCAACACACATATGTTCTATATGATGGGAAGGGGAGGGTTTTAAACTTAACCTGGATGGCAGCCCTCACAGACCTCGCTTTGGTAGGCTGGAGGAGGATTCACTAGGAGATTCCCACCCGGGGGCCAGCAGGGCAAGAACTGAGTCGCGAATGCCTTTCTGGATTTCGCCTCCAGAGAAAAGAATGCACCAGCTTTCTCCTGGAATCTATTTGGCATGGCCCATCTCAGCCGTGCCAGCCGTTTGCCCTCCTTGTTCACTTCAGAAAGCCAAATTTTCTGGATTTATTTTCATTAACAAATCCTGCTGAGGCAAACTCCCACTCTCCACGTTATCACACGTTTACATCTCTACCGCCTCAGCCCCAGCACTAAATTGATTTGCCTCAGAGACACACCACCGAACTAAAGTTTTTTTATTAGAAAGCTAAGGTGAATGCAGGAAAGCTTTGCAAAACAGGATAGAAAGAATGCCTCTTTTACAAAGCCATGAAGAGCAGGCAAATCCATTCATGATTGAATACGGTAAGTATACTTATATCTTTAAGAAATGATTCTCACAAAATACAATTCTTATTAGTAACAAAACCTTTCAGAAATTGGTTTTCCAAAACAAAGTTTGCAGGAAATGAAAGCATCTACGTGAGGAAGGAACAAACCCAAGCAATTCTTCTACAAAATAGAAGATGAACTGCAAACTCAGATTTAGCCACTTGAAAGGAATCTGCTAAGAACACAGTAGAGAGCCTTCTAGCAAATCTCCTGTGGGATTTGCCACATTTGTCTCCCTCCCCAGGGTCAATAAAAAGGAGAGCCCAACCAGGGGAAGGCTGGGGGGACAAGTCACAGCTAACCTCTCTGCATCGAATATAATATAATTCCGAAAGTTCTATGGTGAGCTACCTGGACCCTAAAAGAGCTAGGGAAGTCTGAGCTGTAACCAACCCCCGCAAGAATGTAAGAGGCAGATACAACCTAATGCAAAGCCATCGGGTAAAAGACCTGGAAAAGGAAGGGGTCCTCACTGCCCCCAGTGCTCCACTAAAACAGGAGGACTGGAGAGAACAGGTGAAGGAACAGATCACCAGCTGGGTGATTGGAGCTTCATCTCAAGGACGCCAGACACCAGCAGAGGGACCCTAAACAAGTTATTCGCCTGCCTGGGATACGAGTTCCTTTTCCTGGAAGCGATGGGGTCAGGTTCAAGGCCCTCTGAGGTCCCTTTTATCTCTGACAGTTCTGTGAATAAATATGTAGCTGGCACACAACAGTCAAGAGGTAAAACTGAGGAGACAAGAAGGTCCAGACCCATTCCCTCAAAATCCCAAGGCCGCTTCTCCCCCTCTGTATGCGGCTTCAGAATACTGTCCTGAGCTCCCGTTTGCAGACCTAGCCGTGGATCCCTAAGCACCTTCCCCTAAAGATGTGGAGGAGATGGGCTGGACCAGGGAAATGACCACAGTCCCAGCAAGCAGAGATGGGCCGGCAGGAGGTCTGTCTTCTGCCCTTGGCAGCTGTGGCCTGGTGGGCATCTCGGTCACAAGCACCTCCTCTTCCACAATCTCCTCTCTTGCCCACCCCACCACCAGTCAACAAAGGAGAGAGCAAGAGGGGACCAGGGAGGGTGGGACAGGGCGAGGAACTCCAGTCCCTGCTCCAAAACGGTCAAGGAAAGCCCTTGTTTTCATGTTAGACATTTTTGTTTCGTTTTGTCTTAAATGATACAGATCCTGTGAAATCCTGTCTCTTCCCTTTCCCTTTTCTATCTAGTCTTCTATCTCCCGGTACCTTCCACCATCACCTGGCAGCCTTAAGAACATTATCTTTATTACATTTGATGAGATGCAACAAGTTGAAAACAATGATGTCCCTGTCCCAGCCAAGAGCCTGAAAAGCATGGCTCCAAAAGGGGAGTCTAGGGGACCCGGGGACAGGGTCCCTCTCGGGTGGATCAGTGCTTTTGTCTGTCAGCTGACCACTGGTTCAGTCTGGAGAACACACTCTGAGGAGGCTTCAGGAAAACAAACCCTTAAGTTCTCCTTGGAGAATGCTAAATGTGAGAGTTGGCACTAATAAGTGTATCATTTATTGACTATTTGCTAATAAATGCCAAGCCCTGTGCTAAGCACTTACGTGCATTATCATCTTTATTCTGCAAATGGGGACAGTGAAGCTCAGAGAGGTCAAGGAATCTATCAAAAATCACACAGCCAGCAACTGGCACAGCTGAGACTGGAAGCCGTATCTTTTTTACTGCAAACCATGTGCCTTCACTAAACACTAGATTAACGTGCTCGCTTCCCAACTGAGTGAACTAATGATGGTGGATATTTATGTGAGTGGTTACTATGTGCCAAGGACTGAGCTGAGTCTCCTCTCATCCTTCCGAAAGACTTATAAAGCAGGTGCTATTCGGATCCCCATTTTAGAGCTGAAGAAACTGAGGCTCAGAGGGTTCAAAAGGAAAAAGTGGTAGGGCTAGGATCTGAAGAACCCTGGAATCCTGCTCTCAGCAGCACATGCACGGCCTGGCCCCCCCTACCTGCCTGGCAGTGAAGGGAACAGAGGGCCTGCAGCCCCAGGCTCAGGACGGACACAGCAGCCCCAGGCGTCGAGGCTGGGTCATGGTTGTCATAAACAATGGCTGTCCACCTTGGTTTTTTGGTCCAGCAGCAAACCTGCAGCCAGGTCGCGGGATACACTGTGCCATGGTGGTCTGTCCAGAGAACCAGGAAAAGGCTTGCCCTCCTCTCCTGATTTTGCCTGGGGCTCTGCGAAGATCCTCTTTAGTCTCTGAAGCAGGCAGATGTTTACAGGAGCCTGTCCTGGAAACCTGAGAGGAGAAAGCCCCTTTCTCAGAGAGGCCGCCCCTGCCTGTCCCTCCCCGTACAAACCCAGCCCAGACTCCTGCTGCTTCTACCCCCACACTTCCCTCTTGACTCAGCCTTTGCAATTCCCAGCTGCTTCTGACCCAGAAGCCTGGAAGCAGGGGTGGGGACCACGCCCTTGTGCCGTCCCTTTCAGGGCCTGAGAGGCCCCTGGCTGGCAGACACTCCTTTTTTATTTAAAAGCAAAGCAAACAGCAATATAAAAGGGCCCATATAAGAACTCAGTGTGCGAGTAGGACCTGCCTCGGGTAAATTTCTCTAATTTTCCTGGAAACGTGCATTTTTACCTTTTGGCCCAAAGCCATGGCTTTTGCCTCTGGACTTACCCCCTCCCTGCCTCCCTCTGCTGGGCCACCGTTCAGTGGTTGAGAAATTGCCCCCTGCAGAAAAGTGAATGACCCCCTGCGTTTTCTTCAGGCGCTTTAGGAGGGTCTAGCAAAGATTTTTTGAGTTTGCTCCCTTTCCAGCCAGACTCCATGGAAGTTAGTCCCACACAGCACTAGGTGACCTTATCCGTTAGGAGCAGGGGGCTCGACGACAGATGTGAGGACCCTCAACTACATCCAAAAGGGAAAAGAGAATTCTGATGGCTCAGAATCCTGTAGAATTCTGCTGAAGGTTTGCTTTCACTTTTTGCAAGGACTAATTAAGCTGGATTTGTAAATGGGTTTTTATTTATTTTTTCCTGTGGATATAATTATAGCTTGAACCCTGTGGATAGAACCTCTAAAGCAGTCAGTGGTCTTCGAGCTCTTTTTGAAAAAGCAGTGGAACCTTCTGTCAATGAAGCAGTACGCAGAACCACAGCATAAAGAACAGATGAAAACAGAAGTTCCGGAATGGAGGCAGAAGGCCTGGAGCCTTGGCCACTGGGCTTCCCGTTCCCCTGCCCTTTTCCTCCGGATCCCTGACCCCTGCCTCAGTCCCTGACGTAGTCCATGGAACCTCAGGGTTCCGAGGGATGCAGTTTGAGAAACACTGCCCTCTATGACTGAATACTCCTTGGAGCCTATTTTCTAGTGGCTGCCTGCCTCCTGGGATTACCGAACATAGAAGAACTGCAGTTTCAGAGCCCAGTGTCATTAGCATTTCCATTTCTTGGGGTTTGATACAGTGCCCTCCTTGTACTAGAAAATGCCAGTGGGTATTAGCTAAGGTTCTTGACAGGCAGAACAATGACCACCAGAGCTCGGCGTGAGTTTCAAAGAGTTCTCTTGATTGGAAAGGGTGACAAGGTGCAGGATTTCCCCCTGAGCCTCCCATGCAGGGTCAGCCGCTGGGGCTTCAGTAGATGGTTGTTTGGGGGCCGGGAAGCCCACGCGGGTCTGTCGGGCCCCTGATGAAAACAGTCCTTCTGTGCTCACTCTAAGCTTCAGGTCTGACATTTAGAGATTTATCTTCCTTCTCCGAGTGAAAATACACATTTCCTCTCCATCTCCTACGGGAGTGAGGAAACCCGAGACGTCTGCCAAGTGCAGAAGAGCCGGGTCCTCAGGGAGCTGCCGACAGGCAGATGGGACCAAGCAGGACTCGGGGCTCCTTGCTCTGGTCCAGGCTCCTGGGGTCGGGGAAGAGATGCACCCACAGGCGAGGATCCTACCCTTGCAAAAGCCGAAAAATCAGAGACTCCTCCCGCAACCCCTCGGAAGCAGGCAGTGTCGACAGGAACCCACCATAGAGACGTGGAGAACGACGCAGCACGAGGTGAAAGGTCAGGTAACAAAATCCCCCAGGTGGGCGATCTCCTCTCCATCCTCTTGAGATGCCCTCATGACCTGCTCTGCATGAGCTTTCATCATAGAAGTACTTTCCATTTTTGGTGACTACGTACTTTTCCACCTCCTCACTACGATTGATGACAAAAGGTTTTTGTTTTCTCACATACTTTCTAAGTCACCAGGAAAAAAAAAAAAAACCTGACTAAATGATGAAAGTCAGAAAATAAAAACAAGAAAAAGTGATCCCTGGCACGGAAAGCCACCACCTCGCTCCTGGGCAGTGCCTGTCTTCCATGCTGCACCAACTCCAAAGCCACGTAAGAACATGACCAAATTGGCCTCCCTCTTCCCATTCTGGCAAAGCCCTCGGATTCCTCTTGATGTCATGTTACAATATAAAAAACAAAAACGAAAGCAAAATGAAATTTATAGAAGGTAAGTTTCTAGCAGCAGCTGATGGAGGGTTTTTAGAATCAGCTAGGATTGAAGGGCACCTGGGGGACGTGGAGGAGAAATCAGAGGCTGGGGTTCTCCTTCTGACTGCCCCTCACGGGCTACTGTGTGGCTTTGGGAAGAGGCGTAGGCGCAGAAAAGCACTTTACCAGACTGACTGCAGACACCCTTGTTCCAGAGGCGCTGGAGTGGGAAGGCTCCAGAACCCCAAGACCTGTAAGATTCATGACGCTGAGGAACAAATGGGGCAAATGGAACCCTGGGTGCTGGGAGAGATGTGATGCTGGTTAAAAGCCTCGTCAGGACTTTCTGGGGCATGTAACAAATCAAAAGGCATCTTCCGGATCCCGACAGAAAAAGAGCCCGAACTTATACATCGTCTCCCACCTTTATTTTCCACACTTTCATATGTGGAACTTGCTCGTACCCTATAAGGTGGAAAGGCACCATCCCAGGATTCAGTTACCTGTCTGTCTCGGTCTCCTCCCACTCCCAACCAGATTATTTATTTAGACATCCATACAAATCCCACCTCGCCTCCAAAATTAATAGCCCCTCCATCCCCCGGTCAAAATGGTGACAAACACAATAATAATATTTAATGCCATTAAGCTTCTTCATGTGTCAGGCTTTCTACTTTGCACATGTCTTATTTAATGCTTATAACAAACCTAGGAAGTTAGGAGCTATTATTCGCCCCATTTTTACACGAGGGAACTGAGGCACAGAGGAACTGGTGTCCTGCCCAAGATCTCATAGTTGGTAGGGGATAGAGGCACGATTCAAATGAATGTTACCTAAGAGCCCCATCTTTTATGCACGCCCCTCAACTGCAGCATGCACGCTACACCTTGGGATATTCACAGTGCAACCAAGCAAACTGACATGGTAAGAGCACACAGAGCTTTCCAGCACACACTGCAGAAAAGTGTTCCCAAAGGAGCTCTTTAGGGCTGGGCTAAAAAGGGGGGCGGTGTGGACAGGGAAAATTAGCCACTTGGATCACCCAACAGAACAGAGACTCCAAAAAGTCACTTATTCTCCTATCAATTAATTACATCTCCCATTCCTAATTGTGATACCTTAGTCATGGTTTGTACAAACTAACACTAAACTTAGTCTGTCTTCTCTGGGTACGCAATGATTAAGTGATAAAAGGCAATGATTTGAATAGTATTAGGGGAAAAGGAAGAAGACAAAAAAAAAAAACCCTGGTTAATCTACTGTTAGAAAATTGAGAATTATCAGTGTCAAGAAGGCTCTTCCCCCAAGAGGACACACTTGACACATTTGCAAAATAAATGATTCTCATTAGTCAGATGGAAATGGTTCCAATGGATTGGGAGCCTGTGGTCTTCAATGGTGGCTTCTCTTGCTTCTCACCACCTCCTGTCCCTCTTTGTGGCATAATTGCTCACCTGGCAAACCAGCATCAAGCTGGCACCTGCCAACTCTGCCCACAGATCAGCTTCCAGATAGCAAGACCAAAACACATTGGCTATCTGGGCCTCTGTTCTCATGCAGAGCTGGAGAACTACGGTTCATTTCTCAGAGAAAGAATTCTATTGAATCCAATTCCTCCAGCAAGGATAGCCTTTCTGGCTCCTCTTGACCAACCATAAGCACCCTCGCTACCCTGCCTCCCCCATACATGCGACTGGTGACTGCCAAGATCATTAATGTACATAAAGGCACTTAGTACAGCACCAGGCACAGAGCATGAGCCCACAGAGGTCGCAGAAGCTCAGTGTGGCTGGGCAGCTGGGAAAGAAGGAGGGAATAGACTTCTGTTCTGGGGCAGCTCCTCCATTCCAGGGAGGCCTTTGCTTTTCAGGTGGAGGCATAAACACAGAGACATTGGGTCTGCAAGCAGAATGCCCCCCCTCCTCCCCAGACACACATGACTTACCCTGGGCTGAAGTCAACACGGGGCATCTGAGCTACAAATATCCCTTCCCATTTCAGACCGGGGTGACATCAAATGGTTCCATTTTAAGTGGATGGGGGATGGAAGAGGTTGGATTGGAGTTAAGTTTTCATTTTTAATGAACACCAATGAAATCTTCTTCCCTAGGTACTTAAAACTTATGCAAGAGAAATCATCAGTGCCTTCCAATGACCCTGGGCTTGCTCAGACATACTGATATTTGGGGGCTTCGGTAACAAGGTCAAACCCCTTCATGGTGCCACTGTTTGACTTCTTAAAAATGGTGCATTCAGGAACTCATGAGGAACTCTGTCCACTTTGACCCTCAACTCTTGGCTTGTAGGAGTCTACCTGACGCAGGTTAGAGTAGCCAATTTTTCAGTGGCCCTGCATACGTGGTCATGTCACTCTGGGCTGGGCAGTGATTTGGCATCCAGCCAGCCCATCCAATCCTCAGGCAAAGGTGACAGGAAGTAGCGCTCCTGATAGAGAGGGGCCCCAGCCACCCGTGTGTTTATGGCGTCCACTGGGATGCAGAAGCCAGTGAGACTTGGACCTGCCTCATGAGGTGGGCGGGCTGAGCTGGGGATGAGCCAGTGTACAGCAGGATCTGGCTCAAGGTCTGGTCAAGGTTAGGATCCTTTTAGCCATTCCAGGACCAGCAGGTGACCGCTACATACAGTCCTGCTGGATGAGCAGGTCATCTTCACAGCTGTGGGGCAAGGTTAGAGCCCCCTCAAGAAATCACAGTGGGAGGGAGGGATTAACTGTCTCACTGACGAAGACCCCCTCAATCTCCTGGCATTCCCTCTTTCTATCCCAGTGGAACTCAGTTTTCTGCCCCATACACTAAGGATTTGACACCTGCCAGCCCCTTTCCTAAGAGTGACACCTGCACTCTTTAGGACACAGGGCCTGGGAGCTGGTCCCCTGAGAGTTCACATCGTGATCTGGGAAAAGCTGTGCTCGGCGCCTCTGGAGGGCTCGGAGGGTTGGGGGAGGGAACACCGTTCAAGAGGGGAAGCTATGCCTGGGGCCCAAAGATTTGGGAGGGGCCTTGCTTCCTACTGTGCCTCAGGGAGGGGAAAGACCCCAGGAGTCACAGCTGTGTGGCCTGTCTAGAAGCCTTGCCAAAAATTCCCCTTCCCAGCAAAGCTCAGGAAAAGCAGAGCTGCTGCATTCCAAGGGACCTCAGGGGGCCAGGGCAATGGGCGGGGGCCAGTGCTGCCACTGTGTGTTGCTGGGCACCTTTCAAACTCCTAACTCTGCTGGGAGGGATGCTGAGGGAAAGGAAGAAAATCCAGGGAGTGACTGACGTGGAGTTTCCAACC
Organism: Balaenoptera acutorostrata; assembly: GCF_949987535.1. Taxonomy (NCBI): domain Eukaryota; kingdom Metazoa; phylum Chordata; class Mammalia; order Artiodactyla; family Balaenopteridae; genus Balaenoptera; species Balaenoptera acutorostrata. The sequence continues at coordinate 154,857,696 of NC_080065.1, forward strand.
AGCATGGTAAGATGGGGTCTTAAGGGTCAAAATCAGGTTCATGGGAATGGTATTTCGGCATGCCTGAATTTGTCCACGGCATTTCACACCCACCTATAGCCCCTGTTTGGCCTTATTTTTGGTGTCTATAAAAGACCAGGGGCTCTATCCTTCATCTAATCACCCTTTCCTGAATTTGGAACCAATTTCTTCGTGTCCATTCATTCTCTCTCCTCTCTCTCTCTCTCTTTCTGTCTCGTTCATATTCAAAACCAGGTGGAAGCTGTCAGTAATAAATTCTATGAATCACTTGGGACACAGGGATGGTTCCAGTTTCACAGAATTCCAAGAAGGAAAGTCATCCAAATTGTCTCTAGAATAAAATGTCACCAGAAAATGTATTTTAAGAATAAAACGCTCTGTCATGCTTTAAAGTGACACGTCCCTTCATCCTTTCCTTGATTCATTTTAGCTTTAGAAAGTACAACAACCTCCAACATGCCTTCAAAATGATCTGTCTTCTGTGCAAGATCACAGATACCTTAGTTAATAATTCAAATCAGCTTACTTTCCTAGTTCTAATGTTTTGCACCAAAATTTTATACCACTTCATGTACTAGTGAACTCTGAAGCTTGGAACTAAGAAATGCCAGCGACGGTTAAGAGACTGAGCACAGAGCACAGCGAGGTCCCCAGACCAGCAGCATCTGCACCACCTGGGAACTTGTTAGAAACGCAAATTTTTGGACCCCACCTGAGATCCACTGAATCAGAAACTCTGGGAGGCGGTGTGTTTCAGTGAGTCGCCTGGGGGATGCTGGGTGAACTTCCAAGTCTGAGAACCTCTGGTGAGGGGCTCAAGACCCCAAGATCTGGAGTCCGACAAATCTGGGTTTGAATCCCAGGTCTTCGTTCAGCAGGCTGTTCATCTCATGTTGCTGGTTTCATCCCTCTTAGCCTGGTTCTCTGACCCGATATACAGGAATAATAATCTTTATCTCATAGGGTTGTCAGATCAAGGGAAATAACACAGCTATGCAGAGCCTGGTGTGGGTATTTTAGGGGTGCTTCCTGGAAAGTAATCACAACCCCATCCCTTCCACGTTCCAGACCAATGTAATCAAGCAGATGGAGACCAGAATGTTGGCTTTATGGCTGATAAAGCTCCTTTAATAAAGGACGTGACTCAGGTATGTGGCTGTGCCCCCAACCCCTGGACTTCCTAAGTGTCGTCTCCCAGAACTTTGGAGGATGCCTCCAGCAGGGGGTGGCGGGAGGGTGGGGTACATGGAGGAGGCATGTTTCATCTGAATCACTGCCTCATGCTGTCGAACCCAGGGGTGTGAACAGAGGGTACACGAGGGACAGTCCCCACAAACCCCAGGGGCAGGCACGGAGCTGATGCCCACTTGTGAGCTGGGAGATTTATATAAAAGGGGACCTGTGGGGCTCACTGTTGCTCCTGAGCTCAGAGACCTTGTAGCCTGGGGCCCGGAGCAGGGAGAAGTGAGTGAAGGGGTGTGCAGACAGCCTGAAGCCCTTCGTGATGTTTCCTCTTGGGGCCTGGATGATCCCGCCCCTCTATGGAAATAGGAGGAGTGGGGGGTGGGGGTGGGGAAAGCATTCCCCATCATTTGCAGAAATTGGTGCTCAATAAATGCTGTGATCATTATTAAGAAGTGATACGATATTTCCAGATTGCTACATGGAAAAATAATGGTAATGCTGAATGCTTCCTAGCAGGTAGGAATAGCAACAGTCAACATACAGGGAGAGAGCCAAGAATGGGCCAGGCATGTATTAACCCACTGATTGTTATTAATACAATTAATTACTGCATTAATCAATGTATTAACCCATCAACTCCTACAGCACCGCTATACTGTACATGTAATATTATTCACATCAGTTCTACGTATGAGGAAACTGAGGCATGAGATGCTCAGGCAGAAGCCAAAGGTGACATAGCCAGTAAGTGGAGGACCCCAAAGTCAAGTCCAGGTGCTCTGCCTGCAGGGCCCCTGCCTCTTGCCACGGTGCTACACCATCACTCCATGGGCCGGCTGGGGCAAGGCTGGAAATTCTGAAACATGCTTGTGACCGGCTTTAAAAAAATTGTTTAAGAACACAAAAAATTGTAAGTTACTAACATGACCTTTTCCAGAACTGGAAAGTTCTTTCAACTGCATTAATGCTTAAGTCTACAATTCAGAATTATACCAAGAGAAAAACAAAGGGATCACAGACAATATTCAACAACTTAAAAACAAGAACCATAACAAAAAACCTTTAGGTAAGAACTAATAACAGAAACATGATGGTATTAGAAGTCACAGCATGAGATGATTCATATAATATAGAGTCGAACCGCAGTAAAGAATGGCTAGAAATTACCTTAATACAAAGAGAGCCACAGAAAGAAAGATACACGCCTGCCGGTTGTAACAACCTCCTGCATACTGTAAGCCTCTGATAAATACTCATTGACTGACTGTTCAATAATAACAATCCGGAGCAATTACTTTTAAGTTTTAGTACTACAGCTTTTCCTAAATAACTTTTCCCGCTAATCTGTCATTTGTTTCAGAAACCTTTTTTTAGTGAATTCTGTACTGACTGAGCAAGGTGCCTCTAAGAAATCTGTTCCTTTGTCATCTTACTTATTAGCAAAGTTGTGATATGTCAGAGGCATAGAAATAATCCCATTCTGCTGAAAAAAAATGCTTTTCTGCAAGTACGTCATACTTTTCACATTTCAAACCACTCACCTTTTTCTAAATGCTTTGCTATTTTTTTTTTATTGAAGTGTAGTTGATTTACAATCTTGTGTTATTTTCAGGTGTACAGCATAGTGACTCAGGTTTTTTTTTTTTGCAGATTATATTCCATTATAGGTTATTAAAAGATAGTGAATATAATTCCTCATGGTACACAGTAAATCCTGTTGCTTATCTATTTTATGTACAGTAGTTTGTATCTGTTAATCTCATACTCTTAATTTGCAGCCCCCCTCCCCTTGGTAACCACAAGTTTCTTTTCTGCCTGTGAGTCTGTTTGTATATAGATTCATTTGTATAATTTTTTAGATTCTAGATATAAGCGCTATCATGTAGTATTTGTCTTTCTCCAACTCATTTCACTATAAATGCTTTGCTATGTTTTAATGAATGTCTGATGGGAATGAAATGAAAACATCTCAGCCAAAACTTCACAGTTCCTCACATCTAGTGCCTCTCCGTCATTAATTTTTCAACCCTGCATCTTCTTTGCCTAATCCTGAGAAAATAAGAAGTTCTCAAAGTAGCCCTCTTTATTAATTTTCAGTCACCCTCCCCTACTTAGTCATTAAAAATTCACCTTCTGCTTGAAATAAAGGGAGCGTGTCCCTCACCACCTCTTTCAAATTTGGCCTTAACAATAAAAGGTTAAGATAAAAACGCAAAATAACTATAAGAGGCAGTGCAATTTGCTGCTTATATCTCTATTTTTTTTTTTTTCTCCTCAAGTGTTTACAGTGGAGCATTTCAACTTGTTATAAGAGTGGGAATGAGAAAGTGAAATAGACTAGAAGCAGACCAATTTCATTTCTCTGTCAGCATCTCCTGACAGGCCAAAGATAAACCTCATAAACTGTGAAAAATGAACAATTCTTGGTTTTGATAACCTAAGCTGGGAGGAGGACCAAGGAGTTATTATCTCTGGAAACCAAGAGTTTATCTCACTTGTTTTTCAATGATTAATCCCAAACTTATCCTCTTTCGTCAACAACTTCAACAAGCCAGAAGAGACGTTTTAGACCCCCGGCTCCAGCTCCTCTCTGTGTCCAGGCTTACTGGTGCCAAATGAAGTGGTAATTAACCCGAAGTCCCCTTTTTTTTCTGACAGGCAGACTTGCAAGGCAGCAATAGTCCAGAGAAGGGAGACACTGGTGGGAACTGCCAACAACAGATCTGTAGGGCCAGGGGCTCCAGAGAGGAATAAGCAGCACAGGATGTGCAAGTAATTATACCAGCAAAAGCAACGAGGCAGAAATGAACATGGAATGTGGGAGCTGGGGGGACGGTGAAAAGAACGGTCTGGCAGGAGAAGAGTTTCCAGAGTAGGAAACAGTGAGGGTAACATCAGCTAGATGGCTGGGCTTGGAAACCCAGTTAGAGGAGTTTGGAGAAAATGTGGTGGCCATAGGGAGCCATCACGTGTTCTAGAGAAGGAGAGTCTCACGATCCGAGTGGGTATTAGAATGACAGTGGTGTGCAGGTGACTGGTGGAAGAGACTAGAATCAGGGGGTCTAATTTAGAAACATCTCAATTGTTGGGACAAGAGGTAATGAGGGCTGGATTCTCCCATGTTTTTCTTCCTTGATACAAATAGTTCCCTATTCACCATCAGTGAATTCTGCCACAGAAGCACAGAACTTGTACTACTATTTATTTACTTCTTTTATCCTTATCCACTTGACCCTTATGTTTACTTACATAATCTGTTTTAGCCTCACCTTGATCTGTAATATCTGTGAATCATAAACTTGATATATTAGTTATACATATATATATGTATTTTTTAACCCACATGAAAACCAGTACATGGTTAGTAAAATAAGAAGTTTGTGTGAGCTGTACTTAAAATCACCTCAAACCACCAGTGGGGCATGTATACTTTGGAGAAAGCTGCCTTAGTTCATGGGTTCTTAAGCTTACTGAGGTCATAGGCCCTTTTGCTTACCTACTAAAACCTACTGACCCCCTTCCCAGAAAACTGAGTGTACGTTTGCACACACATGATTTTGTATATCATTTCAAGTCACTGTCCCCTTTGGTTAAAACCCTCTCAACTTATCTGGGGCTGGTAGAATGTGAACCTTAGCTTCCCAGCAGGCCAGGTTACCTGGCAAATCTTCCCGAAGCTCACTGTGGCTTTGGAGAAGTCCTTCCAAGAGCCTGCAACACCTTCTGGGGGTGTCTGACCCCTCAGCTTCTAGAACGTTTTGTGGCGAAAGCCACTGCTAACGGCTCGCCAGACACCCTTGCTCTCGTCTGAGGCTCCCAGCAGACAACTGCCACAAGGAAACTCTTTCTGGGGCGCCCGTCTACACGGGTCAGAGTGGGCGAGGGCCTGCACACACCCCCTCGGGTTAACGCGGACACGGCTGGACCAGCTCCAGGGCGGTGGGATGTGCAGTCCCGCTGGGTCCCCCAGCCTGTTGCTGAGAAAAGCGTTTGGTCTCACCCATGGCCTGTGATTGCTCTGTCAAATCAATTCGAGAGACTATAAAGATATAAGAGCCGAACAGCACCAGCAGGGGACTCCTGTTTTTCTGGAAGGCTCCTTGCCAGATAAAACAAGGCTAAATATGAAATGGCTTCATATTCCAAGCATGAACTAATGTTGAGGTTGCGGCCGATAAGTAAGGAACAGCTAAACAGGCTTTGACACCGTGACTCTGGAGAGGGGAGCGCTCGCCCTGGAAGTGGGGCTGCCGGGATTTATCAGGACTGCTGGGGAGAGAGCTGTCTGGAAGAGGTTCCTCCCTCATAAAAAACCCAGGCCCCTGCTGACTGATTCTCACGTTAGGAAAACATTGGTAAATCATCAGCATAATCCAAGAATCATTCCCTTCCTCTGCTCTGAGCACGAGGGCCCTTCTCTTCTTATCTGGTTCTAATTTTCTTCATGGGTGCTGTTCCTAGTTCATTAATTGAAAGGATTTTTGGCTAGAAGCCCATGACCCGCCTGGAACAAAAACACAACATCGGAGGGGCTGATCTTCTGTTCATCTAAGAGAAGTAAAAGTCGATGGGGCTGTGGCTTTGGGGTCCCTACTGGGTTCGGTTTGGAGCCCTGAGGCCCAGGTCTGGGGAACTGGCTGCCTGGAGATCTTCCCTAGCCAGGGAGCCATGGTAAATCACCGGCTTTCGGAATGTCCTCTGGAGAACATGCAAGGTCACACAAGGCTTTTAAGATCAACCATAATAGACTCCCTACAATTTGTTTTTCTCTGGCTGCTTTTACTGACCCCTCTGGGCCTCCCTCCAACGCTGGGTCTGATATTGTTCAGCATGACATGAAGGTAAGAGAAGGGGCTTTGGAGTCTGACAACGGGCCTGAATTAAAATATGCCTCCATGCCTTCCTAACTGTGTGGCTTTGGGTATGTGGGTTAACCCCTCTGGGCTTCAGTTTCTGTGCAAGCGAGAGAAATCGAGTAACCGCATTATATAACGGCTATGAGGCTTCAATGAGAGGATGCAGGTAAAATGGATAGGAGAGTTTCCAGCACACAGTAGCTCTCAACTTATGGTAAGTGTCATCATCATCACCAACATCTTCCCTGACGACCTGGGCCAGGGGTGAAAGAGAACAAAGACTTAATTAAGTTCAACTCAACCCAATGTCATTTAGAATGGCTTTGCAAATGGCACTCGTGATAGTACCAGTAAGTATATTCCCAGTTTCATTCTTCAGCTGGACAATCAGGATATGGGAAAACACAGAGCTGTAACATTCTTTCATTCGTTTACTCATTCAACAAATATTGTACCTACCACGTTCCAGATATTTTCCTAGCGTGGCAGATACAGGATAGCAGGATAGACACAGTCCTTGCCCTGGAAAGTACAGTCCCCTCCTCCACTTGGCTGTAACACAGCCTCGGCAAACACAGTGCAGAATGCCTCAAAGGCAGCCTGAGTTATCACTAAAGGTTAGTTTTGCGACCAAATGTCAGGACACAGAAGTGTCCAGGGCCATAGCAACTATTCCCCAAAATGCCCATAGGAAATTCAACAGGTATTTGCTGACATCTACTCAATACCAGGTACTGTGCTAGGCCCCGGGAATGTCATGGTGAACAAAGCAGGCCCAGGCCCAGATCATGAGATTAGGGCCATCATCTAAGTGGAGGGAGAAGACAGCCGAGAAAACAGTCGTCCTTCCCAATGGCAATGTCTGATTCCCCAGGCATCTGCTATGTCACTGTATGACCATCCACCAGCCAGGTCATCTTCTGAAGCAGGGTATATTCTTAACTTTAAACCAACTCTGCATGCTCCAATCATCTATTTCATTTACAGGATAATCATAAAAATAAGGAAAGCAAAAGACTCACAGATATAGAGAATAAACTAATGGTTACCAGTGTGTGTGGCGGGGGGCAATATAGGGGTGGAGGAGTGGCAGGTACAAACTACTGGGTGTAAGATAGGCTCAAGGATGTATTGCACAACATGGGGAACACAGCCAATACTTTGTAATAACTGTAAATGGAAAGTAACGTTTAAAAATTGTATAAAAATGAACAATTTGTAGAAATCTGATTAAAAAATAAGGAGAGCAAAGATTACCTTCCCCACCTAAGAGGTGGGCCAACAGCTAGAGAGTTTCGTAGATCTGCATTGTATCCGACCGTCCATGGGGCTGGTTCCCCTACCCCTTACAGCACGCTTCGCCACAGGATCCATTAGGAATCCGCCCCGCGACCCTCTCTTCACTAGCCCCCAGCCTCCCATGCTAGCACATAAGTCGTGGTCTGGGACTAAGAGGGTTTTGTTTTTTAAACAGTTAAATCTTTCATTGCAGACTATCTTTAAAATTTAAAGACTCCCTCTTCTCCGCCAACCTCTCTCCTCTCTCTCCCTCCCTGTTTCTCACACACACACACACACACGCACACACTTCCACCTCTCTGAGCACAAAGAGATGATGATAGCTTGGGGTTTACTATTAGAAATAGGATTTGAAAACCCAATGAGAGCAATCCTAGCTCTTCACCCCCACTTGTAGTTTTCCTGCCCAAACTTCCCCGAATGAGAGATTGCTCTACCAGGGACTCCGAGTGCCTCCCACCCAAACACCCTTTGAGTAGAAGATAAAGCCCATGTCCTTGGCCTTCTAACCTTCATTCCCTGGCAGAGCAAGAGGAGGTAAACTCACTGGCAATTTCAGGGCCCCCCCCCCCACGCCACGATCATAAGGATGAAGGGGAAGGACATTAAGTTACCCCTCTGGCCCCAACCTCATTCTACATGTTCTTTGATCCCAAAACAATAGACTTTAAAAATGAGATTAGGTAGAGAGGGTCTCGGAGTTTCCGGATAGGCGGGTAAATGTATTTACATTTTACCTGTGCACATGTGTGTGCACTTGAAAGTGTGTATTTTGGGGTACACAGTCTGTGTGTCTGCCTGCATACACTGCAGCCTGTCTGCCTAGCTGAATACATACCGACTTGCTCGGCTACCATGTTATCCTGACTTTCTCAAAGCAGAAAGCTCCTTTCAATAGTTTTTCTTTCCAAGATTTATCGGAGCTGAAGATGGCCTCTTCCCAATGCAGTTAAGTTGTACACAAGCGGGTGTGTATGTGTGCATGCATGCACACACACACACACACACACATTTTGCTTTTAGAGCTCTTGGGATCCCCATGGATTCTCTGGCTGGAACACTCAGAGCCAAGGAAGTCATCCTTGGGTGTTAGTTTGGACATTAATCTTCCCTCCTCACCTTCCTTTTTTCCCTGTTGCCTTAATGGGACCCAAACAGGGTGACTTCCTTGCAGTACAGCCAGCCTGAGGTGCTAGTGCTGGGCTTCATGGGGCCCCATTCCGGGAGAACTGACCACTTTCCCTTGGGATTAGAGGGTAGAGAGCGGTCATCCCACTACGATGTTGGGCGTACACTCCCAGCTCTAGATGGCTCTTGGTGAAGTGATGATAACTTTATCCTTCTCCTGGGTAAAGCCGATATAAGGAAAGATGGAGATTAAAAAGCAAAAACAACATCAATTCTTTGTGATGGAAAGAAATCATCCCTGGCAGGACGTGAGTTAGAAAAAACTCTGGGTCCTGTGGAGAATGGGATCTCTAGACTCCTATAAAACAAGGCAAATGGGGTGACTCATCGTAGGGTCAGGACATAATCTGTGCTGTGGTGCTGTGAGACAGGAAGGAGACCAGAGAAGGAAGAGCACACAGGGAACGGGGCCTGGTTTCTCTGGCCAGACAGAGGAACACGGAGGCTTGGGAAGAGGCTGTCATAACAGCCAGAGCTGGCATTTAGGAAGGAGCCAGAGAAATCCACTGAGCTAGTGGTCCTGGCCAGGTCCACCCCTTCACTGAGGAAGGGCTCCCAGCTCAGCTACTGACTTCCCTTGTAAGTCTGGACCAGCCACTTGGTCTCTTTAGGTCTCATCATGCCCTTTTAAATTGGGAAATCTTCCTGCCCTTCCTTTGCCTCACAGATGGATGACTCCAAACACAATAACAGCAAACCTTCACCACACCCTTACCATACACCAGGTGCTGCAGCAAGCACGTCCAGGCGTTTTCTCCCGTGACCCTTGCTTGCACCACGTCGCGGTGAACTTACATATGTGCTGTTATTATTTGCATTTCACTAACGAGGAAGCCGAAGTTCCGAGATGAGCTAACTTGTTTGCGGTCATAATACTGGTTAAGTGGTTGAGCCAGGATTTGAGCAAAGGCAGCTCGACCTTTCTGCACCCCAGGTAACGTTTCAATACGAACAAACGTTACTGCTCTTTTTAGAAGAAACCAGGAAAGGTAAATGAGGAGAGAGAGAGAGATTGCCTTGGAACACAAAGCAAGTGCGAAAGATCCTCCAAAGGTGTCAAAACAGAACACTGTCTGCCTCCCCTGGAAACTTGCATTCCACGGCATGTGCTCCCTATTAACTCCGGAGCCCCTCAGCCTGCTAATTCACTTTCCAGACCCCATGTAGCTGTGTCTCTGGGTGACCATAACTTGGTTAAGTCAGCTGACTAACTCTGCAAGCTCTCGGAAAGATATCATTCGTTGGAAATGATGCCAAGTGTCACACAGAGAGTCTGGTTGCAAACACTTTCCTCTCTCCTTGCCAAAGAGGTGCATTCTGGGTATCCACCAGCTCCTTTCCATGTCACTTTTCTGTGCCTGGCTCCCCCAGCCCACTCAGCCCATGCCAATGAAGGACAAGCCAACAGTAACCCACAGGGCAGCCAACTTTCCAGAAAGGTGCCTAGGATCCAGATGGGGATAGCCCTGCAGCTGATGCCACATCCCACATCCCACTAAGCAGCTATAAGCCACCAAAACAAGTTCAACCAACATTCACTGAGCACTTACTTCAGGTCAGATAGCAGACGTGAGAAAGCATGGTGCTTACCGTTCCCCAAATGCTAAATGTAGGGCAGGAAAAGACCAGCAAAGAAACGCCATGCTATAGGGTGTAATTAAATACGTGTTAGGGCTTCCCTGGTGGCGCAGCGGTTGAGAATCTGCCTGCCAGTGCAGGGGACACGGGTTCGAGCCCTGGTCTGGGAAGATCCCACATGCCGCAGAGCAACTAAGCCTGTGAGCCACAACTACTGAGCCTGCGCGTCTGGAGCCTGTGCTCCGCAACAAGAGAGGCCGCGACAGTGAGAGGCCCGCGCACCGCGATGAAGAGTGGCCCCCACTCACCGCAACTAGAGAAAGCCCTCGCACAGAAACGAAGACCCAACACAGCCAAAAAAAAAAAAAAAAAAAACGTGTTAAATGTGCACCATTTTAATTATGGCTGGAACATATTTTGAATGATTAATTTGTATTTAATTTTTCATCAGTTATCTCCTTTCCTCTCTTCTCTCCTCAAGCAAGTAGCCAATCAGCCTTGTCTTCATTCCCTTAGAAACGGTACATTCCAGAGAGAAAGGAGAGGTTGACTGCAGGACTCCCTGACTTCGGTATTCCAAAAGCTGAGGCTCAGGGTTGATCCGGTAGGGTTTATAGAGGAGAAGGCAAAAGAGGATTTGGAGGAAGAAGCAACGCGAACTGGAGAAAGCCAAGGTCGAGAGGGGCTTTCACCCAGAATAGAAAGAAATATCCCCGGGCTGGGGGCAAGGTAGGGTGAGTATAAGAGTGAGAGTGAAAGAGAGGAGAGAAAGAGAAGAGAGACACTGACTCTGAGGTTAGGATTGTTGGGTGCCCAGGCAAAGAGGACTTAGCCTCAGGATTCCTGCCTAGGAAGACCCCAACAAGCAATGGCTGGGTGGTATGTCTAGATTAACACAGGACCAAAGGTGATCCTGTAAAAAAAAAATTCTCACGTTGCCCATGTGACCACAGAGAGCTGCTAGCCCTAAGGAGGGAATACGACGCATCCCAAAGGTAACTTGCTTGGTTTCTGCCTTACTTTGATGCTGCACAGGTCCCTAGAGAGTGTGGATCCCAAACAATTCCTACCATGGTTTCCTGGTGGCCTGGAGGGATAGTGGTAAGCTTGCCAGACACCGTACGGGAGGCCCTGTACTGGGGGGGTCCTATATTTTTATTTGCTAATCCTGGCAACCCTAGCTTGGGTTTGACGTTGAAATTAAGGTGACAAAAACGATGTGGATGAAAATTCGTACCAGGGTTTGCAGAACTGAGTTTGTGGACCGAGAGTCACAACTGTTCGAACACAATGACGTTTACTTTTGGAGTGCTTTACAGTTTATGAAGCTCCTTCACATTTACTGTATCGTTTGATTCTCCCAGTAACCTGGTGAGATGAGAAATGCGGGTCTTACTATTTTCAGAAAAAGACACGGGGCTTAGGGAAGCTGAGCCTGCTGAAGATGCTAAGCCCACGTGGACCAAAGCTGTAAGCCAATCCTGCCCCAGCTCCCAGGCTTCTCTGCTCCAGAGCCAGCCAGAGTCCCAGCCTGGCCCCAGCTCTGGCACTGCAGAGATGACACCACTGAATTCAGTTCCCAAATGCCTCTCACAAGCTTTCGTGAAGCCTGGAGTTTCAGGGGTGCCTGATTGCAGATGACCCCTCTCTGGCTGGCAAAAGAACCAGAACTAGGAAATGACTTTACTAGGTAAGGTGACCACGGTCAAGTCTCCAGTGTCTATGGGTTCCAGGATGATGAGACTCATGATAGGTCCATCTGTTAACCCTTCGGTTCTTATCTCCCAGACCAGGGGACACCCACCTACCAAAAAGATAGCCTGACTCCACTGCCGCTCAGCGAAGATGGTGTGGATGGTGATTGAGGGAGAAGAGAGCTATGCAAAGAACGGGGCCAGACTTTGGGGGATACCTTGGAGACCCCAGAGGAGATAAGGCTGAGGCATGCACTGTCCAGCACACTCAAGACAGCCACTGCCAGGGGGAGGGACCCCTCTGTCAGAGCTCAGTGTTTTACACATCCTAAAATCTCTACTTATGGACAGCAGGCCAAAGGGAAGGGAAAAAATACAACCAGACTTGAAAAGTTACCTGGTGCTGTTATCAGCAAATGGACTGCAGCTGTTTTTGCCATTTCACAAGCTGGTGCTTTTTTTTTTTAGTTAGTATGTTGTAGGAAATAAAGAATAGGATTCTGGGGAAGCCTTCACCACCCACTTTGATAAACATTTCATTTTTCACTCTACAGAGGGGGACTTCAAGGACAGGGGAAATTTTTTCTTTCTTTCTTTTTATTTTTTTAAAGTGTTGGAAGATAGGAACCAGTTTTATTGTCATTTTTTATTCTTTGTACTTTGATATGTTATAAATATTATTTATCATCCCCACTAAATAGTTAATGCAAACAACAGTAACTCTTCATTGTGGGTGGAAGCCATTTTTGCTGTGTGAGAAAGGGCATCTTCTAGACTGGGAAATGAGAAAAAGATTTTGATGATCACCAAAACACTCCTTACAAACGTCTGTTCTGTAATGTTTCCAAAGCAAAATGATGCAAAGCTCAGCAGACCTGTGATAACTGCATCTGAGTATTTCTTTCAAGGGTCTCTTTGACTGGCAGCCCCTGACCCGGGGTTATGTCGTCTAAGGAGCTGGGGCCAGCGATGTGTCCATGGCAGGACTCTGTTGCTGTATCTGGGCAGGTGTGTCCTACACAGAGCTCCTTCTCACCAGCCTGGCTCAGGACTGAACCCAGCGCCAGGGTCTCAAGTTCCCTTCCTCCACTTCGGGCCAGTGACTTGTAAACGTGGAGGCTCTGCTAAGCATTGGGATTTCATTAGGGGCCTTGTTAAAATTTACTAGAGTCAAATAAAGAAAAGACCCAGTCTTGGAAATCTTTCTCCACCCATGTCCCTCCTTCTCCCCGCTTCCCACCTCCACCCCCGATCCCACTTATTCATCCATTAAACGGCTAGCAACTGAGCTAATTCTGGAAAGTTGCCCATATCAAACATCTTTAGAAATCACTTCAGAAAATGCCTTTAGGAACACAGGTCACCTCTTCCCATTTGTCCTACTCTGGCAGGTCTGGCACCTGCACAAAGAGGCCGTGAAGCGACATTGTGAAGAGTACGGATTCTTAAGTCAGACCCGGATACAGCCTGGCCATTGCCTACTCTCTGGATGACCTTGGGCATGGTCCTTAACCTCTTTGAGTCTCACTCTCTGCATCCATAAAATGGGAATAGTACTATGACTTACTGTATAACACGTTAAGAGGGTTAGACCAAATGATGCATGTCAACTGCACAACCCAGTGTCTAGCACACAGCAAATGCCAAAAATGGGAGCTACGAACAGGGGTATTTCGTGGGCACCGTCTATCTTCCCGTCACATTGCTTCACCTTGTGTTTAACAGAAATTTTGCCAGGTGCGTGGGAACTAAGCAGAGGGAAAAAGGTATTCATGCTTCTGGACTCAAAAGTGGTCCCATCCATCTGTGATGTCATAATCTGAGCTGCAGCCCACAGATCTGAACTCTCACAGTCCCGGCAACCGGTTCTCACCACCCACATGATATTCATCACCCGCTCGCACACAACATCTAGGGCCTCTGTTTCCATCCTACCACTTCATAAGCCCATCCAACTCAGCTTCCTCGTTCAGCATCATCAGGGGCAGCCGGTATCTGCAAGAGGTAAGCACACCGGGGCCCCCAGGAGCTGAGACAGGAAACCCTCTTCCTGGAGAAGCTGAAATTTAGCAAGATGGGATACAGGCAAGGGCATCTCTTTGGTTTCGTGATTAAAACTGAAACTTGATCTCCTGGCTCTGGGAGACCTGGCCACAGGTTTCATCTTTCAAAGGACTACCTGGACGCTTATTAAGGGCTGACTCGTCCCCAAGATTGGGTTACTCCACTTTCAGCAGCTGCTTGACCTCTCACCTCCACCCGTTCTGAGGTGAAGACTCAATTGGAATTAAGCCCGGGCTAAATAGGCAGCCCAGGGCAGCCGGGGCCAGAGGCAGCTCCTTGGTGGACAAATATTTTTTGAGGAAGGCTGGCTCCTGCTTATTCAGGTCTCTGCCTGAAGCTCCTTCCAAACCTCCAAATATAGTCACACACCTCTTATCTCTCCTGCACATTTTCCTTTCCTATTTTCTCATGCCTCTTACCTCAAAGCATCTCATTTCTCTATTTGCTTATTTGCTTTTGCTTGCAGCCCCTAGACTGTCAGCTCCACCAGAAGAGAAACTCTGCCTGTCTTGTTCATGCTATAAGCCCAGCATGTGCTGGTTTTTGCATTGAGTAGATGAAGGAAAAGAGTAAAATATTTATCAAATGCCACACAAAAATGCCTGCCTGCCAATGGGGCTTGGGGTATAGAGAATGCTCTGTGAAGGAAGGAAGGACAGTTACGTTCTTTTACTTTTGATGTCCCAAAGCTTTATGACACATTCTTGGACTGACCACACTCTTTATGACATCATACACAAGGACTGAGCAATTCAAGATCATTTTATCTGAAGTCTCACCCGCCACTATACATTATACGTATTTTCTCTTTCTCGCTATATCTAGTGAATTTTCCAAAACAAAATTGACAGTGGTGCGGATACCTAAGTACATGGAGTGGAAAGTCAGTATAAATCTGATGCAAGCCAAGAAACCTCTCCCCTGAGTGGGGGCGAGAGAGGATGATGAGATTGGGGAGAGGAGGGAGAACAGGAAAAGTCAGGGCTGTCCTCCAGCTGAAGCGTAAGACAGATAAAAAAGGACAGGCCTAGACTTAAGTCCAGCTAGCTTCCCTCCCATGGACACAACTGCTGGCCTTTGCTCCTCTGGGCTGGGGAACAGTGATCTCCATACACAGGGCTACAGGGGAGGAAGATAAGTTGGGCAGAGAAGGGGTAGCTGTGTTTGCTGGAGGATTAACAAGCAACCTCAGAGGCTGCAACGGCAGAACAAAACTTACAGGAGGGCCAAAAGCAAAACCTGGCCATTGATGAGGGCTACACATCCGTTCAAAAATAAACTGCAAACCAGTAAGAACGAAAACAAAGCAACACCCTCGACAAGTTGCTATATTTGGCCCAGCGTGGATTTTCTCTATGTTATGAAAGAGCAAAAAACATGAGCAGCTCTACCCACCCCCAGCCCCATACCCTTGTCATGGTAACTGTTACTGCCCACCCCCTCCAAGGTAGCTGTGCTTATGTTCAGGACAGAACGCTCCTGCAAGGGCAGGTTCAGTGCGTATTTCTGGTGACCCTGAATCAGCAGGAGAGCTCCTACAGGTGTGTGTTTAATGCTGTATGGACCTCTGTGACGGGACTCTGGGATTTCTGAGTTCTAGGAGCCAGTTAGCAATGGGGTTCCAAAAGTCAGAGTTTGGTAATATGCATGCATGCCCCACGCATAGACAGGCAGAAGCAAAGTTATTGCTGCGATTGTCCAAAAATGATACATAATCCCTAGCTGTGCAACTCTGTTAAAAAAACCTCTCTGGAACTTTCCAAGGTTATTGATGAAATTAAGACACTGGATAGATACTCTCTAAGAATCTTCCAGTTTAAAAATTCTACACTTCTAGGGACTTCCTTGGCGGTCCAGTGGTTAAGACTCCACGCTCCCTAATGCAGGAGGCATGGGTTCGATCCCTGGGAGGGGAACTAAGATCCCGCATGCCGCGTGGCATGGCCAAAAAAAATCATTAAAAAAATAAAAATTCTATACTTCTAGATAACCAACAAGGACCTATTGTATAGCACTGGGAACTCTGCTCAATATTCAATAATAACCTAAATGGGAAAAGAACTTGAAAAAGAATAGATACATGTATATGTATAACTGAATCACTTTGCTGTACAGCTGAAACTAACATAACATTGTTAATCAACTATGCTCCAATATAAAATAAAAATTTTTTTAAATTCCACACTTCGATGACAAACATTACTCTTTGTACACTTTTTTCTTTCTCTTTCCTTTGCTTTTCCAGTCTCATCTTCCGCTTTTCTTCTTTCTTCTGCCTTGGCCAAGTCCCTTTCATCTGCCTCACAAGGGCCAGTGGCCCCCAAACAGCCAACCACGGAAGCCAGCAAATCAGCAGTTGTATTGACAAGGTTTGGAGTAGCTGATATCCCAAGATTGTGATTCAACTATTGAGTTCTGAGGCTCTAAAACAAATCCCCAAGTCTCCCGTTGAGCAATGAATAAGAAAAACCAGCTAGTCAGCAAGCAAGGGCCTCCTGATTTGAGTCCTGGGGGTGCAGCGCAATAAATACAGCCACTGCACCAAGAAGTCTGATCTAATACAGAAACAGGTGCACACAGAAATGCAACATTTCTGCTGCAGAAATCAAGACGGAGCTAATGGGTGAAATGCCAGCAACTAAGGTAACATACTGATTATAGGACGAGTGAATTTTATGGATCCAGAAAGTTTTCCTAGTAGTGGGCACAGCAATGTGGGAGTTTAGCAAAATATAATTAATATTATTCTTCATTAAGCACATCTATTTATATAAATTGAGAAATTACCTCATTTGGGACGAATCCATTTGTTTAAACATATATAATACATGTGATTATCATTTACTGAGTACTGTCTGCTATGAATTGTGCTAATAAGCTCCTCATACACATCTTATTCAGTCCTCATAAAACAGGAGATGGATGTTAGCACAGTGTTAAGATCATGTTAACAGTCACTCAGATCCTATCCTTCTCTGTACCTCAAGTTTTTCATCTGTGAAATGGTACAAATAACAGTATACACCTCACAGAATTGGTGTGATTTTTCAATTAAAAGTTACATAAAGCACTTAATGCAATGTTAGGAACTTAGTAAATGCTCCATAAATGTTATTTACTGATATTAGCATCCTTTTCCCAAATATGCCTTGACAGCATAAGTGACCTGTCCAAGGTTGAACCAGCTCCGTCTGTCACCATACTCTTGCTGTCCCTTGTGATGTAAACTATCACTGCTGAACTCAATTTTGCTCAATGGCAACTGCTTTATATGTTCCAGTAAACTTGGCACCTTCTGTGTGGCTTGTCCTGCAATCTACCTTTAAACATCACCATGGATCTGCACTTCCAATAATTCTGTCCTGGAAAGGTCGTGCATATTTGTGGCATATACAGTCAGGTCTTAATTAGAGTTAGAGATGCCTACAGTCTTTTTGTGGTTGGATCAGGCTGCTTCCTGCATCATCTGTGATTCTTCCTTGCCCAGCCCCCATTCTGAACTCTTCTGGTACATTCCTTTCTGCTCTTTCCTAATGATTCAGCTCACATCAGGCACAGGGGGTCCCCAACACAGAAAAGTTGGAAAAGCCAAGAAGATCAATGGCATGGAGTAAGGCAGGAAAGGCACAGACCTGGGAACGCTGGAGGCTCTCACCAAAGGAAGCTTTTAAGCGAAGGAAAGCAACCACCTTGGCAGCTTGGGGAATATACATAACACTCATGGCAGCCCTTGTTTGCAGCAGGGCTGGAAAGGACAGGCCAAATTGCACACCTTCTGCAGCCAGCTCCTCAGAGTCAGCTGAATGCTTCCCAAGAGCCTCTGTACATCCCCGGGGCCAAATTCCCTTAGAAGTGGTTGACCTCAAAGGTGTGCGCTGCAGCAGGAACTCGAGGAAGGGTGGCATATTGGCATTGATAATCGGGCCTATGAGGAAGTCCTAAAGGAATTTTGTCTATAAGAAAAAGAAAAGAAAAGATGAGAAAAACCTAAGGAATGGCTTAAGTGCCTTTAAGCAGCTCCAAAGTTTTATTTCCGTTTACTTGCTTCTGTGAGGAGAAGTCAGAGAAGTAATCTGGACCCACTGAGGATCAAAGAAAAAGGAAAATGGGGGGGGGGGTACTAAAATAACAATAAAGCTGCCTTCTCCAGGGAAGTGGGTTGCTCTTCTGCTAGAGCACCATCCTGAGCCCTGGGCACTGCCAAGCTGCTGAGCTGAGGCACAGGGTTTGGCTTCGGCCACTCTTGTCTGCTGACAGACAGCTGAGAGGGGGCTGCCAGGCCTCATCTAGGAGAGATCAGGAGAAATTTCAGGGCAAATCCCGATGCCCAGATATCAGATCTGAGTATAGGACTGCCATCCTCTCCTAGAGAAAGAAATCTTAGAGTAATTTATCTTTTTCCCCCTCTTATCTCTGAGTTGGGTGGTGAACTGCAGAAACACGTGTATTGATTTGCTCTTCACTCTTCAATGCTTTGCAGTCCTCTCGCTAAGGGAATAGAAAACATCCCCACCCATTCGGATGGTAGGCAATAGGCTAATTCTGGGGGAAAGCAGGGGGCTGGAAGACAGGTTTCTTTTTCCTTCTACTTCCACTTTGGAACATGAACATGCGGGCTGGCGTATGGGACTCCCTTCCCTGGGCACTTGCAAGGTGACTCTCTCGAGGTGCATCTTTACCTCTCCCTCTTGGAGTGCCCAGCAGCACCCAGCATTGACACCTAGCCATGCCTGACTCTCCCAGGCCAATTTGCCCCTGCATACTCTGGGCTTCTGGGTGACAGGAGGGGAAGCTGCTGTCCAGGGATAACGGATGCACAGAATTTTGAGCTACATCATGGGGAGGGGAAGAGAAATGACAGGGCATTAGGAACCAGCATTGTCCAGCTCTGTCACCTCATTCCCCACAACTGCGAATCTCTCTCCCCAGCACAAACACCATCCCCTCTCAGATCTGGGGGCTACCATTTTTCAGAGGAGGGAAGCAAGTGATGGGATGCCCAGAGGAAGCCGGATGGCCTGCCAGTCAGTCATGGTCTGGTTGGAAGGCTTGACTCTCTGCTCCTTGCTCCTTATCCAATTGTGCCAAACACAGTTCATTACTAAAAAGAGTCCCAAGTTAACACACTTAAAAAAATTTAGAAAGACCTATCAGATCACTCCCACTATCTTTCATTCTGATAACTTCCTTGAAGGAAAAAGAAAACTTGGGCTTACCTAGATCAGTGGATTCATGCATACCTTGCATCTTATTTTCTATGTACTCTGAAGGCTCACAGCTGGTTATATCCATGGGAGTCAGAAAAACAAATGGCTTAGTGGTATTTAGCAAATTGTGATCACCAACCACTTGCTTAAAACCAGCTGGGGAAGCACATTGACAATGCAGATTCTTTGGACCCACCCCAAAGATTCTGAGGGTGGAATCCTGAAATCTACATTTTTAAGAAACTTCCTCTTCATAGCTATCACTCCTTTCCTTCAAAGCACAGCTGAAAACATTTCTCTTTTATAAAAAGATTAAATAAGTCATCCCATTCCTTTTATATCGTCTTAATCCATTTTCTTTTGCTGTCTCCAGCACTCAGAGAAAACACACATGCTTTTTTCCAGTTCTTTAGTTTAATAGTTTAAGATGTTCCTGTTCTGTGTTTTACTTGGGAACAAGTGTTTTCCCTGGTCTAGAACAGAGGTTGGCTGGCCCACTGCCTGTTCTTGTAATAAAGTTTTATTGGAACACAGTCATGCCACTTTGTTTACATATTGTTTATGGCTACTTGTATATTGCAATGGCAGAGGTGAATATTTGCAACAGAGACAGTATGGCCTGTAAAGCCTAAAGTATTTACTTTTGTAGAAAAAGTTTGCCAAATGCTGGTTTAGAAGAGTGGCAGCTGTTCAGCACATTTCCTTGTCTTCCTGGACACACGTCTTGACTACATTTCCCAGCCTCCCTTGCAGCTAGGCATGGTCACGTGACTGAGTTCTGGTAAGGAGATGTGAGAGGAAACTCTGAGCCTGGCCTGGCCTCTAAAATCTCCTGGAATTGATCCTCCATGCTGCAGACAAACCTAGACTTGAACCTAGGATGCCTCCTGCTAAATGTGGCAGAGCCTCATGAGGGAGTTTGGGTCTCTTAGTCATCACCTGGAGGCAAGCCACTCGCTCATCAGAAAAAGCCATTTTGAGCTGCATATGACAGAGGAATAAACCTCAATCAGTTTGAGTCATTATGCATTACATTAAATTCATCTGTGGCAGCAGTCCAGTCTAACTTAAACTCAGAGCCTCCTCCCCTAGGCTAAAAGTTGGAGAGAGTTAAGGAGTGAGGTGTTTTCCTTATTCAGAATGCCCTTAGCTTCTCCAAAAGCATGGATGGGAAGCGTAGGACTGCTCCTTGTGTACGAGAGAAAGAGAAGGATGGAGGAGAGGCAGAGAGGGGAGTGGCTATGGGAACCAGTTTTGTCCAAGGGGTCTACTCCCATCCTACGACGCCAGCATGGTGAGCTAGCTGATCCTCCCCACTGATGACTGGTAGATGCCCTACCATAGACAGAGCCAGAGGAGACATGCCCCTCTCTCCAGGAAATAATTATTTCCAGGGGAGATGGAACAGTCTAGCCTCAAGGTTAGAATCCTATAGAAAGACATGAAGTGTAGGAAAAAGAGTTTTGAATAAGGTGTGGCAGACCCAGCTCTCAGACCTTTCCTGTAAAAATGAGCTGTGTAGCTTCAGGCAAGTCACCACCCCTTCCAAGCCATGACTCCCTCATTTACATGTCTACATCTTAGAATGTCAGAACCAGACTGGATTTTCGATATAACTAGCTCAGTGGTTTCCAAAGCAAGTTGCAAGAACCCCTGTTATCCTTCAGAGGAGCCTCACTGTCTTCTGCAATGTTTAAGGGATGGGCAATGGGCAGATTCTAGACTGCCCACTGATTCAACTAGTAGAACACAACTTTTTATTTATTGATGGTGGGATAGTGTTTTGAAGTGATAACTGATGTATTCCATGCTGCACCCTCCAAGACGTGAATAACTTCTAGTATGGAAGTAGACAGGACTTATTCCACCCTTGCCTTAGGGATGAAAGATCCCAGCACAACATAGAGAACAAAGACATGAATTCTTTTATAAGTTTGAAAAATCTAGACCTGTGCTGTCCAGCACAGTGACCACTAGCCATAGGTGGCTACCTGAATTTAAGTCAATTAAATTCAATATTCATTTCATTGGTCACATCAGTCACATGTAGCTGTGGCTTCCAAAATGAACGTTTGTACCATCACAGAAAGTTCTTTTGGACAGTGCCGATCTAAACCCTATGTGTACTCAGGGTATACTTGGTTACTCAGAATTAGTAACCTCCATTTTCCAAACATTTCTCCAGCTGGGGAAAATAGTAAAAGGGTGCTGAAGGGAGTTGAGACACAGACAAGCACCTGGTGAGAGACCCCTTTCTTGTCCTCTCTATGCCAAGTACCAGGACTGGAAATGGGTGGGTTGAAGGGGATGACAGAAGCTGAGGTCTGAGTAGACACCCACCCCTCTACCAGGTGGAGCCATGGGAGGTGGCAAGGCCTCTCAGAATTCCCTTGGATCTGTCCTATGCAGGAGCACTAGATGAGTAATAGATTCATGGTGGCATAAGCAGCCTTGCTTGAAAGACATCCTTCAAGAGTTTCCCAGAGCCTCTGAGTAGCAGGGAAGTAGAATAAATTCCTGTGTCCTGGAGAATTACAGGGAAGAAGCAAGTGGAGTGGGAAGGGGTTGTCTCACTGGACGCAAGGTGGAGAGACTTCAGTTCCACAAACTAGACGCCCATCACATCCTCTCTTGTGCTGGGCACCAATTAAACACCCTGGAACTTGGACACAGCCCTGGGCAAGGGGGCAGAGGGACCCAGAGTGCCTGAGATTTAGTTTCTGTGGAAAGTGGGACATGAACATGAGTGAGAAATTGGTATATATACTGATGTTTGCAGACTGAGTTTATACCTACTATGTATTTATGTTTGCCTTTTGTGCCCCGGGAAACAATGCAAGGTTGAGAAATTAGTGAGTCAGTGATCTCTGCTTCCTGTACCTGAAAGCATCCTATTGGATATAATGGGATTTGGAGTAACAGGCAGATGCAGGAAGTGGTTTCAGGCCCCTCACTGTTTTAGATGAAATGCTGGGTGTAGAGATGACAGAATTCTCCAGCGTGTGTCCAGACACCCCTCCTGAAGGAAGCGAGAGCCACGATACCAAGTAAACAACAGAATGTGTGCTCTAAGCTTAAACACAGAAACACACCAAGAGAGGACACATCCCATCCAAGCTTAAAGCCCTGCTATGTTCCGCAAGAAAATGAGCAAATGGTGAACAGGTAGTAAGCGAAAGGGTGTCACCTTCTCGGTAAAAGCGCTGTTTTGTCTGCACTTCTAGTGACACCCACTCTAAAATGACGTTCTCTGCATGTACGAAGGTGCCTAAGGAAATTGAAGCTCTAACTTCCGTTATCCATGCACGCTCTCCCTCTGCATGTTCCTGAATAACTTCTTAATAAGTTATTGATTGCCACATTTTTACCACTCTGGATGCCCCTCTTTCGGTGAGGACTTGCACAAACGTCCAGATGCAGAGAGCTGTGTATCATGCAAACACGCTGAAGGAGGCCCTGAGAGCCGGGACCTGGTGTGAGCGCTTCTGCGAGGCCCTTGTGCTGGTGCCCAGACAGTGAGCATCTCCCCATGGATGTGCCTGGGGTTTCGTTTCCTCCGTTACTGTGAAAGATGGTTTGTTCTTTGTTTAAAAAAAATGGGTTGTGTTCTTTTAGGACCCTATTTTAAAAATGGGGGGGCATGGAATTTTCATTGAAAGAAGAATGCTTTTAAGACTAAAGATTTTCAAAGGCCCTTATCATCTGGTTTAGAGACAGCTCTAGACCTCTGAGTTCCAGGGGGTTGGCATTGAGAAGAGGCTACAATAAACTTTCCCCCAAAACTTAGAGCCTATTCTAAGCTCACTGGGAGATCTCTCTCAATCTCTCGATCTCTCGATCTCCCTCTCTCTCTCTCTCTCTCTCTCCCTCTCCCTCCAACCCTTCTCATTCCTCTCCTATTTCTACCGTCTGTCCTCTGTTCTCCTCACCTCCACCTACCAGCTCTCACTATTGTCTTCAGTAATCCTCACCTTCCCTTCTCCTTTGCCCTAAACCCTTGGGCTCCCCCCATCACACTGAAGGCCTTGCCTGAAAGGTGCCCGCAGCGCTTATAATGTTTGGCTGGGTGTGTATGTGAATAGATGGGGTCAGAAGTTGGGTTTTCTACCTGTGCTTTACCCATCTCTTCAGACAAGATGGGAGCAGGTATCATACAGGCAGGTGCATCTTCAGAAAGGGGTGAAGGACTGAATCCAGGGAAAGGGAAAAAATTGTTTTCTCTCCCCACGGAAACATTTATATCCTGAAGTTGGGGGATTTGATTCTGCCAGCAGGTCACGTTGGGTACGTCTCGAGCTGTGGACCTCATGCATGCTATTTTATTGATCCTCAAAATCCAGCTTTGAGGTAGGCATAATAACTCTCCTTTTATGAATACCCAACAGGAGGACCAGAAAGTTGATAACATGAACAGTCACCCAGCTGGTAAGCTCTGAGCGAGGCACTGGGGGTGAAGGCAGCGCCGGGAGACGCTGGGATGGCCAGTCTACCCCGAGGAAGTGGAGGAGCATTCAAGGCGGATATGATAACAGCTCGTATTTATAGAGTGCTGTCTGTGTGCCTTGTCTAGTAAGCATCAGGGCTGGGATTCGGTTGAGATTCCAGAATTTGAGTGCTCTTCCAATTAAATACACTGCCCCCAGTGTGAGATGTGGGCAGACACGCGTGCTCTAATTTCAAGAGGCAAACTTTTCCATTGGGGAGAGAAAGCTATCAGTCCAAAACCCCTCACTGGGCAGGGGGAGCAGATGCACTTTTCCTGCCGGAAGTTGCCAGAACGGCTGTGAGACTATTCAGGCTGAGTAGGCCACGATCCTACTCTAGATCATGTTGCTGCTTCAGTTTCCAGAGCAACAGCACACACTTGCGCGAACATACGTGTCATCAGATTTGGACGGGGAGGCGAGCAGCAGTGTCTGTCGGTGGGATCGGAGTGTGACACAAACAGCCTGGGCTCCGTGCCTTGCCCAAGCTGTCACATGCACCACATCCTCCAGAAGCAAACTGGTAACAGCCCAGAATAAACCACTCCCTGCTTGTCTTTAAAGAGTGGCAGAGTAATGGGGGGAAAGAGACAAAACAGAGACAAAGCAAAGACCTAAACCCAAAGCACAGGTTTCAGCCTCAAGCAACTCCTACCTAAGTGTACGGCATCCTCACCTGGCCACAGGTTTAGAGGACAACACGGGGATTCCCGACGTCTCCAAACACTGCCAAATCTCACCGAATTAGAAGACCATTTGTGAAATTTAATTACTTCTCATCAGGACACTGTTCTGTTCTTCATTATTGAGGCTGGTACTTTTTTAAAGAACAGATGTGAAGGGAAGTGTGAGTCAGGGCAAAGTGTTGGAAGTT
Organism: Balaenoptera acutorostrata; assembly: GCF_949987535.1. Taxonomy (NCBI): domain Eukaryota; kingdom Metazoa; phylum Chordata; class Mammalia; order Artiodactyla; family Balaenopteridae; genus Balaenoptera; species Balaenoptera acutorostrata. Next base: position 154,882,146 of record NC_080065.1, read on the forward strand.
TCAGAATGCAATCCAGTCTCTTCTGCTGGGCTACAATCGGAGGAGGAGATTTAGAAGGGACTTCTCTGGATATGGTTCTGGAATCAGGTGGAGAGTTAACAGAGGGAATTTTTAAAAAATTAACTTGAATCCATCTGGAATCTTAAATGATCACTCAAGGAAGGAAAGGGGTGAATTCAGAATTGGCTCCAGCCCAGTTACAGAAGCAGCAACTTGGACTCCTGAGTCCCCGGCTCATTCCAGAAGGTCACACTTACTGCATGTCTCCTCCAACATCTCTGCCCTGGGGTGGATTCTATAGATGTGATGGGCAAGAGACCAAACCAGGTGGGTCTAGACAGGAAGCGGATAGACTCAAAACCATGTCCTTGGAACAGATGGTACATTCTTCACTTTTCTTTCTTTTTTTTTGGTCTTGTTTTCTTTTATGAGTTCCTTCTGCGGGAGGGATTGTGGGGAATCCAGGAGCCTCGTTCCATACTGGGTAGAGACCAGGCATATAGGAAACCTGGACCTACCTCTCTACGGTAAAAGAATCCAAGAGATGGTGAGATCAACTCTCTTCTTCATAGAGAGGGAAGCACACAGCTCTCGAGGCCTCGCAGAGTCATGGTACGCAAATAATTCAACAAATGGTTTAACAGCAATGTTGTCAGAAAAAGAATTTCCAATTCCATCACCATGGTGACAGCTCATCAAAAAAAAAATCTAAATCTAAAAATTGCCTTCATTTGACTGATGAAAAATAATAAATAGGGCCTCCTGGGGCCTGCACTTTGTATTAATTCACTACCACCCCTAACTTTCCCCCAGCTCCACCTTTACACCCTCCTGGTCCCAGCATAGCTACAGCCACCTGTGATTCCCCAGGATGCACTCGAGCCCATGAACTTCAAAGGGGAGTGGCTCATGCCCCCAACCTCCAAATCCCCAGCCTGCCTCCTCTCCCCGTGCTCTTGTTGGCATTCATTAACCTTTGACCCCAGGTTTATTGGCTGTCCACAGCAATTTCATAGATGGAACATTTACAGAAATGGCTCCAAGACCCATGTTGTGGTGATCTCAGGGAGAGAGTGCCCACGGGGGAGGAGTCTAGAATATCCTGATGGACAGATCCAGGAATGGGCACTTGTGACTTCCTTCTGTTCTAAGAGCAATGCGCAGCTTAATTTTTATATTAAAAACTGAATCCTGTAAGTCTTGGAGGCATCCTGAAACAGATAACATATATGCTTTGCCATTTCTAGGAGAACTGTAATCCAAGCAAGTGTGACGTTTTCAAGAAGCAGGGCCAAGAAGGGGACTGAAAGAAGCACCAAGTTGTAAGTGCAGGAGTGTTTGCTGCATCTTTGTAGAGACAAGCAAGTATCAGGGGCCACCAGAGTCCATCCGCTGTGGATGAGTGAATTCAACATTAGATGATGGTGGATCATATTCACTCGGGAGACAGACATAGTTTGGTGGTTAGAAGGTCCCCATCCAAGTGGATGTGACATGGGTCAAGTTGCTGATCTGCTTTGAGGTCCAATTACCCCACCTGAAAGTGGGGTTAATAATAGTAGAGGCTCCACTTCAGAGGGCAGCTGTGAGGTTTAGACGAAGTAAAGACGTAAGACTGTACCTGCAGGAAGAACATTCAGGAAAGGCCGACTATCATTATGACTTCATTATCATTTTTACCAAGAGCTCCATGGGAAAGCTACTGTGGGAGCAGCTTTGGGTAGAAGAAACACTGCCCTTTGCTATAACATCTTTCGGATGGGCCCAGTCATCTGTCTTCTGAAAAACATCCTTCTTTTAGCTTTTAGTGTTTAAACAAGTGTTTCAATTAAACGGCGCTCATTTTCCCAGGAACGTGGGAAGTCTGGCCCACACTTCCTGGCACGATGCAGTTTTTCTTATAGCGCTGAATCTGTTGGTGCCTTAATCTGTTGATGAAGCCAATCAATGGCGTCCTCCCCTCCTAAGCAAATGATTTGTGCCACTCCAATCAAAAGGTACCTTGAATCTGATTCCTTTTCACTCAACTCTCCCCCCTGACCCATATGTCATTTCATTCCTCCTTTCCCCTCCTGAAAGTAATCAGCCTGGTCCAATTTGCTTGTATAAACAAGAGGCCGAGGTGGGGGTATGTCAGTTGGCCATGGCGGTTCTGCTTTTTATACATCCCTCCGCCTTGTTTCCTGAGACCTTTCAATAGAGCCAGACTTGGAGGAGAGTTATATTAAACAGTTTGACTCCAAACCTAAACAGCCCCTGAAGCATTAGCGGTTCAAAGATCTCCTGGTGCATTTATGAAAAGCCATTGATCTGGGAAGAGGTGTTAGCGGACTTGAAATGCACTAAGAAAACTCCTTTGCTGGCAGGAGGCAGAGTGGTTTTCATTAAGAAACTGCCCTTTATCTCGTCACATTACTGACCTGCCCAAGCTGAGATGGGCTACTTCCCCTTACCTTGAAAGTAGGCCGCCTCTTGCTAGAAACGATGATAAGAAAGCATTCATTTTTCCGACAGACACAAAGGACAGAAGTGGCTTGCTCTCCTGAGTCTGGACACCACATCTCCTTTAAACTCTAAGTTTGGGGACCACCTCTGATGCATAAAAGCCTAGAATACACCATGGGTCTTTTCCCCAACGTTTGGTTCTTGGGACTTAGAAAATAATATTGTAGAATCCTGGGACCTCAGAGTTCAAGGAACTTGAAATATCACCTAGAATAGGATCCATTCTTAACTCAGGGTCATACATGCCAGGGGCTCTTCCCTAAAGAGGAAGAGCCACTAATCTCACTAGACTAACCCCCTCCTTTAACTGATGAATAAAATCCCGCCTAGGGGTTTAAAGTGATTTCTCCATGGTCACGTGGTAATCCAGATGCAAGGCCAGAGCTAAAATCCCAAATCTGAGGACTCACTGTGCAGTGCTTTGCAAAGTTCTGGAAACATTAGCAAAAGTAGCCCAGGTCTTATCCAGCCTTGCACAGAAGGAGTGATCTGTAAATAAATGTGGAATAGGATTGGGATACATACTGGTGGCCTCAAGGCAGAGGGACTGGTCAGGGGTCTGGAGGTGTGATGTCTGTGGAGTTGCCAAAAGACGACTTGACTAGTTATCACCAGAAGAGGAAGCTGTGCAAAGCAGACAGAAGAAGGAATGGGTCAGGGCCACCAGAAAGAGCTTGCCCCAGTGCCTAACTCTTTTGCATTTCCTGTGCCACAGCGAAGCACGTTCATCCATCATCCATCCATAAGCTTTAAAAAATCCAAGACAATATATGCATATTTGGCGTAGGAAATAAATAATTTTTCACTTCTGAGTGACTGCACCTCCTCTTCCAGGGAGACTCAGCCCTAGCACTTTGAGATTTGCATTGTTCTCTTTTCTTTGACCAGATTCTTTAAAATACTTTAATATTTCCCTAGTTCTGTGGTTCTCAAAGTGTGTCTCAAAAGCCCCACCACCATCAGTGGTACTGGGAAACTTGTCAGAAATACAAGCTTGGGGGACTCTCCTTAGACCTAGTGAATCAGAGATGCAGGGTGGGACCCAGGGATGTGTTTGCACAGGGTCTCCAGTGATTCTGAAGCACATTCAACTTTGAGAACCACTAGTTTCAGTCGTTAGATAGAGAAACTGAGCAAGGAAAGAGGGCTTGCAAAAGCCTTCCAGAAATCTGAGTCCCTGGAATACTTTATTTTTTTTCTTGGTATGAGATAAATTGAAACTAGTTTAGTAACTTAGTTTCTCTTGTGTTTTGCAAACAAGAGATCTTGGAGGAGAGTGGAAAATCAATTTCAAGGCCTTTCATCTCAGTTACAATGACATGTTCATTTAGCATTGTGTGGGGAGGGAGGGAGGGAGGCAGGGAAGGAGGGGCAGTGGTTAGGCTTTTGGAGGAAAATACACAATTCCAATGGAATCCACTGTAATTTAGGGGCAATTAGCGTCTGCACATTCTCCAGCCATGAGACTCCATTAATCCAGTTAATCCTTATCTTCTAATCAAAAACAAACATCCTTGAGTGTACTTGGGATCCTTTTAACACGTTCTGCCCACCTGGACGGTGTCCTCAGCCTTGTAATCCAGAGCTTTTTGAAGCCACTTCGGCTCCTGGAAAGGGGGGAACAACCCACTGCCATGGATGGGTCCTGTCAGCCCCTTGGAAGTAAGCCCTCTCCTAGACCTGCCCTGTCCCCGCCATTATTCAAGTCAGCCTTGAGACTTCCTTGCTATTTTGGGCAGCCCTCCCTGACAACTCCTTCACTGCCCCTTGGCTAAATTAGGCAAGTGCCTGGATAATATTAATGCCTTTGCTAAGGCACTTGGCAGTTTCCAAAGGCCTTAGTGGGTGTTTCATTTGATCCTCCAAACTACCATAATGTCATTATCATTCTCCACTTCCCCACCCACGCCCACTCCCTGCAATTTACAGACGGGGGGGGGGGGGGGGGGCACTGAGGTTTCCAAGGGTTAGGTGACCTATCGAACTCCCACAGCTAGTAACTGGATGACAAGATAGGTTCAAACCCGGGTCTCCTGATCTGTAGACGAAGATCTTCCTGCTATAGAACACTGTCTCTTTCTGACCACCCACCTAAATCCATAAAGCTAATGCATAATGCATTTGTTCTTTCACTATGTTTGTCTTTGGAATGTCTTTCTATCTATGAAAATCAGGGCATCTTCCTTCATTTAAAAGCCCTTAAGGAGAAGATATCATATCTGGGTCACTTGGGCTCAAATAATAACATAAAGTGCTTCTACCTATTCAAAATGTTGCCATTTTATCTTATTCTGTCTACAAAACAGTCCAATGAATTAAGTAGGATGAGGAATATTACACCTATTTTAATGGAAAGGAAAATGAAGTTTGGCCAATAAAAGCAACTTACTGGCTCAGAAGTAGAAAGTGGCATCCTTGGGAATAGCATACTGATTCCCAATTTCTGGTGCTGTATTTATCTACTAGATTTGTAGTTTTAAAATTGTGTTCCTGAGAGCCCTAGCATTCCTATACGCTGCCTCAGGAACTTCTCGGGGAACTATGGAGAGGTGGGACCAGCAGGGCTTTGGGTATTGTACTCGCAGTTTAACTTACAATGTTTGCTCCCTTAAATAGTAGCTTGGAAGCCACTGGCAGTTTCTCATTTCCTGCCTAGAGTATCCAGTATAGTAGTTGTCAGGTGTAGACAGTAGCTTCAGGATCATACAGTGGCAGGTGGTCCTGCTCAGCCTTGAAGGTCTTGCAAGCACTTCATACTCCTGGCTTGCTCTCAGTGTAGGCAGTAAAAACTCACCCTGTCCTCAGGGAGGGTAAGCTACCCCTGTGTCTTTTCATATTCTGCTTGTTAATTCAACAATATTTTTATCGAGCAGCTACTATGCACTAACTTCTATGCTGAGACTAGAATAGTAGAAAAATATGGGATGATTCCACCTCTGCCCTCATGTAGCTTCACACCAATAAATAATTCCAAATCATAATGAGAGCTGTGAAGGAAAGATCTGTCTGCTGCAGGAGAGAGGGACGAGGGGATCTCATCCCATTAAGAGATAAGAAATTCCACTCCTTGAGATAATGCTGAAGCTAGGTTTTCGGCAGAGTAGAGAGGGAGGACATTGCTGTTGCGTGGAACACGGTCGTCTAGACATGAAGGGACAGCGTGTGGCCTGTTTGAGGCATCACGAGGAGATGAAGCTGGCTGGCACCCTGTGAGCAGGACCAGAGCGGCAGGAGATGGGAGACGGGGGCTGGGGGAGTGGGGTTTGGAATTGATGCAAAGCAAAGCATCAGCCATTACAGGGATTTAAGTACGGAATGCCATGATGGGTCAACATGTTTTCACGGATGATTTTGGCTACTGCCCAGAGAAGAAAAAAAATTGGGGTTGGTCAAGAATAGAAGAGACCTGGGAGGAGGTTATTACAAAGTGGTTTTCCTTTATATGTGACCAAACTGGCCTGATTTCTGGTCCTGGAAGTAACATGGAATGCTCTTGAGTGCAGAGCAAGTTAAGTTATCAGAAAGGAAATCCACCGTCACACAGTCAGAGGTACCCTTGAGGGATTTTATAATTTAATGTGGAAGAGAGAGCAGGCAGCATGGACTGACTAGGCTTAGAAGAGCAATAGTAGTTAAAAAAGTAAAAGTTCTACCCTGGGTGGAGATGATGAGATTCCAATCCTGCACCACCACGACTGAGCTGTGGAACGTGGGACAGGCCATTTAACCACTCCCTCGGGGCCTCATTTTCCCCATCTGTGACAAGGGGCTAATAATCCAACCTCAGCAAGTTATGAAGAAACCCAATTAAGTAATGTAAGTGCAAGTGCTTTATAAACGGCAAAGCATTAAAACGCAGGATGTCGTTATCATTAACCATGTCAATATATAAAAAGTCATTATAATTATAGTTCTTAGTATATATGGAATAACATTTTTATCTTGGACTGTGTCCTGACAGTGAATTACTAGCAATTAAGAATTTTCTGTTCTTAGGTTAGAAGTTTCACCATATTTCATAAATCTATTTTTTCAAATACTGAAAATTGTACAATTACTGAGTAAAATAACTTTATTCTTTCGAAGTATCACATTGACTCAGAATTATAATTTTAATCACACGTTTCATACATTTCCCATACTTTAGTCATTTACATAGCAAAGTCACATTTTTTACCATCAATGTGTAAATATTAACTTGATATTTAATTTGAATTGATATGCATTCCTCTCTACTTTGTGTTTAAACGAAATTTTAACCTAAAGAATATTACCTGTGAAATCACAGGGTTGATAATGCTAGTTATACTTTTTCCTAATTTGCACTAAGAGAGTTGTAGGACTGTTAACATATAACTAATTTAAGCTATCTAACAGGATCTCATGGAATACCTCCAGTAAATGCTATACTTAGGAAACAACAGTTTATACTATTCATATTTCAGGAAGCTTTTTCAATATCAAAATTAACAAGGTCTTCCACTAGCCTAGTGGTTCTTAACATTAAAATCACATGGAGAGCTTTAAAAATTTTTGATGCCCAGCCGGACTACAGATTAATTAAATCAACATCTCCAGGCATGGGATTCAAGCCTCAGAGTTCCCCAGGATGATTGTTATATGAACCCAGGTTGAGAACCATTGACCTAGATTCTTGGATGCTTTCCAGGACTGCCTAGGCCTCCTAGGATTGGATAGACATTGAGGACAGACCATATGGGGAGAACTTGGCAGTAGTGGAGTCAATCTTATTCAGAAGGGGATAGCCATCTGGATAAATAATAATAGCAGTGGTGTTATTACTCATAATAGATAGGCAACATTAATTGAGGGCTAACTTTATGTCAGTTACTCTTCTAAGTGCTTTATAAGAATTATTTCTTTTAACCTTCATAGCAACACTGTAAAGGGAGCACTGTAATGATCTATTTCTGAGATGAGGCATCTGAGGTCCAGAGAGGTGTAGTAACTTGCCCAAGGTCACACGTAGTAAGTGGTAGAGCTGGAATGGGAGGCTCCTTGAAAGCAACCCCAAGTTTCCATCCTTTCTTGGCTTCGTACTTAAAGCACATACTTTAGTGCTTATATAAACTCCAGGATCTCTTTCCTCTGTGCCTTTTTATTAGACTTCTTTCCCCATCCCTAACTTTACAGATGAGCACATTTGTTAGATGTGAAAATGAAGATCTGTAGAGACTGCATTATTTCTCGGGTCATATAACCAACTACATGTGTGGTCTTGTGAAAGTCCCCTAACTTCTCTTGAACATGGCTTTTCTCCTCTGAGTTGCAAAAATAAATGCTTCTGCCTTGTAGCCATTAATGTTGGAAGAAAAAGAGACATCCAAAGTATTGGGTCCCCACCGCTCCTTGCCCGGGAGAAAGCTCCGGAGGGAGGGGAGGATGGCTTCCAGCAGCCCCAGAAGTCACTTTGCTCCTTTGTAGGATCCGGTTACACCCAACAGCCTTCAGTCTGAATAAACAAGACTAGATGAGCACACCTACAGGATCTTTGAGTCCAGCCTCGGTGTTTAGCATACAACCACAGCGAGGTTAGAAGAGCCTGCTGTTTTCCAAAAGAGAGATGAAGAAAGCTCCCTTCCATCATGTAGCAGAGTCCACTTCACCGTTGAACAAGGGGCATGAAATCGGATGTTTCTCAGGCTCAAAATAAAGCAGTGGAAAATCTACTTCCCCTTTCCCTCTATAATGAACATCTAAACGCACAGCGTTTAACTCCCGAATAGGGCAATGTTCTTTTTAAGGGAAATGTTAAGCGGGGATTAGAGACACGATGGGCTGTGTAACTCTATCCTCAGCCCTTTCATTGTTAATAGCATTTTTTTTTTTTGGCGGTGTCTGTGCAGAGATGTGGGAAAAACCGAAGTCTTATGTAAATGAGAATTGACACACACTGATAAACCAAGCGCCAGACCTGAGGTCTTAATTACACAGGAGTCTGGATGTCAAAATGAATGCGGCTTATTGACGTGCAGAGATTTCACTCAGTAGTAAGTCGGGCGACCTTCTTCCGGGAGCAGAGAGCAAAGCGCGGGTTTCTCATTACTCAGGGCCATGTTCACAAATGGTGAAGGGCTAGGTCGTGTCTAGGTGATTTTCTGGTTGGAATACATCCCTGCACCCTGACAGCCACAACTGCTTGTGGTGGCACAAGCAAAGCAAGGTGTTTGAGGTGTTTCCAGCTGTGCGGTAAGCTGCTGCTAATTGGCCAAGGGTTCCTAATAGCCAAGGTCTCTAATGGCATCTCCTCCCCCTCCCCTCTAGCCCGCCTACCCCTTCAGCATCATTCGCAGCATCTGAGCAGTGCCACAGGCATGATCTCATTTCAACAACTAATATTCCTACGAGATGCATAGAAGCATCAGTAGTCACGTTTTAAGACTAAGAAACCTGCAAAGTCAATAACTGATGAGCATTTATGTCGCTGAAGATGAGGCCACCTGGGGGGTGCAGCTCCCTCACACACGTTGTTCCCGGTGGACAAGAATCTAGTGAGGTTTATACCTCCCAGCTATGGCTCTTTTCATGAGCTGACATTATGGCTGTCATCCTGGGGGTACCGGCTGTGTTTGTGAAAGGAGAGAAGGCCGCATGCAGGCTTGGGCATAACCAAACAGTTCTCAGTGGGTGTTAGGGTCTTTGCCTTGAAACAGAAAAATAATACACCCTTTCCCTCTGCCCGTACTAATTAAAGTGTCAGGATGGAGCCCTAACACTGATTTGACACGTGACATGACGTCCCGTGTAATCTGACGTGTTTTACGCTCACATCAAAGCCCCGTCAAGGATAATGGAGCGGGATATTTAGTGCGTGCACGCTGCAGCCTGACACATAACTCCGTCCGGCTTCATTCGCAGGCCCTCGCTCACCGGGAGGTTAACCCGTCAGGCCGCCGAGTGAGAAGGGACAGAGCAGACCCTGACAGGAGGCCCGGGATGCAGAGGAAGTCACAACAAATCCACCTGCTCAGGGAAGAGTTTTCCCACCGCTGCCGTACCGTGACCTCGTCCTCTTGCGGACTTCGGTGGCACGTGTTATCCCAGCCACTAATACGGCACTGGGTCATTTATGACTGCCTTATGACATTATTTTTCAGTATTGTGTTTGCACTCGTGTTTAACAACTTTGTGTAATCGTCTCTTCTTACTTCAAATAAACCTTAGCACCCGGAAGGCAAAAAGTAGCTCAGTATGTGTCTGTTCTAGCAAGCTTCTTCAATGATTCTGTGAAGGGCTAGTTTTTTGTGTATTTGTTTTTTGTTTTTGCAATCTATCACACACCAAAACTTTTGCAGAATACAATAAAAATGAAGTATTAGAAAAATAAACACAGGCATGGAGGTCTCAGCAGTGTCAAATTACCGTAAATGTGTCAATGCTTATACTTCATTTCTGTACTCATCCTGTCCCAGACCAGCAACCCAGTTTCAATTGGTACCCATCTGTGGACCAGACTTTGAGTAGCACTAAACCAGAACACTGGAATGCCTGGAACAAGGTGAAACCTAGGATCTATCTCCTCAATATGTAACTGTTGATTAAATATAGATGTATATGTATATATAACATATATACCTATATTATCTACATACGTATATATGGTACGATCATGCCAAATATAGCCATATGCAAATACATTCAATTAAATTATCCTTTACACCATACATGTACTAGAAGATAGAATTACAAAATGGAGACCTATACCTAGGAAAAAGAAAGCATAAGTGGAAGACCCCCCTCGATGAAAAGACACGCATGGAAAGAGAATTATGACTGAGCAATGCCTACCCTGTGTCTCTGCTCCATGCTTTCTTTCTCCTAAGTTCTCTGTGGATGCTGCATACTTATATTTCACCCAAGGGGCAGTGAAGCTCACTGAGGGTAAGCGATCCACCAAGGTCACACAGCTCTTTTGGGACGAAGATGGGATTCAAATGCAGGACTGTGTGACTCCACCGTCTGTGTTCTTTCTGCTGCACCATGTGAATGCAGTGATGTCATGGGTATCTATGTCTTGGTCATATCACAGAGGGTACCAAGCGGATGGTTGTGTTCCCACCACCACCTCCAAGCAAAGAGGACTTTAAAATTAGCGTCGATGGGCTGGCGTAGGCAGGTTTCAAGTGAGAGCGAGTCTACTGTCGAGCTTCTAGGAAATTTACTTCTTCCCAAGAGAGAGGCCTAGACCCCTTCTTCTGCTGGAGATTGAAGCCTCAAGATAGGAAGGCTGAGACATCCAACAGCCACCTATGACCCAATTAGAGGGTGCTTGTCAACCCTCTGAGGAAGGCAGAGCACCAGGAGAACCACAGAGAAGCAGGGTAGGAGCCCTAACATCCTGCATCTGGGGTATCCCCACCTACAGACTTATCACGTGAGCCACCACATTCCCTTGTAAAACTAATTCCAGCGGGGACTGTTCTGTTACTTGCAGGCAAAGACACCCTGTCTAATGCAGCCTCCTCACATGATAAGACACAACTTCACACTGTGCCTTTTTAAAAAAGCCAATGTTTGATTCACACTGTTGGGCCAGAAATTGAAAGGAAACTATCATCTAATTTATAGCAGCAACATACATTTTTCAAACCACCCTTTGAAATGAAATTTAGACGCCTTGAAGGGACCATAAAAAGTTTAACCTGGAAATTAAAAAAAAAGAAAAAAGAAAGAAAACCCACAACATGTAACGTAATGCTTACTGACTATATCCAGGGTTTAGTTCAACTTTCAGGACACAGCACATCAAGGCATATACAATCACAGGCCATCAGCTCCGCTTAGGAATTCCCCTGCTCCTTCCTGCATGTTTACACAACTTTAATACTTTTCTATATTGGCTCAATAAAGCATTTTTCTATTGAGATGGCATTGCTCATCTGTATTTATCCCACAGTGAGGAGACTGAGCTATCTTAACTGTCCATTTTGGTAACTGTAGAGCTGATAAATTGTGTATAAACAGCTCAAATATTTCTCAGGAAATAAAACTGGAAAGCAGATGCTTTTGCTTCAACCACCTAAGACAGCCTTGCATATTTAGAGATTAAGGCTGAGGTGTGGGTTTCTTCTTTCAGCTAAACCTCATCCCCGCTGCCCTTGACAACTTAATTTCCTGTCCTCTTTGGGAGACAGACGGATGAATATTTAGTGTAGAACATGATTGTGATTAAGCTTCCAAATGTATCTTCATCTGGATTCCAGCTGGTGAGGCATCTCAATTACTCCTTCATCTCCCATGGAACTGTCTTATTGATGTAGTAAGCTTTGCATGATGGCACTGGGTTAAAAATCTCCCAGGACTCTTCAAAACTTCTGACCTCAATCAATTATCCCTTAATAAAGAGAAAAAAGAAGTCTTGTGCATACATTGTGACCTGAAGAATCCCACCAATAGGCATCAGACCCTTGTTGACTAGCTACCCTCAAAGTACAAGAATGTGCCTTGCAGCCAGCTTCTTTCTCTTACTCCCCACCTCTGCAAATGATGATCGATGCCTTAACGTGAGACTGATAAACTGATGGAGGTGGTGATTAATAGGTATACTGTCGATACAACACACAGAAGGTGGCAAAACATTCAGCGGCCCAGAATTTCTTTACTGGACCAATATTTCACATTTGTCACTCTTCCCGTGATTCCTGGTTGCATTATGCCCAAATTGAATTACACAAGTACGGTATCATTCTCTGAATCAATTCTGAATATCTTGGAAATGCACATATTATTTTTCAGTATCATTTCTTTTGAGAAGAAGCCCCAACTCATTTACATAGCTCTCACTCAATCATTTATTCAACATTTGCTGAGCTGTGTATAGGTTGTGTGCAAAGCACTGGGCATAGATCTGTAAACAAGATACAGACACAGAACAAGTTCTTTGTTCTCAGGGAACACCGTAGAGTGGGGGTGATAGACATGCACACAAGTGGACACAGTTGAGTGGGAACAGTGCTGGACGGAGCCAAGTACCAGATTCCGTAGGAACACACAGGCGTGGCATCTATCTTAGACTAAGGAGGACAAATAGAGAAGGCTTTTCAGAGCTTTTCTTCTTATCCATTCCATCTGCAGTGGCCTCAGCACTTAGACAAAGTCTTCTAAACTACAGAACAACAATACCGGCCCTTCCTCCTTCCCTCTCTCCCTCCCTATAAAAGTAAATGTCAGACACTCTTCAACTCTTGCACTTACAATCTGGTGAAATATAACATATTCAAAAAATGTTGGGAAAGAAAGGCAGGTTGGGACCTCCTGGCGGTCCAGTGGTTAAGACTCCACGCTTCCACTGCAGGGGGCACAGGTTCGATCCCTGGTCGAGGAAACTAAGATGCCACGTGCCACATGGTGCAGCCTAAAACAACAAACAAACAAACAAACAAAAAGGCACCCTAAGAGGTACCTTCTGTTTTTTTTCTTGCCGTGAATACATATTACTCGACGAATGGCTATGGATGATTAAATGCTATACCCAATGTTGCAGACTGTACAGCTGCCATAGGAGTTCAGAGAATGCGGGCAATCTGTGGATTAGAGTATTTGGGAGATGCTTCAGAAAACGACGAGGCTGAGTTTGCTTTCTAAGACAGGCTAACAGTGAAGTCAGTACTTTCTACTTCCATCAGACAAGACCCTCACTTCCAGCAAGCAGACTTATGAAGGTAGATCCTCTTAGGAATGCAAGTAGGCCAGTTGAGAGCCCCAAGACCCCTGCCCGAAATGAAGAGGAAAAAAATAAGCTATGGATCTCATTCCTCATTCAAAGCTTGCAGAGCTAAAGAAGGCACTTCTCTCCAAGGGGGAAACTTGCTTCTCCTGCTTGCCTTCTTGGTTCAGTGACTATGTGTATATTGTTGGTACACAGGGCATAGCAAGGAAAATGGAAGCTGAAGGAAGAATACTCAGTAGCAAAGTGGGACAGGCCAGCTCAAAGGGCCCACTGAAGAATTTTCAAACTCTCCGGAATCACTCTTCCAGACAATGACCAAGGAGAAAATACAGCTCCTCAAATACCCTCATATGGAGATGCTTAAAACAAATCACCCTACGCATTAAAAAATCCTCAGAAACTAGGAGAGGCTGGAATGGTATGGTAGCCCGAAGCACTATGAACTCATGAAAAATTAATTCAGTCCTCAAAGTCAGCACCAGTAAGGACTTTTCTACATAACAAAAAGTTCTCGGTTGCATTATTAAAAACACTGGAGTGACCGATTAATTTCAAAGGCCCCACTCTCTGCATTAGAAGTTATCAAAGACAGATGTGCTAAAAAGGTTCCCTCTATCAAATCCAGTGCCCATCTGCTCTCCCAGGGTTATAATTGAGATCCTTGTTATGGTTGGAGTACTTTTGTTTTCATTTTAAAGTAAAGGTTTTTGTGAGATTTCCCTTGAAAGCACGGACGGAAAACAAGATTAGTGAAATCTTTTTTTCACGAATCTTTTTCTCCCAGGAACCAGTACCTCCTTCAGTCCAGGGACCCCAGGCTTGCACACACAGTCCAGTCACATCAAGGGAAGGTGTTGTTTGTTTGCCACACCAGCATTTGCCAACCTGAGAAACGGTAACATTTTTCAAGCAGAGGCAGGAGATGGGGGGGGGGGCTTAAGATTGTGTCCCATTTGCAGAAACCCTACTATCCAAAAACGAAATGTATATAAACCAGATAAAACTAGAAGTGATGCATCCATTTACAAAAGAGGACTCACCATGGGGTTCCTTAAGAATCGGTTCCCTAATCTAGTTAATATTTTTCATTGTCCACAAAACAAAAATAAAATGGTGTTTACTTGCACCATTTCTGGACATGCCTATTATGTAAAGAAAGATATGTCTATTGTACTGCTACTACTAATGACTTCCCTTTACTGAATGCCTGCTATTTCTGTGACTGTTCCTGTGCTGACATTTTACGTAAGTAATCTCATTTACTTCTCAAAACAGCCCTGTGACCTACATATCAGAACCTCATTTTACACTAGAGAAAAATGACTTGCCAGAGGTCCTATGGCCAGAGCAGAGGTGGAATTCAAACCAAAGTCTGTTTTGCTTTGCACTCCACTGTTCCAGTCTTCTTCAGAGCCGGACTCAATGGTCAGATTCTAAAGCCTCATTAATTTGGGCTGGTTGAGACACGTGACAGTTTAAATTTGCTGGAAAAGTCTGAATTTATGCAAAATATGCACCGATTACCCACAAGTACACCCCATGAGTTGGTAATTTCAATCTTTGCTGGAGATCCTTCAGGACTTACTTTAATAAGAAGAACTATTTATAAGACGTAATTCCAATACACCGCTAAAATAGATGAAAATACTTTGTTCCCTTAAGTTGGTTTAATATAGTTTGATAACATGCATGTCGAATCTCTTTCGAAGATACTTTATGACAGCTGTTTTCAAGGGACCACAAATTCTTGAATAGTAAGTCTGGATGTGACTATGCCTTGCTTTTAATTCCTTCCAAACCAAAGTTCATTGTATATTTCATTAGCCCCTTGGTTTAGAAGTAAAGAGAAGCAAGAGACTGCATATGAAAGCCAGGAGCTCCTTCCCTCCTCCCTCCAGCTGCCTGGGCTGGAAGGGTGGCTGGTTTAAGAGGGAGTAGCTATCTCTGTCTTAGTGAAATTCAGGCCTTATAATTAGCAAAGAACAGGAGTTAAGAGGGATCTTGATCTTTGGAAGGCACATGAATTGGGAGCTCAAGATTGGGATCGGGCAGATTCAGGCCAGGTTAACAGTAAGAATGCTATAACTATGAGACACACAAGATACTAAAAACTGTCCACCATCTTTCTTTCAGAGTTTTAGGAAGAATTCTCGATCCTACCTAGGAGGAAACTATGCTGATAGGAGCAATGGGCAGAGAGAAGTGGAAAAAGCCTAGTGTGATCAAATTAATACACGTAAGAAATGGTACCATTTCACACCCAGTAGACACTAGAATGGAGATATAGATCTCTCCATATAAATATATATCTCCATAACAAGTGTTGGCAAGGATGTGGAGAAACTGGAACCCTCAGACATTACTGGTATGGGTATAAATGGCACAGCTACCGTGGAAAACACTTTGGCACTTCCTCAGAAAGTTAAACACAGAATTACCATATGACCTAGTAAGCCCACTCCTAGGTATATACCCACGACAACTGAAAACGTACATCCACACGATACCTTATACACGAATGTTCATAGCAGCCTCATTCACAGTAGCCAAAAGGTAGAAACAACCAAATGCCCATCAACTGATGAATGGATAAACAAAACGTGGTCGATGCATACAGTGGAATATTATTCAGCCATAGGAAAGGAACGCGGTACTGTTAAATGCTACAGCATGAATGAACCTTGAAGCATGTTAGGTGACAGAAGTCAGATGTAAAAGGTCAACTACTGCATGATTCCATTTATATAAAATGCCCAGAAAGGGCAAATCCATAGGGGCAAAAAATAAATGAGTGGTTACCAGGGCTGTGGGGAGGGGCAGAGCGGAAGAGACTGCTAATGGGTGGTGGATTTCTTTTTGGGATGATGGACATGCCCTGGAATTAGACCCTTGCGACGGCTGCACAACATAGTGAATATACCTACAACTGAATTGTATACTTTAAGATGATGAATATTACATTATCTGAATTGAAAGAAAGAGAAAGAAAGGAAGGAAGAAAGAAACGAGAGAGAGAAAGAAAGAAAAAGAAAGAAAGAGAGAGAGAAAGAAAGAAAGAAAGAAACAAAGAAACAAAGGGAAAGAAAGAAAGAAAGAGAGGGAGAGAAAGGAGGAAAGAAGGAAAGAAAGAAAGGGAAAGGCATCTGTTGGAAAGAGAATGGCTCAAAACAGTGGTGCTGTACGCTTTTCATTTCAGTGGGGCTGAAGAGTCGAGCTCTGTGTTCTGGAAGGAGGCTACTTATTGCTGCATTTGGGGAGCATCAACCACAGCAGCAAGCATCACTTCCTTAGCTGCCCACAGCGCAAGCTTATCTTCTCCGGAGAAGCAGCCCCTGTCCATCACGGCATGGGGAGGACTCCACCACAAGGCAGAGTTGCTCTGAGGCAAGGCGTCCCCAGAGACGCTGGGTCATGCTAACGTTTAGCTGGGTCAGCGGTGTACAGTATCCTCTTCACTCCGTGTGAAACAGCTGCGGCTGGACACGTGAATGAGATGGCCAGGTTCTCCCTGAGGAAAAGCTCCTGGGAGCAGTGCATTTTATTTCTAAGAATTTCAAGTATTCAGCAGCAGCGGACGCCTGTAAAAATTTAAGGCACCCAATTTGGTTTTTAGACTATTCCTGACAGCAACAGAGGATGACAGTGCGTTCCTATGTGCCTCATCCGTGCTGAGCGGACCTAAATTTGAGACAGGGGTGGGGAGGGAGGTGGTGGCGGGCGAGGGTGACTCCTGTCGAGCTGGGCCAATGGGAGGCAGCCTGGAGCGGCTGGTGAGATGATCACCTGCAAAGTGCAAGTGGGGCGCAGCTACAGTGCTACTTCCTCACTGCCCGGGCTTTTCCTCGCCCGTAGAAAATCCGCTTGGTTGCTGCTTCAACAGGCAGCAAAAGAGAACTATTAATACTACTTCTAAGATTCTCCCCAAATATAGTCCGTGCAGAAGAAAAAGGGCTGAGATGAAGTCATTTACTTCCTAGAATTACTGAGGTTCTAAGACCCGAGCATACCTCTGCACACCTCCTAGAACACTGCCTGTCACAGGGTGGTACTTGATAGGTGTTTACTGAATGAAGGAGTGAATGAATGAATATGTGCTTTTTGAGCATTTATTCCGTGCTAGCCACTTTACTAGATTCTTAATTCAGTATCACGTTTTAAAGTCACAGATGTGTTAAGTGACTTGCCCAAAGTGATACAGCTTGTAAATAGTTGATTCAGGATCCAAACCATAGCAAGCTCACTCTTACTTCCTATAAGAAGCACACTGCCTCACCAAAGTGAGTTAGGGGCCCATATTCTGTGTTACCATGGCACCCAGCGCATACCCCCATCTTGGCATCTACCATAGCAGACTGTAAGTTCATGCTCACTTTTCTGTCATCTCCCCGACTATATCGTGAGGTCCTAGAGGCAGGGACTGACTGCGTTTTTTTACATTTTATTTATTTATTTTTTTATACAGCAGGTTCTTATTAGTTATCTATTTTATACATATTAGTGTATACATGTCAATCCCAATCTCCCAATTCAGCACACCACCACCTGCCACTTTCCTCCCTTGTTGTCCATATGTTTGTTTTCTACATCTGTGTCTCTATTTCTGCCTTGCAAACCAGTTCATCTGTACCATTTTTCTAGGTTCCACATATATGCATTAATATACGATATTTGTTTTTCTCTTTCTGACTTACTTCACTCTGTATGACAGTCTCTAGATCCATCCACGTCGCTACAAATGACCCAATTTCATTCCTTTTCATGGCTGAGTAATATTCCATTGTATATATGTACCACATCTTCTTTATCCATTCGTCTGTCAGTGGGCATTTAGGTTGCTTCCATGACCTGGCTATTGTAAACAGTGCTGCAATGAACATTGGGATTGGGGTGCATGTGTCTTTTTGAATTACGATTTTCTCTGGGTATATGCCCAGTAGTGGGATTGCTGGGTCATATGGTAGTTCCATTTTTAGTTTTTTAAGGAAACTCCATACTGTTCTCCATAGTGGCTGTATCAATTTACATTCCCACCAACAGTGCAAGAGGGTTCCCTTTTCTCCACACCCTGTCCAGCATTTGCTGTTTGTAGATTTTCTGATGATGCCCATTCTAACTGGTGTGAGGTGATACCTCATTGTAGTTTTGATTTGCATTTCTCTAATAATTAGTGATGGTGAGCAGCTTTTCATGTACTTCTTGGCCATCTATATGTCTACTGACTGTGCTTTGCTCACTGCTGTATCCCTGGTGATACAACAAGTACAGTTTTCAGTGTATTCAGTCAATATAGACATACTCAATTAACCAATGGAAATGAATTGATGAGTGGGAGTTATACAGACTGAACAGAGAAGGCAGAGTATGAGAAGGGTTTGATAGGCAAAGAAGTAGAAGGCAGTGCGTGGAAGGAGACCCTGCCCCCAAGGTATCTTGTTTGTGTTGCTTAGCTGCAGGTAAAGGGGTGGTATTGCCGAGAGGGATTGTAACTTGCCGGGGATCTCAAAGCAAATTAGGGGGCACCAGGGTCTAGCAGGGGAACATCTGTACAGCACATTGTGAGCGCCAGAGGAAAGGCATGCATAGAAAAGCAAAGATCACAGCACCACTTTTGCAGAAATGAAACATTCCTAAATTAATACAAGAAGGGAGGTGAGGTTCCCAGAATCAGATATGCTGCAGAGGGTACGGGTTCGCTTTGACATTACTTTCAAAGTAAGTAGGTAAGTAAGTAAAAAATAAGGCACAAGAGAGAGCAACAATATTCTGCATATTTGAAACTCCTCCAGATCCACAATCTCATGGGTATACTCAGGCAGATCAGAGTTTAAAGGTGGACTGCACGTTTAGGAAAGCATGAAGAAAGCCATGGAAGGTTTGGGAATCACTTTCTCCTTGCCCTTCACCCAAAGTACATTCTTTTGAGCCCCGGAATCTGTTCAGCAGAAAGCAACAGTGCCCCCCAGCCTCTCATGAAGGAAGGCTCATGCTTATCTCTCCATCTTTCTCCAACGCTAAGCCCTGTTCTTGCAAGTATTATGAGCCCCATGTGTGTAAAATTAAAAACAAAAGTGATTTCTTCTCAGAGATAATTCTCCTGCCCCCCTTTTCTCCATCCTCCCCCAGCACTCCTCTGCTCCCGGCCCCATCTCCAGGCTAAACCCCCTACTTAGCAGCTGGGTGCCTGTCCCAGCCTGCCAAAAACACCATTTGCTTTCTATATTCTGGGCTTTGCCACAGGGGGTTTACTCCGGCCACAGTCAAGACACACTAATTCCGACATTATTTTTACTGGCAACTTCACTTCTTTAAGGAGGATTCAAGTTATATCTGTAGACTGGGAGCAGGGGGTGGGGAACCACAACAATGCCTAGCCGAAAAAAATCTCTCTCTCCACTTGGATGTGTCCCGTAGGCATCTCAAACTCAACACGTCCCAAACTGACTCCCAACCACCTCCTCAAGGCACCCCTTTATCCTCATCCTGGTAAACAACACCCCCATTCCCACTCTCCCCCGCTTCAAATCTGTCCCCAAGCCCTGTGGATTTTACAGTTGAAATGTCTTTTAAATCCAACCCGTCCCCCATCTCTGCTAACTTCTGTCCTAACATAGGCCCTTCCGCCCATCCTTATGGGAGTCTTTGCCTTCAACAGCCCCAAAGGTCTTCTGGGCATGGATCTAATCACCTTTCCGTTTAGCCTCATGACCACCATTTTCCACAATGATTCCTTCAATCCATTCGGTCTGACCAAACTCCCCTGATTACTTTGTCACCCTCTGAATATGCCGTATGCTTTCAGGTTTCTGGGCCCTCACACACAAGGCTGTCTCGTTTTGCGTTAGGATACTTGCTGCACTCACTTCCCTGGCTGCTCTTGTCCCTGTGCTATGGCAAACCAGGACAGAGCTCTACAATGGTCCTCAGCCCATTGTGCCACAAGGATGCACTGCGTTCTCATACCCTCTTCCAGGTGATGAGTGACTTGAGAGCAGGATCAGGTTACAGTCAACTTAGCACAGTGTCTAGTAAATGTTTGTGGAAGAAGAAAGGAAGAGGCAGGAAGAAAGGAAAGAAGGAAATGAAAGGGAAGAAAAGGTCAGATTCTGCTCCATCGCTTCTTTCGAGATCCACATACTGTCCCCCAAACTCATTCAGTTTCTTTGAATGCCCCTCAACACACAGACTTTGCAGCAGACAAATGTGTGAATATTCACACTCTGTCCATGGTGGTCTCGGACTTAACCTCTCAAAGCCTCAGTTTCTTCCTTTTTTTTTTAAAAATTTATTTATTTTATTTATTTTTGGCTGTGTTGGGTCTTCGTTGCTGCGTGCGGGCTTTCTCTAGTTGCGGCGAGCGGGGGCTACTCTTTATTTAGGTGCGCAGGCTTCTCATTGCAGTGGCTTCTCTTGTTGCGGAGCACGGGCTCTTGGCACGTGGGCTTCAGTAGTTGTCAGTGTTCAGTGGTTGCGGTGAATGGGCTTAGTTGCTCCGTGGCATGTGGGATCTTCCCAGACCAGGGCTCGAACCCGTGTCCCCTGCACTGGCAGGCGGATTCTTAACCACTGCACCACCAGGGAAGCCCTCTTCCTTTTTTTAAAAAAAACTTTTTTTATTGGGGTATAGTTGTTTTACAATGTTGTGTTGTGTTCACTGTACAGTGAAGTTCCCTGTGCTACACAGCAGGTTCTCATTAGTTATCTGTTTTCTACATATTAGTGTATATATGTTAATCCCAATCTCCCCGTGTCCTCCTTCTTAAGCAGGGAATCATCAGCTCTTCGACAAAGACTTGCCTAAATGTTTGACCGGTAGGATAAGGTATAAAACATTCTGATAACAGAACCAGGGATTTGGTAAGCATTGAATGATTGATTTTTAATGATTATTTCTTATGGTCCTTAGTGATTTTTACTGAATACACCTCCTCAAACTATAAGACAATCTCTGCCCTGGTGAAGCTGGTGGTCTGGTTGGGGTGAGAGACGAGGTGTGACAATTAAAAAAGGAGACAGATTTTCTTAAACCATACTTATCAGAATTTAAGCATCGCCTTAGATATGGTCATTCACAGCAAGAGTTATTTAGTTTGCCTACAGGCTTCTTCCAGTGTTGCTGCCAAGGATTCAACATCGTTTGTACTTTTCAGCTTTGAGTATAAAAAGATCCGAGTTCCAGTATAGTAATACACATTAAATTCCATGATATTTTTTAAAGTTTATTTTTATTTTATTTATTTTTGGCTGCGTTGGGTCTTCGTTGCTGCGCGCGGGCTTTCTCTAGTTGCAGCTAGCGGGGGCCACTCTTTGTTGCGGTGCGCGGGCTTCTCATTGCGGTGGCTTCTGTTGTTGCGGAGCACGGGATCTAGGCGAGCGGGCTTCAGTAGTTGTGGCTCACAGGCTCTAGAATGAAGGCTCAGTAGTTATGGCGCACGGCTTAGTTGCTCCACAGCATGTGGGATCCTCTTGGACCAGGGCTCGAACCCGTGGCCCCTGCATTGGCAGGTGGATTCTTAACCACTGTGCCACCAGGGAAGCTCCCTCCACAATATTTTTGCTTCAGATAATAATAATTAAGTGGTTATAGTTATCACTTCTATCTCATCTCTGCAGGTGGCATGAGATTCTTCTGCAAGGAATCACAGTCTGGAAAAGGGAACCCAGGTCCCTTGTCCCAGTGGCTCAGCTGCTTGGAAAAACGCCCCACTTAGTTAAGATACTGTTCTTGAAATGTGGAGTGTCAGATTCGACTGAACAAAGAAGAGGCCAGAGCCTGGGGCCCTTGGAAACCGAGTGACACCCTGACAAGCAAAGTGCTTGACCTTTAGTGGTTGACTGAAAATCCAGCTTTTTAAAAATTGAAGTACAGTTGCTGTACAATATTATCTAAGTTACAGGTGTACAATACAGTGATTCAAACTGTTTAAAGTTACACTCCATTTATAATCATTATAAAATATTGGCTCTATTCTCTTTGTTGTACAATATTATCCTTGTAGCTTATTTTATACCTAATAGTTCATACCTCTTACTCCCCTACCCCTATACTACCCAGCACCCCCTTCCCTCTCCCCGCTGCTAACCACTTAGTTATTCTCTGTATCTGTGAGTCTGCTTCTTTTGTCTGTTATATTTTTTAGATTCCACGTATAAGTGACATCATACAGCATTTGTCTTTCTCTGTCTGACTTATTTCACTTAGCATAATGCCCTCCAAGTCCATCCATGTTGCCGCAGATGGCAAAATTTCATTCTTTTTTATGGCTGAATAGTATTCCATTGAATATATATACCTAAGTGTCCATCAACAGATGAATGGATAATGAAAATCCAGCTTGACCGAACAGAGAGGATAGTCAGGCAATGTTCCTATGAAAGCCAACAGCCAACAAGGGGGCCACTGGAATTGCTATGGCAAGAGGAGCCATTTCCTATGTTAGTCAATACCTATATATATTCAGGGTATATGAACACCCTGCTTTCTCAGAATATGCAAAAATGTTTGGAGTTGGAAAATATACTAGCCCCCATATATAAAAAAGTATAAAACCAAAATGATAAGAAGCAAAATTATAAAAAGTACTTTAATTGTTCTGCAAATTTATGCTATTTAATGTATGATATACGTATAATTTACTATGTTTGCTATGGTGGGAGTGTAGGACTCCTCCAAAAATAAGAGCTCTTAGGGATTCTCAGGCCCTAAGATGACCAGAGCAGGTCAGCAGGGATCAATATACATATTTATTGCATTACCATATTTACAAAGGTATTGCTTTGTTCGACTTTCGGTCTCCTATGCTATTAACGCCTCCTCTACCCCTCAAAAAAGCTGTGTAAACAAGAAAAACCAACTAGCAACAGAAGTGGAGAAGCAAAGAGGATAATCCAAAGTGTAAAGAGATTGTAATCTTTCAAATGGTCATGAAAGGAAGTATCAGAAGTACTCACTTCCCCCAGGAAGTCCAGTCTAGGGCTCCAGACTCCCTGCAGGGAAGCTGGGAAGTTCTTCGTTGTCCAGAGATTTACTGTAGTGGTAAGAAGAAGTGACATTAAGAAATAGAAACTGGCATTTGGGGTTGACAGATGATAGGCAACACACTTCAATCTGTTAGATGAAAACCTACATTCAGAAGTGGGTGAAAGAGAAACAAAATAAAAGTGTTTCAGTAGGTCCCAGGGTAGGTTTGTGGTACTGTTTTTATTTGTTGTCTTTGGCTCCATTTTGGTCAAGAAATGCTGCCACGAGCATTTGATCTTTACCAGGGAGGTGGCAGCCTTGCCACGTCAGGAGTAGATGCTGGTTTCCGGGCGTAGCTGAGCCCTTTTTTCCTTCTTGGCTGTCTCCTTTTCTCCCCATTCCTCCTTTCTGTAAGTGACATGGCTCCAGAAGAGATAAAAGAAGAGGTGTGTGAGTGGAAGAGCATTTTCTCCAGGCAGCCCTTTACTGCCTTTAGTGCAATAAACACATCAGCAGACCCTGGATTTGCTAGACCATACTGCTTGATGTCAATGGCTCCTTCACCATTCTTCTCACTTATTGTCCAAACCTAACTAAAGGAGAATTATTCAACACTTAGTTATATCTCCTTACATACAAATACCCAAAGGTCTTTCCTGAAAGTGAACATTGTGCCTTATTTGCTCATTGTCAGTTATTCTATGTTTGTCCAAAACAAAATCTCATCTCATTTCCTCTCATCTTCCTTTATCCAGTGCATCCATCCATCCATCTATCCATCCATTCATCCACCCATCTTTCCAATAATTATTGTCTGTGACCAGCTTTCCAAGCACAAAGTTGGCCCATGTTTCTTTGAAATCATTGGGTCTGTGCCCAGATAATTCATTCATTCAACAGATATCCATTCAGTATCTGTGACATGCCAAGGTCTGTGCGAGGCTATCAGAATGAACATGAAATTTAAAGTCAAATAAAATGCCAATTAATGTTAGGATTTGCCTAACCACTGCCCCCTTTGAACTGGATACTGAGCAGCCTATAATAGCACTTTCTTTTCAACTACATAACGGTGTTCATATTGAGCTTGCTGCCAACTGTAATACTTAGATTTCCTTTCTCACTGGGAAGAATACTCATGGAGAGAAGGGGATGCCACAGGTATCACAGACAGATCACATCCACCCCTTCTAGCAGTTTCCATGTATCTGACACATAATAGACAGAAATATGTGTTGAATGAATTTGTTGGTTTTATTTCTTTTATGTTTCATTTTTAGGGTCAGCATCATTCCAGCCCTCTGCTATCTTTATGGAGCCTGGTTTTCTATCTGACATAACATCTCTCTTATTGACTTTTTTAAAAAAATCTGAAAATACCACAAGAAAGCCATCAAAATCTGCATCCAAATCATTGGGGGAAAAATATGGAAAATTCAAAGTTGGCTGTACCAGAAAGTTCATGTCAACTTTTGAACTTGTCAGAACTAATCAAGAAGAGACTTTGTGGGTCCTTTAGAACAGGAAAGGAAAAGGAAATCAAACATTCAAGGGATCAAATTTAGATTCATGAAAAATAGGAAGAAAAATGCAAGCCAACAGAATTAACTTTAGTTTGATTTAAAAATAAATTGCCATTAAAAATTTTTTTCTAGCCTTTTTCCCCCTCTACAAGACACTGTGGGGCTGTATATAAAAGTGTAAATCAGAGCCGTGGGTGCTGAATCTCAGTTCTCTATTTAAGTTTCCTCCTGCCCAGGAGTGACTCCAAGAAGGAAATGAATTCTCAGTGTGGGATCCTGTAGCTGATTAGCTTCTACCTTCCAGAGGAGATGTCAATCAGGTTAATTGGAATCAACAGACAGCTGTTCAGGAGCCCAGGATAATTATGCAAGTCATAAAGGGTAGAATTGGAGTCCCCTTTAAAAATTAAAAGGGATCCCACTTTTGTGCTAACATTTTAAGCCACTTTGGCTACCTAAGACCTATTCTGATTTAAACTCACTGATCAAAGAGAGGCCAACTTTTGTGTAGAGGGAGGAAAGGCATATGCTCATCCTGTGGGAAAGAGGAAAATCCACCCACCGTTCGGCAGTGAACTTCCACAGCACTCCAAGGAGAGGTCTCTTGACCAGAGAACTTCTTCACAGAAATGCATGTGCATTTTTATGCCTCCTTTAAAACTTGAAAGGGAGTTCACATACCACCACTAGCACCCGCTCGCTCCCCCTAAACACACACACACACACACACACACACGCACGCACGCACACACACTTGCTTAAAGACAGAGAGGGGCTCCTTCACCCACATGGCAACATGAAAAGAAAATGAAATTCTGTCCTAGGGCTTGTGAGTTTTTTTTCTTCCTTTTCCTGAGTCAATGAATGCCAGATGTTCTTACAAAACGTCTTCATTTCTTCAGGACAGCCTGCGAACGTACTATTTATTATTGCTCAGAGGTCAAGAGGCCATAACGGATTTATATGAAGACTGTGGTCACTCTTTGTGTCTCCTATACTTCAGAGATATATGTGGCAAGAGTCATAGATGGCTCTTCTCTCTACATAATTTACTTCCTCAGGGTCAATTAGCCGGGTCAGTTTAAGAGTAGAGGTGGTTTCCCAGGCTTAGGCGAAAGTTTGTCAAGGCCAGCAAAGCCATACAAGACTTCCCAACTGTCAGAAGAACTAAGGGAGGGAACACATCCAAAAGAACACGGAGGGTGAGGGCCATGTAAGCCCATCTGTCAACGATCTGCAAAATGTGGTAGGTCACATTCTCTTTGGACTTGACCTGGCAATGTCTCAGCCCCAATAAGCTATCACGTGGTTGAGGTCTTCCAAGGTTGAAGTGGGTTCTGAGAAGAAGGAAGGTAGATTTCATTCTGCATAACCCAAGCTTCCTCCCAGACCACTGCTGAAATAGTGTATCATCGCCTCTGCCTGGTGCTTACAAATTCAATCGGCCTTTTCACGGGGATCCTCCACCCACCTCCGCCCCACTCTGTTTCAAAGCATAAGCGGATGTTGCAGAGAACCATGGCCTCCAGGTAAACATGCTGAAAGGCACCGATGCCCATGGGAAAGTGGGTCGTGTTTGGTCTGCACATCAAAGAGGATCGGCCACAGGCGCCGGATGGACCATGTCAGAACAAGGTCCTGGATTCTTGGGGCCAACGCAGAGGGTACTCTACCTGTAGAGTCTGCTGTTTCCTGTGCATGTGAATGATCTTTTGAAATAAGCTCTGTGGCTAGAGTTGGCCTCCCTTTTCTAAGTTTTTTCCAACCAAACAAGACACTATTGATTTCAACCTGGCTCCCGAATGAATGAAGGGTCAATAGATTTGGCTGGGAAAACAGGTTTCCTTCCTCTTCCTCCAAAAGGAAAACTCAGGTTGTGTCTGTGGCTCTAGTTTTTAAGAAGTCAATTGAATTTAGTAACTTGATTTCCATTTTGGTTTCTGGTCTGAATTTTGAGCAAGGTAATATTCCCTCTTGCTTTACTCATGCAGTTGCCTTCTTGGTCATTTCTTTCTCTCTAGGGGAGTTCCTTAGGCTACTGAGATGGCTTTGGATGATGGGCTACGTGTTTGAAGATGAGGAAAAGGAATCGGTGTATAATCTATTCTATATTTTAATGAATGGCTCCACCCTCCACTGATTGCATAAACCCAAAACGTGGGACTCTCTCTAGATTACCCCCTCTCCTTCCAACTTGCACATCTGCTTAACTTCTGAGACTTACTGAATCCACTTTCATTTAACTCTGGAATTTTCCCCCTTGTTTCTATTCACTCTCTATTACGGGTTGAATTATGTGCTCCCCAAAGATATATTGAAATCAAAACTCCTGTGCTATGGATTGAATATTTACATCCCCCTAAAACTCATATGTTGGAACCTAATGCCAAATGTGATGGTATTAGGAGTTGGGGCCTTTGGGAGGTACATAGGCCAAGAGGGTACAGCCCTCATGAATGGATTAGTGCTCTTATAAAGGGACCCCACAGAGCTCTGCAGCCCTCTTTCTGCCATGTGAGGATACAAGGAGAAGTCAGCAGTCTGCAACCTGGAAGAGGGTTCTCACCAGATACTGAATCTGCCAGCACTTTGATCTTGGACTTCCCAGCCTCCAGAACTGTGAGAAATACATTTCTGTTGTTGATAAGCCACCCAGTTTATGGTATTTTGTTATAGCAGCCTGAAAGGACTAAGATAACCCAGGGCCTGTAAATATGTCCATATTTCAAAGTGGGGTCTTTGCAGGTATAATCAAGATGAAGTATTAGCATGGGCCTTAGTCCAACATGACTGATGTTCTCGTAAGAGAAGGAAAACAGCATAAGAGGCCAGGAACACACAAGGAGAAGATGCCAATGTAAAGACAGAGGCAGAGATTGAAGTGATGCTGCCACAAGCCAAGGAACACCAGGGCTACCAGAACTGGGAAGACGCAAGGAAGGCTCCTCGACCTCCCCACACCTTGATTTTGGATTTCTGTCCTCCAGAACTGTAAGAGGGTCAATTTCTGTTTTAAGCCACCCAGTCTGTGGTAATTTGTTACAGCAGCCTTAGGAAACTATGACACTCCCCTAGTCCAGGCCCATAGGGTCTTTTAAGACCAGTATTTTCTTCCTCTGACACATCCTCTTCACTGGGGCCAATATGATCTTCTTAAAAGTTTACAGTTGTTTCAAGATAAAGTCCAAACTCCTTAATATTATAAAGGCCCTTCGTAATCTAGCCCTTATCGTCACTCTAGTTCCTTCTTCTCCTTTGTGGGAATCCTTTATTCCACATGGAGGGATGTCTGCCAGGCTCCTCTGGGCCTCTTGATATTTGCTTTTTCTCTGTTTAGAATACTGCAACCCCTTGTTTGCCTAACTCCTATACATCCCTCAAGTTACAGCTCAAGGTTTATCTCCTTTTTGAAATCCCTTCTTTGAAGCCCCTAACCTAGGGGTCCATTTTCTGAGTCATGACACACACCTTTGTTATATTTCTTATCATGGTAAACAAGTATCATGGAGTTTTCTAGATCCTGAGTTCTTTGAGGTCAGAGCCCGCCTTGTGGCCCCAATGCCTGGCATACAGGCTGGCAAATAGTTGGGAGTTACTGCATGTCTGTTGAACAAACGAATTTTAAAAATGAATGAATCTCTGGTAAATTTCAATATGGTCGTTTCTCAACTGGTAAAGGAAACCATCAGGTTGGTGGGGGGAGGAGGAATCGGTCCTGTCAATCAAGTTTCATGGGAGACCAACCATAGGACAAGTAACACTAAGTACTAGGGATGCACGAGAGAGACAAAGTCCTTGCTTTCTGGAACCTTTCATTGTAGGGAGATGGATAATAATTGAAAAAATAAGTACACTTCAGATAGAGATATATGCTAAAAGAAATAAAACAGGGTAATACCATCTGTTTTGGATGAGGTGACATTTGAGATTAGATTTGAATGATGTGCTAAGTCAAAAGCTGGACATTCAGGCAGAGGTTGAGCAAAGGCCCAGAGGCGGGGAGAGCATGACCTATTCTAGTAAGAGCAAGAAGGCCAGAAGAGGCTGCAGCTTAGAAACAACACTGGGCCAAAGTATGGGAAGAAGTCAGAGAAGTAGGTAGTGGTCAAAACTGTAAGGCTTTATGGACAATGGTATGAGATGGGGATTTTACTGGAGATACAATGGGCCACGAGTGGAGGTGGGCTTGAGCAGAGGCAGGCCATGATCTGACCTCGGTTCTCAGAAGACCGCTTTGGCTTCTCCTTGGATATGGATGTAGAGGGCAGTGTGGACTCAAGGAGGCTGGTTAGGCAGCTTTCACAGAAGTCCAGGTGGGAGCTGAAGGGGGCCTACAGGAGGCAATGGAGTGGTAGTGTCCCATCTTTTCTCCTCGGGTAAGAGTATTGCACAGAAAGGGGCCTGAGTAGGTCCCGGAGCCTTTGCTATGACAGCAGGGGCCTTGTTTTCTCCTAAGCCCAGTGGATGAAGAGGGGGAGCCTCCTGGATTCAGGGGCCTTGTGGATTCTGGGCTGGGCAGGTTTCCCAGCAAGGAGAAGGGTAGAGGCCAAAAGATTCCTCGATTATTAAGCCAGTTTTTGTTTCTTCTGCACTCCATTAAATACATATGTTTATACACACTTACATATCCATGTGCTGCCTTCCCGAAACACCTTTGGAGAGGCCCAGGGGTGACTGATTTGTCTTTTCAATGTGGGCTGTTGATTGAGTTCGACACCACATTGTCATCAATAGAGAGGTCTGACTTACAAATTATTTAGTGCTTACAACGGATCGTTGGCCACCTCCCAGATATTCATAGCAGGCAATCTTAAAAAAAAAAAAGATTAAATGAAGCTCACAGTGACTTCAGCATTAACTGCTGGCTTCCAGGATTTGTGTCTATTTGAGGCAGAATTCCTGCCGTTCTTGCAGCTGTTGATTTCATGGTTTCCACTTTATAATCACTCTAAGGGACAGGGGAGCAGATTGGCAGAGCTGAGGGTACCCTGTGGCTGACTTCACAGCCCCGACAAGGGGAAGGGTACCCTAGCAGGTGAGGCAGGACGCTGCCACAGAAGGAGCGCTCAACCCAGAGTCAAAACACCCACAAGTTGTGTGACCTTGATGGGTCTCTTCACCTCTCTGAGACTCAGTTTTCTCAGCTGTAAAATAGAAAAATGCTATCTACCTTACCTGTCCCCATAATGATAAGAGCAAGAATGTTGTAAGTGAAATGGTATTAATATTATTAATAATGTTAACATTTTAAAATATTTCCTGATACATTTCCCTCTTTTTGGTAAGATACTCTCACTACATCCTATATACCATTAAGGCCATATTGAGGTTTGGTATTCCAGGAACAAAAAGGGAAGCTACCACTTGTGACCTGGGGAAGGTGAGAAGGAAGATATGGCATAGTGGTGAGTTCCCTTCAATCAGGAAAGGAAAAGAATGCTCTCTTGGACAATATGGGAGAAATTCAGAGGGGGTAAAACTTGGGCATGTGGTGGGAAAAGATGTCATTACCCCATAACCCTGAGCTGAGGTCTGGAAGGATGGGTCAAGGAGTGTAACCCCAGATAGACTGTGAAGAGGGTGAGCACAGGGGGCCCTTTTCTCTCTCTTCCCCCTCCTGGGAGGAGACCGCCTTGCCAAGCGCTCTGGCACGAGCATGGGGCAGCTCGGGAAGCCTGAAAATGGTGGTATGGAGGGCTTAGGCAGAGAGAACTGAGAAATAGAACCCTGAGGGTGGAAAACCAGAGTCTGAAAAGTGCCCATGAGCCCCTGGCGGAGGATGTGGATGTGAAGAGTAGGAATCTGGTGGGTCCATCATGAGGTTATCATGTGGAGGTGATAGAATCCCTTAGCAGAAGCAAAGGGAGGAGTAAGCCAGGGGCTGGAAGGAAAACATGTTGGAGACACAAAGAAACTGCAGAAGGTAGGTGAAGCCCAGGTTCAGAGGGCGGGGCGTGGTCATCCTGACGGCCCACCGTGCTGACAGAAGAGACCACATGTTTCATCAGCCATGGACATCAGCGGTGGCTGTCAGAGGACCAGGAGGGATGGTACCAGCACACAGATTTAAGGGTCTTCCCTCCACCCCTGCCATGAGGGGTATGTAAGTTTCTCCCTGTGCCCAAAAGAGACTACCTTAGCAAAAAGAGATGGGTTTCCTTTTCACTGGAAAGGTTGGGGAACTTTCCCCTCCCCTTTCAGCAGAATGGGGGCTTGAGATCAAGACGAGATTGACTACAGAAAATAATGTTACCCTGGTTGTTGCCCTACTGTGTAGTGAATGAAAAGATCAGCCCTATTCCATAAGGTACAAAGAACAGAATTTCCTTCAGGGTCAACTGAAGTGAGCGCTACAGCAGATGTAGGGACCGTCCTGTTCTCACATGCCAGGTCTACTCCTCAGCCTGCTTTTCAAATAATCTGCCTGTCAAAAGGGCTCCAGAGCCTGTGACATCCTCTAGATTAAAGTGATGGGGCAAAATACAGATGCCTATGTATTCACAGCCTTTCTCTCCACTGGCATTCCAATGCAGAGTCTTTGTTGCCTGCTTGCTTTTGCTGCCTCGAGTTCTGGGGAGAGGCACAGACCAGGGGCAGCCAGCTGGGAAGGTGAGCCTGATTTGCATGGGAAAGACAGAGTTAGGAAGAAACTAGGATCTGAGAGGTAAGAGAGCAGGTCAAGGAGGCAGGAGCAGCTCAAGCTACATTTGGAAGAATAATTGGGGCAAGGTGGGGAGCGGGGGGCAGCTGCCTGACACGTGAGGTTCGGAGAGAGTTCAGGGAACTTTTGTTGTGTGTTATGAGTGGAATCCTGTGCTGTCATTTTTGAGAAATTGTTTTAAGATCATGGGGCCTTCCTTTTAGGTGCTGGTCTGTGCTTCTGTCTGAACCCTTCAATGTGCTGGGATAGACTGTGGGGCAATTTCGTTTTCTCTGGATTGCATTCATTTCTAATTCTGTTCCGTTTCCTACTCTGGCTATACCTCCCCTCGGCGAGGGTGCCCTCCACTCTCTCTCACACCTCTTCTGAGATTCAGACAGTAGGCTGACACCAGAGGGAAGCTAAGACGGCCTCAAGTTTGGAAAGTGCATCTCCCCGGGGAAAGGATTCTCTGCTGCTCCAGAGGGTGGACAAGAAGAGCTTCCAGAATATTCCACACCAGGAAGCCACCACTGCACAGGACCAAACATAGTGAGGATGTTGCAAAGTGAGGAACACAGGTACTGAAGAGTTTGCCAAAAGAACTGAGGATAAACCCGAACAAGAGGGTTTGTTTTAAAGCACGGGCTCCAAGAACACTTGCTTTTGTCCTGGAGGGGGTGCTGAAGGAATAGATCTCAAGCTCATGGCATCCTTTGACCTTCTTGGTAAGGAAGTCACTGTCAGAATTCTCCTGGCAGACAGAAAGCTGCAATTTCTTCAGCTCTAGACTACAGAGATTCTATGAAGGACACCTAAGGCACCTTCCCCTCTTCGTAGGAGCGAAGTCAAGCAGCTCACCCTTCACACCTACACGACATAAAGATAATAATAGCAACATTTTTTAAGCATTTATTGCCTGCCAGGCCCCTTACCAGGCATTTCAGGAGCATTACTTATTTACCACTGGAGCAAATCTGCAAGGTGGCATTAGGATCCCCGTCTTATCAGGATGTCAAGTCATTTAGTAAATTGCACTGCCAGGAAGCAGAAGAGCAGGGATTTGAACCCCGTGCTGGCTGTCCCGAAGCCCTTGCTCTGATCCATTACTGTACTGTGGAAGTCTCAAACTAGTGGCCCCTGGGCTTCCTTCAGCTCACAGACGTACTTAGTACACCCAGCACAACATTAAAAACACTTCTTAAAAATTAGTTCCCGGGCTTCCCTGGTGGCGCAGTGGTTGAGAATCTGCCTGCCAATGCAGGGGACACGGGTTCGAGCCCTGGTCTGGGAAGATCCCACATGCCGCGGAGCAACTGGGCCCGTGAGCCACAACTACTGAGCCTGCGCGTCTGGAGCCTGTGCTCCGCAACAAGAGAGGCCGCGATAGCGAAAGGCCCGCGCACCGCGATGAAGAGCGGCCCCCGCTCGCCGCAACTGGAGAAAGCCCTCGCACGAAACGAAGACCCAACACAGCCAAAAAAAAAAAAAAAAAAAAAAAAAAAATTAGTTGCCAACATTTTAAAGATGGGAGATTTTACCTTTAAAAATCTAAATTTCTGCCTTGACTTAAAAAAATGAAAAGACCTGAGTACATGAGCCCCACGTTACCACAGGGCCCAACGAGTAGAAGCTGAGGAGCAGCTGCCCCTTTGACGGAAGACAGGCTCGCATTTGGCTGGCTTCTGTCCCTCGGAGGACGTGCCCAGCCCCACGGGGGCGTGGCTTCTCTAGTTCTGTGTGTTGCCTTATGTCACCACCACCTTGGGTGCAGCTGTAGCATGCACATCACCAGCTAGGGGTCTGGATCAGGACTCTGCAGTCCTACACTCTGGTCTCCTGCTCTCTACTGCACCACATGATGCAGCCTCCTCTCCAGCTCACCTGCAAGATTCCAGCCTGAGGTTGTCCAGAAGCACAGCTGCAGGCAGAGAAGAACCTTGGACAACAGGATGAGACAGTGCTCTTCAGGTTTTGTGAGGCACCGACCACAACCTGGGGTCTGGATTAGAAAATCCAGGGCTGTCTGAGTGCCACTGGGAACATCACAGACCATCCCCGCTGACCGTTGACGAGGAACCGCCCGTTAGCCCCAAGTGGGAACCGCAGTGGTGCCCCAAGGACTGCGGCATTGGGGACTGTGGTCCCAAGTCCCCTCCTCCACTGTGTCCTGTGCAACCCCACCACCTCTCTACACCCCAGTCTCCTCACTTGCAAACTGGGGATGGGAACAGAAGCCACCTCACTGGGAGGCTGTATCCCATGAAGTCATTCACTGGCGTGGCGTTTTGGATAAACATTCAATAAATAGAAGCCACTCTTGCCATTTTCCCATGCGTGTTTCCTTCCTGGACGACTTAGAGGGATTTTCAACTCAGCCCAGGAAGGAGAATACCCCTTTACAAGGATGGTGTGTGTGCCCTCAGTGGTGTTTGGGGGAGTTCTCTTAGCAGTCTGGTCCAATTTGGGGGCTGGGAGAGAAAAGTGCTCAAGTGATGGTTCCCATATGCTGTGCACGCGACTGGATGTTGACGGATGACACGCACTGCACTAGAACCTGAGTCTGCTTGACCCTCAGTTGTATATTTGTTCTGCATAATTCTCCTCTCCCTCACCCAAAACTATAAATGCCATTCCTCTTAGAAGCCCACCTCCCTCCACTTGGCTCCCTACCGTCCACCCCGTCGTCCTGACCGCAGACAGCATCCTGTTAACCACGCAAGGTGAGGTCTGATGGACAAGACGCTCCTGTACAGCGTTCGATGCCCCATCCTGTCTCCGTTTGACCATATTACAGAGCTCACCTGAGCCTCAGCCCCGAGCTGAGAAGGACAAGGCTGGCTGTGCTTCTGTCATATTTAACAATGTAGCACAAGGAGCCATGAGCGCTTGGATTAGAAAGACTTTAAAGCAAGCATCAACGAGATGCTACCAGCCCTTCCTGGGAAAATGCTGGAACATCACTCATCTAAGGTCATGACTTCTGTTCTGAGAAACAATCCCCCTCCCCTCCAGCTGAAGACCAGTGTCATGATGACAGAATCATTCCCCACCCACGTCCTCCACTCTCTGGGGCCAGAAAGGTGTCTGGAGAGACTGAGTCTATCCCTGTACGATGGGGAAGCTCGAATCTAGGTCACCCCAGGAAAAGTTCCAGACAGTTCATTTGACAGACGTTCACCAGTCATCCTTCTAGGTAGAATCTTTATTGCTGAAAGAGAAACCCACCCATTTACTCAGGGCTCAGTAATACTTTAGGAACCCTATTATTGCCCACTGAGTCTATACAGATGTCTAGGAATAGACTTTGGTATCTGTTTAATCCTTTTCCTTCCTTCACGGTACAGACAAAATTTACCACCTTCGAGTCCCCATCTTGGCCCTAAACTATCTGACCTCTGTCTCTGTCTCTGGTTTTATCTGCTTCCACCCCGCTCTTTCACTCACTGCGCTCTGGCCACACTCGCCTCCTTTCTGTCCCTTGAACTTGCCAAGCCCCTTCCTCTTGCCCCTGCCACCAGTCACTAGTATATCATCCTACTGTGTTTTTTAAATATTATTTTACACGTTTTGAAATTATTTCACTTACTCTTGTGTTTGGCTCTTATGGTCTGTCTCTCCCCAAGACAAAGTAAATCCCATGAGAGCAGAGACCCTGTCAGTGAGGTTTTGTCACCCGTGAACCCCCTGGCACACGGTTAAGCATAATAAGGTTCTTGTTGTCCTCATCTTCCCGTTAATGTTCCCCCCCGCCTTACCCACGTGGAGAAGTTCTCAAAATAGCCAGGGAGGAGAAAGATTTTTAACTATGAATGAGAGAGAGAGTGTGTGTGCGTGTGTGAGAGAACCTCTTCAAAATCAAGCCTTTGCTAAGATGTTGCTTACATTTTGAAATGGAAACTACTTGTCTGAACTGTTTTAAAATGCACCTGTTGGACTGCCTGCCAAGCTTAAATATGACACTTGGGCAAATTAGCACATTGGCAGCTGCACAGACCCAGAGTGGGGAAGTTTGGAATCCTAAATGCCAACCAAGCCCCAGCTCCAGCTGTACACGAAGGGCCACGACTTGCCACGGAGCCAGATGTGGGACCTCGACGGTCAGTTCTGTATTCTCCAAGGTCACTTTATTCAATCTCCTCTTAGAGGATTGTTCCTCTGCATCCCATTAGCTCCATCTCTGGAAGGAGGGGGTTGCAGATTTCCCTTCTACCAGGAACAGATGATACCCCTCAGCTTTTCTTCTCCTAAATGTCTCTGCTCCTTCAATCCTCCCACGTTCTCTTAATTCCTTTGTGGCTGACGAAAGGAGTGGGGACAGACTTGTCAGAACCGAGGCTCCCAAACACTGCCGCATTCCCATTGGCTTCTGGATGCTCTCTCTTGGCCTTTACACCCTGCTGGTGATGACTAGTTCCCCAAGCTACTCCACCTGCAGCCACAACTGACTTCCTCCCATGCGTGAGAAAGAGGGCAATCCAAGTGAAAGTTTTATGTGTGTGATGCGGACACCATAAATCAGGGCCCTGGCAGTATTTAAATCTGTGAAATGCAAAGGGAATTTAAATAACAAGTCAGCCACGCAGGCAGGTGGCCCCTGAAGCTCGGAATGTTCATCTCACGCTAACAGCTTGCACATTTATATTATGGTACTAGAAGCAGCCAGCAGAAGGAGAGAAAGGTGTTAACAACTGCTGCAAAATATTTCTTTAAGGATACATTTCCTCCATTTCTTCTCAACATAAATTCTGACAACACAAAGGCAGTATTTATCCATGAAATCATGTATCAGGGAGGACTGCTTTTAATTTATGAAATAGCCGTCCTTTAATCTGTACTGGAAGTAGTTGGTTAATGTGGTGTAATTAGCAGGGTAAATCATTTTCATAAGGGAAAGGTTTAAGGCATGAAACCAGCCCATTACAAATGAACACCTTTCCATTCTGCTTGGTGCCGGAAAAATGGATTCCGTTGTTCTTCTTTAAACAGATACATAGATGCACATTCTTGGATTATGAAAAGGCAAACTTAACTCTTATGATTCACCTGTGACTTCCTGGAAGGACCCTAACTGAGGTGGGAAGGGGAGACAGGGGATAGAACAAACAATCTTTGCCTGCTCCAACATTTCTTGGCTCCTGTCCCTCGATGCTTTGGGTGGCTGAAACAGGAATTTGCCTCCTCTGTTTTAGTCCAATAATAGCAATGGTGGGCACATTAGTGAATGCCTGCTGTGTGTGAGGCCCTATAACATGCAAGTATTTTTAGGCACATGATCTTATTTGCCACTCACAAGAGCCAGAAGATGTATTATCCATTTAAAAAAAACAAAAACAAAAAAACAGATGGAACCTGAGGCTGGAGAGGTGAAATAGGTCATTTTCAATTACAGAGCTAGAAAATGACAAAACAAGATTTGAACCCAGGTCTTTTGCTGCCAAATTTAATGTACTTTTAATGCAACGCCGCCTGTATGCTGAGTGTTACTGCTGCCTGTGCCTGCCTGCAGCTACAAGAAAGGGCAATCTCTCCCCTCTGTGCACATCTTCTGTCCTGTGAAGCTGGATTTCCTTCAACAGCGACTCAGTCCTAAACACACTGTCTATATTCCAGGGATGTGCAGGTGATGAATCCTTTCGGACATCTGATATCGACTCCCAGAATGTTACAGCTATAAGAGACCCAGTTCAACCTCTTCATTTTAAAGATGGAGAATGAAGGCTCCAGAGGGCTTTTCCCTGGCAGTTTTGAAACTAAAACCCAGCCTAAATTGCTCACCTTGACCTTATGAGCTTTGAGCTTTCACTTCTACCATTTAATTTTATCGTCGAAAGTTTCCCTTTGAGGAAGGCGTGAAAATTATTACTATTGTTCTTGAAGAAATGGAAGCCCAGAGGAGTCAAGTTCACATGGTTAGACAGTCGTATGTAATACTGATGGAAATGTTCAAAGCTGGACCTGTAGATCCTACCCAAAGTGCTCCAAGAGGACCCTTAGAGCGTCTCAGGCGTTCATAAGAAGTAAGATTGACGCCTCTCTCAAACTAGCTTCAAAGGCAGTCACATCACCTCTCCGACTACCAGACAACATTCAGCACCCACCTTTATAGCACTTACTCTTTATGGTGTGTCATACAGGGTACTGGAATCAAAAACGGCAGAAGAAATTCTCCCTGCTCTGTCCCAAATGGATAATGCAAAAGCCATCACACAGAGCAGGATCCAAGGTTCATGCTGGGGTCTTCGGTTTTTCCCTCCACTTGGGTGGCCCCTCTGAAGTGCCTGTAGAGTTGAGCCGATGTCCGGTGTCCCCAGAAATTCTAAGCCTGTGTCCCTTGGGAATGAATTAGAGAAGCCTGACCACCAAAGCGATCCTCTTTTTGACTTGACCTTTGACCTGGCATCCCACTCATTGCTGGGGCACGTGGAGGCCAAGTCATCCTCCCCAAGGTGTCCTTGGGTCCTGGGAGCACTTCTATTCCCACGGCACTGTGGGCCAGGATGGATGTGGGATATCTGCAAATCCCCAAGAATGCCCATCCCATGGGAGCTGGAAGACTTTCTAACATAGCATGCACCCCTCCTCTCTCATCCCCTCAGCAAAGAGTGAGAGGTTGAGGGAGTTCCCAAGGGTTACATCAGGGCTACTCAAAAGTGACATGTTGCAGCAGAAAACTGGACTCTGCACAGTCTCTTAAGTGATAATAATGATAATAATGGCATCTCTCATTGGGGCCATCTTTGTGCCAAGCACTGTGTTTTATAAGCTTTATCGCATTTCTCCTAGAGAAAGCCCTGTGAGATGGGGGGTCATTATCCCATTTGACAGATGAGGAAACTAAGGTTCAGAGAGGTGAGGCAACCTCGCCTAAGTTCACAAAGCTAGTAAATGGCAGAGCCAGGACTAAAACACGGTCTAACTAGAATGACGCAGAGAGCACCAGAACTGGCAATAAATTTTTAAATATCTTTGGGTAGCCTGGAATTTGTTACATATACTTTGCTAGACTTGGATGCAGGGGTGCCATTATACTTTCCCCAATCCCAAACCCAGAGTTCATGCTATCTTCCCCTTTAGTATGCAGTAAGACAGCCAGTCAGTGACGTTTTTTGGTAATGTAGGACACTCTGAGCCCCTCAAAAGATAATCACACCAATATCAACATCACAACACAAAATGCACAAAGGACAAGAAGAGGTAGTTCACAAAATAAACTCAAATGACCAACACATGCATGAAAAAACATTCAACCAGACTTGTACAGAAAAGAAAAAAGCTCAAATTAAATCAACTACCTTTCCCTGCCTTGAAACCTAGAAAAAGAATACTAATCATAAAAATGATAATTCCCGGGACTGATAATTCCCACCAGGGGATGGATGGTCCAGTGGTAAAGAATCCACCTTCCCATGCAGGGGATGCGGGTTCGATTCCTGGTCGAGGAACTCAGATCCCACATGCCACGGGGCAACTAAGCCCTCGTGCTGCAAACTACAGAGCCCACACGCTCTGGAGCTCACACACCACAACCAGAGAAGAGAAAATTCACACATCACAACTAGAAAGAAGCCTATGCGCCTCAACGAAGAGCTCACGTGCCACAACTAAGACCCGACGCAGCCAAATAAATAAATAAGTAAATAAATAAATAAATAATAAAGATTTTTAGAAAATATTTTTAAAAAATGATTAATTCCCAGTGTTGGAGAACATTAACAAAAGCATTAAAATTCTCCACTCCCTTTGACCAGCATCTAAATTCTTTGACCAAGAAAGTAATCAAATATATTTCTAAAAGTAGGAATATTAATTGCATTATATTAATATAATATAATATTATATTATATATATTAATATTATATATATTATACAATATAATAATATTATATTAATATTAATATAATAATATTATTATTTTTAATAATATAAGCCTTGAAAATAATTCAAACGTCCAACAATTGGCATAGATTAATAAATTATGGCATATCTATGTAATGACATACTTTGTGGACCTTAAAAAATGATTTGGTAGAAGATGGTTTAATGACATGGGAAAATGTTCATGATATATTGCTAAGGCAACAACATGATGCCATTGTTGAAAAAAAGAAAGTAGAGATAAATACATGCCTAGAAAAAGACAAGAAGAACAAACAGGCAATATTAATAGTAAAACAAATGATGGCTGTTATTCTGTTCCTCTGAGGCATTTTCAAAAATTTCCACAGTTACCACATCTTTGTTTATAAAATACCTATTTTTTTAAAAGGGTGAAGAGTGAAGACTAATTACTCCACATAGGCAATGGGGCTCCCTACATCCTATACAGGGACAATTCATTGTCCTCTGCACCTCTACGGAGAAAGAGCTGGCGCATAGAGGGAGGACGCTGCACGTTTTAATCCTCCGCCCAGTGGCCAATATGGATGAGTCTTTGAGTCCGCCATTTGCAAGCTCACACACCTCCAGCTAGTTGGGCTTCCCAACTTACATCCCAGCTAGAGACTGAAACATACCCAGGGAAACATTCCAATTGGGTTAATTGGGTTAGTTGCCAGAAGCCTCTCTTATGAGGGGAATGCCGTGGAGGGCGCTGAGAGAGCTCTCCGTACAACCCAAAGACACGAGCTCTGAGAGACAGAGCCCTCTGTCCTCAGCGCTTTCCTATGTCTGCAGGCATCCCGGCCTCCAGCGCAAAACAGCAGTTCTGTTGCGCACTGCAGAGAAAAAGAGGCTGAGGCCAGCTACAGTACCGCTAACACGCAGGGCATCGAACTGGGCTGGAACACTTGAGGAAAATTATTTAGTTATGATCATTATTAGCTGCTTTTAATCACAATAATGAACTAATACAGCAGTACTTATGCCTGGGAAAGTAAAAGAGGATCCATTAAAAATCTAATTAAAAGCCAGTCCTTAAGAAGAATCATGGCTTATTTATCTCTCTGTTAGGTAATATAAACTAGTGAACTGTGCAGCTTGGAAATTTTCCACCAGCAGAGCTGGTAAGGACTATTCCCTATTCAGCAATAAAAGTACAATAAATTCTGCTTTAAAGGAACTCTCACTATGTTTTAAGAAGAGAGAAAATAAAGGAGGAAAA
The DNA here is from genome assembly GCF_949987535.1 of Balaenoptera acutorostrata. NCBI lineage: Eukaryota > Metazoa > Chordata > Mammalia > Artiodactyla > Balaenopteridae > Balaenoptera > Balaenoptera acutorostrata. The sequence goes on from NC_080065.1 coordinate 154,922,565, forward strand.
AAGAGAAAGAAATGTTAATAATGTTTCTTCACTTACATTTTGCCATTTTCCCCAAAAGTCACACACACACACACACACACACACACACACACACACACACATATATACATTTCTATAGAAAAAAGTATGAAGAGCAGTCTGTTAGTAATAGAGTTTGGGAACAAGACCGGGGTTAAAAATTCTTTGCTATGGGTCAGGCATTGAGTTGGTGCTGAGGTAAAGAGACTAAAGTAAAAGGAAAATAAGGTAGGCCACTAAGATGAAACCTGGGTTAAAGTCAGAAGATGACATTGATCACCAGAGGGACTTGTTTAAGGTAAGCTAAATGAAAGTTGTACTCTGAGCTTCCTAGTGGCCAAAGCAAAGAGAGATACAAAAGTTTAAGACATAGCAAACATTCTACAGAAATAGAGTCCTTCCTGGCAACCAAAGGCTGAATGGAATTTCTTCGGTGAATGTCCAAAACACAATGTCCCCAACAATCACCTTAGAGAGACAGTATCCTGGCAAGTTTCACAGGTCTTCCCCACATGATGCTCCTGGGTGTCTAATGCATCTTATGACGCCCCTTGTTCAGCAGCAGCCACTCTTCAAAGGCCTAAAGCAACGAGGTCCAAATACTTACATGTTGGATGAGACAGGCAAGTGAGGAGACTTTTGATGGCAGAGCACACCTGGGCGTGTGCACGTGTGCACAATGCACACACGGCCCACCCAGCTGGAGAAGCTTCGCCATAGTGCTTTCACTCTACTTATTATGGGGAAACTCCTATTAAACATCTAAATTAGAAAAGCCTCGAAAGAAGACTGCAGAATCCTTTTCGTATGATCTCATAGGAAAAGACTACCTTCTGAAATAGCAGCAGCTCAGGGGCAGTTCAATTTCGATTAATAAGTTTGCTGGGTTTGTTTTTAGGCTCTACAACATAGAGGAGAAATAAGTGAATAGGAAGAAACTCTGCTGCCACGGAGTAGAAGGCACGATGGGAAATCACAGGAGTGGCAGCTACCCTTTGCTGACTGGTGAGATATGGGCTACATGCTTTATGCAAATTGTCTCCATAATCCTCACCACAACTACCATCCCCGATGGACAGAAGAGGCACATATCGAGAGGCATGGACAACAAGGACCTACTGTATATACAGCACACGGAACTCTACTCAGTACTCTGTAATAACCTCTATGAGAAAAGAATCTGAAAAAGAGTGGAGATATGTATAAGTAAATCACTCTGCCGTACACCTGAAACTGACACAACATTGTAAATCAACTATACTCCAATATAAAATAAAAATTAAAAAAAAAAGAGGCATGGAAATCCTCAGAGTCAGAGACTGGCCATCAAGGCCGGGGACTATCTTCCAGATGCCCCCATGTAAGGAGGGGCAGAGGAGGGACACGTGGCTGGCAGGGGAGGGGTGTGAAGAGGAACTGCCATGGAAGGCCCCAGGGGGCACAAGCAGGAGATTTGCAATCAGAGTCGCTTTAGGACCAGAGTCAGAAGGATGAGCAGTGGCGTCGAAGGCTCACTCAGTCTCCATTTGTTCCATTGACCGCTTTCAGCTCTTACCACGTACCAAGTCCTCTGCAATTCCCCAGAGAAACAGGGCCCGTGCTCGTGGTCCCTGAGGAACACAGACTTGTAGGAATGGTCCCAGAAGGCTTGAAAGCCTGGGAGAAAGACGTCTAACTTCCATTGCGGGCTTAACATACTCTACGTGTAGTGAGATTATTACAGGTAGAGGCAATATAACATGCAAAAGTGTACAAGAACATGGCCCATTTGGGGTTTGGTCAGAGGAGAGAGAGGGGGCGGGGGAGGTGCAGGGGAGGTGTGGGGAGGCATACAGACAGAGAGACAGAGTGAAATGGGAAAAAAAAAAAAAAGGAGCATGGAGGATGTGTAACACATGAGGATAGAGAAACTGGCAGGAACCAGTCCAGTCCACGGAAGAGTCTGGGCTGTATTCTGAGAGCAGTGGGGAATTCTGAAAGATTTTGAGCAAGATTAAGTCAAGGTCACGTAGGTGTTCTAGAAAGGTCATTCCCCCCAGGTATGGAGGAGGCACAGGAAAGTGGGATGCAGACAGGCCAGGCCAAAGGTCATGGGATGTGCATGAGGGCAGCGGCAGTGGGAACGGAAAAGGAAGGGGGAAAGAAAAGAGATCTTACAGGGGCAGACAATCCTATCAGATGCTGAGTAAGAGGAAAGGTTGGTTCAGATTCCCAGGGTTCTGGCTGAAGGTGAAACAGACGAGAGAGGGGGCTTTAGGGAGCTTCAACAGGGTAATATTTGGGGGCTTGTGGTATATTCAGATGGTGTGTCTGGGAGGTAAGTGGATGTTCCTGGGGCTCAGGGAGCGTCCCAGGGGAGTGATCCATGTAATGGATCGAAGAGATTGCCCTTGGAGAGCCTGCTGCCTGTCGCTATGCCCCCTCAACCCCCCGTATGAATGTCTAACCCCGCTGCTGGCCCAGATGAAGAGAAATTTTTGATCGCCGCACATTCTGTACCAAGTCTAATCTCAGGTTGCCTCCTGTCACTGACCATATGTTGCAAAGAGGATGAAAATTTGAGGTTTCGGTTAAAACTCTCACCGGGGGGAAAAGCAAAAGGCAAACCTGAACTAATTGCTCCACCGATTGAGATGACCTTTAGAAACAAGCCTGAACTTTTGTCAGTGTGTTATCAGTATTTCCATCAGGAAGTATTTCAACCAGCTAATGTTTGCCAACTGGGAGGACCAAGTGTTCGGTTCAGCCTCAGGGTTTCTGTGCTAATCTGACCTTCTAAGGTATTTAAAGATGCAAAGGCCAGATTCATCACTTGAGTTCCCAAACCCATCGCCTGAATGCCATCGTGCTATGTCTACCAGCATGTGCCCAGACTTTCTCTCTACCTTTTCCTCCAAAAAAAAGCCTGATGCCCTAACTTTCTCACTGACCTTACAAACCTTCTAGAATCCCACACTGCTGAGCCACCTTCATCATCATCAACTCTCTTCTGTAAAAAGAAGCATGTGTAGCAGTTGGGTACTTGGGCTCGGGAGCCAGCCTGCTGGGTTTGAATCCTGTCTTCAGGATTCCTTGGGCAAGCTCCTTCATCTCCTTAAGGCTTAGTTTCCCCATCTGTAAAATGCAACTTGGAAGGGAAATCACCTTACAGGGAAGGTAATTATGAGGCTAATACAAAAAGGGCCTTGAGACTGTGCTCATGACCGGTGGTGGTTCACGGGGAGTTCCTGATGTGTGGCCACCACGATCCAGAAGTCTTTGTTACACTGAATCACACAGAAGGTGCTGGGTTAGTTTTAGTACCCGATGGGGGCCCATGTAGCTGCCACAAAACCAGGGAATGTGCTTGTCTTCCTTCTTCTTTATAAGCAGAAGCAACAGATGAAATCATTTCTGCACAATCTAAGCAGCAGCAGGAGAAACCCAGAGTTTCAATCAACTCTTATTTTGTGTAAAATAAGGGAGGAGAAAGAGGCTTCAAGGGAAAGGGAGTCCATAAAACCCTGATTGCTGCAGTGGGGGACACACAGAATGACAAGGACCATACTAGGAAAGGGCATTTGAAGAGGCCTTTTCCCACTCTGGAAGTTTTCTCTAGCTCGAAGGCCCCCTCGTGAAGCTGCATCCCTTTAGAACATTCTGTGTTCTCCATTTTCCCCCAACAATACAAGCCTGCACATTGGGGGAGCTTCTGTGGTAGCCCTTTGATGGGGGGTCATTGCTGGGGGTAGGACCCAGGATTGCGACTGGAATTGAAACTCTGCCCACCCTGTCTCTTGCCAACATGAAGGCCTTGTGTTCTTGAGTTACCACCATGACTGACTCAGCCTCTTGTTCAGGAAACAGCCAGCCTTGCCTTCTCAATTCCTTGTGTGAGCAGTTGGGAGGGTGGGACAGGGCAGGCGGAGGAGAGGGAAGGGGTCGTGATGGTTAGGGGCGGAAGGGGGGTGGGGTGACAGGTGCAAGGCTCTCGGAATGTCACGGGGAAACACTAGAAGGTAACAGAAGCTCCCTTTGATGTTTCTTGGGCCTGAGTTGGCTTGAGTTGGGACTAGAACAATAGCTCAGTTTTGATCCCCAAAGAGTTCTTTATTAACAGGTATGAGAATTGCTACCCCCAGATTCCAGAAACCAGTGAGGGGGAGAGGAAGATGGCCCCCATGTGAAAGTACTGTATCAAGACAGAGGGGACTTTTGGCAGAGCTGGAGGTGTGGTGATGGGTCCAGATATGCGCCAGAGAATAATGATAAACATGAAAAATAAGAACATGACTGAGAGCCATCATTTGACTGACCTTGTGCTAAGTGTTTTACGTGCATCATCTCCCTTAATCCTTACAGCAACGCAGGCAGGCTAAGTCCAGCCCCAGGGCTGTCAAGCACTGCGCCCTCCCTCCTCCTACACTGACGTGTCTCCAGACAAGGAGAGAGACAATTGCACTGGCCCTGCACCGGGAGACAGGAGACCTGAGATCAGCCCTCTTCTTGCTGCTGTGTGACCTTGGAGAAGTCACAGAAGCTTCCTGAACCCCACCTGCCTCCCTCATCTATCAAGCGAGGTTGGTAAATATCTGCTGGCCCTTGAGAAGAGCAAATTACTTACGGCAGATATGTCTCTGTATAATATCATCTCTTCCATTATTCATATCAGGTCTCTCCAGCTCCAAACGCACTGTGATGAAAGGTGAGTACAAATGAAGATGTGACATTATTCAAGGCTAAAGAGTCTCAGATGGATCAAACGGAGCAACTACGCCGGGTCTAGCTTGCCTGGAGAGGCTTAATCATCCTGACATAGCCACCCACGGAGAGAGTTAGGGATGTTTCTAGATTCCAGCTGGGCAGAGGTCAGTCCAGAGCAGCGGGGGCCTACCCAGGGAAGAGAGAACTCACACCAGATCATCTACACAGCTGGGTCACTGGCCAGAGTAGTCCCTTGGGCAACCTTATGCCCAGCCCTGGTCTGAACATCTGGACATTCTTTCTGCCGCCTCTGGCCATGCTCAGCCTCCAACACCCTTCCCCTTGCTGAGCAGCCCTGCACTCGCTACACTCACAGCAGCCTTAACTGTTCCAGTAAAGGGCGCCCGCCACTTGCTAAAATGCTGCCAGCTTCCACAGCAGACCCCAGCCTACCTCGAACACGCCTGTGACTTCAGGTGGCCAGAGGACTCACCTGGTAGTCACAGTACATTCATTTAATATTTACTGGTAAACGCTCATGCAGTGCAGGGAGCATGGAAAGCACTGGAAAGTTATCCTTCAGACCTGACATTTCAGATCCCATTGTTAGGCTTTTATTTTAATACTCCTTTTCTTGCGTTGTTCCCTCCCCTCCCCCTGTCACTTTGTTTCTCCTTGGGGGTGGGAAGAACTCAGTCCCCTGATTCTCCTGTACTTCCAGAAGCACCAGCACACTAAAAGGGGGTGGGGATTATATACATGACAGTCACCACCATGCACAAGCCCAACCCTACACATACCCAATCCTTCTTCCAATATTTGGGGAATTCTCTGAATTTTGAGTCTAGGTGGGAGGCAAAGCCCGTTTCTACAGTAAAACCAGACAATGCCAGATGCGTGCTTCCTAGATGCCCTTGCAGGAATGACAGCTACAGGCCACTGAGACTCTACCAATCAAAGCAGATCCACAGGTGAATAGGAGTGGGTTCCTCAAAGAAGTGGGGATTTGGAGGAACCCTTTGCAGAGGCTGAGCAGGATGGGGTTCTGGGGCGGTGGCGGCTGGAGAGGGCGGTGGTGTGCACCATACCATCTCCGGAGCTCGGTGGGGTAGCAGTGTCGCCCTCAAGGGCAAGTCTCCAGGGTGATCTGGGGTGTTATTCCTGGGTAGGTGGTCTCCAGGTCTCATTTTCCATCTCTCTGAGCAAGTCTGTAGAGCACCCAATATCATTTTTAACTCATTCGTCTTCTGCTCAAATGAGCTAAGTCTGATTTTGTAGCTTGAAACCAGGAATGACACAAATAATAATAATATTTCCATAATATTTGTATTTCCACATTCCAGACACTGTCCCAAAGTTTTTCATATAATAGCTCATTTACTTCTAAAACGTAGCCTATGAAGTAAGTATACTATCAGCAGTACAATTTTATAGTGGAAGAAGCAGAAGGTCAGAGAGGTAAGTAACAAAGGTCTCAAGAATCACCCTTTCCTTTGACCACCTCCTAAGGAGCAGGCTTAAGTACGGAATCCAGAATTCAAGCCCTCATGCCTGGGGCTCCTAACTCTGGCTCCTTTGTGTTTGGACCTGGGGTGAGCCTTCTTAAAGGGGGAGAATCTATACCATGAAGTGTTCTCTGCAGTGAGGCTGAAACTTCTACTACAGGGACCCAACTGTGGCCGTTTGCCTTGGTCAGCCTTGCTATAAACAACGGAGCAAGGCTCCAAAGTAGGTCAGGCCCCCAGAGCTGCTGGAATCCAGAGCCACCCGTGGGGTTTGGAGCCCTGGGACAAGCTCGCTCCTGGAGGACAGAGGGTGCTCTCTGGACATGTCACTGTTGACCTCTTAATCACCATCCCGTGATTGGATTAATTAGGCTGTGAGCTCTGCAGATGGAGCTGTTCTCACACGTGGAGTAGGTTTATAACGCAGGAAACTCACCACCGAAGGCCACCTGTCGAGCCGGAGAGTCAGATATAAACACAATACATCACAGAGAGGCTCCGCTTATGGCCGGGTCATGATTCATCACCTGGGAGTGATTGATGGTCTCCTCTCTGTTCTAATTTTGGACCAGTCAACTTTGGGATGATGGTTGGGTCTGACATTTTAGTCGTCTTTTCTCCTCCCAAGAGAAAGTCTAAAGTAATTGCGAGTCCGGTAGGAAAGGGAGGAAGGAGGGAATCTGTTGATGCCAGATTTTTATATTTATTTTTCTTGAACCAACTACAGTAAGTGCATACTTGGGAAGTAAAGTCTTCTGCATCGGGGGTGAGTGAGGGCCTGGCACTTTCTCTGTTGGTCTGCTTTTGGTGTTGCTGTTATATGTGTGTCTAAATCCTGGGAAATCATAAAAGCTGAGTCCTCAAATTTTGGGGGTTGAAGGCATTTTGTTAAGAATTTCTCCCTTCTACAACTCCAGAGTGGGGAAAGTGTTTGCCTAAATTCTAGCTATGCTAGGGTGGGCTCTATGAAAGCTTTCTTTGCAGACTCCCCCAACAATTTGTGATAGGTTGACTGAGCTTGGTTCATGCCCAGAAACATTCTAGACAGAAGCAAAGGAAAGACTCGGTTTCCTGTGTACAGACAGAACAATCAAGGGAAAAACTATTAATGACAGTATTCTTTTCAGTTCCCACTGCCTTTCATGCAAAGCCCTGCATGATCTGCTCTTTCCTGCCTCTCTCTTGGATCTCATCTAGTACTTTCTCCAGCCATGCCCGTCTGCTTTTGATGCTCCTAACAGGCCAAGGTAGGTGCTTGCCTGCTTTTCCACTGGCTATTTCCTTGCCTGGAGTGCTCTCATTCCACAAGAAGGTCTAAAGCACCCTCCTAGGTGGGGCAGGCTCTTCCTTCATTGACATTTAGAACCAGGCTACTCAAAGTGTGGTCCAGCTCACATCAAAGCATGATGTCAGCATCCCCTGGGGGGTTGTCAGAAATGCAGAGTCTTAGCCCCACTCAGCCCTTCTGAATTGGAATCTGCATTTTTAAGAAGATTCCCCAGGGGATCCTGTCCGGGTGAAAGTGTGAGAAGCACCAAATTAGAACTTAGTTTGAATGTCACCACCTTGGAGGCCTTCTCTGACCAGCACACCCTCCTAAACAGTGTTCTCTCCACTCCTAACCACCTCCTCCAAGTTTGTTCTCTGCATAGTACTTATTAGAACTTGATGTTTCCATTTTACTCTCAGTCTGTCTGTAAGGTTGTAGTCTCCGAAGCCTCAGTGGGACCAAGGAATTGTCTGTTTGGTTTACCTGAGTGTTCTCAGGGCCAACATGCATAATTGGAGTAGGTATTCAATAACTGTATTTTTTCTAAATGAATTACTTTGTCAACTTTATTGAGGTATAGACAAATAAAACTGTCAGATATTTAAGGTGTAATTGTCGCGATTTGATGCACATATACATTGTAAAAAGATTCCCCCCATCTAGTTAATTAATGCGTCCATCACTCACAGATTTATCTTTTTTTTCAATAAACATTTCTTGAATGAATGGATGAGTCAATCAATCAGTCTGCTACTACAAGATGCATCCTTCCCTCCCTTCCTCTCTATGAATCGATCAATTGATCTATCTATCTAATCTGTCTCTGGGGGCTTTAATTCAACAAATCCCACCAGAGGAGTGAGGGGAAAGGTATCAGGACCTTGGGGTGGGGTGATAGCTTGACCCCCTCTTTGTGCACCTGCCGTGTGGTAAGAGGTACCCCAGGAAGGCTCCTTACCAAAGCTGAGTCCCATTTTGCCCTGGGAGAGAGTTCCCTGCAGGGGGCCCACCAACAAGGGCAGGACCCTCAGGGGAGGTCTCATTCAGGAGACGACAGGCTCGGTGCTGGCCTTGGTGCTGGGTTGGTCTGACCCTGGCTGTAGGGAGTTGCAAGGGGATTACAGGACAGAAGGTAAATTGAGTTTCTCCATTAGTATATGAAGAGTGCTATTCAAAGGCCAAGGGGATTGAGGGTCCTTTTTAGACTTAAGAGAGATCAAAGAGACCATATATTATGGCCAGGGTTTGTTCAGGGGGCTGTGATTATTACCCAGGGCTGGACTTTGGTGGGCATTCAATGAATATTAGCAAACGAATGATACTGCAGGTCCCACACTGCAGGAAAGCACTGCCATGAGCCCCTCTCATTTCTCTGCCCTCCTGCTTCCACTGTCTTTACCATCTCTCTCTCTTTCCTACCTCCTTTTCTTCTTCATTTACCCTCTCTCCCCACCTCTCTCTCCAGCTTGCTAAAACCTCTTTTCATAGAACACATCCAGGAAAGAAACAGTCAAAAATCAGGTTTTTCCTGCTTTCATACTACTCTAAGAGGGGAGAGAGGGCAGAAGAAATTTGTCTCGTGAGCCTAGGAGAAGGGACATAGTAGAACTCAATCCTTGGAAATTCCAGTCTTTGGATATTCAAGAATAGATTGTAGAATATAGCATTAACATTTCCCAAGAATATTCTTTTCAATTTCAGGGACTTGAGAAAAGCTAATCAGAAATAGAATCTAGTTCACTTCACTGAGTACAGGATCTGATATACAGTCAATAAAATAAATTGAACTGATGAGTCTTGGGAAAACTATCTAAGTACTTAGAAAATAATAAAAAAAATACTCCAATTTTACACCACCCTCACCAAAAAGAAAGGCATGTGCAGGTATATACATCAAAAAGTCAAGGGTGGATTATCTCCTGATGGGCTTAATGGTATTCTTTTCTACGTTTCCCCAGATTTTCAGAATGAATGCCCACAACTTCCTTAATTACTAGAAATGAAAATGGCATTATAAAAATATTAAATCTTATTTTTTAAAATAGCAATGCTTCCCAGGAATACTTTTTTCACACTGTGTCTCTGGACACATGGCCCGTGTGCTGCCTGGCTAGCTAGGCCTACTGACAACGGCAGCCTCCAACCCACACAGGATCAAGACAGCTGCCGGTAAGTTGCAGAATCCGGGAGACGTCATTTTACTTTCTAGGGACATGGTCTGGGGTCCCAGGTTCATTGTGCTTCGCCCCCAGGGATTGCATCCCACGCATACATCACCCTCACCCTCTCTGGATCCCAACCACCCACTGCTTCACTTGAGTCATATCAGGTTACGAAAGAGAAGGTTTAGCATTAAGGTGATGTCCAAGTGCAATGACTTCTCAGGCCCGAGTCCAACCCTTACTGGCCAGATGCAGCAGGAAAGGACTGGATTTTAAGACAGAAACTCCAAACTCCTCCTTTTCTCTCCGTTTGCTTCCCCTGCTTCATGTTCTGCTTCTTTCTAGTTTCTTTGCTTCTCTTTTCCTCTCCACCTTCAGATTTCATGCCATTTTGTACCCAAGGCACGCCAGGAACTCTGGGGGCTGCCTGCCTTCACGAATGTATGTCTCCTTGGAGACACACCACCAGTAAATTAATGTTTTCATTCTCATCTTACAGACAAGGAACCTAGACTCAGAGCATACGGCCAAGTGGAAATCTCAGACCTAGGGTGTAAGACAAGGCCGGCCTCATGCAAATCCAGAGCTCTTCCTATCCACCATCTCTCCCTTTCCTTCTATACTTATTCTCCAGCATCCCCTTCCCATCACTTTCTTTTCTTTATCCTTCCTCTTTCTCTAAGGAGCACGTCTAAAATGAGAAAAGAAAAAATAAACATACAATGGACATAACTGAGCTAATGGCTTTCACACACCATATCTCAATAAACAATTTCAACAACTCAGTAGGCAAGTGGCTTGCATTCATTCAAATACTTACTGAACACTAACAGGGTGGCAAATATCACACTAGACACTCAGAGTGAAATAAGTTTAAAAAAGGACAGTCCCTGGCCTCAAGTCACTTACGGTCTAGTAGATACTCCCATTATCATTGTTTTCAAAAGATAAAGAAATTGAGGATTGGAAAAATTAGTCAGCCTCCTCAGAGTCAAGTTCAAACCCAGAGTCCTTCTTTTTGACCTCAGATTTCAAGTTTTCTAATGGCACGGAATTCTGGGGGATACGAGAAAAATCATAGCTTCCCAGAATCAGCCTTCATCTTTAACTCCTTAAATAGGAAAGAAAAAAAAAAAAAAAGACAGAGAGAGCGAGCAAGAGAGACAGAGGTGGGGAGAGAGACAGAAAAGCAGATGCTTGGCCCTCATCCCACTGTATCCCAAGGCAATGACTCACTGATGAATTCCTTCTTTTTCCATCTGGGAGCGAACATACTTCAAGGGGCCCAAGGCTTTCAGGCAGGGTTTGCCCAGGTGGTTGTGTAAATGAGAGAATGAAAGGGTGAGGCGTGTCATTATGCACCTGCCTCCTTTCAGCTGTTTTGTTTTCAGATTTCACAGCCTCTTGCTAAACAAAGAAGCTTTACTTCTCATCCCGGGTCTCTGGCAGAGAGAATTGCAATTCCTTCAACAGAAAGGAAGACTCCCACTGACCGGGTGGAGACAACAGGGTCAGAGATGGGATGCCCAGCTTCCAGGCCCCATGAGAAAATGCTGATGATATTGAGGATGAGGATGATGAGAGAACCGAATATCTGTTGAGCATTTCTATGCCAAACACTGTGCTAAGTGCTTTTACATATAGTATCTCATTTAACCCACAATGAAATAATTCATGAGGTAGGTACTATCATCATGCCCATGGTAAAGGCAAGGAGCCTGGTGCTGGGAGACAGGACATAACTTGCCCAAGATCCCGTCGGTAGGTGATGGAGCTAGGATTTGATCCCAGGCCGTCTGGTTCCCAGACCTGTACAGGCACATGTGTTATTACTCCCTGGCGAAAGCTCTAAAGCCCATGGTAGGCGCTCAGTAAATGTTAGTTTCCTCTTTATTTTGGTAAAACACCTCTGGGGAGGCTATTTTTCATAAACCTCCCCCTTCCCCAACCCATGGGCCACTCTACCATTCTACCATACAGCCAATTGCAGTCAAGCAAGGAGACCTTTGTAGTATCTAACCACCATCCATCATGCTGCAGATGAGCCCTCAGAGTCCCCAGCTGGCTGTCCCCAAACGTCACCGTGGTGCTGTCAGCTTTCCCTGCTATGCCCAGATTGCTGGGTGATGTGCAAGCCCATGAACGTTTAAGAACCGCTGCTCTAGAGAGCATTTGTGTTTGTCTTCTCTGAACAACGATTTATCATATTTCACGGCTTTAAAGAAAAAAAGAAAACAAAAACATAAAAAGCCAGGCACCCTGGAGGAGCTGACAGGATAACCTCTGACCTGTGGCTTAGGATAGGAACGAAGGCACAGCTAGCTCTGTGGCTGTGCTGCCCCGCTCCGCCCTGCTCCCCTCCCTCCTGGCTGTGTGGACTTGGAAATGGCCTGGAGAAGTGGGGGAGGACGGGAGAGGGCCCCGCACAAGTCACCGAGGGCCCGGGCCAGGCCTGGTCAGCCAGGTGCCTGCCACTTACAAGAAAATAATTTTCTCAGGTTGAACTCTACCTCTAGCTCTGGGGACTCCCTGGAGGGGTCGATGCCTTTCTCTTTCATTAAACAAGGGCAGGGGGTGCACGGGCAGGGTGGGAAGGAGTCTGGGAGGGGAGGAGAGGAAGAGGGTTTTATGCTGTGCAGGCAGGGGGCCTGCTGGGCCTCCGCCTCCCAGCCTGGGCCAAATTGAGCCAGAGAGACCCACGGATTCATAATTCATCTTAATGAAGGGCCTCAGTAAACCTGCCATGCCCTCGGGTTTCGGCAGGAAGCTCCCGGCCATTTTGCTGACACGGGTCCCCAAATGTGCAGGTGCTAATGGGCTCTTTCCTCCTGGGGCTTTTATGGCATGTTTTGGAGCGACTGGAGGCTTCAGAACTCTCTCCCATCAGGGCCTCTGAGGAGAGGGGGATGCAGAACTGAGAGGTCTGCTCTGGGAAGGTCCCAGAAGCCACTAGAAGCTCTTCCACTCAGCACATAGCTAGTGGAGGGGCAGCCATGGTGGACATGGGAAGGAATTATATTCAAAGTCACTAAGAACACTCCAAATTAACCAAAAATTCATTCTAGGCCAGACCCTGCACTGGGCTCTTATATGGACACTGTCTCACTCCTCACAATAACACACGTACTCAGCACAGATTTTCAGCTGAGAAAACAGAAGCTCAGAGGGGCCAAGTGATTTGCCCAAGGCCACACAGCTGGAGAGTTGCAGAGCCAACATTAGAACCCAGGTCAGTCTGACTCCAGAGCTCCCCACACCGTAACACATTTAGTGAGTACTATACAAGGTAACATATATTCGATTTCTCTTTTAATGTAAACAACCCTCTGTAAGGTCCTTATTCTTAACACATTTTGCAGATGAGGAAGGCATCGCTCAGAGAGCCATCAGGATTTGCACAAAGTAACACAGTAAGTGTCCTTTGCTGGAACTCTACAGCCTGTGGTCTTTCCAGCGAACCAGTCCATGAGTTGAAATCTACACTAAACCAACCACTGCTTTCTATGGTTTAGTTGAAAACTCTCAATCTTTTCTAGCTTTTTTTCTATTTTCCCCTATCCTCTCAAGGAAGCGCACAGACACTGAAGATACAGGGCTTGTATATTATGCTCCAGAGCTTGTAGTTTGAATTTTTGGCCAAAGATCGTGTTAAGATAATGATGACATTTTTAAAATACTGTATGCCTCACCTATTTCCAAAAGAGAACAAGACAACTTATTTAAAAAAAAAAACAAAAAAAACCACGCAAGCCTCCTCTATCACACTGTGTACTCAAGGTTGGATATGTCTGTTGATGGTCTGTATCCTGCTTTTCTGACCCCAGTGCCCAGGGTTTTAGAAAAGTGTGTGTGTGTGTGTGTGTGTGTGTGTGACAAAATCATGTGAAGAATGGAGAAATGACTGCACCAGGGCTAAGAGTTACCACAATTTGCCATTTCATCGGTTCAGAATATCCTGGCAACCCTGGAAAAAAGTGAAGAAACGATAGAAATGATGTTACTTAACACTTTTTTTCTGTAAGACCCACTGGTTCTCTTTTTCCTCAGTCTGGTAACTTCATCAGCAACTGTATGCAGGTTCCTACCCCTTTTGGCTAAGTTTATCCCTGCTCCTTCCTTGCTTCAGTAACACCATTCACAGGTCATTGATAAATGTGCTCCCAGCAGTTCAACGCAGGGCAAATCCACAATTTGAACTCATCCATTTCTCTTACAGCTCCAAAGAACATGAAGTGATTGCAGAATCAGATAATCTGATCTTTACTGAATGACTACCATATGTGACATAACTTATCCAAAATCGGAATTTGATTCCCCTGCATGCACTGTCTTTCGATGCTAGTTGGGAACCAATTAGTCACCTCAGAGGGGGAACGGAACACACAAATGCCCCAAACCAAACTAACTTCGTTGTAGATTCTACCTCCATATATATTATGTGTATTTACATTTACCTATCAAATGCATATGGTAATCTGGACACACGTGTGAATATCTATTTATGGGCAGAAGGACACATATCTGTTCCTTTAAGAGAACAGATTCATATGAAAAGTCTCTCTGGGTTAACTGGGCCCTCAAAGCTTGACCGATCTAACACTCCCCCATCCCCCAAAGCACACACACCTGAAGATGAAATGCAGGGGCGAAAAGAGATCACCACCAATCCATGATTAGAACTTTCAGCAAAAGTGTTGAATGCCATCAACATGCCTTAGTTAAACTCAACACAATCCCAAACTGATGAGATCTGGGGTTGCAAACTGGCAAACAGGAAATTGTCCCTGTGATCTGCTCTTCAAAGGGGAGCCTCTCCAGCCTGTTTGTCAGTTCAGAGTTTAATTAGCCATCTCTATGCACTCAATCTGGGCTCAGCGGGGAGGACCAAACACTGTCCGGGCTGGAGCCCGCCCTCGCAGGCCTCTGGGAAGCACACAGCATTGCTCAGAGCTCTGTCCACCAGGGAGCTGGTGTGCCAGCCACCTGCCAGGAATTCCTCCTTCCCCTTCCCAATTTTTAAGGGCCCAGGGGGAGACCTGGAATCCTTCTAGTCTGCCTGGCAATTAAAGAGGGGAAACTCATTATAGGCTACAGAAAATACCCACCTGGAGCAGAACTGTCCCTCTTGTTAACTCTGCTTGACTCACTGAATAAACCCCCTCTCTTCCGGGCCCTGCATCTCCTTGGGATTTTACTCTCTTCTCTTGGAGAACAGTCTCTCCATTACCAGTCTCAACGTGCTCAGGCCTGGCATTTGTTCTTTTCCAAAGTGTGCCCATTTTGGTATAAGAATCAAAAGAAAAGAATTCGAGATCCTCAAGTGTTTTGTTTCGTGTGTGTGTGTGTGTGTAGGAGCAGAGGTGGTATATGAGTAACTCATCTACAATATAATATCAGAGTCCGCAAACTTGGAGCCCAATCCATCCCTCACCTATGCCTTGTTGCTTCACTCTAACACTATGTAGGACAAGCAAAAAATGTGGCTTACGTTTTTATTTTTTTTAAATATTTCTTTTTTTGATGTGGACCATTTTTAAAGTCTTTATTGAATCTGTTACAGTGTTGCTTCTGCTTTATGTTTTGGTGTTTTGGCCAGGAGGCATGTGGGATCTTAGCTCCCAGACCAGGGATCAAACTCACATCCCCTGCATCGGAGGGGGAAGTCTTAACCACTAGACCGCCAGGGAAGTCCCTGGCTTACATTTTTAAATCAGGATATTTCACACACAAAAATTCGATTTCCAGTTTCCTTTAAAAACAAAAATCAGAAGGTGTTAGCAAACTGGGTCCACACTCTTGCATGACAAACGTTGCCTTGAGCGGAGCCCCTTTCAGGTGGGCGGGTCACTGCATTTGGATGGGTGGGCTGTGTGTCTGAAATCAAAGCCGGCCCAGTTGGCTTCCGTGGGGAGGAAGGGGCCCCTTTTCCTAATTCACACAAAGGCTCCCTATGGGCCAGAGTGGCCCAGTTCCCTCCACTGGCCACCTGACCAAATTCACCCATTCCTGTTACCTGCTTTTCCCAGCAGGAGCATTTAATCCCCTCTATAGACAACAAGGACTTAACAGCTATAAACTTTTTACAAGTTCAACAGCACTGATACGTAGATTAGATTTCTACCCAGGCTTCAGAGGAAGTTCTCACTGAGTTGCCATCCAAGTCCAAACTTATCTAGACCCCAGGTTGCTTGCTTTCTTAAATTCAGCACCCCTCCTTCTGCTCAGGCTACTTGCTTCCCTGGGTCCTGGAAAAACACAAAACCTGACTCTTAGAGCCAGAGCAGGTCAGCTGGAAACATATGTGGCTTATTACACCACCGAGTTATAAAGAATGAGAATGGCCGGTCCAATTTCCTTGTGGAGCGGCCTGCTGTCTCTGAGGTTGTCAACAACCTTGGGCTTCTGCTTTTATGACATCTTCTGACCCAATGAGCAGATCTGGGCAATAAAATGCAAATCATTCCGACAGTCAATTAATCCCACTGAAATCGCTTCAACTAACACAGCAGTAAAAGAGTGGGGGTCGGAGGGGGGAAGGAGTTTTTCTCTCTGGTCTTTCTCAGAGATAACCTGCAAAACTTAAAGTACTTTTAATTTTCCAGATACACCTAAATTCCCCAAATCCAGGCCACATGCTATGGCTGTTTAAGCCTTAATGAAAATTAACGAAACGGAAACAAGAAGGAGGTTTTGCTGCTGTGAATCACCACTGTCTGGTGTCAACACCCAAACCAAACACTGCCTGCCCAGCTCAGCAAGACTGATCACAGTGTTAAAGAGACCAGCCAGCGGGATGCAATGCTTACCCCAGCCCCAATGCTGATCCGTCCTCTCCCTGGTTTCTGGAATAATGAAAGGTCTGTGAGTTCATAAAAATTTCTTCTGTGATTTTCTCAGCTGGATAGAGAGCACGTTCAAGCCACAGGCAGAAATGACATGGGCACTGCCAAGCAGCACCATCTTGCCCCTCTTCTTTCAAAGCTGGTCCGGTGTTGGTATCTTGGATCTCCAAATGACCCAGCCACAGAGCACCAGCCCAAAGCCCAGGGAATCAGCATCCGCACCAACCTGAATTCCATGGGTGCCCCCGAAATCATTTCTCAGAGGCCTTGATTTGAGGTATAGTCAGTTTCCTCAGCAAAAACTCCAACCCCCCTCTAGAGCCCACCATATTTCCACTCTTAGCCAGGAGGTGTCCTTCAGAAGCACGAGAATCCTATATAATTGATTTTTATTCTCCTGAGAGAATGACCAAGGCCAAGGAGCACAAACACCTTTTATTTTTAAAGAGCTTAGAGGTTACACAGGTCAGCCACCTGATTTTACACATAAACAAAGCAGAAATGACTTGCAGGAGGGCAAAGAGCTAGGATCAGAATTCAAGAATCCAGAGTCACTATTCAAGTTCTAAAAGTGTGTTTGCATCTCCCCAGTTCCTCCCACATTCTTTTTATTCTCCCACCATCCATCCTGGCTTTCCAGGCCACTTACAGGGAGGGGTGGGGGGCATCCCTGGTTTCCAAGAAGGTGGGACAACAAAAGCAAGAGGGCAGGAGTGTCCCCAGATGCCAACATCCATGCCTCTCTACATCTGTAGATGGTCCCCACTGCTGTTTTCAAGGCAGATACTCCCCAGATTCTCTAACAAAGGACAACGGCTTTAGATAAGGTGGGAACTAAGCAACCAAATCTCCTATAGTGTGTGTGTACGTGCACGTATGTGTGTGTATATGTGTGTGGGGCGGCTTTCTGGTACTGATGAGTGAGAGAAGCCTGTCCTTCCTCCTAAGTTGTTCTCATCTTAGCCAGGAGCTACAGAGCATTTCAGAAGTTTCCGAAGACACAACGTGTGTTACAAAGGGTCCAGCAGGGAGTTTGCAAAATGCTGAGATCAACGTTGCCCCCGACTTCCCTGTCAATGTTTTTTCTTAAAATAGCTGTCCTTTGCTGTCACCACAGCAACAATAACAACACCAAGAGCAATGGGCACTGGAACAGCCAACCGCAAGAGAATCACAGCGTCAACCCAGCATTTCTGAAGCAGGAATCTGCAAGCAGCCCAGGAGTGAGGAGCGTGGAGGGAGAGAGAATCGCACCACAAACAAGGGGTCCCTGCAAGGATCAGGGTGTGAGCACTGGCTGTGCATAAAAGTCTCCAGGGAGCTTTGAATACTGTAGATGCCAGGCCCTTCCTCAGAAATACTGCAACGAAATCCCCAGAGGCAGGGCCAAGGAAACTGTGTTTTAAGGAAACGTGCCTAGGATTCTCAGGCAGCCAGCCCCGGACTCCTGGCCTGCACGCAAGTCCTAATGAACCTTAGGATCCCTTCCCAGGCACAGCCAGAAATCTTCTCCATCCTTCACCCTGGCTATCCATCATTGAGTTCAAGGGCTTCCGGGGAGCTGACAGGCCCCTCTGTAGCTGGAAAGTTCTAAAGACTTCTTCCCGGCATCTGAATCCTGAGGTTGTTTCCCATGGCCTCTGTGTCCAGTATGTGCTACCTCGTTACTTGGGAAGAAATATGGCTGCTCAAACCCCACAGCTGGTTTGGGGGAGCGGGGTGGCATGTGTCCCTGACCTCCTGTGGCTCAGCTAAGACCCACCTTAGGTAGCTGCCAGCCCAGACTATATTTCCTTCTGCCCCAAGGACACAAGACCATTAACTCCTTTTCCTGAACCCAAATCCCACAAGGCCCTGCACGATCCACCTTCTGTCTCTCCTTTCTGCCCTCCTGGTGAAGCCTTTTACTTGGGCTGTTGGTGCTCTAGTCATACTGATCTTCTTTCAGACCCCTGAGAGCTCCCTCCTGCATCAGGACTTGTGCATACGCCTCTCCCGCTCTCTGGAATGTCTCAGCTGGGTCACCTCCTAACTCCACTCTCAGATCTTAGCTCAGACGTCACTCCGCAGGGAGCCCTCATAACCCTCCATCCTGGACGGGATGTCCCATCACTGTATTTTTCGAAAGCTCTCTTACTTCCACTTCATACACTGACCATTGTGCGTAATCATTATTTGGATGGTGAGTTGATTAGTGTCTATCTTTTCCATTCAACTGAGGGTTTCAAAGAGGCAGTATCTGGCCAGCTGGCTCACCACTGTAGCTCTTGGCACAAAGGTCCTCATCCTAGAGTAGCCATCCTTCAAATCTCAGCCTGGACTTGGCATCGGTCAGGGGCCTACCAAGAAAACTGAAAACACTTTAAGTACTTCCTACAGAGGGAATTTTTTTTTTTTTTTCTCAAACATCTTTATTGAAGTATAATTGCCTTACAATAGTGTGTTAGCATCTGCTTTATAACAAAGTGAATCAGTTATACATATACAATATGTTCCCATTTCTCTTCCCTCTTGCATCTCCCTCCCTCCCACCCTCCCCATCCCACCCCTCTAGGTGGTCACAAAGCACCGAGCTGATCTCCCTGTGCTATGCGGCTGCTTCCCACTAGCTATCTATTTTACATTTGGTAGTGTATATATGTCCATGACACTCTCTTACCCTGTCACATCTCACCCCACCCCCTCCCCATATCCTCAAGTCCATTCTCTAGTAGGTCTGTGTCTTTATTCCTGTCTTGCCACTAGGTTCTTCATGGCCTTTTTTTTTTTTTTTTCCCTTAGATTCCATATATATGTGTTAGCATACTGTATTTGTTTTTCTCTTTCTGACTTACTTCACTCTGTATGACAGACTCTAACTCCATCCACCTCATTACAAATACCTCCATTTCATTTCTTTTTATGGCTGAGTAATATTCCATTGTATATATGTGCCACATCTTCTTTATCCATTCATCTGTCGATGGACACTTAGGTTGCTTCCATGTCCTGGCTATTGTAAATAGAGCTGCAATGAACATTTTGGTACATGACTCTTTTTGACCTATGGTTTTCTCAGGGTATATGCCCAGTAGTGGGATTGCTGGGTCGTATGGTAGTTCTATTTGTAGTTTTTTAAGGAACCTCCATACTGTTCTCCATAGTGGCTGTATCAATTTACATTCCCACCAACAGTGCAAGAGTGTTCCCTTTCCTCCACACCCTCTCCAGCATTTACTGTTTCTAGATTTTTTGATGATGGCCATTCTGACCGGTGTGAGATGATATCTCATTGTAGTTTTGATTTGCATTTCTCTAATGATTATTGATGTTGAGCATTCTTTCATGTGTCTGTAGGCCATCTGTATATCTTCTTTGGAGAAATGTCTATTTAGATCTTCTGCCCATTTTTGGATTGGGTTGTTCGTTTTTTTGTTATTGAGCTGCATGAGCTGCTTGTAAATCTTGGAGATTAATCCTTTGTCAGTTGCTTCATTTGCAAATATTTTCTCCCATTCTGAGGGTTGTCTTTTGGTCTTGTTTATGGTTTCCTTTGCTGTGCAAAAGCTTTTCAGTTTCATTAGGTCCCATTTGTTTATTTGTGTTCTTATTTCCATTTCTCTGGGAGCTGGGTCAAAAAGAATCTTGCTGTGATGTATGTCATAGAGTGTTCTGCCTATGTTTTCCTCTAAGAGTTTGATAGTGTCTGCCCTTACACTTAGGTCTTTAATCCATTTTGAGTTTATTTTTGTGCATGGTGTCAGGGAGTGTTCTAATTTCATACTTTTACATGTTCCTGTCCAATTTTCCCAGCACCACTTATTGAAGAGGCTGTCTTTTCTCCACTGTATATGCTTGCCTCCTTTATCAAAGATAAGTTGACCATATGTGTGTGGGTTTATCTCTGGGCTTTCTATCCTGTTCCATTGATCTATATTTCTGTTTTTGTGCCAATACCAAACTGTCTTGATTACTGAAGCTTTGTAATATAGTCTGAAGTCAGGGAGCCTGATTCCCCCAGCTCCATTTTTCGTTCTCAAGATTGCTTTGGCTATTCGGGGTCTTTTGTGTTTCCATACAAATTGTGAAATTTTTTGTTCTAGTTCTGTGAAAAATGCCAGTGGTAGTTTGATAGGGATTGCATTGAATCTGTAGATTGCTTTGGGTAGTAGAGACATTTTCACAATGTTGATTCTTCCAATCCAGGAACATGGTATATCTCTCCATCTATTTGTATCATCTTTAATTTCTTTCATCAGTGTCTTATAATTTTCTGCATACAGGTCTTTTGTCTCCTTAGGTAGGTTTATTCCTAGATATTTTATTCTTTTTGTTGCAATGGTAAATGGGAGTGTTTTCTTAATTTCACTTTCAGATTTTTCGTCATTAGTGTATAGAAATGCAAGAGATTTCTGTGCATTAATTTTGTATCCTGCTACTTTACCAAATTCATTGATTAGCTCTAGGAGTTTTCTGGTAGCCTCTTTAGGATTCTCTATGTATAGTATCATGTCGTCTGCAAATAGTGACAGCTTTACTTCTTCTTTTCCGATTTGGATTCCTTTTATTTCTTTCTCTTCTCTGATTGCTGTGGCTAGGACTTCCAAAACTATGTTGAATAATAGTGGTGAGAGTGGGCAACCTTGTCTTGTTACTGATCTTAGTGGAAATGGTTTCAGTTTTTCACCATTGAGGACAATGTTGACTGTGGGTTTGTCATATATGGCCTTTATTATGTTGAGGAAAGTTCCCTCTATGCCTACTTTCTGCAGGGCTTTTATCATAAATGGGTGTTGAATTTTGTCAAAAGCTTTCTCTGCATCTATTGAGATGATCATATGGTTTTTCTCCTTCAATTTGTTAATATGGTGTATCACATTGATTGATTTGCGTATATTGAAGAATCCTTGCATTCCTGGGATAAACCCCACTTGATCATGGTGTATGATCCTTTTAATGTGCTGTTGGATTCTGTTTGCTAGTATTTTGTTGAGGATTTTTGCATCTATGTTCATCAGTGATATTGGCCTGTAGTTTTCTTTCTTTGTGACATCTTTGTCTGGTTTTGGTATCAGGGTGATGGTGGCCTCGTAGAATGAGTTTGGGAGTGTTCCTCCCTCTGCAATATTTTGGAAGAGTTTGAGAAGGATAGGTGTTAGCTCTTCTCTAAATGTTTGATAGAATTCGCCTGTGAAGCCATCTGGTCCTGGGCTTTTGTTTGTTGGAAGGTTTTTAATCATAGTTTCAATTTCAGTGCTTGTGATTGGTCTGTTCATATTTTCTATTTCTTCCTGGTTCAGTCTCGGCAGTTTGTGCATTTCTAAGAATCTGTCCATTTCTTCCAGGTTGTCCATTTTATTGGCATATAGTTGCTTGTAGTAATCTCTCATGATCTTTTGTATTTCTGCAGTGTCAGTGGTTACTTCTCCTTTTTCATTTCTAATTCTATTGATCTGAGTCTTCTCCCTTTTTCTCTTGATGAGTCTGGCTAATGGTTTATCAATTTTGTTTATCTTCTCAAAGAACCAGCTTTTAGTTTCATTGATTTTTGCTATTGTTTCCTTCATTTCTTTTTCATTTATTTCTGACCTGATCTTTATAATTTCTTTCCTTCTGCTGGCTTTGGGGTTTTTTTGTTCTTCTTTCTCTAATTGCTTTAGGTGCAAGGTTAGGTTGTTTATTTGAGATGTTTCCTGTTTCTTGAGGTAGGCTTGTATTGCTATAAACTTCCCTCTTAGCACTGCTTTTGCTGTGTCCCATAGGTTTTGGGTCGTCGTGTCTCCATTGTCATTTGTTTCTAGGTATTTTTTGATTTCCCCTTTGATTTCTTCAGTAATCACTTCGTTATTAAGTAATGTATTGTGTAGCCTCCATGTGTTTGTATTTTTTACAGATCTTTTCCTGTAATTGATATCTAGTCTCATAGCGTTGTGGTCGGAAAAGATACTTGATACGATTTCAATTTTCTTAAATTGACCTAGGCTTGATTTGTGACCCAAGATATGATCTATCCTGGAGAATGTTCCATGAGCACTTGAGAAAAATGTGTATTCTGTTGTTTTTGGGTGGAATGTCCTATAAATATCAATTAAGTCCATATTGTTTAATGTATCATTTAAAGCTTGTGTTTCCTTATTTATCTTCATTTTGGATGATCTGTCCATTGGTGAAAGTGGGGTGTTAAAGTCCCCTACTATGATTGTGTTGCTGTCAATTTCCCCTTTTATGGCTGTTAGTATTTGCCTTATGTATTGAGGTGCTCCTATGTTGGGTGCATAAATATTTACAATTGTTATACCTTCCTCTTGGATCGATCCCTTGATCATTATATAGTGTCCTTCTTTGTCTCTTGTAATAGTCTTTATTTTAAAGTCTATTTTGTCTGATATGAGAATTGCTACTCCAGCTTTCTTTTGATTTCCATTTGCATGGAATATCTTTTTCCATCCCCTCACTTTCAGTCTGTATGTGTCCCTAGGTCTGAAGTGGGTCTCTTGTAGACAGCATATGTATGGGTCTTGTTTTTGTATCCATTCAGCCAGCCTGTGTCTTTTGGTGGGAGCATTTAATCCATTTACATTCAAGGTAATTATCGATATGTATGTTCCTATTCCCATTTTCTTATATGTATTGGGTTTGTTATTGTAGGTGTTTTCCTTCTCTTGTGTTTCTTGCCTAGAGAATTTCCTTTAGCATTTGTTGTAAAGCTGGTTTGGTGGTGCTGAACTCTCTCAGCTTTTGCTTGTCTGTAAAGGTTTTAATTTCTCCATCGAATCTGAATGAGATCCTTGCTGGGTAGAGTAATCTTGGTTGTAGGTTTTTCTCCTTCATGACTTTAAGTATATCCTGCCACTCCCTTCTGGCTTGCAGAGTTTCTGCTGAGAGATCAGATGTTAACCTTATGGGGATTCCCTTGTGTGTTATTTGTTTTTTTTCCCTTGCTGCCTTTAATATGTTTTCCTTATATTTAATTTTTGACAGTTTGATTAATATGTGTCTTGGCGTGTTCCTCCTTGGGTTTATCCTGTATGGGACTCTCTGTGCTTCCAGGACTTGATTAACTATTTCCTTTCCCATATTAGGGAAGTTTTCAACTATAATCTCTTCAAAAATTTTCTCAGTCCCTTTCTTTTTCTCTTCTTCTTCTGGGACCCCTATAATTCGAATGTTGGCACGTTTAATGTTGTCCCAGAGGTCCCTGAGACTGTCCTCAGTTCTTTTCATTCTTTTTTCTTTATCCTGCTCTGTAGTAGTTATTTCCACCATTTTATCTTCCAGGTCACTTATCCTTTCTTCTGCCTCAGTTATTCTACTATTGATCCCATCTAGAGTATTTTTAATTTCATTTATTGTGTTTTTCATCATTGCTTGGTTCCTCTTTAGTTCTTCTACATCCTTGTTAAATGTTTCTTGCATTTTGTCTATTCTATTTCCAAGATTTTGGATCATCCTTACTATCATTATTCTGAATTCTTTTTCAGGTAGACTACCTATTTCCTCTTCATTTGTTAAGTCCAGTGTGTTTTGAGCCTGCTCCTTCATCTGCTGTGTGTTTTTCTGTCGTCTCATTTTGCCTATCTTACTGTGTTTGGGGTCTCCTTTTCACAGGCTGCAGGTTCGTAGTTCCCGTTGTTTTTGGTATCTGTCCCCAGTGGCTAAGGTTGGTTCAGTGGGTTGTGTAGGCTTCCTGGTGGAGGGAACTAGTGCCTGAGTTCTGGTGGATGAGGCTAGATCTTGTCTTTCTGGTGGGCACGTCCACGTCTGGTGGTGTATTTTGGGGTGTCTGTGGCCTTATTTTGATTTTAGGCAGCCTCTCTGCTAATGGATGGGGTTGTGTTCCTGTCTAGCTAGTTGTTTGGCATAGGGTGTCCAGCACTGTAGCTTGCTGGTCGTTGAGTGAAGCTGGGTCTTGATGTTGAGATGGAGATCTCTGGGAGATTTTTGCCGTTTGGTATTACGTGGAGCTGGGAGCTCTCTTGTGGACCAGTGTTCTGAAGTTGGCTCTCCCACCTCAGAGGCACGGCCCTGATGCCTGGCTGGAGCACCAAGAGCCTTTCGTCCACACGGCTGCTTAGTGCAGCACCCTGGGCGAGCCAGATCCCAGGCTGTCCAGCAGGAGTGGAATCAATTACGTTTCAAAAGGTAGGTGAGCTTGGTATAGGGGGAGGCAAGTCACACAGGATCAAGATACCTTCGCAAGCCTCGCCCACCAGTTCCCAAGAGCATCCTACAGAGGGAATTTAATGCAGGGCACTTGGTTGTGCAGGCGACAGAGGAGCTGAGAGCCCAACAGTGGATGCTGAGCTATCCCATAGCAACAGTGGAAGCTGTTCTCAAGCCTAGGCTTCAGGTACAAAGGGAGCAGGTGATGTTACCAGAGCTCAGGGACCCAACTGGTAGGAGATGCAACCGCCAAGGATACACAGACACTACCAGAGAGGCTGTTACACAAAAAAGAAGGCAAAGAAGAAGAAATTACCCCGATTCTCCCTCCCAGTCTGCTCCTCGCACATCTCCCATGAATGACTCTCGTTGGTAGGATTCAGATGGAGGCCAGTTGACACAGGAGCATGGGAACCACAACCTTCAGGGCTTGGCCCCCCTGAGACACAGAGCAGAGCAGGGAGGGAAATGGGTCCAAAAGCAAACAGGCCTAAGACCAGTGGTCCTTAATTCCCCTAGGAACTCTTTCTTGCCCCCATCCTAGGCTGGATTAGGGGGCTTGGTCAGCTGAAAGAATGCCCCCCCCCAAATATATTCATTTCCTAATCCCCAGAACCTCTGAATATTACCTTATATGACAACCTTACGTTATGTTTCAAAAGATGTGATTAAGTTAAGGATCTTAAGAGGCGGAGTTTATCCTGGATGCTCTAGATGGACCCTAAAAGCCATCATAAGTATCCTTATAAGAGAGGTAGAAGAAGACACACACACAGGAGACAAGGTGATGTGAAGACAAGATGGGGGCAGAGATGGAAATGAATCAGCCACAAGCCAAGGAATGCAGGTAGCCACCAGAAGCTGGAGAGACATGGAACAAATTCTCTCCTGGAGCCTCCAGAGGGAGTGCAGTCCTAGCAACACCTTGATTTCAGACTTCAGGCCTCCAGGACTATGAGAGAATACATTCCTACTGTTTTAAGCTATATTTTATTTGTTAGAGCAGCTACAGGAAACTAACACAGTGCCCCTCGATTGTGTTCCCATAACAGAATCCCCTGCTTACCCCCATGGCCCACTGTCCCTTTGCACTGAAGTGGCCTATTGCACTGTCTTATCTGTCCTACTACACTGACCTCCTTGAGGACAGGACTATGTCTTGAGTGGTTATTTCTCCAGTTCTCTGCATAGTGACTGGCATATGATGGATGCCAAGTACGTATTACTGAATTAAATTCAGGTTTAAGCCATCAGATCTTTGATCTCTTATTTAGGACACTATTGTCCAAACCAAGAGGTTTGGCTCATTCTAATATTGCTAGCAACTTCGCCAGACTCTACACTGTAGGTCTCTCTACCCTGTAATCCAGCCCCCACCTCCCAAGGCCCTGCAAGGAATACTCTCTGCTTCAGGTGGCAGGAAACAGACTCCCAATGGCAGCTGTGGTCCCACTCTTCCTACCTATCCAACCCATGGTCCCTGAGAGTGATGGTGGGCCATGGGGGAAGAACGCTCCTCTTCCATGCAGCTTTCCTCTGAGTCATCCAGCTCACAGCCCTGGGCCAGGGCAAAGTTTCTCCAGAGTTCCCTGTGTTGACAAGCTGGAAGCCAAACAGCACAGTGTCGTACAGCATTTTTCTGAGTAGTTAATTAACGAGGGGATAAGCTACCTTGACAATCACTGGAGCAAGCCGCCTCGCTGTGCAGTCATCAAGAGGGACGGGATTAGTTTCCAGGGAGACAACAAGGAAAGGACAAGGGGGGCAGGCTTGATGGGACCTGTGGCTTCCTTGGCGCTGCTCCCTGCCCAACTCGCCTTCTGCCCACAATGCAGAGCAGACATGTGCAAAGCCTTGCGGTGAGGCTGGACCGGCCTGATAATTAGTCGTCACTCAGTGCTGTGGGTGGCTTTAGAGTGTGCTCACAGGTAGCCTGAGACAGATGAAGGACTTTCTGGAAATCACATTGCCAGAGGATGGCAGCCCAGGGAGGTGATGTGTCCCAGGGAAATCACCGAGTGGCCCAGGGAAGTGACTCAGAGGTAGGCAGGGTTGCTCAGGTCATGGGTTCTGGTTGACCCACAAAGGACGGGAGGTAAGCTGTGGCAGTGGCTAAGGGCCAAGGGTGATGAGCAGGTGCCCATGCAGGGTGGCTGCATTTCTAGGAAAGGGAAGATGGACCGTAGTGGACATGTGCCATTTTGTTTTATTTACTTCTACTCTACTCCATTCAATTCCATTGTTTTCTGCTGCCCAAAGTCTCAGGGGGAGGTGCAGTCCGCCTTCCACCCAAGAAGTCAAAACGGCCAGATCACTTTCCCAGCCTCCCTTGCAGCTGGATGCAGGCATGTGACGTAGGCTGAGCCAATCAGATGCCCCTGCCTGGGATTTTTGACTCCGAACTTTTAATGAAGAAGCAGTGTCAGTCAGCACATAGAATTCTTGCAGGGGAGGTAGCACACTCCATTTCTAGGGCAGCAGTGCCAGGACAAGGCTGTCTGCATCCAGGACAGCATCCAGTGTTGCAGTGGCAGTAGCTTTTTCTCCAGCCGGCCCCCTGTGGTGCCGGTGCACCAACTTCCCTTGCTCCCAGCCCCGTCCTGAGCCCCAGTTCTTCAGATCTCTTGCAATGCTGAGATTCACCTGATTTATTTTCTCTAAATCAATCTGCTGTTTACTTTAGCCAGTGTGGACTTCTGTTCCTTAGAACAATTAACCTGGCCTGATTCAGAGTGTCTACCGGATTCTTTTTTTTTTTTAATTAATTAATTAATTAAATTTATTTTACTTTTGGCTGCGTTGGGTCTTCGTTGCTGCGTGCGGGCTTTCTCTAGTTGTGGTGAGCGGGGGCTACTCTGTTGTGGTGCGTGGGCTTCTCATTATGGTGGCTTCTCTTTGTTGTGGAGCAGGGGCTCTAGGGACACAGGCTCAGTAGTTGTGGCACACGGGCTCAGTAGTTGTGGCTTGCAGGCTCTAGAGCGCAGGCTCAGTAGTTGTGGGGTTTAGTTGCTCCGTGGCATGTGGGATCTTCCTGGACCAGGGCTCGAACCCGTGTCCCCTGCATTGGCAGGCGGATCCTTAACCACTGCACCACCAGGGAAGTCCTAGTGGTTTGTTTCTAAGTGGTTGGAGGAAGTGAGAAAAGTGTGCCCTGTTTTATCCAGAACAGAGTCCTGGAAAACGATTTTCAAAGTTTTTTTTTCTGTCACGGCACAATAGGTTGGATATATTTGTCAGACCTCTTTGAGGTACAAGTAACAGAAACTGGTTTAAGAACAATGGGGATTTATTTATAACTGTGAAATATGGGGGTGAAGAGGATCCAGGTACAGCTGGATCTGGTGAAGTAAGTAATGTCAATAATGTCTCTCTTGCTTTCCTCTTTCCTGGCCTCATTCTTGGGCAGGTTCTGCTCATGTAATGGTCTCTGGCTCTTCCAGGCTTGTATCCTACCAGCTTAGCAAGGCCAGCAGAAAAAAAAAAAAAAAGACTTATTTTCCCAGAAGGTCCAGCAAAATCCTGGGTAAACTCGAGTCACCTGTCCACCTGAACCTATAGCTCAGGCTGGATGGGGTGAAGGGCAGAGGCTGACTGGCCCAGGGCTAGATTGTGCTGTGTGGGTCCAGTGGCTCATTCAGTTAAATATTCTCAGATTTCACTGGAGACACTTGCCTCCCACCCTCCCCACTTCCCCAGTTTATGAGAATTAAAGCCTTACAATAGAGTAACTCATGTTTTTAAAAGTTTTATTCTTTTACAATTAACATATTATTAGTAGAATTTAGTTGCTTCCCCATGGGCTGTGCCAGATATAAGACAGGCAGTTGATTAAAAGCTGATGCTTCATTTGTTTCTCATCCTCTCAAAAAAAACACAAAACTGCAGTGCAAGTGAATAAGGGGGACCTTATCCTGAGGATAGCCTTAAATTAGCTTTCATTTATTAATTTTTAAGGTAGGTGAAAATCTATTACTATTTAAAACAAAGTGCTTATAATAGAAGCAATAACTAGCACTTCCTACCAGTAGTACTATTTTCCCAGAACTATTCTAAGCTCCCCCTATCTGTCAACTCACATCACAGTCCTAACATACTATGAAGTAGGTATCCTTATGAATCCCATTTTACAGATGATGAAACTGAGGAATAGAAATATAAAGAACCTGGCCCAAGATTACACAGCTAATAAATGCTGGAGCCATGATGGGAGTCCAGTAAATCTGCATTCTATATTCTTAACTACTATGCTAACCTTCCTCCGTTCATTAATCTAACAATATTCAAAAGAGCCCAGTGAGGTGGGCATTATTCCTATTTTTACAGATGAGGACACTAAGCCTCAAGAGGTAACACCATTTTTCCAGTCACAGAGCTAATAAAGGCTTTGGGCCGGAATTCAAAGCCGCTGTCCTTAACCAGCTCCCAGCATACTGCAAATCTGGGGAAAGAACAGTGTCGACACCCCAAGGTGTAGAATCTTTGCTTTAGAACAGAGGTTGGCAAACTGTGGCTCATAGGCCAAATCTAGCTTGACGCTGTCTTTATAAATAAAGCTTTATTAGAATACAACCATCCTCATTCATCTATGTACCATCTGTGACTGCTTTGTGGTCACAACGGCAGAACTGTGACAGAGATCACAAATCCTAAAATCCCAAAATATTGACTATCTGATTCTTTACAAAAGCAGCTTGCTCACTGACCCTTGCCTGGGGAACACCCACTGATTCCATCTAACACCACAGGGACCACCACAGGGTGGAGGCAGCCAGCAAGGAATGACTGCTTCCCTAATCCCTAATCCCAGAGATGAAGTCTAAGAATCATCTCTGTGGCTTTGAAACTTTATTTCCCTGCCCTACTTCCTGTTTCCACCCAGCACTCCTAGCCAGGGCACACCCTTGTCTTAAACAAGAGCCACAAATCTGGCCACCTACTCAGTTTCTTCTTGTCTATTGTGTAACTACTGCTCATCTTAGGAAGCTCATTTAAATTCTTCTCCAGCTGGGTGGATTTCCTAATGTTAACACTATGAATGCAGAGTCATCTGGCCCCAAACCACATCTGACTGGCACGTGCACATTTTTTGCAACTGTTTCAGAGCAGGCATTTTTTAAAAATCCTAATGTTAACAACCAAATCCAATTGCCCAGTCAGTTTTATGAAGCCCTGAAAAATAGAACACATTCTCTGGTCCCCTCCTGCTAGAATGCAGTCTGAAGAAATTTAAACATTAAAAGGGGGGGGGGGAGGAATTGAGAAGAGCAAACGCCACCTCCTAGTCTGACAGGCCAGATGGATCCCAGGGCTCTGTCCAGCCTCCTTGTAAGTAGGCATGACCTTCCCACCTGCTTCCTCTCTCGGGAGGGGCCCACTGTGGCATCAGGTGTAACACTTTAATTCCCCTTTATGACCTCTACTGTGATAAATGGCATTCCCCTCCCTGTGCTAATTGCCTGTTTCCCTTCTGCCACCCTCACCTTCTCCTGACTTTCACGGGCCCACATCAGTCACTGTTGCCACTGCCCAGTGACAGCAGTGCCTTTCCAGCCCCCACTGTTTTGCTCTTGTGGTCCCTCTGCCTGGCATCATGTTCTTCCCCCATCATTCCACCTACTGGAATCACACCCATCCCTCAATGTTCTGCCCATGTGTCTTACAGTTTATATACAATGCTTTTTCAATCAATCTTAATTAAACAAGAAACACATGAATGAATTCTCCTGGCCATAATGTAGAAGCATTACAGATAGGCCTGAAGTCTCTATTGACAAAAACCTGCAAGCTCTATTCCTCCTCAAAAGCAAGTACTCTTATCTGTGTGTTGCATATTTTTCCAGAGTCGTTTCCATGCATTTGTATATTTATATATGAACTGGTAGAAAACATACAATACGTTTTGCATGCTTTACACAAATGGCAACATCTTTGCTTTTTTTCACTCAACAATCCCTACTGGAGATTTTTCCACATTTCTCAATAGAGACAGAACGCATTCTTTTTATCTGCCATAGTGTGAGTACAGCATTCCTCTTCTGATTGACATTTAGATTGTTTCCAGCTATTTGCGAGTAAAATAATGATGTTATAAACATCTTTGTCTATGCCTCCTTGAGCACTTGTGTGTTTCTCCAGGGTAGATTATATATTATTTATTGTTTTCTAATTGTTTAGAGCAGTGGGTGGCAACTGCTTTTTTGTAAAGGGCCAGGAAGTAAATGTTTTAGGCTTTGCAAGCCATAGGGTCCTCGTCACAATACTCAACTCTGCACTTGTGGTTTGAAAGAGGTCACAGACAATACGTAAATGAATAGCTGTGGCCATGTCCTAATAAAACTTTACTTACAAAACCAGCCAGATTTGGCCCACATGCACAGTTTGCTGTCCTTTGGTTTAGAGCACATAACATTGGTGATATTTTAGGGGTATTTCTAGGCTATCACACCAACGCGCCAACAGTTACTAACATTAATTGAGCCTCTTAGATGTGCTACGCCCATTGCTGCATGCTTTGCCTGGATTATCTTATTTAATCCAAGCTCAGTAATATTAACTACTAACTCTTTAAGGTCACAAAGCTGCTAAGGGATAGAGCTGGCCTTCCTATTCAAGTGGCATGACTCCAGAGCTCATGTTTTTAACTACTAAACCACTATATCTTCCTACTCTTAAAGGGAGAAGATGTAGAGGGAGGACAAGTCAAAACAGCTAATTGGTAACTTAAGTCCCAGGTGGTTGTGACAACTAAGAATCTGATGGTTTTGGTGGACCATTTTCCTAGGAATATGTACATTCTTTTGGCCTCCAACTTCAGGTCATTTCAGAGAGCTCCTGAGTGCCATCCATGAGCCTCAGGTTAAGATTCCTTATGTTAGGACCCAATGTGGCTGGGCATCTATCCAATGCCCTCCCAGCAGTGTGCATCACACCCTGCCTACAGGGCTGAGACTCTGTAACTCTTAACTTTTTTCTTTGAATGGAGATCCTCACTTATCTTCCCTACTTGGTCCAGTAAGTTTGAGGAGTGGCAATAAAGCTGGCTTGTGCTTCACCCACTAAGATGAAAGGAGGATAGATGGATAAATAGATGGGTGGGTAGGAGGATGGAAGGGAGGGAGCGAGGGCAGGGGAGAAGGGAGAAAAAGGAAGGAGGCAGAAAAGAAGGAAGGAAGGAAGGGTGAGAGAAGGGAAAAAAGAATTGCCTTGTTAAATGCATGTGCCCTTTTAACATTGTATTTACCCAATATTCTTTCATCGCTTAGGGACAGTTTGGGGACCTATTAAGACTATCAGGGGCAGACGACCAGGGAGATGTTGATTCTACAAGAAGACTGGTTTTGGGAGGATGTGATCTTAGCAGTCCTGGGCAGGCTGGCCATCAGGGGTTCTCGGGGGAAGTGGTCAGGGGAGGTGGCATTAACAGGCATGCTGCCAGTTGACCCTGGGGTTTTACAGCTTGCTCTGGAGCCCCCAAAGGTCCCCCAGTGCTGCTCCTCCTTATTTCATCTGCCCTTTGTTAGCTCTAAACCCAGATCCCCAGGCACAGCTTGGAGGATCAAGTGCATTTTCCACTCTGTTTCATGCCAACTGGAAAGCCAAGCCCTGCCAAGGACTGAGCTGTTAAAAACATAAGTGGGAAACTCCCAAGGGGCCTGAACCGGGAGCCATGCAAAATGTTTTCTTCCTTTTAAAAAAAATTTAATATACTTGACAAATGCTTACTCTCAGTTTGGGGAAAACCTGTCAGAGGGATGCCCAGAGCAAAGGAAAACTCAGTCTGGGCCGGCTGCCCATACCTTCCCGATGGTTATCACTGGGCCCAGCTTGGTTTTATTTCTTTTGGAGAACTGTTTTCTTCTCACCCTTGGTGTTTCACGACTTGGGGTTCATTATTGGGTCACAAGTTACTCCAGAAGAACTTCCCTTCCCAAGGAGCCAAGTGACCAAGTATCTTTCCTTCTACAAAAAGAACTTCATCTTCTTTAACAGGGGCACCCCCTGCCCAAACCACGTCTATGTGACCATGGGCACGCACACACACCCTACAATGCAGTCAATAAGCAAGCACAATCTTCGGCACATTTTTGGCCTGAGTGTGAATCCATTCGTAGCAGATGCAGGAGCTTTTTTCCCCCTAAGCCCAGAGACTCAGCGGAGACTATTTTTATGACAGTAAACCAGATCTGAATAAACGCTGGTAGGCAGGGAGGATTCCGTCTATCAGTGGATTCACCATCTATTTTTCCACACATCACATGGCTCTAGTTCTAGAGATTTACAGCTCTGATCACTCCAGAAAGGGAGACATCGCATACAACTTGGTAGACACGAAACAGCTCAGAAAACGAGCACAGCAGCGAAAGTTGATGAAGTTGACATACCCACCTACAAATGCACCACACGATATGAGAGTTACGTGTGGATGGCTTCTGACAAAGATGTCATTGGAAATCCTAGACTCTTACTTTGCTGCACGGGGTCACTACAGTGGGGCAATTGTTCAGGCCCAAGAAGCAGGAGTCACATTTTCCTAACCTGTTTGTATTTCTCCCTCCCAGAGGGGCGTTTCTTGAGAAGTCAGAGGAATTCTGCTGATTACATCTCCAGCACAGCCACATTCCAGGGGGTGGGAGGGTCTCACACCTGGGCAGGCAGGAGAAGGCCAGAGCATGGGGCTCTGAGGTCAGATCTCGGATGTCTGCTCCTCCTAGCAGCACGAAAGCTCGGGGCCTGCTCCCCACAGCCCGGTGAAGGTGTCACAAATCTGCTGCCTCTGCTTGATATGATTCCACTTCACGGGGTTGCTGTGGGCACAGAGAGTGGGAAGAAGGTGTTTTGTACAGGAAAGCAGGTAAGGTGCTCCACAGTGTAAGAGAGTCAGGAAGGTGAGGCCATGGTCTCTCGTGGGCAGAGGAGAATAATGGTAGCTCAACAAATGATGTGTGAGGTCCCTTTAGATGCTGGGTCATTCCTTCAGACGCTGAGGGTGGGGAGAAGAGGGAAACAAAGACACCAAAATCGCGCTCTATAACCTGCATCGTGACCATCTGATTCAGAGCTTCCATTCCTGAGCCCGTGGTGGAGGGAAAGGCTGGAGCGGACACTGAGTCATTCCACCTCCCAGTGCTCCTGTGGCTAATTCCAGGTGCCTCCGTGCTCACCAATGGGCCAGGGATGCCTCCAGGTTTAGAATTAGGCTGACTCATCAGCGTTCTCCATGGTCACTGACAGATGACAAGCTGATACAAGGAAATTCCATTTATCAACAAAGCCGGCAGGCAAGAAAATGCTAGTTGCTGCCTCTCCAAATGTCCTCCTGTTTTCAAAACAAATAGCCCAGCATGGGAGCCAGAGTGAAAGTTGACAATGAAAGCCCTTCTCTTAGGGCCTCATCCTGGCTAACTGGTTCTGATTTCTGTTTGTTTTGACAAAGGAAAAGTTAGTATCCAGCATTCAGTCTCATTCCAAGTCCCATGGATGTCTGAAATTACTGTTTTCACTTTAACAGTCTTAGGGAGCAAAGAAAAACTAGTTTTCACCTTTCAAGAAGAAAGCTACGAACATGAGCATCAGGGGGCAATGAGACCTTGGGTTCGCTGTACAATGTTTAGTCCAGAAAAAGAGCCAATAAATGTCCCACCCAAGATCAGGAAATGTTACTGAGCTCTTGAATGGTCCCTCTTCACAGGATAGGACCTGGGCAAAATCGTGAGGCAGGTGAACCTTGTTTTCAATGTCCTAGTATCACGGAAACTTGCTCTTGGGGAAGGTCCCTGAACTCATTCACATTGACGTGTGATAAGAGATTGAATTCTTATCCCATACGTACACAGTATGGTAGGAATCCAAGCTTTAACTACTAGAATGGAAATCTTAGACTTCCAGACATCTGCCACAGAGACTCCCTGGTCACCCTGCCTACACCTTTCATTCTCCACAATACAGCTGAGTGATCCTCCTAAAATGGAAATACTTCTGTCATTTCTTTGCTAAAAACCCCTCAAGGGTCTTGAATCATTTTCAAGAAAATTGATCTTGATGATCCTCTCCTTACCTCTCTGGCCTCAACCTGAGTGTCATCATATGCCCCAGCTATGGCAAACTGTTCTCTAAATCCATTCTGCTTCCCTTACCTCAGGGCCTTTGCACATGCTACTCCCGATGAATCCTGTATTCTGAAGAGCAGCCAACTCTCCCAGTATCCCTCAAAAATTTTCTCCATGGACTATGTGGAGCTGGATATAAAAGGGACTATGTGTGTCGGGGTGGGAGGTGAGAACGAGGGATCACATGCCCTGTCTGTCTGATGCGGACAGTTTAAATCACCTCCAGCCAATTTTAAACTACTGCTTATTTTTCAAAGAACCTGGATATTTGGGTTATTTTTAACATGGAAACATGTAGACAATCATACATACATACACACATGCCTTCACAGATGAACACACACTGCTGAGAGCCAAATTTGGCCCGTAGGTCATACATTGGGTTCTCCAGAGAAATAGAACCAATTGTGTGTATGTGTGTGTGTGTGTGTAAATTAAACATATATAACATACATACATATATATAAAGAGAGATTTATTATATGGAGGCTGGCAAGTCCAAAATTTTCAGAGCTGATGTCCCACTTAAAGGCCAGTAGACCACTACAGACTCAGGAAGAGCCAGTGTCCCAGTTAGAAGGGCATCAGGAAAGAAAATTCTCTCTTACTCGGAGTAGGGTCAGCCTTTTTGTCCTATTCAAGCCTTCAACTGATTGGATGAGGCTCATCACATTAGGGAGGGCAATC
This sequence comes from Balaenoptera acutorostrata, assembly GCF_949987535.1. Taxonomy (NCBI): domain Eukaryota; kingdom Metazoa; phylum Chordata; class Mammalia; order Artiodactyla; family Balaenopteridae; genus Balaenoptera; species Balaenoptera acutorostrata. The sequence continues at coordinate 154,957,980 of NC_080065.1, forward strand.
TGCTTCACTCAGTCTACTGATTTAAATGTTATTCTCATCCTAAAACACCCTCACAGAAACACCCAGAGTAATGTCTGACCAAACATCTGAGCACCTCATAGCCCAGTCAAGTTGATAAATAAAAATTAACCATAACAGGCCACTTTTGTTCCAAATCAGTGACTTTCAAACATACTTTATCCCTCAGAAAACCCCCCTTTTTCTTCAAACTGAATCTTCTCCACCACTCTAACATGATAATGACCATGGTAAATAAATAGTAGCAGTAACATTTCTGTGTGATTATTATGTCCAGGTCCTATTCATAGTGCTTTTGTATACATTAACTCATTGAATCTCCATAGCAATCCTGTAAATCTAATTTATTAGAAATAAATACTACTATTCTTCTTGCCCTTTCACAGAGGTGGAAACTGGGGGGCAAATAGAAGGTTGGATAATATATTTAAAGTCACACAGCTCCTAAATAGAGAAGGCTGCATTTGAACTCAAGGAGTAGAATTTTTTTCCCAGCACGTTATGTAAAACAAAGTAAACCTGTTCTATTGGAGGTGGAGGTGTGGCCCCTTCCTCTCAGCAATGGCCCTGGAATTGTAGCCCTGGCTCAGGTGATCTGCAGAGACTATGAGGAAAACCAACCTGAGGACATGCAACCCTGTGGTCCCCAGCACAAGGAAGGTCAACTCTGCTTGGCAAGTTCTGAAAGCAAGTGGCTGCCAGTATCCTGAGTTGTCCCCTGGGCCAGGGTCAAGAGCATATGTGGAGAGTGAGACCCCCTTTCCCATTCTGGGCCATTCCTCTTCCATTTGAAAAAATGCAGGGATTAAATTACACACCTCAAAGCCCCTTCCCCGGAGCCCCCATGCTGTGACTGGGAGATGAGAGGGTCGGCCCCTTTTCTAGGCTTGGATGGAATCACTTCCAGCCTGCACTACGGGAGCTTTCTGCAAGCATGACCTGGCAGCCCACTCCCACCCATGTCCGCCCCTCCTGGCAGGGGCAGGCCTGCACAGGCATGGGGCGGGCCACACCACCCTGAAGCCTCGGCTCCCAGCCTCTGTCTCTCACGGCAGGAAGGGCAGCGGGACATAGGAGACAGTAAGCCGGCCGTGCGTCCCGCCCCTCCCACCAGAGTGGACCTGCCACTTGGTGCTCTGTGTTGGGCTTCCTCAAGATTGGTCTGTGAACTGCCACAGTCACTTGTTAGCAGGGCTGGCTACAACTTGTCATAGATCCTATTACTCCTGAATCCAGTTCCAAAAACAATACGGGGCCTGATATATTAGCCCTGATTAAATTGGCCCACAACATGCTTTTCACTTAATTCACCTATTTTTTCTTCTTGCCTCTCCTTCCCTGGGCTCCACCCCTCGAAGCTCCATTTGGAAATAACCCCACATTTGATCCCAAAGTGGGTCCCCTTGCCAAGAAGCGTACCCATGAAGCGGTGCCAGCAAGGAGCCAAGAGCGGTGAAATCACCTGCCTTTTGTGCATTTTGCAGTCAAGCCTCAATGAGGGGAAATGCCCCAAGAGCAGATGCACGAGGAATAAATAAGCCTGTGCAGAAACGCCCGGGAAGAGGCAACACATTCTCGGCTCCATCACATGGTCCAATTTCCTCTTGTATATTTTTCCTGACATCTCTGCCTAGGGTAATTCTGATGAGGTTTTCACCTGTCAAAATGGAAAGGCTTTAAAACTAACCACCCGGTTTCACAAGGGCCCTATTTAACCTTAAATCGAAGGCCCATTGAACGCAACTTCACACGGATGCACGGACCCGTGGGCCGCTTTCGCAGCAGTCACTGAATGCGCGCATTCATTCCACCCCGGGCCACGCTCGGATACTTATCACCTTCTCCTGGTCAGGAGCCCCGGTGAGTTTTTCTCATATTTTGGCAGGGGCACTTCAGGGAACCATCCACTTCCCCCTTTGCCTGGTTTCCTGGCAACCAGGAGCCATCTGGGAGCCCGACAAGGACAGCCCACCTCCAAGTCAGCAGCTCCAAGGAAAACTCCCAGGGGAGAAAGGGAAGAAAATCACAGAGGTCAGCCAGTACTCTGCGTCTGCGCTTCCGATGTGCGCCCTTCTTGACCGGGTGCAACATTTTGAAAGCAACATGCACAAGACTTTAATGTCAAGAGAAGAATTAGTGTCTCAGAAAAGCCTCAAGTATGATCACATGTAATTGTTTTATAGAGGCTGGCACAGTTTCAGGGAAGAATGGATTTTTAATACTGAATCTTTCCATTTCTCTTTGTTTCCCTGTGATCCGTGGACTCTTTGAGTGGCAGGTTTCTGGCAGATCCACAATTCCGATTTCCCCTTTGTTTTCTCACGCTCGTGGAGTTCAAGGTTTCTTTTCTTTCCTTGTCTTTTTCCATGCATTACAAATACTATTTAATGGGGGTGGGGGGTGGTTTTCTCCCCTCTGGAGACACATCGTTTGGTTAAACTGCACATAAATTTAACCTCTCTCCAAAGAAACATTAACGATTCTAATGCATGTATATGTACATGATCACACAGATTGAGGAGGCTTTTCTTTTTCCTTTTAAACCAAGGAAATACCCAAGGAACAACTTCTTGCCCCATCTTGGTCCTCATGGAAAAGCGATTTTTCAGGCAAAGTCATGCAAGAGGACCGTACTCAACCGTGTTGAGAAAACTCTTCTCCTGACCTCCCACAAAGGCACGCTGTTACTGAGGTTTGGGGACACCCCCTAGAGGTAGAAGGCAGCCTCAGGGGGCTCAAGCTGTGAAGATAAAACTCATCCACCAGAAAATGCCCTCAAAGGCTATTCTTGGATCAACCAGCATGCTCCAGAGCAGAGGGAAGTAGAAAGAACAGGATTCCAAAATGAGGGTCAGCGGCTTTGGGTTTGTAACAGGATGCAGAAGCCAAGGATCCTCTTTTATTTATTTATCTATTTATTTTAAATGTCTTTATTGGAGTATAACTGCTTTACAATGGTGTGTTAGTTTCTGCTTTATAACAAAGTGTATCAGCTATATGTATACATACATCCCCATATCTTTTCCCTCTTGCGTCTCCCTCCCTCCCACCCTCCCTATCCCACCCCCTCTAGGTGGTCACAAAGCACCGAGCTGATCTCCCTGTGCTATGTGCCTGCTTCCCACTAGCTATCTATTTTACATTTGGTAGTGTGTATGTGTCCATGCCACTCTCTCACTTCGTCCCAGCTTACCCTTCCCCAAGGATCCTCTTTTAAACAGATGTGTTTCAGAAAAAAATCCCTCCGGCTGCAACATGGAGGGCAGACCACAGAATGACCAGTGCTGGGACTGCTGCAGTATCACGAGTGACGGGATGCTGAGGGTCTAGGCCAAGGGTGTGAAAGGGGAGGAGGGATGGGGGAACTCCATGAAGATTTCTGTCAAATGGACCCTTCCTCAGCATCACCAATGCAAAGTGGGTCTTTCTGATATGACCATCTTGGCAGTCACTGCAATGTCACAATTGTTGTATCAACATGCAAAACACTGTTTTACATATTGCCAGGATTGAGTGCAACCAGCATCTTATCCCTGATTCTTTACTATCTCTGACCTCCTCATTCTTTGTCTCAGTCCTGAGCTTCCCCCAACCCCGATGCTCCTACACGTGTCCTGTCACCCCCTCCCTACCTTTCTGCAGCAGCTAAGGCATCACAACATGCGCTGACAATCCGCTGGCCTGATTTCTAGGTCATGTCAAAATGACCCGGTGTCAAAACACCTAGGTCAAAATATACCCACCCCTGTGCAGAACTTCAAAAGCAGCAGAAGTCCTTCAGCTTTTGCAGATAAATCCTCCAAAGAGAGAGCTGGGGAGACGGTAGTGCCCTGCACAAAGCAGTCTCCAGAACCTTTAGCCAAACCCAGCTTCTCTGGGCCTTCCAAGGTCACGGGCATCTCGAGGTGAGCTGCGGGAGCAGGTGAGATGCTCCCGAGAGTATCAGAGGAGGCAGCACCTGTGGGCCCCCTCATCCAGGGCTGCTCACCCTGTGCAGGAAATGGTCCCCGCTGGGTGTCCTTGCAGCCACTTCAGCCAGGGCTTAGTTTGCTCCTAAGGAGGGCTAAGCAGGGCGCACAGCCCCTGCCTCCTCATGATGGCCCAAATGCTCCTCGCGGCTAGTGGAGAAGGTGAGGGAGTCTGTCTCCCGTTCTCTTCTTTCAGAGATCAACCCTGCAGTCACAACCCACCCACCCCGCCCCCCAGCCCAAGATCTTACTTCCAAACCCAAAGACGTTGGGGCGGGAGCAGGGGGCAAACAGGGTAGAAAATCAAGCTTCCCTCTCCCCCTTTACAAACCCACATGCACTTGTTGACTTTAATTTCCTAAGAACTGTGGCCTGCATACTTTCAGGGTGCTCAGAGCTGAGACACTGGTCTCTCATTCCAAGTAGATGGGGGTTTGACACTTCGGAAGGCTTGGAAAAAATGTTATTATTCTAAGCTGTGTGCCTCGAACGTGGTAAGAGGATTGGCTGGATCTCTGCGTGGCGATAACCTCTCCCAAGGGGTGAGAGCCCCAGGGAACAGGCATGGCGGGGCTCTTCGGAATGATGAATGCGAGGCCTGGCATGTGGGGATCACAGAGAGCCTGGGAATGAGGAGGGCTCGGGGCCTTTGCAACCTCTCCGTTTGGGTCTGGCTGTCTGACTTCAGACTGAGCACAAACAACCACCTGGCTCTCTGCTCTCCAACCCAACTCGCCTTGTGAGTTTCTCCAAACTTCCTCCCACTCAGGGGCCTTTGCCCACATTACACACCCTCTGCCTGGATTACTGTTCTAACTGCTGCTTCTCATGCCTTGGCTTGACTAACTTCTTCGTCCTCCTAATTTCAGCTTAAGAAACCTCGAAGCAGGGGTGCCTTCCCTGACCTCGCCCACCAGCTCAGATGCTGCCCCCATGGGCTCTCCCATCACCGCGTTCTGCTCACTCTTAACATTTATTACAGACGGAATCACATGTCATCTCCGCTTATGTGTGTTCAGTCCACACCTGTCTCCCCCACTAGACCGTAAGCTCACCAAGGGTGTTTTCATCCCAGGGCACCCAGTACAGGGTCTGGGACCGAGAAGGCACTCAGTGAACACTTGTGGAATAAGTGAAAGGTCAAAAGTTCTCCAGATGGAAGGTAAGGACAGGGGCTTTCCGTCCAGACAGGAAAGTGCTCTGGAAGAGAAGGGTGGCCTCCAGGTCAGGCGACCTGGATCCAAGTCCCCACCCTGACACTTGGATGCTGGCATCGCTACATGTGAGAACAGATTTTTGGCAGACGCAGAGGCAGCTGGTACAGCACGCTCTGAGGACCAACTGCACCACAGACCAAACGGAGGCATCCTACCACTGGTCTGAAGTCCGGAGGGATTCTTCAGAGAGATGGTCCTCGAGGCTAGGGAAGGAGATGGGGTGGAAGTGGCAGAGGCAGAAGAAGGGCATAAGGCCATGGAGGGCTTGACTCAGTTATTGTAAGAGTGAGAAATGGCAGCTTCAGCTGCTGGGGATGATGGGGGCATCATAACCCCTGAGGTCCGAGGGATGGATAAACCCACGGCTGGCCAATGACCCTGCCTAATGCTCTGGGGGGACGGAGCAGCTTTTTTTTTTTTTTTTTTTGGCTGAGCCACTCGGCTTGTGGGATCTTAGTTCCCCAACCAGGGATCGAACCTGGGCCCTCAGCAGTGAAAGCATGGAGTCCTAACCACTGGACCACAGGGAATTCCCAAGGATGGAGAAGCTTTTGAGAAGGAAGACCCACTACATGGCAGGCTGTCAGAGGGAAGATGCCCAAAGACCACCCCAGGGAAAGCCGCCTCCCCTCTCACAGCCCACTCCAGCTGCTCTGAGTGCAGAAGCTCCAGGAAGATGGCTGGTCTGTCTTGTTCTCTGCTGTGTTCCCGGCACCAAGAATGGTGCCTGGCAGAGAGTGAGTGCTCTGAGTGAGAGAGGGAATGGTTTGCATCCTCACACGATACTTCTTCGGGGGTCTGTGGTAGACAAACGCTGGAGTGACCCCTGATGGTTCTCCACCACTGGGCTCCACGTCTGTGTGATCTCCTCCTCTGGAGGGTGGGACCTGTGACTTGCTTCTATCCAACGGGACAAGAAAGAGGCGATGGAGTGTCATCCCTTGATTCAGTTAAATCATAGAGCCAAGCAGGCAGGATTCCCTCCCTTGGTTACTATATGTTACAGAGCCAAAGTGATGGGTTGCACCCCTGTGATTACATTCAGTTATACAAGACTCCATCTCAGTGGACTGGAGAGAGGTTCTCCTCGCTGGTGTGATGAAGCCACGCACGTTGAGGAGGCCCCCACGGGAGGAACCGCCAGAGGCCTCTAGGACATGGGGGTGGCCTCTAGCCCACAGCCAGCAAAAAGCAGGACCTTCAGTCATACAGTCACAAAAAAAATGCATTTTGCCAACAACCAGCAAGAGCTTGGAGGTGGACTCTTCCCCAGTCAGGCCTCCAGATGAAAATGCAGTCCAACCAACAGCTTGACTGCAGCCCTGTGAGATGCTGAGCAGAGGCCCCAGCCGAGCTCTGCCTAGACTCCTGACCCCATAAACTGTGAGACAGCAAGTGCTGTTTTGAATCAGTAAGTGTGTAGTAATTTGCTACACAAGAATAGAAAAGTAATACAGCTACCAGGACTTAATTACACTGTTTCTCTATCTGGAAAGGTGGGACTAAGGGACTCTCATGAGACTAAGTTTCGGCACCACTTCCTCCAGGAAGCCTTCCCGATTCTTACTCTGCTCTCACCTTAGAAGTCTCTCATCTGTGCTGCTACAAAGCACGTATGTTTGCTCCATAATAACACGCTTGGCACTATACTGTTTTTTATATTTGCACATTGATTTCACTCACTGAGCTCCTCAAGGGGAGAGGCCCTGTCTGTCTTTCCATTTTCTTCCCTCACTTCTCCTTACCTCTGGCAGAGCTCACAGGGGGCCAGGCAGTGAGCTAGCTGCCAGGATACAGAGGCAAACAACAGCAGCAGCAAAGGGATCGTGTTCTTATCTCATGGAGTATCTGATCTAATGACAGAGAGACATCAATCCCAGAATCACACACTCTCCCAGAGCAGTAAGGTTTTGTATAAGCACCAGGATGGTGCTGTAAAGCCAATAACGGGTGATGTGACCTAGTGAATGAGGTCAGGGAAGGATTCCTGAGAAAGGTATGCTTAGGAGGCTCTATGAAGGACAAATGGGAGTCAAACAGGCAGAGGTGAGATGAAGAATGGCTTAGGCAGAGGGACAGTTTATATAAAGGTCCTGTAGAGGAAGGATGCTCAGCAAGTTTGAACAACTGAAGGAAGACCAGTGAGGCTGCAGCAGAGACAGGGCGAAGGCACGTGGGGTACGAGGAAGCAGTAAGGTCCCCGGGGCGGACCCCGCAGCACATTGCAGACTATGTTAGAGTTCAGCCTTGACCCACTGGGTGTGCATCGGAGGGTTTCAAACACAACAGTGACATAATCTGATGTAAACTGAAATGATTCATCTGAGATGTGGACAGTTGGTGTAGGATAGGGGTTTGAGGCTGGGGTGGGGTACCGTGCAAAAATGGCTATGGGGAAACCAGGTAGGAAGCTACTGTATAGTCCAGGTGAGAAATCATGTTGCTTGGTGTTATGGGCTGAACTGTGTGCCCCACCATCCAAATCCTAACCCCCAGTACCTGCGAATGTGACCTTATTTGGAAACGGGATCTTTGCAGACGATCAAGTTAAGATGAGGTCATGAGGATGGGGCCAAATCCAGTATGACTGCCCAAAAGAGAAAATGTGAACATAGAGAAAGACACACACAGAGGGAAGATGATGTGAAGACACAGGGAGAACACCATCTACAAGCCAGGGAATGCCTGAGGCTACCAGAAGCTAGGGGAGAGGCCGGGAAGTGTTCTCCCTCCCAACCCTCAGAAGGAACCAGCCCTGTGACCCTGTCATCTTGGATTTCTGCCCTCCAGCTGTGAAACAATAAATTTCTGTTACTTTAAGCCACCCAATTTGTGGGACTTTGTTTAGGGCAGCCCCAGCAAACTAAGACCCTTGGTTTAGGTCAGGAATCGGCAAGCTTTTTCTGCAAAGGGCCAGGTAGTAAACATTTTGGTCTTTAGGGCCCGACTGTCCCTATAGAAACTACTCAACCGAGCTGTTATAATGTGAAAGCAGCCCACAGGCAGCAGGTAAGCAAATGGGCCTGACTGTGTAACACTTGATTTCCTAAAACAGGCAGCAGGCCGGGTCACGTTTTGGACTCTGGGTCTAGGTGATGGTGGTGCAGATGAAAAGAAGGGGATGGCGTGTGACATACCAAGTCTGCGTCTTGGGTCTCCCCCATGTCTAGTTCAGACTGGACACCAGCGAGGTGCTCCACGAATGCTGAACTGTTGAGCGGAATTCACACTGGACTAGTGGGTCATTCTGGCCCAGGCAAAATGAGGGGGTCGACAGGTGGTTTCGAACGTCCCTTTCAGCTCTAGCATCCTGGGGTCTGCTGCCAGGGGCGGATGGCGTTTTGTGTCCGTGCTTAGTGTGGCTTGTTATAAAGTTGGTGCCTTGGCCTGAAGGCTCAGTGGGGGTGGGAGAGGCACGGGGTCTGTGCACAGTAGCTCCCTTTGTGCAGACACAAGGCACAATGCAGCCCTTGCTCAGTGACCGCGTCCTGATGCCGGCGATAATGGTGGTGACGGTGAGTGACTGCCTAGCTGAAGGTCCCTGCAGTTGGTGGAAAGAGCTCGGCTTTGGAGTCTGAAATCCTGGATTTGCTCCTTATTAGCTGCCTGACCTTGGGCTAGTTACTGAATTAAGCTCTCTGAGTCTCTGTTTCCTCACTCATTTGAGGAAGACAAAGCACAGGGCCGGGCACATCGTTGACCTTCATCACATTTTAGTTTCTGTCCTCTCCCTCAGGAGACTCTGGGGTTCAAAGCCGACTTTGCATTCACTACTTGTGTGAGCTACTTTACCTCAGTGTTCTCATCTGTAGAGTGGGAACAATGGTAGCTGTGCCGAATCTTTTCTGGTCGCCCCACCCACCCCTCTGCCTTTCTCTGAGCCCTGGGGAGGCTAACGCAATGGAGGACATCATCAGCTTCCCTTGCCCTCCGATTCCAGCTGGTGTGGCCAAGGGAATCATGGGCAGCAGGACACAGGTCAGGGTACTTATCCCCTGGCTCCCATCTGCTGGGCTGTGGTTTGGCAGTGCTGAGTTCCTATACCTAAAGCCACAGCTCCTGTTGGGTGGCCCTTTCCCCATGGCTACTGCTCTCACCTGTTCTGGTCCCCACTGCTTCCACTCACCCCTCAGGCCTGTGGGTGGATTAGCTTCCTGTGGTTGCTACTTCTTCTGTGCTGAATCTCATTGCTCATTGGCATTTATAACCCATCTAAATCTTTGTAAATATCCCTTTCCTTAAACCCTCTTTTAAAATTATTTTTAATTGTGGTCAAATACACATAACATAAAATTTACCATTTTAACCATTTTTAAGTGTACAGATTAGTGGCATTAAATATAGTTGCACTGTTGTGCAACTATCACCACCACCCATCTCCAGAACTCTTTTCATCTTGTAAAACTGAAACTCTACACCCGTTAAACAAGCATTCCCCCTGCCCTCCAGTCTCTGGCAACCACCCCTCTACTTTCTGTCCCTAAATTTTCTACTCAAGGTACCTCATGTAAGTGGAATCATACAGTATTTGTCTTTCTGTTTATTTAGCGTAATTATCCTTAAGGTTTATCCTTAAGGTTAATCCATGTTGTAGCATGTATCAGAATTTCCTTCCTTTTAAAGGATGAGTAATACTCTATTGTATGTATATACCACATTTTGGTATCCATGCATCTGTTGATAGACATTTGGGTGGCTTCTACCTTTTGGCTATCGTGGAAAATGCTACAATGAACATGAGTATGCAGATATCCTTCAACTCTCTTTAATTGTCCCTTTGAGGGTTCCACTGGGTTCCTCCCAAGACTCTCACTCATACATAATATATACACTTAGTATCATCATGTCATTTTGAGTCATTAAGTTAATACATGCAAAGCACTTAGATCAGCACCTGACACCTGGCAAGTACTCAATAAATACCTGCTGTTACTAGGAAGGTTTCTCTGTGTGGCAGAGGCTGGGTGGCAATGCATCATCAACTTAAGCTCTTAAGCACCAGCTAACTACCTACCCCAGCCTACTTAGGCTGGGACCACAGGACTGCATTCTAGAGCATGGAACGTGACCTTCCCCTTCTAAGTCTGGCCCATCAAAACCTCCCCCACCCAACCCTTCATGCATCTCCCTTTCTGTGGGGCAGACATCCACCTTGCAGGAAGATCCTGGATGCCACGTGTGAAAGACGGCAGAGCCACCACCAGCCTGGGTCCCTCCATGGGTGGAGCAGAGGCAGGTACTAGTATTATCATCCATGTTTCACAGATGAAAAATCCGGAGATTTGGTAACATGCCCAGCAAGTAGCAGAGCCTAGATTTGAACCTAAGCAAGGAGTCTGGCCCCAGGGTCCACACTCCAAAACACTGCTCTGCACTGTCTCTCTTTCGAACTTAGGAATAAGGCTTGGCAATTACATTTTCCTTTTCCCCAGACAACCCCCAGACCCAGTCTAAACTCATGCTTGTCATGGTGGAAATCCACGGAGCTAACCACTGCACCGCAAGGCCAAGGTGCCCAGGTGGACGTTCCAATTCATTGCAGTTCATTCCCAATGGGGCATGCGGGAAAGAAGGGAAACACCTCAGTGCTTGCAGCAGTGTCCTTGGCCACCTCTGTCCTGCTCTCTGATGTTCTTTTCTCTGAAAGCCAGTGGTCTACTCTAACCAGTCGGTACGTAGGCTGAAGAAGGAAGGGTGCTCCCTGGATCCACGGCAGCAAAGCTGGGATTACCCACTGACATTACAGCTGGCAGCCTCCAGCTGCTGGCACCCTTTAAAAGAGAACGTGATGGCAATTTTCCAGCTAAATTCTCCCAATTAGGCAGTTAGAGAAACATTATCCACCCTAGGATCAAGCTGATGAAATGGAGGGGGCAGGGCTGGGGAGGAGGGGTACTAATCTATGTGTGTTGGATCGCACAGCCCAGGGTGTGTATTTCTAGGGGTGTTCTCATGGGGAGGCATTCGCTGGGTCTGAGGAGTTGCCTGGGGCCAAACAGGTGATCCATCCACCTCAGCCACTTGACGGGCCCCAGTTTCCTAAGTTAGGAACACAAAACTGTCTCCAAATCCCAAAGCTGTCCCAGCTCTGGTCTGGACTGAATGGACAAAGGGTAGGGGTGGGGCAGAAGAACAGACTTAACATAAAGTCGGAGCCCAAAGGAAGCTTCTCTCTCCCACCACAACTAGACTCAAGGTGGGGACCGGGGAAACTGAGGCCCAACAAGGCAAGCCTGAGGCATTTGACAAGGGCCAGAATTCCTGACCTTTTCCCCACCGCGATCCTCTGAATCCCAGGGGTTTCTCATTTACCGAGCCTTTCTGAAGGGAAGGCATTTTACACCTATCATCACACTTAATTCTTACAACCCTGGGAGGTGAGTACTCCTGATCTCCCCTATTTACACAGGAGGAAACTGAGACTTACTCAGATTTACAGAAGCAGACCAGGGGTTCCACACCCAGACTGAGCCAAATGTTCACTCCCGCAGAAAGGCCCTGGATTTCACCACCAGAACTCTGTTCATCAATACATGCTTATTTAATGATTATGAGAATAATAATAATAATAGTGCATTCAGCACCATGCCAAGTGCCTAACCCGGAATATCGAATTTAATCATTACAGCTATTTCTGTCAAATGAGTTGTCACTTCCCACTTTGCAAATGAGCAAACTGGACCAGAGAGAAAAAGGAACTTGCCCAGGGTTGCACACTACGGTGGGACTCAAGCCTCAACCCTCCTGGCTCGGTCCAGTGCCCACCTCCACTTTGGACAAGGTCCACCCAGCACAGCAGGCACAGTGGGCCCTGCAGAGAGCAGTCTCCACACTTAGGGCAGGTGTCCTATAAAGTGGTGAGAAATAAGCTCCCAGCTGGCAAGTGCTAAAGGAGTAGAGAGACAGACAAACCTGGGGTTGGGGCTATCAGGGATGCTCTGTGACGGATGAGGATTTGAACGGAGCATCTTTGCAGGGCAGTACAGTCAAGGGAGGTCATTCTGAGCAGGGATATGCCTCAGGGGCAAGAGCTCTCCGGTCTGGTCTCCACAGAATTAGTGTGGGGCATGCGGCCATATGATGGGTTGAGACTTGAGACCAGGCTGTGTAGGGATCTGGATGTCAGATGCAAAGTTAGGACTTTACTCTGGGGAAATAGGGAGCTACTGAATGTGTGGGGGCCAGGTGCCGAGATACCGCTTCAGGATGAACAACGCCGTTGTGTCGTTCAGGATGGATGTGAGGAGGGAAAGGCTAGAAGCCTGAAGACGTGATAACGGAATGGAGGGGGAATTATAAAGGCCCTGCTGACAGAACATGGTGGCTGAGTGGAAAAATACAGGTAACCGGGCCTATTATCATCACTGATAAGAGGAGAGTTCATGTGCATACTCTCTGTGTTAATTACATTTCTTTTGGCCACAAATATTTCTTCCCCTCAACAAAAGGTTGAGGTTGGAGGGAGAGCCAGGCTAATCAAGCCTAGATTATGTGAAGAGGCTCCAACTGCTTGGCACCGGCGCTGGAGAAAAGTCCTCAAGCATGAAACGGCCTCCTGTTCTCCCATTCCCACGGCAATCATGGCCTAGCTGTTTATAGGGAATCTAATAAAAAAGCAAGGGGTCACTGATTGGTTGAGGTTTCCCTGGGCTGGCCTCAAAGTCCACACAGCCTTTTAGATGTACGTAACCCTTCAGGGAGGGATGCATCCTCAAGGCTTCCTTCATGCCCACAACATCCGGGATGGGTTGGGGGACCCTCAGCCAGAGACACTCAGCCAATCAGAGGCTGCCCTGGGTCCCGGAGGAGCATGGCTTCCGTGAAAGGCTGGGAGGGACCGTCGTGCTGGATGAAGCAGGGACAGCGCGGAAGGGGAAGGCACCGACAAACATGTGTGTGCCTGCATGGTCCTGGGTCACCAATAAAGATAAACACTACAGACTGCCGGGATACAGAACTTCACAATGGACTTACAGTCTATAAAAATGCGGCTCGGTGCCCAGCGCTGGGAGAGCCAAACCGGAAGTGGGAGAGCAGAGATCTCGTGAAATTACTTCCTGATATAGATCCCCATCACTGGGCTATTCACAGCAATTACTCTCGCTTTTCTCCCCGCACCCCTCCCTCCTCTACCCCCACATGTCTTGCCAGCCCTATTTTGCCCATCATTTTGAAAGCCATGGATACGTTTCACTGGGACTTGGCTCAAGTCTGCCAGGAAAAGCAAATTCGGGCCAGAAGTAGTAAAATTTAGACATGATGGCAGAGCCAAGCTTCTGCCAACCCGAACTTCACCTCGAATTTGGTGTGGGAAGGAGGAACGGAGGCCTTCTAGGCACTGATGGGTGGTGTGAGCCAGAATTCTGTTTGTTTAAAAACTTTTACCCAACTCACAGCCAAGGTAAGGGTTCCCATTCCCTGGAGATGTCTGATGAATGCTATTCCATGGCACCCAAAGATCTCTAGTCTCAAGAGAATTCTCTCGTTCTCCTATGCAAGGTGAGCTCTGAATATTGCCAGTGAATTCAGAAATAGATCTAATACAGATCTGAAAACTCTAGCCTCTCTTTCTTGGCCCTTGAAATGGCACTTGAAAACATTCCAGCGTGTTTTCTAAGTATGAGTTGGCATAACAAGGAAAAGATGCTCTGATGTGGGTCCAGAATGATGTTGTAGGTCTTTGATTCTACAGTGTATGCTTTCCACTTTAATATTTTTGAAATGTGTACCTTTCCAATGTGTATGTATAACAGAGAGTTCATTTCCCAAACAATTTGTATTAGTTTGTGTGATACATTCAGTAAAGTCTTAAAGAAAGACACATTTGTGGGCTGGGGGATGAGCGTTTGACAGATGGCACTCAGACCATCCATGGGTTTTTGAGTTTGCCTCTCCTGTGACAGTGCCTCGAGTAGCCTCGGGCTTGAATGCTCCCTTCAGTCTTTGAGGGTTCCTTGAACCTTTGAAATAGCCTTTGAGAGACCGGGTGAGATCAAGAAGCAGAAAGAAAATTTGCAATTAGCGGTTTTGTCCTGCACTTCTTGAAATCCTAACCAGGCCAAACCAGGCTGTCAACCCAGCAGAAAAGGGTCAAGGAGCAGGGTTCCATCTATGCTTTAAGTTAAAGGTATAAGATGTGGTCTCCCAAGTGGTCTGCTCTAGATCTCTAGAGAAGAGATGACCCAGGAATCTGAATGATATATAGGTCTGGGGGACTTAGGACCTTGGCCATCACTAGGATATGAAACTTAACAGTTGCTAAAAGGGGTAGGTGTGTCATTTGGCACCTGAAGAAACCTGTTTATGTGCAAACCTGCTACTCTGATAGTGACTCACTCTGAGAGTAGGGAACACGAGCCACCTTTTCACCTGACAGCATTTATGACATTTTTTAGTTTGTTTCTGCCTCTCAGAATATACTCCACGGTGCTAAAGTCCCAGAAAACAGACTGGGGATTTATGAATTTTTAAAAGCAATTTCAGTGGTCTTAGGTTTTAAACTATCATTTATGAGCATTCACTATGTACCAGGCACCATGTTAAACTATTCTACATAGATTATTGTATTTACGCCTCTGTTAAAATTTCCCAAGCTCCCATGACCAGTTAGTACTGAAGCTCATATTTGAACCCAAGTCTGTCCAGATCCAAAACGATGGTACTTGGAATGCCTGTGTAGTTATTAAAAGCGTCAAAGCCAATATATATGGATGTCAAAGACACTAGCGGACTCAGAGCAAAGGTCTTGAATTCCACCACCTCAGCCTTGTTCACCCTTGCCTTGCCTTGCCTTGCCTTGCCTTGCCTTGCCTTGCCTTGCCTTGCAGATGACCCTTGGAAACTATCCAGACTGAATCTCACACAGGAACATTTTCCCTATGAGCACATGTGGCTCTCTTAGGAAACAGCATCCACCACAGAATGTTTTTCCAGTCTTCAAGATGGTTTGATAAAGGGACCTGCAATTGGCATAAAATCTGGTTATGTTGTTAATGACTAGAAACTGTTATCATGCCGATTAATGCTGCCATTGTTTAGAATAACTATTAACCCAGCTGGGAGGACCCATGGGAATGAAATAGTGACTAATCAATCTCGAAGGAGTTGCCAGGTGATGTTTATTTCGTGAGAACTGGAGGGAACCAAAGACACGATCATTTTTCCTTGACATTGATGTTCCCTCCAACAGGTGGGCAGCAGCAGCAATCAGAGCCCATTCACATCCCATTTCAGGTATACAGTCAGCAATACTCAGGCAGGGGCAGCAGGAAAGGGATGGGGGGATTTGTCTTTGGCTGACACCCGCGGTGTGCTGCCTGTGTGGGTCTCCCGTCTTCCTTCCAATCTTAACATCCACTTTCTCAAGAGTGGGCACCCACCTGAGTTGCTAATTAAGTAATTTTCTTGTTCATCTGACTTGGATGGTTTTCTTGCAGCTTTGCCAAGTCAAAATGGCTCTTAATTATGTAAATTCATGAAACCATACCAAAGACAACCTTATCAGAACATTTATTTGTCATACTATTTAAAGAAAGAAAAAAAATCAGCTAACTGATGGGAGGCCAATAAAATCCATTTTCATCATAAAACTCTTCGTATTTGCACCACTTCTCAGCTTCCAAATCCAGCCTTGGATCTGGCTATTTAAAACCCTACTCTATGTGCAGGAACAGAACAGAACCAAGAAGGATATCTTCTTAAGTAGGAAGGTAAAGAGAGTCTTACCTTTCTTCCCATTTAAAATTAGACTTAATTTGATCTTTCAAGAAACCTAACTGATCACAGATATAAAGTCAACAGTGCTCAGCTTGGGGATCATGGCGTTAAGACATAAGATGGAGAAGCAACAGGGACCTAATTTTCTAGCCTTGTCCATCTTCTTCATATAGTTGCTCTGGGAACACGTGCTTTGGAGAAATCCTGTGGGAGGGAAGTGATTTCTATCTAGTGCCACTCACCAGGGTTCCACCCCTGACCCAGGAGGAGAGAGAAGGCAATGTGACAACAGAAACAGAGAGTGAGGTTTAAATACTATGCTGCTGCTTTGAAGATGGAGGAAGGGGCCATGAGCCAAGGGTTGCAGGCAGCCTCTAGAACGTGGAAAAGGCAAGGAAATGGGTTCTCCCCTAGAGCCTCCAGAAGGAGTATGGCCCTACAATGTCTTAATTTCGGCCCAGTGAAATCCATTTCAGACTACTGACCTCCAGAACCGTCAGAGGATAAATCTGTGTTGCTTTATGCCACTACATTTATAATAATTTGTTACAGCGGCAGTAAGAAACTCATACACGTGATCCAAGACTTTTCCTACCTTGCACACATACCTGCTCTGTGCCCACCCCCATAGCTGCATCTATCTGTGCTTAGCTTCCCAGTGGTCTTTTTCTACCATGGTCTTGGTTTACCTGCCTCTGACCTACCACTCACAACCCAGCATCAAGCTAGTCCCCTTCTCCCTGTTTTAGTGCTGCTGGGTTTGATCCTAGCGTTTTGGTCTCAGGATTGATACAGGATCTTCTCTCATAATTCTAGGTTCCATTTCTTGGGAATTTACCATGAGATCTCTTACTTCTCAAAACTCCTCGCTGTATGCAACATACTGTTATTTCCCCCCATATTGCAATAAGGAAGCTAAAGTTAGAGAGGTATTAACTTGCCCAAATTTACAGCTACTAAGTGGTAGAGCCAGGACTGTAATCCAGATCTGTCAAACTCTAAAGGCGTGTTCTCGAAGACTCTTCAGCACGGCCACCCCCATGAACCACCCCTATGGGAGGCCCCAGGAGCTGTGGCCCAGAGCCACATCTCTTAACCACAATGGCTCAGAATTAACCTCAGGCATTCCAAAACCTACACCTTTCTGATGACAGCTGAAACTGACTTAATCTCTACTTGATTTCATTCGAGAGAGCAAGATTAAATCCAAGTTCTAGAGTGGCATACTCTACATAACTTTAGACTCATCGACAGCAGTAATGCAAAAAAATACCCCCCCAACCCCCCACCCTTGCGGACGTGTGTCTGTTGTGTCTGTGCCTCGAACACCTGACTCTCCCACGACCCCCGATGGCCCGGCTGCCCCAGCTGCTGACTGACACCAAGGCTGTCCTATCCCGTCCGTGCTCAACCTTCAGAACTGAAAGAGCTTGGCGTTCATAGTTCGCCAGTGTTCACGGGATCACGCATCTCAATGTTCCTTGCTGCTCTGTATTTACCTTTGGAGGTTATTCTGTGAGGTGAACACAACCTCATCATTAACATTTAAAAAAACCCCACTGTCTGTAAATATTAGAGACATTGATTCTGCAAAGAGAGAGAGAGAGAGGGAAAAACAATCAACACTTCTTTCTGGTCGGAAGGCTTTTCCTTGTGAGTGATTTTTCTTTCAGGCATCCTTAGCTGGTGGTTCCGTTCACAAACCATGGGGTTTTACAGCAGGAAGGGCCCCTAGTGACGCACTGGTAACATCAAGGACAATGAGGTACCTGAGGTCATCCAGGAGCTGCTCAGATTCCTAGTTCAGTGCTTTTCCCTCTCCCCTAAGTCACCACCTGATACTCCAATTCTACTGACTTCTCAGAGAATTCGAGGGCTGCTCCTAAGCCGCCCTGGGACACTCCCTCTGCTTACCAAATGTTAACTCCTTTCACCATCCCCCAAAATGCTGAGGTGACTTCTTGTTGCTTTTCACTGAGCTGAGAGTGGGGAGCTGACCAGCTTGGCCCCAGACTACCCTGCAGATAATGCTGCTTCTAAATTCCGCCTCACTAGGGCCTATGTTTAGGTGTTTCCAGATAGGAGGGTGTTCTGAACTAGAACCCAAAGTAAAGGCGGTCACAGGATCAATGGGAGCACAGTCAGATGTTATTACACACTTAGACTACACAAGGCAAGGTCTCAGACCACGCTCTCAGGAGGGGAACTCGGAAGGACTGTTTGGTGGTTCATAAAACTGTCATTATTCCAGCCCTGAAATTAAAACAAGGCTGCCCCAGTCTCTGGGGTCAGGGAAGCTATTTTTGGAACATGCCTGCCTTTTTGCATGTGCATTATCAAAGCCTTGGGCTCTGGTACCCAGCGTCCTCCTGGCTCATTCCAGCTTTCCTCTGACTCGAGGAAAGAACTCTGGGAGCTATTTGGTTCCAATATTTCATGCCTATTGGATATCTCACGCTACTGTACGTAACAAAGGTGAGACCATACCATACAAAGAGATGTAGACTGAAAGGAGGAAGAAAGAACTTGACCATCTTCCACCCTAGAGCATAGCCACATGGTCATGGTGTCCCTTTATTTTAGGTCACTGGTGACACCATCACCACCTCCTAGAACGATGAGGGCTACCTGCAACCTATTGGCATCCGAGGGTTACTTGGGTCTTTCAATGGTCAGTGTCTATTACTGACATTCCAAAGTCAAATATTCTTGCTCCTCTCCCAACCCATTCTCATCCCAGGAAATATGAATTTAAGCACATAGGAGGATACTAGCAAGGCCCAAAGAAACTGGTCCTTCTGAATAACGCTTGAACACCTACCCTTACAGAAAGCCATTTCTAAAATCTGAACCTGAGCATAAAGAATCCTGCTACAATTAGACTGGGAAAGAATTCCCTTTTATCATACAATATGGTAGTTATATGAGATGGCTAAAATGATTAACAATGCACACAAGCATACACACACACACACACACACACATACACAGAAGCAGAGCTGCTGCAAGAAAATCCGTCATTGTACGAACTCAAAAAGGACACCTCTTCCGGGCAGATAAATTATAGAAAAAGGCTCCCTTTCCTTTGGGAAAGCACAGCCCAGGGATGGTTTTGCAAGTAGTTCAAGAGATGGATTTCAGACACCACTCACCCCTTCTAAACCAGTGCTGGTGCAATGCACAATCTATCCCATTGTACAGAGAGACTCTAGAGAAAAGTATAGTTGTAGATATGGAATATGAACATAGGTAGAAATTGCTAGAACTAGAGTGATTGTGAATCATCAGAGGAAAGAAAAAAGTTTGGAAAACAGGAAAACCTCAAAAGAAAAATAATTACCAGTAGCAATACCCTGAGAAATGATGACTATTTAAATCTTTGGTGTATTCCTTTCCGCTCTCCTTTTTCAAAAGCATATATCTAAAGAATACCAACATGGAAACGTACTCTGCATACTATTTATGGCCTTTTGGTTTTTGCCTGTTATATTCTGCCCATCTTTGCAAGTGAGATAAGATATATCCCCGGTATCACTTACAACAGCAATGCGGCATTCTCTTGAACTGTAATGCATTTGGCCGATCCTGTGGTCGGAACTTCAGATTAACTAGTTCTCTTAATTCCTGTCTTAGCCACCTGCTTGCCATGAAAAGCCTTCTGGCTAGACACAGAAGCAAAGGGAACACCAAACATCACAATTAGGATGGAGCTGCGTCTGACTAACAGTGTGGGCTGGGAAATGCCCTTCTTTGGGAGAATATATCCAGGGCAAGCTTGTTCCTGACTTGTAGTGAAGGTTTCCCTTGCCTCCCACTGGTCACTTCACCTCCACCATTTTCCTGGCTTCCGTGCTCACCGAGTCAGATGCCATTGTTGGAATCCATTGACAAGCAGCAGCTTGCAGAAACTGAGACAGCTTGTTCTGCACCCCTCTCCCTGCAGAGCGGCCCCCTCCACCATGGTTTTTTTCCCCCAAAGCAGAGAGAGGACGGGTAAGAACGTGACTTCCATTTGTTCCCCGGGCACCATCGAATTCCTGCCAACAAATGCATTCCTTCCATACCTGTCCATCAGCTTGAGAGGAACAAGGCCTGGGAACAGAGGCTCACATTTCCTGAGCAAAGTTCTTTATCTTTCCTCAGGTAGAGATGAAACCAGTTTGCTAAGAGATGAAATAGGCTTCTAGCCTGGCTGTTGGAAGAGCACATCAGCTGGGGGCCCAGAGTCCCCAGACTCCTCGGGGACTTCATTTTGGTGAGCTTGCCTTTGAGCTCATCTCACGACCACATGTTTGCATGGGGACCCACAGAGAGAAATTACACCGGGAGACACTACATTTACCAGGGGGAGACTGGTACCAGAGGCCATGCTAGATTCCAGCACTCCAATGCACACCATTTGACCTCAAAACACGTTATAGGAATATCTTCTCATGGAAGATCCTGTGATACATTTTTATTTTAAAAATCATTCACCTTGGACATCTTATTTAGGTTCTGAAGTGACAGGTACTCTGAAAAAATTAAAAAGCAAATGTATATAGATAAAAGAGAGAGAGTCAGGAGAGTGGGGGAAGGAGACAAGAAGAGGAAGGTGGAGAGGGAGGGAGAGAGATGCAAGATGCAAGACCTCATCCAGGGAACACCATGACATTGCTAAAGGTAAAGTATTCAATAATCTTCAGGGGGGCTTCCCTGGTGGCGCAGTGGTTGAGAATCTGCCTGCAGATGCAGGGGACACGGGTTCGAGTCATGGTCTGGGAAGATCCCACATGCCGCGGAGCAACTAGGCCCGTGAGCCACAACTACTGAGCCTGCACGTCTGGAGCCTGTGCTCCGCAACAAGAGAGGCCGCGACAGCGAGAGGCCCGCGCACCGCGATGAAGAGTGGCCCCCACTTGCCGCGACTAGAGAAAGCCCTCGCACAGAAACGAAGACCCAACACAGCCAAAAATAAAAATTAATTAAAAAAAAAATCTTCAGGGCCTCTTTCCTCTCTTATTAACAATTAACAACAACAAAAAAAAGTTAACATAAGAGAAACAACTGAGATTCAGAGCCAAGGGACTTTAACGGTGATATCATGAGGAACAGAGCCTGGGCCGGGCTGACCCTCACAAATGACATCATGGTTTATGTGGAGCACAAGCTCTCCATGGCAGCTCTGCTCACAGACACAGGCTCTGCTCTCTTGACACAGTGACATCAACCACTCAAGGCAGCAGGGGGCAAGGGGCAAAGCTGGAGATGCATGAACCTGCCAGTGTGTTTGCAGCTTTCCTCTAACGAGGCTGGGGAGGCAGGCCCTGAGGAGACAGAGTCTTCAGGTGACAGAAGGACACAGCATTTGCTGGAGGTCGGCCACAGATGGCGACTGCCTCAAGCCTTGCCCTTCCTTGCCCAGATTTTTCTCCTCAACTTAACCACACGACCCCGTGATCCATCAGTCACTTTACTGAGATCCACTGAGAGGCACGGGACTTCGTGATCCACATAATTAACAATGAAAAGTCTGCACTGGCTTCAATGATTCCAGTGATTTAGACAAAACGTTCCCCAGACCACTGACTGTGGTTTCATCATCCGAGCTAGCTGTGAGTTACTCCTGTTGACCTCAGTCACAGGCTGCTCAGAGACGGACATTTGTTCCTCCAATCCTATTGGGAGGCCATTTTAAGTTGGTACCTCTTACACTCAGTCATGATCAAAAAAAAAAAAAAAAAAAAAAGGAAAAAGCCAAACGAAAACCCTGTGTATGAGGTTAAGATGACCAATGAAGAGGATCAGAAGGGTAGACTCATAAAATCAGGGGCTTTACTTTCCAATGCAGAGAACAGTAAAACAGGCACCGTCCTTAAAATCATTGGAGAAACCCCCCAGACTGCACTTTCCATTGTTGTCAGAAGCCTTAAAAGTGCATTTCAATTATTAAAAAGAAGGCAGTAGCAGCAAGGCCTATGAACATCAGCCTTCTAACCAAGATGGTTTGCCCATGCACAGAGAAAATGCTGTAGTTTCGTCTCCTGGGCTCAAATCAAATGTCTCTCAAATCGGATGTGGAGAGGCCATCTTTCTCTAGAATCAGAAGAGCTTAGTTAGAAAAACAAAACCGGAAGTAAAGAGTCAGCATTAAACCATCAAGCCTCTGCTGAAAGAGATGCTTTCAAAAAGGGTCTATCTAACTTTTTTCTCAACCAAACCAGGGTCTTCCTGAGCCAGATGCTGTTTTGGACATGAGAACAGGAGCTCTAGTTTTGTTTAGCCATCTTATCCTCAGCATCTGGTAGAGTGCCTGACATCTAGACTTATATCAGTGAGTGAATGAATAAATGAATGATGAATGAATGAATGAATGCATCAGAACTTGAGTTGTTCTGGCTAAGTCAAAGTTTAAGTCCAGAGAGCAAGCAGTGACATAGGACAAAGTTAGGACATACAGCATTATTACTTGGTTTCTGTAGAGCTCTAATAAGATGGGGTCCCTCCTACCCCAAAATGTATCAAAAACTTAAAAAATGTTTATAACTCAGTAACTCCACTTCCAGGATTCTATTTTATAGAAATAATCTAATATATAAGGGGAGGAAAGCCCTACTTTAAAAAATACTTCTCTCGGGGGCTTCCCTGGTGGCACAGTGGTTGAGAATCTGCCTGCTAATGCAGGGGACGCGGGTTCGAGCCCTGGTCTGGGAAGATCCCACATGCCGCGGAGCAACTGGGCCCGTGAGCCACAACTACTGAGCCTGTGTGTCTGGAGCCTGGGCTCCGCAACAAGAGAGGCCACGATAGTGAGAGGCCTGTGCACCGCGATGAAGAGTGGCCCCCGCTTGCCGCAACTAGAGAAAGCCCTCGCACAGAAACAAAGACCCAACACAGCCAAAAATAAATAAATAAAAATTTAAAAAAAAATACTTCTCTCAGCGTGAAAATTAACCAAATGTATCATAGAATGATTACGTGAAAGATTACTTAGATAAGAAATTATTAGGTATTTATTTGCTAGTCACTTAAAAGAAACAGGTAGAATGCTTATGATGGCATTGTATAAAAATAGTAAAAAGTATATAACATGTTCTGAGGCAAAAAGCATAAATATGTAGGAGACAGGTAAAATATCAACAATAATTGTCTTTGGGAAGTGGAGGATGAATAAATTATTTTTAGGTGCTATTTTCTGAAAAATTTCTAAAATTTTTACAGTGAACATTTATCATTAATTTTATAATGGGAGATGAAAGTAAACATAATTTTATGTATGTATACTTTAAATACATTTTAAAATAAAATAAATTTTAAATAAATATATAAAACAAAATTTAATTTTAAAACACAAAGTATCCCAAACATTGACCTTCTACGAAAGCATCTGGCTCTAAGAATTGACCCTGTCTGGGCTCTTCCATCCTGCAGCCTAGTAACTTTAAGCCAATAATTTGGATGTTGCTTCAAAGAGTTCCCTGATACCACCATGGTGCTAGCCAACACGGACAGTGGGTGTGGCAAATGTAATTATTAAATTCTCTCTTGTGACTGCATCACAGAACCCAGGCACAGGAAGCTCACTCTCATCCCTTTGTCACCGAAGAAGGGCTTTTATTTGGAGTCCTCAGAAGTAAGGACTGACATTTGAGAGACACAGATATTCACAGGAAAAGGCAGCACTGAGGGAAACGGAACAGCATCACATTGTGGTCACAAGACACTTGGAATTGGAATTGGACATTGGTGGGTAGGAGGTTATAATTCCTCAGTAACCTCCTTGGTCACCAAAATCTATCAGCTGCCATACTCAGCAAGCATTTGGCCCTTCCAGCCTCAAGACAATGTGTCACTCCACTGTTTCCCGGTGTCCCTGCACCAGGACAGCACCCAGGCAGTAGTGTCAAAAAGATGTCCCTTTCTGATGCGCTGAAATGGTAACTTTCCTCCACTGCCAGCATGCCCCACACCCTCTCAGGTGAGGTGGTTACGGCTCTCTAAATTCTTGATACTGCCTCATTTGGACATTTGTGATAAACTACACTAAATCAAGGCCTCAGTACACTGATGGTCAAGGTCATGAAAAACAAGGAAAGATTGAGAAGCTGTTGTATCAGAGGAAACTGAGGTGATGACTTAATGCAATGTGGTGCCCTGGATAGGATCTTGGAACAGAAGGGACATTAATGGGAAAACTGGTGACGTCCAAATGAAGTCTGGAGTTTGATTAACAGTAACAGACAAATGTCAGTTTCTTAGTTTTGACAAGCATACCATAGTAATATGTTAATAATGAGGGAAACTGGATTAGGGGTGTATAGATATTCTCTGTACTATCTTTGAAACTTTTCTGTAAATCTAAAATTATTCAAAAATTAAAAACTTTATTTTTAAAAGAATCAAGGCCTCCAAAGAAGATTAAGATGAGGAATGGTAACTGTTATTAGTCTCACTGATATTAGACTCACCAGAAATTCCAGTGAAATTAGCGTTTTGGAATTGGAATGAGACGATTTGATTCAAAACTCCCTGCTCTTTTCAATGGGAACCAGGATGAGTCACTTAAATTCAGAGAATTTCAGTTTCCTCATCTGTAAAATGTGAATAACAGTACCTGTTTGAGAGACTTGCAGCAAGTATCATTGGAAGTAAGCATCATGAGGGAGGGAGGGAGTTCATTCCCTGCTAAATCCGTGGTGCCTAAAACAGTGCCTAGCACAAAGTAGCTACCTGACAAATATGTGTTACATGAGTGAATGTATGAAAAGAATTCAAAATGGCATCCCACTTCAATATACTATTGGTATTCATAGCAAGATCAAAGCTTATTCATCCTATTGAAAATAACTTGAAACACAGGGGAAAGACAAATGCATTATGTTATATGAAAACAGAACACCATGAAGCAGTTAAAATAAATAAACTAGATTGAGATGTATCACCAGGACTAGAGTTCAACATATTGTTGAACAAAAAAATGTAAGTTACAGAACAATATATACGGTATGATACTACATACGTAAAACGTTTGAAAATATACAAAAGGTTGCCATGTTTATTTCATAGATACGACTGATTTACATGGTGAAAAAAATGGAGAAACATAGACCAGAAAGGTTCACTAAGTGTGTGGTAGTGGTCATCTCAGGGAAAGGGCAGAATGACAGAGGACAGGCCACTGTTCATCCTTTTTGAGGCATGGCCAAGTCATAGGAGCAAAGAGACTGCCTCCCAAAAAATATGACCACTGACAATTCCAAGATTGAGGTTAGCTGGCCCATTAGTCACATTCATTGTCTGCGACTACGCTATTTGGTTGCTAAAGAACGCACAAGGAAGCACAGATTAAAATAGCATAATTTAGGAAAGTCTGTCATGGGATTACTGGTTGTAAATTGCATGCCTGCAATTGGTTGGCAGAGTGCTTCTCAAAGTGGGGTTCCTGGACCAGCAGCATCCACATCACCTGGGAACTTGGTAAAAATGCAAATTCTCAGACCCCCCCTCAGACCTACTGAATCCTGACCTCTGGGGATGGGGCCCAGCAATAGGCATTCTAACAAGCCCTGCTGGTGATTCTGATGCTTACTCCAAAGGTGAACCACTGGACTAGTAGGGTCTGCTGAGAAGGGTTTTTTTCTGCCTGAGCCTTGAAGAATCCCCTTCATCTCAGACTTAGTTTCTTCATCTGTTAAAATATGGACCAGACCCAAATGATCTCTAAACTCTTTTCCAATTCTACAAGTTTATAGTAATACATCAATTTACATAAAATTATAAGGTTCACTTTTAATACCTACTTTCTCACCTCGGAGAACATGATGACAGAGACCACTGTCTACACTTCTTTTTTTTTTTTTTTAATAGATTTATTTATTTTTATTTATTTATTTTTGGCTGCGTTGGGTCTTCATTGCTGTGCATGGGCTTTCTCTAGTTGCGGCGAGCGGGGGCTACTCCTCATTGTGGTGCGCGGGCTTCTCATTGCGGTGGTTTTTCTTGTTGTGGAGCACAGGTTCTAGGCGCGCAGGCTTCAGTAGTTGTGGCACGCAGGCTCAGTAGTTGTGGCTCGCGGGCTCTAGAGCACAGGCTCAGTAGTTGTGGTGCACGAGCTTAGTTGCTCTGCAGCATGTGGGATCTCCCCGGACCAGGGCTTGAACCCGTGTCCCCTGCATTGGCAGGCAGATTCTTCACCACTGCGCCACCAGGGAAGCCCACCGTCTACACTTCTTACTGTCCTCCCCCTTGGCTGGCTCTGGCTTAGCTACCCCTGAACCATCCATATTCCAGTCCTCCCTTGCCTTCCTCTACTGTTGAGACTGTAAAGGCAAAACACGCTCTCTCTCCACTCCCCTCGCAGCCAGGTACACCCACGGGAAACAGTTCTGGCCAACGTGATGTGAGTGAAAGGGTTTCACTTCCTAAATACAGAACATAAGTCTATAGAGAAGGAGGGCATCACTTCTGTGTAGATGGAAGGATAGAGGCCCAGGACGAGAGAAGGAGCCTGGGACTTTGACGTCATCCAGAACAGCTGCATCAGCTCTATTCTGCCTCCTTCGGAACTCAAAAGCCCCCATTTCTTTAAGCCGCTGCAGGACTTTTCTGTCACCACAGCTGAACACGTTCCTGATTGATGTCCCCCACGTGCCCAGCTCTAAGGAATGCCTGTGGATGGTAACAGGGAGAAGGAAGAGGAAGCAGGGGAGGACCAGAAATAAAGAAGTAGGACAAAGAGGGTTAAAGACAGGATGGGGTTACTGAGGACGGGGTGCCTAAAAGGAGAAAGGTTTAAGCACATATGTAAAGTGAGCAAAAAAGCCTGGGAGAGAGGAAAAAAGAAGGCATGCCAAACCTGTATTTATACAAGAAACTTTATTATATCCATTAAAACATTGGTTTGGTGTGCTGCTTATACATATTTTAATGCACACTAAAATGAATACATAGCTATTAAAGTAAAAAAATATATATTGGTCCATGTGCCACCAACAATCATCTTGTGAACGTTTAACTAGAAGCTCGCCTAGCACTCCCAGGGAGCGCTGACTTATGCAAATTCCTGGCCAGAGAGTTTGCAGCTCTGGGTCCGAAATAGCAAAAGGTAAGCTGGAAAGATCCAAATCAAAGACTGCTTGAACTGAGCAGGAACCAGTTCTCCTGAAAGAGTACATTCTGTACCAAGCCAAGGGTCTTTAGGTCTAACCTTTATTTCCCTAAGGTGCACCAAATTTCTTGGCTGATCCCAGGTATACGAGGAAATATAATGGACACGGAGGGAGGAATGGTTCCTGCTCTAGCCTTGGGAGGGCTCCTATGATCTCTAATCCCCCGGGACATTAACTTTATACCCGTAGCAGGGTTGTTGTGTGTGTTTCCATGTGCCTTTGCTATATGCTGAGATACAGAGTCTTGTCACAAGGCACATTTTTAAAAAATCCCTTTTGGTGTTCTGGTTGCTTTCATTTTCAAGCCATTCCTTTCTTTCTTGTTCTGCTCTCACAACTTCTTTTCTCTTTTCAACTACGTCCCTCCAGCAGAGCGACAGAGACAGCCCTCTCCTGTTCATGGAGAGGCCATTACAGACACACCAGCCAAGATGACAGACCAGCAGGAGGTGCTCGTGTGCCTCTCGTCTTCCTTTTCCTCCCCTATCCCAGAATCTCCCCTAAGCAGAGATTTCGCATTTCTGCCCTTGCCCGGCCCCCAGCCCTCAGGCCCATCTCTGCAGGCTTGGCCAGGCACTCGGCCTGACCCGGCTCTGATGGCCTTGTCAACGGCACCCTCCAAAGAACACACCGCAGCCTTGGTCCACAGCCTTGGAATCTCGAGTGGTGAGCCCACTTTTGCCGCCTTCCCGTGAAGGTAAAGTTGGAGCCTGTTTGTCTACCACCCACAGCTGCTGAGCTGCGTCATCGGGACCAAGGGAGTCAGCTTGCCAGCCGTCTCCAAGGAGAAGGGCAGAGGTCACCAGAGAAGCCACCAAGAGACGTGCCAACATATCAAAGGATGCTCAAGGTTGACAGGGATCACTTTCCTTTCTCAAAGTGGGAGGAAAAAAAACCCCATACAATCTCTATAGTAGGAGCTAGATCGAGTGGGAGGGAGAGGCAGAACGGGAGTGTGAGAATGACATCTGTGTCAACTGTTTATTTTGGTGATTGTCTGCAAGTTGCAGGCAACATGGCTGAGCTAAGCTGTCATGGAAACACGATTTCGTCGCAGATGACAAGTTGGCATAAAGACAATGTAGGTGGAAAAGAGGTACGGGAAACAAAACTACCTGTCAGGCGGGCAGAGGGAGGAAGAAAATCTACCCTCACACACTTTCCCGTAATTAAATGTCAGATGTACACAATGCAGTAAAATAATTACCATGGCATAATTACCGTTCAGATGGAGTCCCGTGTATATGCCAAACACATTGCTGTACTAGAGCACAAGCTGTTAAAACAAATTGAGTTACTTAATTTTTACATGTAGCAGCCTGTTTTATCATTTCCTAAGATGCAAATGTTTCATTAATGATGCAGTCTTTCTAAGTGTGCCAAGCTCTGGGCTACTGCAAAAGCAGAGCCTTTGGTTCCCCTGTGGAGACTCTGTAGACAAAAACTCACTCATCTTTCTCTTCCACACTTGCCCCCTCCAATCTCTTCTCCACATAGTAGTCCAGGGGATATTTGAAAGCCATACATCGGATCATGTCACATACCTGCTTTAAGGTCTTTCAATGGCTCCCACTTAGAATAAAGTCCGCCTTTAGGAGTGAGCTCCTGTGTCTCTTTGTCAACATCTCGGGCCTCTCTCTCCCCGTCACTGTGTTCCAGACACACTGGCTTTCTTTCAGTTCAGGTTCAATTCTTCTTTGACCCAAGGTCTTCATACTTGCTGTTCCCTTTGCTCAAAACACACCTCCTCCACTCTGCCATCTCCTGCCCTCCCCCTCTCCCGTCCCTCCAGAATTGCCTAACTCTCTTAAATTTTGCATCTTCAGGGAGACCTCTTCTGTCCACCCTGTAAAAAGTAGGCTCTGGCCCTCCCCGCCCCTCCAGCTGGTCTCCCCTAGAGCTCCTGGCTTGCTTCCCCCATAGCACTGATCCCATTTTGTACTATAATTTTATACACTAGTCTGTGTTTTTGCTTCATGTCTACCCCCCCCCCCATGAGGCTCTAAGCATCTGGAGGGCAGAGAGCACATCAGTTTTGCTCTCCACAATACCACGAGGGCCTCGGGCAGTTCATCGCAGGTAGTAGCTGTTCAATAAATCTATCCAGATGACGTGTGATCCTGGGTAAGTCATGTCCCTACCACGGTGCCTGTCTTCTCCTCTGCAAAATGAGGGTGTGGGCTACATCAGTGTTCTTTCAACCTGTGCGTGGTTATCTATTCCTGGCAGCATGAGACCAACTGTCAACTACTGTTAGCACTGATACTTTCAAAGCAAGAAATAGCATAGAAACCACCAGAAACATAGAAACAATACTTGCCCTCACCACCAGTGATTTCAGAAGGGTAAGTTTTGTTGCACGGCACACTTCTTTCCATATTTATGTGTTTACATGCATTTGTTTACTGGGTCATTGTATAGCGTATACATAGCTCTTCCTGTGGGGCACAGACAAGAAATATCAGAGCCTTCAAAACACTGGAGCCTGGGAAAGGGCTGGACTAAACAAGCTCTGAGATCCCTACACTGGCTCCCAGCCTTGGCCTTCTTGGATCCTTCTTCCCACTCCCCCTTCAC
This sequence comes from Balaenoptera acutorostrata, assembly GCF_949987535.1. Taxonomy (NCBI): domain Eukaryota; kingdom Metazoa; phylum Chordata; class Mammalia; order Artiodactyla; family Balaenopteridae; genus Balaenoptera; species Balaenoptera acutorostrata. The sequence continues at coordinate 154,987,623 of NC_080065.1, forward strand.
CACCTCAGGTGGGCTGGGAGGGTCTTTCTAAATGGGACAGAAGCTCTCTTTGCTGCCAGTGACTGTGAAGAGACTTGAGGCAACGGCCTTGGTCCATGGGAAAGCATGGCCCGGTCAGTCCTGCCTTTGACCACCTCACCAGTGCGGTCTTCCGTGTCCCCAACAGGGAAAAACAAACGCCTTTCTCAACCCTGCTCCTCTCAGGAAAGTCTCCTGAACAAAAGGAAATGGACCAGAAGGCCAGACAAGGAGAAGTAGAAATAAAGTTGATTCTCCATTTTCCTACCACTTGGGGAAGAGCTGAGCTGGACATCACAGTCAGAACCCAGACCTGGGGAGGGGAATCCTTTCCCCAGAGCGTTTCCCCAATGTGGCAGACTGCTCAGGAGTTTACCCTGATAGGAAACGTTAGAGAAAACAGCATGAAACAGGAGATGGAAATAGCAGTGGTGAATTGAAACACTTCTTAACAAAAGGGGTCAGTGGGCATCACCTCTTGCAGGGGCTTGCTGCTTTTCCCAGCATCCCCTCCAGAACCCATACCACCGAGCCCCGTCTACCCTCTGTTCCTCTGCTCTGGCCAGACTGGAGGAGTGGTGGCTAGAACTTTGCTCTAACTGTCCTACAGCCCCGGATGATCACATGACCACCTTTACTCCTGAGGTGGCAGGAAGTGGCAGTCCAACCATGGGTGCGACCGGACCATGTGTCAACAATGCTGTGGATGGGGCCGGATTGCTAATTTGACCATTTTGAAGGTTAAACTTGGTGACCCTTGGCCCCTCATTTCAACTCCTAAAAATAAGCCTTACCCCCAAGTCTGGGCTTTGGCTCCGGTTTCCCGTCTGGAGAATGGGCCAGGGTATTTTTCTGGTTAGAAGGAGATGTGTGGGTCTGAGCATGTGTATATGCCCATGCATGCATGTATATGTATGTTTATATACACATGCATATATGTGTACATATATACGTACCTACATATGTATTTATATACCTATATTACAGGGATTACATACATATATATGAGAGTTGAGACATTACAGCCTAACACTGAATCCTGGGGACCCAGGACTCGCTTTTGCTTTTAGGCTTTTGCACCTCAGATCCCAACCACCCATTTGCCTGTTACCCAGAAAGCTTCACCAAAGGCCATGATTATTCATGAGTTTCGTGGCTCCTGGCTTCCTGAGAGCTTCTCTTGCCAAGTCTGCAGATAACTCAGACTCAGATGATTGGGCCTTTCAAAAGTACAAGAGCCTATTTCACCTCACCCAGCCCTACGGATGGATAGGAACTTAACAGGACGACACTTACTCATTGGATTAATTCAAACGTGCATCCTCCTTTCCTCTTTCTCCCTTGTGCTCGCTTGCTCTCTCTCTCTCTCTCTCTCACACACACACACTCACACACACACACATACACACACATCGCAAAACAGCCTGCTTCAAAGCAGGAGACAGGAGAGGGGTATCTATTTCTGGCCAGCTCCCCGAGGAGGCCTCCCTCAGGGGACTGGTAACTTACACCCCTCCCCTTCTCCGATCCAGCCAAGTCTCTCCCCTCATTAGCCCACCCTGGATCTCAGACCACCCTCTCTGCTCAGCTCCTGGCTGGGATACCCTCCTTTTTCTGGTTTGCTCCCCCTCACCCCCTCACCCCCGTGCCCTAATCAGCCCCTAGCTGAAGCTGTGACTTCAGGAGCCCTGGGGAATGACAGCTCTGATTGCCTTTCAACTGCCTCACTGGCACCCCACGGCACCATAAATAAAGTCCTTCACATCCTTACCTTGTTCCCATCCAGGAGGCCACGCTGACCAGCTGTCCCGATTCGCCTGGGACTGAGGGGTTTCCCAGGATGTGGGACTTTCAGTGCCCAAACTGGGAGAGTCTTAGGCAAAGCAGGATGAGTTGGTCACACTACAGGGGCCTAAAGTCTGGTGTTGCCCCTTGGGCTCCTCTCATGACCTCTAACCTTCTTTCCAGGCCTCCTGAGCCCATGTCTCACTTCTGTCTGGTTTACTGGTTCCTACCTGGCCTTTGATTGGGACACATGAGTTATCAGGGGAGAGAGTGTAAGTCATTCAAGACCACAGACTCTGGAGATAGATGCCTGGGTTTAACTCCTGCCTCCACACAGCTGGGGGCCAATTACATAAATACTCTAGGCCTCAGTTTCCTCATCTGGAAAATGGGCCTATTAATTATACCTACAGTAGCAAATGCTGTTGGGGCCCCACCCAGTTTCCCTTTCCTGTCCCCCAGCGGCTGTAAGGCTTGGCTGCTATTAGTTCAAAGCTGCCCTTGGAATATGGGAGTGGCTCTCCCAGAAATGCAGGAGAAGTTACGCCCCACCCTCTCTGGGAGGAGTGAGCTACAGCTCATGACTGACATGAGAAGAAAGCCCCCTTGCCTCAAGTGAGAGGAGGCCTCGGGTGCCATTCACACGCCAGCACTGCCCGTGGGATCAGGCTGAGGCTGGATGCTTCCTGAAGCCACAGCTTTGCTTGGCTTGCTCCCCGTCCCATCCTGCTTCCCTCACTTAAAGTTCTCTCCTTGAGCACATCCTCATCAAATCACTTGCAAAAGAATCCCTAGCTCAGGATTTGCTCCTCTGGAGCGTGACCCAAGACACCTGCCTTACCAAATTGCTGCAAAGATTAAATGAGATCATGCACATAAAATGCTTAGGTCAGAGCCTGGCACATAATAAGTTCCCATATTGTGGCTGCGCTGTCCTGACCCCTGACCCCGTGACTTAGTCTTGTCCCGTGGAACGGCAGGACTGGCCTCTTCCCCTCGCTGTGGCACCACATTTCCTATCTAATGCCCTTGTGCACGACACACTCGCACGGACACACCCAGGGGTATGCCAAATGCGGGGTATCCCAGCTGTTACACAGTCCCTAAAGTGCTTCAGAATGGAAATGACCTAAAGTAACATAGTTACAGGGGAAATTTCTAATTTCTTAAAAAATAAATTTATTTATTTTTGGCTGCATTGGGTCTTCGTTGCTGCATGCAGGCTTTCTCTAGTTGCGGCGAGCGGGGGCTATTCTTCGTCGCGGTGCGCAGGCTAGGCACGTGGGCTTCAGTAGCTGTGGTGTGCAGGCTCAGTAGTTGTGGCTTGCAGGCTCTAGAGCGCAGGCTCAGTACTTGTGGTGCATGGGCTTCAGTAGTTGTGGCTCGTGGGCTCGAGAGCGCAGGCTCAGTAGTTGTGGCGCACGGGCTTGGCTGCTCCGCGGCATGTGGGATCTTCCCGGACCAGGGATCGAACCTGTGTCCCCTGCATTGGCAGGCGGATTCTTAACCACTGCACCACCAGGGAAGTCCCTGTTCTAATTTTTAAGGTAACTGTTTGGAAGCATCAGTCGCATGATAAGCAGCAAACTTCTCATTGATCCATTGATACAGTTGAGAACTGCTGCCTACATCTCGCCCCCACTGTCCTAGCCCTTCCTGGAGGGAATACGTGCCCCAGCCATCAAGCCGGAGTCTTCTTTAAATCCGCCTCCCAGAGAGATCACAGACGGAAGGGTTCCCCTCTCGTTTTTCACTGGATAGCCCTGTCCAGGCACAAGTTTTCTGCCTGGTGTTTGTGGTTACCCCCGGATGCTCCTGCCTTTGATGTAGGGCACTTCGATTACAACCCCAAAGTTGTAGGACCTTTCCTGTGCACCCAGCATGGCACTGTTAGAAGAGAGACAGAAGAACCACAGAAGAAACAGAAGGATCAATCCCTGTCCTCAAGAAGCTGAGGGCAGGCAGCAGGATCCAAGAATCACCAGATATTGACTGAAAAACAATGGTTAACAAGGTCCGACTTTTCTGAACACTCACTATGCACGAGGTGTTTTGCTAACTGCTTTGCTAACCCTTACAGCTCTTCCATCCTCCTCCTCTTCACTTCCCAGAGGGATATCTGAGACCGTGAGAGATGCGGAGCTCGCCCAGGTGCGCGTCTCACCAGCAAGCGCAGGATTCAGCCCAGGAAGCCCGATTCCGGGCCTACACTCTCAGCTTCTAAGCTCTACTCCTCCGAGCGCAGCCCGACCCCCAGGGGCTTCCAGCCCAGTGGTGGAAAGAAATGTGGGTATAAGGACCAGAATTCTAGCAGAGGGGGAGGTGAGTGAAATATGTTGGGAAACAGGGAGTGACGGGAACGATGTGAGGCACTGACAGCATCATACGGGGCCCAGTTGTGAGACTGAAGCGCTCATGGGAAAAGCGGGGCTCCTTCTCCCTGCCTCTTGTCAGAGGCCAGGCACACCCCCCCCCCCCCCGCCATCCCTGCCAAAACAAGGAAGAATGCTGCGAGAGAGGCCGTCTGTCTGCCGGCGTCCTGGGGACCTGCTCTGTGCCAAATACCCTCCCGAGCAAATATTGATCTATTAACCACAGCTCAAACACTGTGAGTGCAGCGAACATGCCTCGGCAGGGAGGGGGCAGCTGGCCCACTGCCACCTCCCCACAGGGCCCCTGAGCCAGGGCTGGCTGGGGGGCAAGAGACCAGGAGATGCTGAGTTCAGTCCCCCACCGCTGATGGGAAGGTGGCACAGGCAGGCTGGAGATGGAGCGAGAGACTGTTCAGAAAGGGCTCCCTCTGGGGACTGCCATCACCTCCTCCTGCAGGCTTCAGGGATGTGCAGATTAGGCCAGGACCAGGCATCAGGGAGCAAGGAGCTTGAGAGATGTGATAATGATGCCGAAGGTCTATGTGGAGACCCCGCATGGAGTTCTGCTTGGTTACGGATCACAGAGCTCTTATTTATACTGATATACATACAGTAACAAAACCCAGAAATCTGTTTTACCTCCTTCCCTTGTTATTTCCTCCACCATGAAAGGTCAGACTGGAACTTTGTTTCTTAGATTTAAAAGGGAAATATTTCATGAGTTGGATCCGAAAATGCCAGAGCCAGAAGGGATACGACTTCACCCAAACTCTTGTTTCAATGATGAGAAGACCAAGACCCAGGCAGGTAGGTCTGCCCAAGGTCCCAGCCAGCAAATGACAAGCCTGGAATAGGACCCAGGCTTCCAACTCCTGCAGCATGTAACTCATGTAACCCCTGCCGCCCCACCACCGCCAAACACCACTGCCAGTTTCCAGTGGTGGCCAGTGTGTCTTCTCACCTTTGAGTGAGCATAGGAAGGGCTTGGCGGGTGGAGAGATGAGGGGAGGGGGAAGCAGATGGGGTGGAGTGTGCAGGCGCCTCTAGGCATGCGAGACAATCACATGTGAAGAAAGTCGGGCATGCCCAGCTGGTATTTACTAAGGACGTCAGACATGCAGGAACAATCCTAGGAGCCCACTCTTTTTTTTTTAACATCTTTATTGGGGTATAATTGCTTTGCAATGGTGTGTTAGTTTCTGCTGTATAACAAAGTGAATCAGCTATACATATACATATATCCCCATATCCCCTCCCTCTTGAGCCTCCCTCCCACCCTCCCTATCCCACCCCTCTAGGTGGTCACAAAGCACCGAGCTGACCTAGGAGCCCACTCTTACTCACTGGAAGTGCCTGGAGCACTGTATCAAGAATGATTCTGAAGCATCTTCCAGGCTCTATGAGATAGTGTTTTGTGATCTGTTTGTGACGTTGGCCATGGGCAGAGGGGGAGTCTCAACAAATATGCCCGTCATTTGCCATACCTTTCTATATGTATAAGGATAGTGATGATGCTTCAGGCTGTGATCTTTTTTTTTCCCAAGAAACCCTTCTGGGTCTCTCCAAGGAGAAAATGGGCCCCTCCATGCAAAATGCCAAGTTCATAATAGGAGCTTAATAAATACATTCATTGGAAGAAAGGAAGAAAGGGAGGGAGGGAGGGACGGAGGGAGGGAGGGAAAAAGGCTGCAGGCAGGATATCCCTGGCATCTCCTGGAGTTTTACTGCCTTGAAAAACTCCGCTTTCACTCCTGGACTTCTCTTCCCCTTCGCAAGCCTGCTATAGGAAGACCCCGAAGAACTGTTCCATCCACTAGGCACCAAAGTTTACTTAGAAATGCCTGAAGCACTAGAAGGTCTTTGGTAAGAAATTCAGAGCCCATTCATTCCACAGAGACCCTGAAGTTCCCCCTTCCTTCCAAGAGCAAGCCTTCACACAGAGACCACCTCCACCTGGAACTGCAGCAACCACAAAGACCAGAAGGAAGGGAAGAAGGGTGAGGGTGAGGGTGAGGGTGAGGGAAATCAGGAGAGAGATGGGGGCTGTTCTCCCAGGGTTCAGGGAAGATGCTGGTTAAAAGAGGAGAGATCATGTCTGAGGGGTGGGACTAGCTGGAAGAATCATACAAAAGGTAAGGTGAACCATGCTCCTCCCTGAGTCAAAAACTCAGTGGTTCCCCACTGCCTTCTAAGTCAAGTATAAAACCCTTTGCACCAGGCCACCATCCTCCAGCGGCATCCGGTCCTTGAATCTATCCAATCTCCCTTGTGTCATCTTCATGCCTTCTGCAAACTGATCCTCTTGCAACCCCAATTTTTCCCCTTCGCCATGAATTTGACTCATGTTTTTTCCTTCCTGTTTGCTCTTGAATTGCTCAGAATCTGACCCATCCTTAAAGACTCAGCTCAGTGCCACCTACTCCAAGAAGCCTTCACTATTCCCTTGAGTTGCACATTGTCTGTCTGTCTCTTTCTGTCTCTCTGTCTCTTTCTGTCTCTGTCTCTCTCTCACACACACACACACATTCTCTCAAACAGAAATAGACTTAGGTCTACCCCAATTCCATCCCCTCAATCATAGAACTGTACCCAAAGACATTATGCCTGCTATAATGTCAAATAAACAAACAAAAACAAAAAGAAACTAAACAAAAAAAAAAAATCCACCACCACAGAGCTGATTTAAAAATCTTAAACTCCTCCACTCCAACCCTCCTTCCCGTGGAAAAGGTTTTGTCCAGACCACAGAGACATTTAACCATGTTTTTAATAAAGTCAGGTCATGAGTGTGCATAATTCTGTGGTGTGTGCCCATCCATTGCATATTCACTGTGAATGTAAACTAAAACTTAACCAGTTAACTTTATTTATACTCTGGATGGAGACTTCTCTTTTAATAAAACAGAATCTGTTAAGGATTATAAACAAACAGTGTTTTATGAACTAAAACTGCAGTGTACTAGTCACTCAAGGGCAAAAACTAGGCTCTGGGAGGCTCAGCCAGCTATAAATAAAGATGAGGCCCTGCCAGGCATGGGCAGAGTAATTGCTGATCCATAATCAGTCTCTCTTCTCCTCCTTCAGGCGCACAAATCACTTGGGCGTTGGGTCACTGCCCACTGGATTCAGCCCAGAGACAGAGAGAGACGGCAAAGCAGTTCATTAGCTCCAAGACTGAGTGTAAACCGGGACTCATGAAATGTCTAGGTCCTGAGTCAAATGACAGAGCGCTAATCCTCGAAGCCACTGATAAGTCTGATCAAGAGCACCCCGGACTTGAGCCTGTGCTACACTCTCTGGGCCTGGGCCCTAATAAGGGGGTGTCTCTGCTAAACCACTCCGCCCTCTCTGGGAGAACCTGCTCCCACATCCCGACTCCCAGCCCTCAACCATACAGTGGGGGGCTGCCCATCACCCCAGGTCAGATCCTGGGCCGCTGTCGTTAGTCCATATGATGGGCATGTGTGCAAGCAGAGCCAATGAGAGTCCACTTGGGGAGCCGTGCAAATTGAAGCTGGGAGAGGACATCCCTTTCCAGGTTGATCATCCCTTTCCAGGTCTTTGGAGCTTCTAGAGACCATCTTTCTGCTACATGAAGAAAGCCCACCTACAGTGAAAATACTCTGTATGATACTACAATGATAGACGCATGTCATTGTATGTTTGTCCAAACCCACAGAATATGCACCACCGAGAGTGGTGTAATCTAAACTATGGGCTTTGAGTGATTGTGATGTGTCAATATAGTTTCATCGCTTTTAACAAATGCTCGACTCCGGTGGGGAATGTTGATCCTGGGGGGAGCTACGCGTGTGTAGGGGAAGGGGTATATGGGAAATCTTTGCGGCTTCCTTTCAATTTTGCTGTAAACCTAAAACTGCTCTAAAATAATAAAGTCTTGGGAAAGGGAGAAAAAGATAAGAAGAAAGCCCATTTGTCACAGGGAGAATGAAGCTGAGATGCAGAAAGATACAGAGAGGAAAATGCGGATGCGTCCTAAAAGCCACTAAGTCCTCATTTTTGTGTAAGTTGTGTCTGTGCCTCTTTACCCTAAAGCATCCTATCAATACTACTCTTAGTAACTACATCATTTACAGAGCACCTACTAGCTGCCAGACATTGCACTGAGCCATTCAGTACTAATAATGTTGTTACTGTTACTATTTACTGAGAGTTTACAGCTTGCTAAGGGCTTTTGTTGTGTTTTTGGGTTTTTTTGTATGGGAAAACTGAGGTCCATCCTGGGCAGCCTCTGTCTGTTACGTGTGACATGCACCTCTGTGTTCTAGTCCATTGACTGTATTTTCTGTTTTCTTGGCTGCATTGCACGGCTGTTAGGATCTTAGTTCCCCAACCAGGGATTGAACCCGGGCCCTCGGCAGTGAAAGCACAAAGTCCTAACCGCTGGACCGCCAGGGAATTCTCTATTTTCTGTTCTTTGAAGGTGTCTCCCTTGCCCTTGGTTCAGAGCCCTTGTACCTGCTCTTCCTGGGACCAAGATACTCCCTCCCTTCCCCATGGGCTGCTAACCTGAGCTCCTCTCCTTCTGATCTCAGGTCAAAGTCCTTTTCTTGGAGTCCTCTTCCCTGACCACTTTCATGCCCCCGGTTTATGGTCCCATAGCACCCTTTTCTTGCATGGCATGTTTCAGTGCTTCTCATGATGTATTTGGTTTTTGTTTCACTAACGTCCAGCTGGCCCATCTGACTATAAACTCCTGAAGGCATGGGACATGCCTGTGCTCACCACTGCATCCCAAGAGTCTAGCGCAGTGTCTAGAATGCTCTCAACAAACGTTTGATGGAAGATGAGTGAATGAATGAATGTGTGTCCAGGATGACACTGGAATTAAAAGTGCCCCTAACGTGTAAAATCCTAAGGGGTGGGGGTGGGGGTCTGGTCTCGTTGGGAAGCCACACCCATCACCCAAGGGCCCCTGCCAACTGAGCTTGGCCCGGGCCTTCTGGCTGACTTCAATGGCAGGAGAAGGTCCACTGGCCAAGACCTCAAAAGCAAAGGCCCATGAGATGCCAAGTCTTGTAACCTAGCCAGAAAAAGATGGGCTCATCACACACCCGACCCTGTAAGAGCAGAGGCGGTTGTGAACTGGGAAAAGAGAAAACCAAGAAAGAAAATGTCGCCTGCCTGGAACACAAGCTCCTTCCCTCTCTCCTCCTGAATCTGCCAGGGAGCACCTTTTACATCCAGCTGATTATGTTTAACCACGGCTTTTGTCCTCGACTTATAATTACCGCCTTTTAAAACCCAGTCACCAAATTAATTGCCCCTTAATGAAGCAGGGTAGCAATTAAGGGCAGCGAACCTTATGAGGAAGGAGAAACACACGTTTTGTTCGAGGTGTATCGTCAGGAGCCCGGCTTTGGAAGCGTCATCATTACGGTCGTAATTATTTTCCAAGGCTGTGTGACACCTCCCTAGACCCGACTGGAACTGCCAGGCTCTGGAGAAACCCATTGTTCCTTCAGAGTTAATTAGAGTCCAATTTGGAGCTTCCTGTCTCCTGCACTCGAGAGGAAATAAATTTTATCATTGCTCAATGCCCACTAAGGTCCGCTGAGGATAAGTGGCCTTCTCAGGAAAGCCATGGCACTGCACGCCGGCCTCTGCCCTGCCATACTGCTCCTAAGGTAGGAATGTGCAGTTGCTGGAGAAGCCCACAGCTGCAGGCAGAGCCTCAGGACCTCCACTCGGGGCGTCTCTCCACGTAAAAGGAAGCTCATGTGCGTTATTAGCCTTGTAGTAAGGCAGCCGCGAAGTGCTTCACAGCCAAGCGGCCAGGTCACATTGGTTGGGTCCCCTGTCACCCTTTAGCAGAATTAATGCCCTTGATTAGACAGCTGAGAAGCAAAGAGACAGGGATAAACCTGCATACTCTTAGATGGTCTGCCCCTGGCGTCCTCTGGGCTGTGGAATAAGGCTCGGGTCTCAAAGCTGAAGATGAGAATGATAAAAACAGAAACAGTAACAGCTAACACTTAACTGAGGACCTCCTGCATGCCAGGCACTTTGATTCTGACAACAGCTGCACCAGAATGTACCGCGCCTCCATTCTACAGCACAGCAAAGACTCAGGCACAGAGAGACTGAGTCACTCTTCCAAAGGCACACAGCTAAATGGCACAACCAGAACACAGACCCAGGCATTTGCTCCCAACCGCAAAACGTATTCCCTCTCAAGCACAGGCTGGCGGCCCTGTAAAATAACAATGACACAGTGGCTGGCCCACGAGCCTGCTAACTAATGGCAGTTTCCATCCTTAGGACAAGGGGACCTACGGCCCTGAGGGAGCCTGGCGCCCATCAGGATTCCACCAACCGCAGGGCTTTCATCACTTCATTTCCCCTGGTTCTGCTTTGGTGACAGTGGCTTGACGTTCAAGGCCCTCCACGAGCCAGCTGGCCCCAGCCACACTCCTGCCCTTCACATACCCTCCTCTGCCGCCCATCTCAGATCACCCCAGCTCCTCCTGTCTCCCCAGACTCCTGCACAACTTCCTCCGAGAGGGATGCTCTTCCTGCTCGTCTCCACATTTGTAAGTTCTTCCAAACCCAAGCAGTGCACCCCGCTGTCTTACCACACCTTTGCCAAAGACCCAGCTCATGGAAACTTCTTCCTCCTCCAAACAGCTATAGTCCTGAGTTTTTTCAAATTTCACATAAATTTGCCAAGCTGGTATGTAGATATAAATATATGTATTGATACACATATATATATATGTATTGTATTTACTGATTTTTTTACTTACTTTTTTAATGCATGACACTAGAACATTATCTTTTTGTGCAGCAGAATCCCTGAGCTGCCACTTACTAGCTGTGGGACCTTGGGCAAGCTGCTTAGCTTCTTTGTGCCTTAGTTTCCTTGTCTGGAAAATGGGATGACTGTGCCTACCTCAGAGAGTTGTTTGCAGTTAACACAGGGGAACCACTGAACCTAGTGCCTGGCTCAGAGTCAGTGCTCAGTCCATGGCCATTGGCATTATCTGTCACACTGGATTATAGCTCCTTGGGGATGGAACCATGTCTGATGCTCGTGTGCAAGTATGACTTGCAAGCATGTATCTATGTGTGGACAGACAAGTTTGAGAGAACCTGCCCTCTGCACCTTTCTTTCTAACCTTTGCACTTTTTAACCTGGCACCTGTGGGGGTGCCAGGGTGGGAGTATGGAGAGACGTGGAGCCTGCTTCTTCATGGATGGTGTCTGGTCCAGCCTGCGCCACGTGTAGTGTCCCTGGGCCTTGGGTGTCTATGCACTGAAGTCTTCCTGACACTGACTCACCACCCAACTGCAGCCCGGGCAAGCAGAGCTGTGTGCCTTTCCCTCTGCCTCCCTCCATGTCCTCTCTGCCCCCCACAGAGCTGGCACCCTGCATTCCTGAAGCCAAAAGGAAGCCCCTGTACTTCTGGAGAAAGATCCTAAGCTGATACATCCCTGTCTGTTTCTGCAGGTCACAGTGAAACAAGAAGAGATGTGGGTCCGCAGCTTTGGAAGCCAACCATCAGATCTCCTTGCACCCATTGTCTGGTCTCCATTGCTCCTTCCACGCAGCTCCAAGGTCCAGGGACTTCTAGAGCCTTCCAAGCTCTGGTCCACTATTGCTGCTCATGTTCAGGGTCAGGATCGTTCAGGTATGTTTTGATGTTGCTGGAAAACCCCAATGGGTTTTCAAAAATGGAGGCGGCCCCAGCAGCCAGCGCCGGGCCGTATTTAACCAATTTAACTCTGCAAAATGCTCCAACTACACACATGCTTGGGCTGCTGCTCGGCTTCTCTTTTTAAAAGGCCGGAGAGGAAATAAAAAAGAACGATGACAAAATGTCCACATGGGTAGAAAAACAGAATAGCTTGAAAGCTCCAGGGCAGGAACTGACACAATTTAATTAACAATTCGGAATAAACATGTTTGCTGCCTGCCGCTAGCAGAGCTGTTTGTTTGCCTTCACAAAATAATGTTCTTAATAAGTCTGAGTTTAAACCTTCGAGAGAGTAATTAAATGCAACACCTTGACTTGAATTGTTAGGAATGGCCGAGAAGGCATAATATTTTCTTTGCATGTTGTTCGGTGGCTGCTGTCATCTTGCATAAACAGTTCCCGACCTCTGTTATGCACTGTATACAAATCGTCACTAATTGTGACTTGGCACAGGCATCCTATATAAAGTACTTATTTCTTAATAGTCTAATAAACGCTTAACAAGGAAACAGGATGGATGGAGTTTAAATCATGATGGAGTAGAACTGACACGTTTAATTACATCCTGGAAGTCCTAAGTTGCTCTCCAAGGCAGATCAATGATGTTTGTGACAACAGTGGCATTTAAAAAATCAAAATAATCATAATATCTGCCATTTATTGAAAAGCTACTATAATCCCAGACACTGTACTCACTGCATATCTACTATTCACAGAAGTCCTTTAAAGGAATATCAGCATTCCCATTTTATAGAGGAGAAAACTGAGGGTCAGAGAGGTTACATGATCTGCCAAAAGCTAAAACAGCTGGTAGGTGAAGGAAGCTGGGATTTGAAGCCAGATCTCTCTGACTCTGAAGTTCACAACCACCAGCCACCTAGCCTCCTAAAACAAAAGAAACATAGCCTGGGAAATTCCCATCACACGCTAATTGCATGACAAATTAAGAGGAAATGATACTAACAGATTTTATTTGATTGCTTAGAGAAGGGCATTTTGTACTCAATGATTGTTTGGGGGTAAAATCATTGTAAATGCTCTTGTTAGAAAAAGATAGCCTAACCTCACAAAGGAACACAACATGGGCTTTTTTTTCATCATGTGGTAAGACTCCTTTATTAATTCCAGCTCCAAAATTCTGTTCCCGTCATCTGCACTGCAGTCTGGCTTTTCCCTAATGAGGGTTTCTACAACGATTGACTTTTGGCTTTTCAGTCGATCAGTAGAAGACCCAGACTCCAGAGACCTCTGGTGCACCCTCTAGTGGCTATCAGCACAAGCCCAGGAAATCCAAGAAACTGGGACCTGAAAGGGGCTACTATTTAACTATTTTTGCTTGTGCCCATAAAAGTGAAGTGGGGCAAATTGTCTGATATTGCGCAACTTGAAAGACCAGGGGCACAAATAATGTAAGATGATCTTAAAAATCTGGTTATGCCATGGTGTCCCAAACTAGGAAGGTCTTGGGGTACTCCTCTAACAATTAAATTCCAACAGATTCTTTCCTCCTGAGTCAGGAATGAGCAAGGTCAGATGATCTCACTTCAATAGGAATCTGAGCTGTAGGCACAAGGAGTACCACCAGGCACTGGACGGCCACGGCATGCTGGACAGCACTCCCTACTTTAGTTGACTTCTCTGTATGCCGGGGACAGTGCCAGGTACTTTAACTGAGTATCTCATTTCATCCTTGTTTTACCTTCCTGTTTTACAGATGACAAAATTGAGGCTCTGAGAGAGAAAGAAACTTACCCAGAATCACGCAGCCAGTGAGTGGAATTCCAACCCTAGCACTTAGACACCAATACCAGGCTCTTCTCCATTACAGTTTGATTTGCAATCAGATATTGCAAATATTCCTTATACAAGCAACAGATAAACAAATAATTGGTTTCTGTTTTTTAAAGTCTTCTGCAAGTTGGTATGGGCTTTTCTGATTTTTCCCCTCATATCCTGCTATATTCAAGCTCTCGAAGTTACTCACTACACCAGACACTCCACAGCTGAGATAAACATCAGGGCCCCTTGCCTTGTGTGCCTGCCCTTATGATCTGGCCCAGGCAAGCCTGCAAATGGCTAATGAGGTTAAATATAAAGTAAGATAAAGCTGTGAGGCTGTGCAGGGTCTCAGGGACTAGCAGATGACACTTGGGCCTAAACAGTGGTCTAAATAAGGAAAGAAAAATGGTCTCTGTTCCAGGCTGGGATCAAGGAACAATTTCCCATCCACCTGATGAACACACATACATGTACACACACACACACACACCTCATTCTCTCTCTCTCATACACACACTTACTTTTTCTCACCTACACACACCTATGTCACGTCACATAGGGACGTAAAGATTTTGGGTGGAGTAGCCACTGTCACCTCTTTGTCTTAAGGAGGTACCAGGATATAGAAGGTGAGAGGTCTGGCCTGGGAATCAGATAACCTGACTTCTGTTCTTGGGCATTACTAAAGCAATGTGACCCTGAACAAGACCTTGAACAAGAGTTCCCATCTGAATAAGAGGGGACCTATCTACCCATCTCCAAAGGACATAGGGATGTAGAGCAGCTTCCAGATATCACTCTGTAAATTACCTGTCATTCTTAAAGGACTCCCTTTGCACGTGGCTTTGGGAATCAGCAATTTGAACTCATGCCAGAGATGCTGGAAACATCTACTGAAATTGAGTCCCCAGCAGTTTGGAGAAAGCAAAACTCAAACCTTTATTTCCCCCACTAGAGAGGACCCGTAAGCATTTTGCAGCTGGACTTCTGGATGTGAGGGGTCCAGCAGCAGAAGAAACCCCAGCAACAGATCTTGGGACATGGGAGGCAGGTGGCAGGCCAGGAATTAGGGCAGGGCGTGAGGGAGAAAAGCTAAGTGTAAGAGACACTGGGATCAATGTTTTCAACGGAATCAGCAATCCGGCCCCCCCCCCCGCCCCACTGCTTCCCATTGAGCCAGAGGCTCCTGGCCTGCCCACGGCCATCTCTCTCAGCACAGTAGGTGGCCATTTCATTAAATGCACAATTTGCGGCCTTCCCTGCCTGGGAGTGTGTTCCCTCCGCTGTGCATGGCCCTACTTCTCCCTTTATTGGGATCAAACCTCCTGCCCTCATTTCTGAGACTTCCCTGAGCTCCCTCCACTGCACTATGGGGCCCGGTTCTAACGGCCCAATTCCACTGAAGATGCAGCACTCACTCCAAAGAGCTATCTCGCTTTAAAAGTCAGTCTGGAATAACAGCTTTGGTGGGAGGAAAATGAATGCTGGGACAACCCTCCAGTCAGGACCCAAATGAGCTTCCTCTGCAGAGTATAGCGCGTGCTGTTATCTGAGGAATGTTGTTAGCACGGGCAGAAGGGGGGCTGGCCAGGATTTCACTTGGCATCAGTGTCATACTTCTTGGGAACTTATTTAGTCAGATGACAAGGTCATTTGCTACTAACTTCTTGCAGGTCCCAATTAAGAGCAAGCCAGAGAGCCCAGGGTAAGGTACTCACATCTGATCCTTCTACCTCCGAAGGGCTTGTGGGCACGTGGCTCTGTGGTCAGGAAAAAGATGAGAACGAGGCCGGAGAGCAAGGTGGTTAAGGGTATGGGCTTGGGAGCTGCCCAGGTCTGGGTTCAAAACCCACCCCTGGTGCTTTCAAGCTTAGTGACCCTGTTCAATCTTCCTGTGCCTTAGTTCTCCTTTCTATAAAATGGGGATAATCAGAGCCTCCCTCAGGGTGTTGCTGGAAGAGCAAAGGAGATAAAAACATATACAACACTTGGCGCAAGGTGAGATCTCAATACTCGTCGTTGCCATTGTCATCATCACCATCATCATTACTGAAAGGTCAGCACAACACAGTAACATCGGACTGCGGGAGGCCCTGGGATGGAGGTATAAAGAGGCCCAGGTTTGAAGTCGGGGGCCTTGGCTGGAATGCCTGCTCTGTAACTTACAGCACATTTCCAGCGCACGTTCATGTCAATTGGGCAAATTCAAGTACGTGCATTTGTTACAAGAGAGGAAGTCAACAGCTGAAATAGCTACCTGTCCCACCGCTCAGAAGGCAATGCCCCCGGAGGCGGGAGCACGGAAGGGGAGACTCAAACCTGCCGCTGCCTCAGGTGTCTCAGCTCCTCCACGCTCCTATGTGTGCATCTCAGCAGGCTGAGAACTAAGAAACTCTCCTTTTTCATAAAACATGTCCTCAAAACGCAAGTCAACTACTTCAGCTGGCATTCCACTCAAGAAACTGATCTCTTCCAACCTTGGAGGGTAAACTGGGTGGACACAGCTCTTAGGGTACGGGGGGTGATTTGTGTTATTTTTCAGGGTCATTTTGACTAGACATCATTTTTTGGCCTCATGTGCTGAGTGTAGGGGCTGAGGGTCTCCTGCCGAGCTGTGAGGACATAGGACATGAACCTCAAGATCCTCATCAGAAGACTAAGGGGGGCAACAGGCTTGACCAGTGGATCCGGTGCTGCCAGTGACATCAACTCTGTCCACGTGTTTTGTAAACCACATTCACAAACACAGGGAGTAATGATCTCCTACCCTGACACTGTCGGTGTCCCAGTCCCAGGCTAAATGGGTGGGGGGCTGCTGTGATTACAGCCATCCCCTGCATGCCATATTCCCAGGGCTTAACAACAGGGGCTCCTCCTCCAACTCCAGGGAGCAGCTAGGGGGCTTCCCCCAATTAGGTATTCGCCTGCTTTAGCTATGAGCCACTCGCAGCTCATGGTCTCCATAAAGGTGGCACTTTCCCTTTTTCAGGTTAAAAGCATTCTAAAAATACCTTCAGAAGGCTCTGAGGTCCCACAGCCTTCCCTGCTCTGATTTTAATCCAGTTCACATCTCCTATGGCGTGTGTGTGGATAAGACATCATTTTTCCTCATGTGGGCCGGGTTCCTGAACTCACAGCTGAAGACTGACAAGTTGCTTCAATTCAAGTCCATGGCCCACCCCTTGCTCCACTTGGGCCCAGAAGAGAGCAGGAAGACTCCCTGACCCCACTGTGACTGATAGCAAGTTTCCAGTCTTTGGCAAATGGACAAACAACGGTTTTTCTCTCCCTGAACAACCCCTGAAGTCCAAAAACCTTACATCCAGCTTCCAGACTTCACAAAGCAATGGAAATTATATTGGGCAATTTACAGGTCGCTTTGTAGAAGGCCCATTCTCTCAACAGATACTGTATCCTGTAAACTGTGGCAGAGACAGTGTTTCATTTGAGTGAGTGTCTAGGTGGTATTGCAACACCCCTGCTGTTTTCCTATCTCCACTAACAGACTGTCAGACAACATTCAGATACTTGGCATTTTTTTTTTTTTTTTTTTTTGGAAATGCCCAGGCCTGGGTTTTCTCTTTGGCTCCAGGACAGGCTGTGTCAGGCACAGCCTGCTCGCACTCTGCCTGGGGGCTGGTCCTGAATCAATACTAGGAGTTAATTATCACGTGGGCAGAGAGGATCTTGGGATCTCTGCCTCACAGTTTGGGATGCCCCATCATCAACACAGCATTGACTCTGGCTCTAAGCCTGGCCTGTTAGCTCAACTTTTGCCTTTGGTCTCCACCTTGGACCCTGCTTCTGGCTATTGGTTCCAGATGTTTTCCTTCGGCCTGAGCCTATCAAGGTGAACTACGTGGCACCAGAGTCTCTCCACTTGCAGGTGTTACCTCTAAACTCTACCCACCCAGCTGAAACCTTGACAAGGGCCCCTGATGCTGCCAGCCTTTCCAGATCTCTAGGGAACACTGACTCCTGATTCCCCATCACTGAGTTCTGCTCCCATCACTCCTAATTACCTCCCCATGCTGACAGCTCTTTGGCATGACCTACGTTACCTACACGGCCATACTCTCCACTTCCTAGGGTCTGCCTCCTGCCATCACCTCCAGCTCAGCTGAGCCCGACTCTGCCCCTTCTGCAGAGTCCTAGGGTGCTAGGTCCAGCCCCTGCCTGCCTGTCTCATCTCACTGCTGGGAGTGAGGTCATGTCCAGGTGAGAGAGAATGCACAGGCTCCAAGGTTAGACTGCTGGCTTCAAATCCCAGCCCCAGAGCATCGCTGGCTGGGCAACCTTGAACATGTTCCTCAGTCACCCTGTGCCTTACTTTCCTCATTGTAAAGTCAAGATAGCCTTATAGAGTTGTCGAGGGAGTTAAATCTGATAGTGATTATAAAGGATAGCATGGTGCTTGGTAACTTTTAAGTGCAAAATAAACAGTAGCGGGCTTCCCTGGTGGCACGGTGGTTAAGAATCCGCCTGCCAATGCAGGAGACATGGGTTTGAGCCCTGGGCTGGGAAGATCCCACATGCTGCAGAGCAACTAAGCCCGTGCACCACAGCTACTGAGCCTGCGCTCTAGAGCCCGCAAGCCACAACTACTGAGCCCACATGCCACAACTACTGAAGCCCGCACACCTAGAGCCTGTGCTCCGCAACAAGAGAAGCCACCAAAATGAGAAGCCCGCGCACTGCAATGAAGAGTAGCTCCCGCTTGCTGCAACTAGAGAAAGCCCGCACGCAGCAACAAAGACCCAACAGAGCCAAAAATAAATAAAATAAATTTATTAAAAAAAAAAAACGGTAGCTATTGTGTTAATTACGTGGTGTTGACATTCAGGAATTCTAAAATTTATCTTGAAATCTGGAGCAAACTGAGAATGAGGATTAGAGAACATGAGCATGATTTGTGGGAACGTTCCTTTTGAACATGTAAGCTCATCAAGGCCTTTCCAAATTAACCTTCAAAGCAATCCCACACCAAGCCATCTTTTGGCCATATCTCATGGCAAAAAGAATGCTTTACTTAGGAACCTTAACAGAGGATCAGCTCTAAGAATCAAACAGGTTGAGAAACTAAAAACGTTTGACCTACCAGCTTCACCAAGACCTGGTTAAAGTTAACTAAAACAAGCAGCTGCAGTTTTTAGTAGCCTAGTGTCAGCGGCTGGTGTTTGAGCTGATCAGCCCTGTGTCTGTGAGTCAGATAAGGACCAGTTTACAAAGCACATCCACATATTTGGCTCGACAAAAGGACAATGTGCTCGAGTCTTCCCTATCAACGCGGTCAGCTTTCGGAGGTTGCATTCCTACTCAGACAAAGCGAGACTGTTCCAAGCACTGTCAACACCTCGGTGTCTGCAGCTGATAGCATCAGAGCCGTACTCCTGGCTCAAGTCACGTTTACATGATGCCACACCACGAACAATTTGGATCTGAAATTAATTTATTGAAAACCCCAATTCCCCACAAGCTGCTAGAAGTATAAACCTTTTCTCCTAGGTAAAATCAAATCACAGGAGCAAATGGTTCCTAAGTGAGCAGAGATCTGAATTCTAATGTGGATACAGGGCTACAACTGAGAGAAGACAAGAAGAGGATATAAACCTTGGTCTGCACAGCAGAGGAATGAGCCTGCACCGCTGTGTAACCTGGGGGACTTGACTCTTTGGAAGAAACCTAAGGCAGAGTCTTGGGACTTTTCCTTTCCTTCAGATAAGGGTTTACAGGGGACATGGATCTGACTAAGATATCACTCCTCAATTCCCCAAGTGACAGATGCAAGTTGGGGCTGCCTTTTTTGAAGGCACAGAGGAGGGCACAGATAGGGGGAGAGTTTGCTTGTGCACCTTTGGTTAGAAGGACCATTTTCTCTTCAAAGTTGTGAAATGCTGAACCTTGTCTAAAGCAGCACTTCCTATAAGATGTCTCCCCAGGACAGTAGTCTCCAGCAATGCTCCATCATAAAAGGGATCCATGACTGGGTAAATGTGGGAAACACTGCAGATTTTACAATGCACGTCAGCACATTAAACGTTCTTAGAAGTCCCACAAGAAAGAAAGGTATTTCACTTATTTTAACCTAGAATTTCTCAAATGTTTTCGGCCACAGCACTTTTTAATTTACTAGCCTATAGAAGCTTCAGGAAACACTCTGGGAAATGGCAGGTTTATTATTATAAGCTGCCCAGTTCATTCTTCTGACTGCTAAAGAGAGAAACAATGACTCTCATCCCAGCTCGTTCCCTCCTCGCAAAGAGTGAGTAATCAACATGACGGTAAAGGGAACACTTTGAAAACATGGTTTCCTCTAAGACAGCTGTCCTGCAGACAGCCATAAAGCACACGTGTACATATGCACACACACACACAGACCAGGCAACATCTCATTTAATGGCCCTTAAGACCTGAACTGAGGACACCCTGATTGATTCCCACCCCCAAAGGCTTCTCTGACAAGTGTCCTGCTCAGCCTGTCAACAGTCTTCCTGCCCCAGCAACCTGGTCCTGGGATCAGCAGGAGGTGGGGCATCCCCAGGCTGTGGAGGTGGGAAGGCCCAACTGTACCCCTTCTCTGTCCTGCCCTGGGCTGTCTCCTCTCCTTGAGGGCAGCTGTCCATCATGAGTTCAGTGGAAAGCATCTTCCATCACTTTTCTAATGGGCACCAGGCAAAATCTTTAAGAATGATCGCTAGGGGATTTAGAGGTGGATTTATAAATGAACAAACCATGGGTCAGGTCAACTGGCTCAGATCTGTGTTGTCAGAACCATTGAGGTCCCTGATGAGATGCTTAAAAAGCCATCTTAGTGGACTTCCACTTCTGGGAAGGTGGAGTAGATAGTTTTCCTTATTTCTCCCACTGAGTTCAATTTAAAGCCCTCAACATAATACGAAACAAATATCAGAAGATTCTAAAAGGTGGGGAGAAGAAGGCAGTCTGGCTAGGGAACTGGAAGCCAAGGAATGACATGATGGTGAGTTCCTTAGGTTTTCTTTTTGCCTCCCCTATCCCAGACCTGGTACTGGTAAAGCCAGCAACCCCAAGATATCAATGGGCACAGACCGAAAAAGCCTGCTACCCTAGTCAAAGGAGTAGAAAAGAGGCAGCCTAGCTAGCAGAAAACTTCTAGACAATAACTGCTCTACTCTAGCCATGTTTGTGGCTTCATCTCCACCAGCACTGGCTGAGTGAGGAACCTAGACTTCTGCCCACATCAGCCTGACAAGGCATCCCAACCCCTTGCTGAGGCAGTATCAGAGAAGGCCAAGTTATCTCTGCTGAATGGTAATGAAATCCCTCCCCACAATGTCAGTGGAGATCACGTGGGAGGCCTGGTCTTCTAGACTCACCTGATGACAGGTAACAAGATGGCTCTTCCTAATGCTAACCACTGGGGTGGTGTCAGGGAAGTCCTAGGGAAGGTCTGTACTTTCACCACTGCCCAGAGATAATGAGGCCAACTTTACCCCCCTATGGTGTTGGGGAAGCCATGTGGGGAGTAGTAACAAGTTACTCTTGCTCTCCCAGCCAGGTGGTATCAACAGAAGCCTGGGGGAGTGGAATTCCCACTTCCATCCAGCCATAACAAGGAGCCCTCTCCCCCAGGTATCAATAACGAATCAGGACTTCCACCCCCTCTGGAAGTAACAAGGCGATGTTACCCCCTTCCACTGTCAGAGCAGGGTCAGGAGCCAGATAAAACAGAAGACTTAAATAAGATCCAGAGTTCCATTACATAATACCCCAAATGTTCAGTTTCAATAGAAAAACTACCCATTGTACCATGAACAAGGAAAGCCACAACTTAAATTTGAAATGACAATCAAAAGGTGCCAACACTGATGTGGATTTTTCAAGCAGCCATCATAAAAATGCTTCCATGAGCAATAAAGAATATGCTTGTGTATACAAATGCAAACCTAGAAAGTCTCAGCAAAGAGACTGAAAATGAAAGAAGAACCTAATGGAAATTTCAGAACTGAAAAATACAATAATCAAAATTTAAAAACTCAATGGGTGGGCTCCACAGCAGAATGGAATGAACAGAGGAAAGACTAAGTAAGCTTGAGGATAGGCCTGTAGAAATGACTTAATCTGAACAACAGAGAGAAAATACACTGAAAAGAAATGGACAATGCCTCAGAGATCTAACATTTGTGTCACTGGGAGACCCAAAAGAAGAAAAGACAACAGGACTGTACTTGAGGAAATAGCAGCTGAAAACATCCCAAATTTGGAAAAAGACATAAACCCACAGATTCAAGAAGGTGAGCAGACTCAAACAGGATAAACCCAAAGAAACCTGTGCATCAACAGTCAAACTTCTGAAAACTAAAAACAAAACAAAACGAACAAACAAAAAAACCCTGAAAGCAGTGAGCAAGAAACACCACCTTACCTATAGGGAAAAACAATTCAAATGACAGCAGATTTCTCATCAGAAACCATGAAGTCCAAAAGGAAATGGAATAAATTTATTCAAGGGCTGAAAAAAAAGCACTAATGATCCCAAATTCTATACAGCAAAAACATCCTTCAGAATGAAGGGAAAATCAAAACATTCTCAGATGAGAGACAACAAAGAGAATTTGTCACCAGTAGCCTAAAAAATGGTTAAAAGAAATTCTCTAAATAGAAATCAACATCAGAAAAGAGAAAGAATAATGGGGAAGGTAAAAATATGAGTAAATTTATTTTCTTCTCCTCTTAAGCTCTCTAAATTATGTTTGTGGCTGAAGCAAAAATTATAATACTGCCTGGTGTGGTTCTTAATGTACAGAGAGGAAATATTTAAGACAATTATATTTTAAATTGTGTAGAGTAAAGGGACATAAATGGAGGTAAGGTTTCTATACTTCACTCGAACTGGTAAATTGTCAAAACCAGTGATAAGAATGTGGGAAGTACATATAACATAATACCTAGAGTAACTACTAAAAACGCCATCCTAAAGAGACATTGGAAAAACACTAAAAATGAATCAAATGGAATTCTTTTAAAATGATTGTGTAACCCACAGAAAGACTCAGGAAAACAGAAACAAAAACCAGAACAAACAGAAAACAGAACATAAAATGGCAGACTTAACATACCAATAATTACACTAAATGTAAATGGTCTAAATATACCAATTAAAAGACAGAGATTTATGGATTTTTTTTTTAAAGCATGATTCAACGATATGCTAATATGATGAGTGAAAAATTGTTATGTGGCTACTTTCCTTAAAAGGCAGCTGGCACATGTCCCTTTGCCTTCTTGGGTTTTCCTCCATTCTGCTTCTTGGAAAATGTATGCTATGGCTGCCACACCAACTTAAGACTATTAGGGAAAGGCCACAACATAGTGATAATGGAAGAAAAAGCTAGAGCAACTGGCTCTCTGAATACGTGTTAGAGCAGAGCTGCTGTGCCAACTCTGGACTTCCCCTCCATGGATTCTTAGTTCAGAGAAAAAGAAATCTCTACTCTGTTTAAACCCTGTTACTGCATGGTTTTCTATTCCTTGCAGTTGAACATAATCCTCACCGATACCAAAGAGTTATACTTACTGAGAGCTAGTATAGGTCTAACACTGTGCCAAGCCCTTCACAGAGATTATTCTAATGAACTGAGGAGGAAGGTACTATTTACTCTTTTCCTTATTTTATAATGCTGAGGAAACTACTGCTCAGAGAAGTTAAGCCACTTGCCCAAGGTCACACATCTCATCTGCCCAGTGCAAACTTGTTTAGTCTAACTCTAGGGCTTGGGTTGTTAACCTCAAGAGTGTACTGTGAAACCTCCTCCCCCCAAAAGAGGCTTGGCTGAAAGGCTTCCTTCCATAATCACACAAAACCATGATGAGCTCAGAGAAAGCTTGTATTCATCAGGCATTTCTGAAATGTTGACTGAGATTCTTTTTGAATCCATTATCCTCTCGGACATAATCAATCTATTAATCAATCAGCCCTCATTCATTCAACAAACATTTTTAAGGGCTTAATGGTGCCAGGTCTTGAGATAAGCCAGGGGAATGAATCAAGTGACACAAACCTATTCCTCCAGGGGTCCTCATTATGGCACTGAGTTCATTTACTCTGAAAGTTGATTTTTCCATATCTCATTGCTCAGCTCCAAGCCTAAGATGTCAAACAAGCAGACTACAGGGGTTCACTGGTGAAGTCAGTTCTCCCAGAAGCCCCGCTGTTCCATTCCATCTATACTTTGAGGATTCTGGTCCGTTTTTCCCTTTTATGTCTCTAACATGGCAATGGAGACTTTGATGTCTCACCTTGCAGAGAGGAGAAGAAAGGGCAGAAATGCCTCAGAGATGGTGGCCAAAAAAGCTTTGAGATCATGCCAAGCCCCAGCAGCATGGCTTGATCTTTCCTCTATGTTCCCTGGAATGAAAAGTAGATTTTTCTAGCTTCCCTCTCACTCCCACGTCCCCACCCAGCTCTCGGCTCCTGGTAGTGCCAGCACTCACATCCAGGGATAACAGTCAAAATCGCCTCCTTCTTCTTTGACAATAAAATACAGCAACCATTTGGCATCCCAGCAGTGCCCCAGTCTCCTGACCCCTGGCTGGGTCCCAGGGGATTTGTGGTCGGCTGCTAATCAGAGCCCTGGCCATAGCCATTTCCCATGACATAGCTGGAATTCTCCCACTCCCTGCCCTCTCGGCTTCAGTTACCCAGCCAGGCTGAAACTATTTGCTCCCCTCCCACCCTGTCCATCACTGACCCTTCCTCAGGCCGCGCCTCTGCACCCGCCCACTGGCCAGACTCCTGAGGCCCTCAGCGGGGGAGCTGCAAACCTCTCTCCACTTTTATTACTGACCCGCAGCCCACCTCCTACACTCCTTCAGCCCACAAGGCTTCTTTTAAGCACCCCCCTCTTGAGCAATGATAAACCTCCGTGCCAGGGAAGTTTAAAGAGAAATAGCCACTCCCGACCGACCAAACTGATATCAAGGAGGGAGGTCAAGTGTGTGATTTTCAAGCTGTGGTCATGAAACGGTTGTCTTTTCTTTGTCATTTCTGGTTAATATGCCTACAAACTAGAAAACCAGTCTCTCTGCCCTTTTGGAGGGCTCAGTCTTAGCCTACCTGGGAACGGGAAGGAATGTCTGCCAACCACAGGGCAGGTACCGTACACTGTGTAGCACTGAGTGCATGGATTCAGGAGCCAGGCTGGCGGGGTTGTAGCCCAGCTCCTCAGACTTAGTAGCTAGGGGACCTTGGGCAAGTCTCTGGGCCTCAGTCACCTCTCTGGACAATGAAGAAAATGAGGGCCACCTCCTAGGCATGTCATGGGCATTAAATGAATTCATATTTATAAAGGATAGGAAGAGTCATATCTGCTTTTAGTAAAGAAATACTACACGTATATGTGATATTCATTTTCATAACAGCTTGATGAGGTTATTATCCTCTCTTTAGAGAAAACTCCATTGGATGTCACAGAGTTGTAGAAACTTGCCTGTGGTCAGACAGTAAGTGGCAGAGCTGGGACTTGAACTTGGGTTGTACTTCCTGTTATGACAGTGGTTCTTAGAAGCAAGGTCCCAGACCACCTAGGAGTTTGGTAGAAATGCAAATTATCGGGTCCCACCCAGACCTCCTCCTGACTCAGGATCTCTAGGGGTGGGTCCAAAGATGTTGCAACCAGTCCTCCGGGAGGGCATGATACCAGAAGGTTAAGATGCACTATCACCACGTTCCCCTCACAGCAGGAGCAGGGTCTCCCTTGTCACCTGGTAATTGGTACAAAGTAAACACAAGCTGTACACACCTCTTAAACAACACACGAAAACACAGGTCTTCTCTGTGCAAAGTGTTGTGCTAGATGCCATGAGGACACAAAGAAATGTGAGCTTCCTGCCTGCACATACTTCCCTAATTATCAAGCTCAGATAAACACGTGCACGACGTTAGCCAATAGCATAGACCACACTAGGAGTCAAAAGCATCAGCATTCAGAGAGGTTGCAGGCAGTCAAACAGAGCTGGGTGCAAATCCTGGCCTCCATTCTCATGAGCTGGGACTTCAATGAAGTCACGTGACTTTGCTGTGCCCGGCTTCCCTACCCTCCTCATGGGGCTGCTCTAAGGATGAAATGAAATTAAGGCAACCATCTTGTATGGTGCCTGGCACACAGTACAGGGCTCAGTTACTACATGGCTGGAGACGTTAAGATCTGTCACCAGATGATACGGGTTTCACTGCCAAATCATGACAGAAAGGTAAGGTGGGGGGGATGGCATTGAGGGAGGAAGACTTACAGAGAATGGGGACTTGAGCCTGATTTCAAGCAGGGTGAAAATCTCACAGATGAACACAAGGGAAAAGAAGGAAATGGTATCATTGAGTATTAAAAAGGGAAATTAAAAGGCATACCACGCTAAGAGTCAGTAGGCCAAATCACTCTTATTTGCATGACTTTCACCTTGAGCGTGCAGACTCAAACACAGGAAACCCAAATTGTACTCAAGATCCCAGAATATCACGGCCCCAGACACAGGCTTTCTGAGCCAGGCCTTGTTTAATCACCAGGGGTTTAGGAAGGGGTCTGCAGATATCCCTATGGCTGCTCCTTTTAATCTGGACATTCTCTGGAGGAACATCTAAAATACAACTTAATATAATATAACTTAACATAATATAATAATATAACTTAATATAATATAATGCTGAGAAAAGTAACTGAAAAAAATTGAAATTCCGATTCTTCTACATTTCCTCGCTATTCTGGAGGCCTAAACCTTCATAAAAGTGATTAGACAGGCAGCGTGGGCTATTAGCTCAAAGCAAGGGCAAAAAGTCTGGAAGCTTCATTCTACCTTTGCCTGGGGCATACATGGAAATACTAAAGATGTCCAGGAACAATCTCCTGGACCACAGAAGGATGGGTGGCACGTTCACTCCCATCCCCTCCCAATCTTGTGACTTGCAGGCTAGTTTCCCTATCAAACTCACCAAGGGAAACTCCTCAGACTTGTGCCCAGTTGGTTCCTTTGGGGCCTGGGCAGAGGTGGGGCTTGTGGGCCCAGTGAGGGAAGCTCGGGGGAGGAGAGCAGAGTGTAACCGGAAGACCATGGGAGATGGGCACTGGGCCCATCTCAGGATGAGCTCGGACAGCACCCAACGGCCCTCCAACCCTCAGCCCAGTGATTTATGTTCCGGGAGGATTTTAGCAAATCAAGACGTTTTGGCTGCTCCTTTTCAAAGCCAGGGTAAGGCAACCCAAGACATCTCAACATGACCACATTTTTGAAAGTCTAGTCTATTGTTTTTAGAATTTCCCTTGAAGGCCCTCTAAGTACCACCCTCAGACTCCCCACCAAGACCAGTAAACACAAGTCAATGGGAGGGAAAATGTGATCTGAAATATTTCCTGCTCATTGACTTCCCTTGGAGAAAGCTTTGCTTCCAAAGGTCCCACTCTAGAAGCTGGGGGCGGGGGCTCAGCACCGCAGAATCTTTTCCCGAAGAAGCAGCAGAGTCTGTGGTTCCCTTCTGCTTGATCGTTTTAGTACAAACGATCTCTGTGGCTTCAGGGTGTGCTTCCACTCTGGGTGGGATGGTGAAGGGACTGATTGTCTGCTACATTACTCACCCCAAAGTATATGCCACTGGGGGCAAACTTGGCTTCTGCATTTTCCCTTTTTCTCTGGGCTGTGCTCTCATCTCCCATGAGTCAGCCTTTTCCTGGGCTGTACCCAGCCAGACCCTCCAGGCCCTGGCTCTGCTGGATCAAGAGCAGTTGTTTGGGTTGGGGGCAGTGACCGTGCCCTTTCCTGCTGGTATGTGGAGCTATTGTTCTCTGAGCCCAGGGCCGCTTTTATCCCTGGCATTCCTACAATCAGGATTAGCAGATCTGTGCCTGTCTCACTGGGTTGCTTTCTACTTCGCTTAACTGCAAGCCAACCACAGACCCTGTCCCCTAGTTTCTCATGCACGGTTGGCCACCCCAAACTGGCACCCCCAAGCCCTCACATACGGACCAAGGTGGGGGTCAGGCAAGCCGCAACGATGTTGCACCACAGGACACCTAGGGTCAGCCCCACAGGGCACTCGCTGTTGTGCCTCTCAGGGCCAGTCACAGACCCAGCTGCACCGTGGTTTTCCCACCTCTAACAGTAGTGACAACTAATGTCCTCCTGGGCCTGAGGGACGACTCAGGGAGGCAACATGCAAATGCAAAGCAACTGCAGAACACCTGGCACATAGTAACTGCTCAAGAAACGCTAGATCCCTTTGCCCTTTCTAAGCTAGATGGGCAGCTGGGAGCACCTGCCTTACCTACCCCACAGGGCTGTTGGAAGGAATAAGTAATGCAAAATATGTAAAAGCATGAAAAACCTCCAAAGGGCTACACGTATAAGGGAACATTATTATGATTCATGTATGTGTGATGAGTCTTTGTTTGAGTTCAGAGAGGTCCTATTGCACAGTGTCTGCCAACAGATCAGAGGAAGTTCTGTGGCCTTCCTTTTTGCACATCTTGAAAACGACGTTTCTGAAAGCCACAAATAGGGGGCGTGGCAGCAGCTCCATTGCTTCATCTGCTAAATATAAAAATAGCTAACATTTACTGAGCACATACTATGTGTGAGGCACTACTCTAAGTGCTTTACGCATGTTAAGATTACATTTCATCCACACAACCCCATCCATTCACTCATTCATTCACTCAATCACTGGTGCTCTTCCCCCAGACATCCACACGGCTCTCTCTCACCTTCTTCCAGTCACTACTCAAATGTCACCTTCCCAGCAAGGGCTCCTCTGACCACCTTATCTAACATTCACCTTGCCACCTGCAAGCATCTTTGCTGTGTAACTGTTCTCCTTAGCATGTATCATTATCCAACGGACCAGTTGTTTTATTTGTTAAACTTGCTTATCTTGTGCATCCCTCACTAGAATACGAGCCCCCTGAGGGCTCACATTTTGCTCTGTTTCATTCCCAGCTACGTCCCCAGCACCTGGAACAGAATAGAGTCTGAGTGTCTAGCTCAGAGTGGATGTTCAATGGACATTTGTCAACCTAATGAAATATATATATATTTATATATAATATATATATATATTCTTTTTTAGATTCTTTTCTATTATAGATTATTACAAGGTATTGAATATAGTGCTATACAGTAGGACCTTGTTGTTTATCTATTTTATATATAGTAGTATGTATTTGTTAATCCCGTACCCCTAATGTATCCCTTCCCCTTCTCCCCTTTGGTAACCATAAGTTTGTTTTCTTGAGGTAGGTAGTACTAGCATCATCATGCCTGTCTCACAGATAAAGAAACTGAGGCACAGGGAGGTTAAGTAATTTGCCCAAGGTCACACAGTAAAGATCAAAGCCAGGTTTGGACTCCAGAAACCACGCTCTATATTCTTTCACCTTTTGATCTAAGCTTTGCGTCTGCACTAACACTACCATTTTTTATCCTCTTCCTCCTCCTTCTCCTCCTCTTCTGGGGTCACTGCTTTTGAGTCTAGCTTGCTTCTCCATGGAGACCAATGACTCCCCCAAAGGACTTGTTCATGCTGAGATACAGACTCACTTGCCGACACATGTTCTTAATGAGAAAACTGCTGCCTGGTAAATGATTCACTCAGCATATTCATGCTCAGATGCTTCATTTAGCAGTGGACACATCAAGGTACACGATAGCAGTATTATTGCTGGCAGCACCGTGGAGATCTTCTTGAGCAACAGGGCCGGGATATAAGGTGGCAGAACTAGCCTGGGTCCTAGAGCCACACACAGCTCAGTCTGAACCCTAGTGAGACCTTATTACAATGTAGCTGTGGGATCTTGGTCAAGTCAGTTCACCCCTCCTGGCAGTAAACACTTAACCAAGGGCTGGAAACATGGTAGGTGCTCCATGAACGTTATTTCCATGCCTCCCTCTGACCCCCAGCACAATATCGCCTCCCCTAATGCTACGGGTCTCATCTTTTCCAGTTTCTGCTTTATTTCACAACCAGCACTGAAAGTTCAGGTGAGAGAAACTCAGGAACGGTAGAAATGAGAAAAATGACACTTCCTATCCAGAAAAGTCTGTGTATGTCTCCAAATCACTTAGAGAATCTGCAATATTCTCCAAAGTGACTTTCCTACCTCCCTTCCCCCCCACCCCCTGGTGTTAAGAACAGTGATACGGGCCAACACGAAGGGAATGTTTACTTGGTTCCAGGTTCTGTTCTACACACTTACATGCATTAACTCATTTCATGCCCACAGCAATCCTGTGAACTAGGTACTATCAGCACGCCCATTTCACAGGTGACAAAGTTGAGACCCTAAGAGGTTAAATAATCTGCCTGAGGTCAGTAGCAGAGGATTCAAAGCCAGGCAGGCCAGCTTCAGGCACTGGTCCTTCTGCTTATCCCACCTGCGGCCTAGCATCCGGGACCTCACCAACCCTCGGGCAGCACTAAGGAGAGATGAGTGATGGGGGGAGGGAGGGGCAGAGGTTGGCTGGACTCTGGAAAGTGCTCTGGCCTGGGTGGGGGTGGGGAGAGCACACAGCTCTCTTGGAACACTACCTGAGAACTTCCTAACCTCTCCACAGTGAGGATCTGAACTTTAATGTTCTGTTGAGGTTTCTGGCAACGAAGACCGGCAGTAATGAGGGAATATCCCGTGGGAGCCCCTCGTCATCTTTTCAAGCACTTCTATCCCGTAGGTCAACAGAACCCAAATCCCTCACATCCTCCTGGGCCACTCATTCTGAGCACGGGTCAGCCCCTTTCTACAACCTCACAGTAAGGAAAACAGTTTCCAGAGAGGAGGCTACGTGTCTTACGAAACTGTGACTTAGTACTTATTTCCAAAATTGTTCACCCAAATCATTTTTAATTAGGTGAAAAATAACTTTTTAGAAAAGTATAAATATGCGACCATCTTGTTTTCTATTGTTCTAAGACTGCAGAGTCTCAGAGCCCCGGGACTGCTCGATAATCTGGTAAATTCTCTGCCTTGGAGACTTCTGACAGGGGAAAATGTGCTCCACGGAGGCAGATGGTAAAAATAGCAAACATTTGCTGAGACAGTGTTAATTAAATGCTGTGCACCGTGCTGGAAGCTTTACAGGCATCATCTCATTTAATTTTTACCACAGCTCTACGAAGTAGGTGTTAGTATCATTACTTCCAAACGAAAGAAAACAAAAGTGAATCTCTGGCAAAGAAAGGAACTTGGGCAAGGAGCCCAAAGTGGCAAAGTCAGGATTCAAACCCAGGTCTGGCTGGCTTTTAGTCTCAAACCACTCAGTTATACAGACTCCCCTTCCAGCCTATAAGGATGGAAGCACCTATAAGGATCCTCCTAACAGCCAATGGCCAGTGTCTGACCTGCCTTCACCCTCAGGAGGAATAATGGGGAATAGAAATGGCAGGCAAATTGCACAGAAGCTCCCTGGACCCTGGGATGCAGCCACTGGCCAGAGACCTTGCTGGGACAGAGAGAGGGTCAGGGGGCCGCACAGCTCTACGCTGCCCCTTGGTCCACCATGGCATTGCGGGACCCTCTTATAAGTCATTCACTTAAGATTCATCCCAAATCCCGTGACCCTGGAGCGCTGTCAGCTCAGAGGGGGGCTCCTTTTCCAACTCAGGACTGCTGTAAGGGCTAGCAGAACCCTCGTTGCCTCTGGTTTCTGGGCACAGTTTCCTCGCCTGTAAAGTGGGGAGCATGAACTTCATTAGGGGTGCCTGTACCTAGGAAATGTCCTGCCGGAGCATAATATATCCCAGGGCTCCTTCCTGAGCTTGGATGGGCCTCAGAATCCTTTTCAACATATTACCCTGGGCACCATTTATCTAATCACGGTTGGCATTCAAGATGTAATCAATTTGCCATGGCTAAACTAGGAGATCTCAAAGGGCCCTTCCAGATTAATATATCATTTTATGGTATGTCTACACATGAAGCATATGAAAGCACGCATTTTTCTGGAAGAAATAACGGAGTCAGTTTTCAATGACATAACTCGGGAAAATAAATTAGCTGGCTTCTCCCAAACCTTTCCATGAGAAGGTCCTGAGCGCGGGGAACCTAGAGATGTCAAATGAGAGAGAATGGAAGAAGGTTTCACGATGCAGAAAATTAGAGAGGGCATCCCTGGCAATGGAAGTCTCCCTACCACAAATTGCTCCCTGTCAGAGAACTGCTGGCCGGTTCAGGCGGTCATTAGCACTCCCCAAATCACTTGCTAGCAACAGCAGCACTAAGATGCGGAGACAGAGGCGCCTAAAACTTGAGAGAGAAGCCGTGTCACCACAAAAACAGGGCCCTGACCAAGGGATGCTGGGATGAAATGAAGTAACTGTTTCGATTAAAAACAGACCTACCCGTTTCTCTAAACCCCCTATTTGCAAAGTCCCACCAGGCAGAGGAGCTTCAAGGCCTATCCTGACCGTGTGACGCTGGAGGCCGCAGGGACTAGCCATGGGGACTGAGTCCAGCCCTCCTCCTGGGTGGAAGGAAGCCTGTGATGTGGGGCAGGCAGCTCAGGCGTGCCCTTCCTCAGAGAGGGAACGTACATGCAGGCCAAGGGCTTCCTGGAGGGGTGCCGAGCTGGAATTCTCTCTGTGCTCCCTGACCGCACCCACATGACAGGATTTGGCCTTGTGGACCGGAGGTGGCAGACATGCTGTGAAGGTCCACAGACTACAAAGGATGCCTGCGTTTGAAAGGCTCATGATGCCTCCCCACCCCCAAGAAGAGCATCTGAGGACCTCCACTTTGCTGGGCATCCTATCCTATGGATGGAGATCATGATGTCTGCTCTGCCCACTTCTCAGGGGCGAAAGGGATGTGGAAACCATCAAAGAAAGGTCCAGTAGAGTCTTCAACAATTTCCAAACCCAACAAAGGAAAAAGGAGCCCTGCTGGGGGCCCACTCTCCATCCACGGGTGTGAAGAAGCAGCCTGATGGCCAGCCCCCCTCGATGGTCTCCACCATCACTGACCAATCGGTGGCCCTGGCCTTGTGGGCCTCAGTCACCTCTTCTGTGACTGCTGCTGGGCAATGAAGAAGGTCTGGTCCCCAAATATAAGACTGCAAAGGTTATGAAAATAAATGAGCAGGGCCAACATGGGGCAGTGAGAGTGATGGGAATTTTTACACATCGGAGAAAGCGTGCTCCTTGAAAAGGGCACCCAAATGCGGCTCTGAAGACTTACTATATGGGAATCGGGGCCCAGTGCAGCTGCCAGAGCTCCCACTCTGGGGGCAGGAATAAGGAATCTGGATACTTAATATGAAATCTCCCAATTTTTAAATATAGGCAACTCATTTTTTTTTCAAATTATGCAGGCCAAACACAATCCATCTGTGGGCAGGATTCTACCTGTGGGAGCGCGATTTTGCAGTCCCTTTAAATGAAAGAGTGATTGCAAGGGAAGAATGAGGGTGATTTTTCCAAATCCTTGACTTTTTTTTTTTTTTTAGCCAATCAGGTGGCTCGATTAAACAAACAAGTAAATCAACCAGCTACTCTGTGCCACATACCCCAGCAGACAACATGACCATCAACCATGCGGTTGAGAGAAAGAGGCAGAAACAGAGAAAGTGTCCTGTTTAATAACACCAGAGATGAAGAGCAGTCCACAGAACAATGCCCAAAATATCACTAAACGTCTCCTCCATGTGGTTCTGATGCTCGTGCTGAGGAACTGGGGGGACTGATGTGGGGGTGAGGTGGCCACAAAGTCTTCACTGAATGGGGAGGATTTGAGGCTTGAGGACTAGATAAAAGCGACTGACATTTACTGGACATCAGGCCGTGTGCTAAGTGCTCTATAAAAGATTGCTTCTTTTAACGTTCGCAACAATCTTCTAACTTAGAACTCACTCTTAAGCCACTGTCTCTAGATTTGGAAAAGCCTTGGAAGAGAAGGCAGGGCATCCCAGGCGGGGGAAATGGGCACGAGCAAAAGCAGGGAGGTAGGAAGGGGTCAAACAAGCCTGTGGGTGTAAGGGCAGGGGAAAGCATGAGTGTGCGTTGCAGGTTTTCTTGGTGTCTGTGTGCTCCTGCAGGTGTCCAACACCAAGATGCCAGGGGTGGCAGCAGCCCTGAGGCTAGTGTAGCACTCCCTTGATCTGAAGCCTCAGAAAAGAGATTTTCTAAAAGGGTCCTCAGATGATGATGGGGTCCTGATCCTGTACCCCCTCCTGTGATGGGGTCCTCACAGGAGGTACAAGGGTCAGACCACAGTCCTGAGGAACAGAGAGGCAGAATGGAGAAAGGTCCCTGTGCCCAGGCTGGAATGCAGCCCACCAAGTGAAGGCATGAATATTCATTGTTCTGGAGAAGCTGCTGAATATCTGTAGGCATCCATCTCATCAGACTCAGCTGGGAAGAATTCATCCCAGCCCTGGAGGGAAAGTGGTGGGATTGGGTGGGGATGTTGGATTCAGGCAGGGATCTGGATCCCAACAACCCACCCAGAATGCCTAAGTGCCCTACAGCTATTCTCTGCTCTTGGGGCCAAAGGAATCACCCACAGATAGAGTCAAAGGGGAAGTGTTGAAGGTGGTGGGCAAGGAGAGAGAGGGAGAGGACCAGCGAGTGCAGACAGGGTAGGCATGGAGGGGAAATGCCGCCTTTCCTTTAGCAGATCAAGGAAAGCTTTGAGAAAGAGGTGGGATGTTCAGAAAGCCTCTGTAATGCTTCTTGACCTCAGTGGGAGGAAGTGCCCAGAGAGGGACCCTGCCACTGTATCAGGACCAATAATAAGAAGGCTCTCAAGGGCCAAGTTGAGATTACAATTAAATGGGGCTTCAGAATCATGAACCTGGACTGACCAATCTTTGATCCATTTTGATTAAAAGGTTCCCAGGGGAAATACTGAATTACCCTCAGATAGTTCTTTCAGAGTCCTTTTATGGCCCTTTCACCTATGAATTAACCTAATTTTTACAAAGGTCTAACCTCACATTTTCTCAACACCAGTCCTATAAAACCCAAGTCCCACCAAATGTGCCATGAACACAGATTCCACAGTCAAAAAATATTTTGGGAACTACCTGTGTGCTAATTTTCACCTCTTGGAAATTTCTAATGCATGTTAACATTGTAAAGGTCCTGAGCAGTCCTACTTCAAAAAGCTTTCCATATTTCCTTCAGCACAATATTTCCCAGACATATATGATGAGGATACTTTTTTCTGAACATATATTAAGATGGCACACATGTGGGAAATGCACATCTAGATTTGAAGCTGATGTTCAGATCCTCTACCTCAAATACCTCTGAGGTATGAGTTCCATAAAATCAATAGCTGCTCTCCGGCCCTACTTCCCATTTGTTATGGACTTAATGTCTGTGTCCCCCCTCAAAATTCATATGTTGAAGTCCTA
This sequence comes from Balaenoptera acutorostrata, assembly GCF_949987535.1. Taxonomy (NCBI): domain Eukaryota; kingdom Metazoa; phylum Chordata; class Mammalia; order Artiodactyla; family Balaenopteridae; genus Balaenoptera; species Balaenoptera acutorostrata. Next base: position 155,022,664 of record NC_080065.1, read on the forward strand.
ATCTCCAATGTAATGGTATTTGGTTGGAGGTGGGGGCTTTGGGAGGTAATTAGGTTTAGATGAGGTCATGGCGGGTGGTCCTCGAGTTGGGATTAGTGCCCTCGTAAGAAGAGTACAGAAAGCACTCTCTCTCTATCTCTCCCTCTCTCTTGTTCTCCCTCGATTTCTCTTTCGATCTCTCTTCCCATGTAAGGACACCTCATGAAGATGGCCTTCTGCAAGCCAGGAAGAGTCCTCACCAGAACCCAACCATGCTGACACCTTGATCTCATACTTCCTAGCTTCCAGAACTGTGAGAAATAAATGTCTATCATTTAAGCTGCTGATCTATTGGATTTTGTTATATAGCAGCCTGAGTTAAGACACCATTTATTCGGTTTTTCCATTAACAAAATAGTTTAGCACTGTACTAAACCCTGCTAATAAAAAATAGAAATATAATTCCCCACTCACAAGTAGCTCATAGTCTGGTGGGAAAGGCAGACAAAATATCAGCCTCACAGTTGGCATGGTTGATGCTCAAATGGCAGGACCCAGAGGCAGTCTTTCTAATAAATAAGACTAGCATCGGGCTTCCCTGGTGGCGCAGTGGTTGAGAATCTGCCTGCTAATGCAGGGGACACAGGTTCGAGCCCTGGTCTGGGAATATCCCACATGCCGCGGAGCAACGGGGCCCGTGAGCCACAACTACTGAGCCTGCGCCTCTGGAGCCTGTGCCCTGCAACGGGAGGGGCCGCGATAGTGAAAGGCCCGCGCACCGCGATGAAGAGTGGCCCCCGCTTGCTGCAACTAGAGAAAGCCCTCGCACGAAACGAAGACCCAACACAGCCAAAAATAAATAAATAAATAAATAAAGTAGAGAGGTGACCTGAAAGATGGGAAGACATTTCAAAGGCCCAGGGGCTGGGTTAAAAAAAAAAAAAAAAAAAAAGACTAGCATCATCAGGGAGGGCTTCCTGGAGGAGGAGAGATGAGAGCTGAGTTTTAAAAAGTGAAATTTAGTTAGACAATAGGATGTGAGAAATGCCTTCCAGGTATGAATAAGAAGGCATAAAGATGCAGAGAAAACAAATCATGGTGAATTTCTTAACTGCTAAAGGCTAGCTACAGCAGGATTGAAAGGAGTGAACAAAGACATGGCAGGAGTAAGAGCCAGAGAGGGAGGCAGAGGTGAAATCCAGAATTCCATAAAGTCTCCTTTGTGCTCCTAAAATCCTGCCAAGCTTCAAGGATGCTGCCTCTTAGATTTGGAAACAAAGGCATGGCTGTCCTGACTTTGCATCCCTTTTCCACATTATTATCTCAGCCTATGAATTCAAATGCTCACTCATCCTACAGTAGCCTTGATGTCTCCTCAATCTTTTTTTTTTTTTTTTTTTTTTTTAGCTGCCTTGGATCTTTCTGGGAATAGCTGCAGAGGAATTTTCCCTATGTTAGGGAGGACCCGGGAATGAAACTGCAAGGCATTCTAGGCATGACTGTTGTCTTGAAGCAGCCTACCATTCTGGACAGAAGGCTGGCTGCAATCTTCGGCATGCCTCATAATCAGAGCTCCTCCTGGCTGAGGCATATTGGCTCTAGTCTCTGGATGCCTAGAACCCACCCCACTCTTTTCCAGTATGTGGCCCAGACTGAGCAAATCATAGGCCCTAGCCTCTGGCCACAGTGATTGGTCCAGGGAAGGGCACATGGCTCTAGCTAGGCCTAATGGGAGTCCTGCCCTGAGAATCTTCTGGGATGAACACCAGGGAAGACTCTTTGCTCTCTGGTCACAAAGCTGTAAGGATATGGTGTCAGTCTGCCAGGGCATCACAAGGGGACATGAGGGACAAAGCTACCAGGCAGAGAGATGTGAGATGACATTTGGAGAGTGGCAGACACCAAGTGGGCTTCGGGTCTGGGTCCTGGTGACCTTTAACACCAGCCCTACATCGTGGCTTTGTGTTCGCATCATTGACACTTGTTTGTTTTTCCTTATTCTACTTTGCTTCAGATTTCTGTCAGTGGTAATCTTGAGAGTCCTAAAAAGCCAGGTTCCTCTAGGGTGGAAGTGGTCAGACCCCAAGAAGCCACACACAGTCCCTGGAATCATTTCTAGAAGTCTTTGGAGACAGTTGGGATGTCATTAGGAAGAAGGGAAGAGAGTATCTCCTCCTCACAGTATGACGACAGATCATTTGATGTGTAGTGTATGATGAGCTCCAGAATTGGAAAGAAGTGGGTTCTGATCTTGCTTCCATCTCTTCTTAACTCTGAGACCATAAGTTCTTTAAACCCTTTCCCTCAATGCAAATGGAGATGACTAATACCCACCTCACAGGGTTGGGAGGAAAAAAATAAAGATGCTGGAGAAAGAACTTGCCCAGAACAGAGTACAACACCAAACAACATTAATTTTCTGTGTTTCAAATTCTTCTACAGAAGGCCAACTCATCAGTACATCACAATCCATGCCAACTCCAGGAGAAGAGACTGAACCAAGAGCCTTTACAGCTTGATCAAAAGAGAAGTGACAGCTGGCCCTCACCTGTCCTACCTGCATATTTCCAAATCTCTCTCTGCTTTCTATTCCCCAGAGTAGAAGCTCAGCAAAGATGAATGAATTGCAAAAAAGTTTTCCTCTAAAATGCAACTTCCCTTGGCATGCATGTGACGTAAATGCCTTTTGCTCCATTCCCATTTGGTGGGATGTCCTCTCTCCCTGGCCGCATGGTCCATTAACGTACATCCACTGATACATGGATAAATATAATATATACCCATCTTAGACAGAAAATGCCTCAAAGTGAGAGGTTGGGTCTGTGTATCCCACTCCCTGCAGAGCTCAGTAGGACATCATAGACAATGATGGTAGTGATAGAAAAGCTTGGGTTTGTGTCTTATTGCCATGGAAACAGAGAAGAAAATGGGGAGGGGTCCACTGAGCTCTTACTATGAGTCAGACAATAGGTTTACGCTGAAAATACACCATCACCCTTGACTGTCTTCACAACCCTGGCTGTCATATCCATTCAAACTTTGGACACTGAGGCTCAGAAAAGAAAAATTCTGTGCCCACCTGGCAGAGCTGGTCTATGATCATTTAACCACGCCTGTGGTTCCCCTACCTCCCACCCCTCGTACATGGTCAGGCAGACTGGGTTCTCAGCTCCACCACTGACACATTAGCTTGAGCAAATTGTTTATCATCGCTGAGCTCCATTTCCTCTTCAATAAAAGGGAATAGTTAGACCCACCTCACAAGATGATTATGAAGATTAAATGAGATCATGAAGATGATAGGGTTTAGAACAATGCCTGATGCTTTGTAAACACTTAACAAATGGTAGCTGCTGTGACATGGCTGTGTTATTTACTATTATTTCCACTACACCCTCTTGCCTTTTTAGGTTCAGAGGCCAAAAACTATTTTGCAAGAGGTACTTTTGCTCCTGTTTTCAACCTGAGATTTCTACAGCTGCACCACGCACACTGGTAATGTCTGCAGGCCTGTGGACATAACCACTTTTCCCACACCCATTGCAGAAGTTCAGGGCATCTGGGTCTGGCTCCAGGCTGCCCCAAAGCCGAAAGAACTTCTCCCAGAGGGTACAAGAGCCAAGGCTCTCCTTCTACCCTGGCTGCAGCAGAGCTGGTGGTGTCCACCTCCCCATGAGGAGGACATATGGACCATGCTCTCTCTCTGTCAGTCAGCATTGCACAGGCAACGCAGGCCATGAAATAAGCTTTTTATCACCCAGGCCTTCTTCTCTTTGGTTTTCTCTTGCTGCCTGACAAACAATTGTTATGTTTCCCGACATGATAAAGCACTCTTGGTTCTGCTCCACCAGCCACCCCACAGTGAGTGTGGATGGAAGAAAACAAGACCCCCTCACTTCTCCTTGAGCTTTGGTGTGTCTTGTGACTTGGCTGCTCACATGTTCCCTTTCAACAGCCCTTCTGCAGAGAGAGGCAAGGCCGAGATAAATCCTCCCCCACTGCCAATGCCTTCATCCTTCTTTTTTGTTGAGAGGCAGTGAGGCTTAGCTGAAAGAAGACAGAATTTGGAGCTAGACAGGCAAAGTCTGAATCCCAGTTCTGCAAATTCCTTACTGAATGACCTTGGGCAAAACACTTCACTTTTCAGAGTCTCAGTTTTCTCTTCTGTCAAATGGGTTCATAATCCCTACTAAGCCACACAACTGTTGAGAGAAGCCACATGAGTAGAGGCAGAAGCACTGCAGAGCGAGTGATGACTACCCTAGTTGCCATCCAATTTCCTTGAAATGGGATTGAATTGTCTGAAAAAAGAAAGTTAAGTGGAGTGATCCAAATTAATCTCTCCATCTCCATATAAAATATTTGTCTGAAGGTTCTTCTGGCAAAGCAAGGATTGGCAAACTTTTTCTGTAAAGGCCACACTATAAATATTTTTGGCTTTGGGGGGCCATATAGTCTCTGCCAATAACTAGGCTCCTCTGCCACTGTAGCACACATAGGGCCACAGACAGTATGAAAATGAGTGACTGTGGCTATGTTCCAATAAAACTTTATTTACAATAGCAGGTGGCAGCGGGCTGGATGGGCCTGCAGGCTGTGGTTTGCCCACCCTGGCCTTAGCTGTTTAGAGTTTGGAGCTGGAGAACAGCATCTTCCTTGCCAAGCAAACCAGCATGCCGACATCCTCTTTCTGCCAGCACCCTCTCAGAAACCCACCTGTCAGAGAGTCAGAGCCCATGCCAGCTGCCCAAATTCCCTCTCTGCCTTTGAGACACTGGAGGTTTAGATTTATGGGCATGGCAATTTGTTTCACATAATCTTGTCCGTAATTACACCAGCAGCCATTAGGTAAATGATTTGGCCCTTTCCCCTGAGTGATATTTCCCCCCCTGAAATAAATAGGGGGGGTACTTCTCTCCCATAAGTTAAGCATATTACTTGCCTCATCACACAAGGCAAATGCGGTAGCTCCGAGCTATTAGTCTATCACTGCAGCGATCAGACTGCCAGGAGCCAGAAGTAATTTACAACAGGGAAGTAAACAGGACCCCAGATAGATAAATAAGAGGCCCCGGGCTGGTCTGGGGCCTGAAAAGATTAAGTAATGAGAGTATCTAGCGAGAGATTTAGTGCTAAGTGAGCTAGGACCAGAGCAGCCTCCTACGGAGGAATCAAATTATATCATTGGAAAGAGAGATTATTGAAGCCCTTCATGCTGAGCCGGGAAATCAGCACTTCTTGGGAGGGGAGGGCTGCCGTCATTAGCATAGCAACTGGGGACTCTGTGCTGAAGTCTGGCTAATTAGCTGCAGGTAAATGGTTATATATGACAGGTAAGCAGGGTGCGGTGCCCCTGCCCACTAGGAAAACCCGGTCAGTTCCTCAGTGGCTTCTGGGTTATACGTAACAGGCTGAGGTCTTTTTTCTTAAATGAACAGGCGCCTTATAAAGATGTGTCCTCAGAGAGGTAACTACCTGGAACGGGAAAAAAAAATGTTGCTGAAGTTGATACCAAGTTGACTCTGGCCTTTTAACTTCTGAAATTCCTAGGAGGTGGAAATTCAGATGCACCAGGCTGGCTGTCCCTGGGAGGGCTGCAAGCTCCGGGAAGCAGTCCCCATCACCACACTCCAAGAAGACTTCCTCTTCACTTCCCTTTGATGGTACCCGCCATTCCTCCAACAGCAGGATGGAAACCTTGGGGGTCGGCCTCTATGCCTTCCTTTTGGTTGCCTATTTTGTTGATTCTTTTCGAGGAATGGCTCTCAAGTGAGGTTGGTTCCTTCAGTCCCTTTCCTCAAGTATGTCATAACAATAACCCCACGGAACTCGCAACAACCCCTTTCACAGGTAAGAATTGCTCATCCTTACTTGGATGAGCAAATCCATCGCCAATATCACCTCTTTCAAAAGAATATCCTTTTTCTTAAAAGAGAAACTGCTACCCCAGGCAGCCTGACCCCTGGAAACACCAATCCTTAATCCCTTGTAAGCCAGTGATCCTTCTTCCGTGGTTTTTCTTCTTTGCCACTTACTGAAAAATCATGGCAAAGGTAAGAACGTATCTTTGGGCTGGGCCCACAGCACCAGACGAGGAATCCTAGGGCTGGGGTTTGTGAGTTCCCTACAGCTCTGTGCCTCTATTTCTCCAACTGTGAAAGAAAGGCATAGTTCTAGAAATTCTAAAAGTGCCGTCCAGCTCTGGGAGTCTATGAAGATGATGTCCTTGCCTCCTGAGGGGTTGCTGTAGAGACAAGAGTTGACACAGAGCTTGGTACAGAATGGAGAGGCTCATGTGTGATCAGAAATTCTTGCAGCTGCCTTAGGAGGAACTAGAAAAAGATGAAAATAAACCCGAGATACATTTCCCCCCAAAGATTCTTATTTTCTTTCTTTCCTTTCTCCTTCACTGTATCTTTACCATCTCTGTTCCATGTTTACATTTTGGTGATTGTTGTTCTTTTTTCTCCCTCCCTCTCTTCCTTATTCTAGGGTTTCTTCCTTTCTCTCCATCCTGTCTTCCCTTTCTCCCACTCATCTAATGAAAAGACCCCTCCTCTTTTCCTCATGACATGGAATTAAAGGTGGTGAGTGGGTCAAGTCACTCTGAAGAGTAGCATCTCTCCTGATCACAGCAGCAGTAAAGCGAGTCTCGAAGGCCTGCATTCCCAGGGCAGCACCAGCGATCACCCATTGCTGATTGATGCCAGGTTTGCAGAAAGGAGAAGTGACAGGTAGGCGCAGAGGGCTGGGAGGGGGAGAAGAGGAACAAACAGTAGGTTGGTGCTATAGCTACGCCAGCCAGAGACCCAGAGAGAGTCCATTTGGAAACATTAATATTTTGATGTTCCAGTGTGGTTCTGGTTCAATTATTTTAGAAGACATGGTTGACTTCAGGTTTGGACTAATTCACCAGATGTCTTTCAAACAACCTCTGGTTTAGATCTCAGATCAAGAAAAAAAATAATTTGGAGGTTTAGGTCAATGCCCAGTAAACTAGTGTAATGTATTCTTTTTTTTTTCCAGACTAAGATTTGGTTTTTGTTTGAGTCCCCACAGGTCTCTTTTTTGGAAAGCCTTCACTGAGCTGAGCCTTCCAATAGCTAGACAACTCCTTTCAATGTCCATTAGAAGTAAAACAATCAATGAGGCCTGGAGATGAAGCAAACACAGTTTATTTTTTCATTTCATCATATCACAGAATATTATTCCCAGGTCTTTGAAAAAGTGTCAAAAAATAACATTCCCTCCCTAACTCAGTCTCGGACACTGGCTCACATCTGCTAGTGGAGGACACCAGCATGGGCTGTTTCTCTCTCTTTGGTGGGAGTTTGAAATTCCACCCCGGTAGCCCTTGAAGTCAGCTCACCTCCATGCTGTGTGGCCCACCTGTGTGTGGATGGGCTCATCCCATGAAGGCCCTCTCAGGACCCCAGGGCAGGGTCCTTCTGCTTTTTTTTTTTTTTAATTAGTTAATTAATTTATTTATTGTTGGCTGTGTTGGGTCTTCGTTTCTCTGCGAGGGCTTTCTCTAGTTGCGGCAAGCGGGGGCCACTCTTCATCGCGGTGCGCGGGCCTCTCACTATCGCGGCCTCTCTTGTTGTGGAGCACAGGCTCCAGACGCGCAGGCTCAGTAGTTGTGGCTCACGGGCCCAGTTGCTCCGCGGCATGTGGGATCCTCCCAGACCAGGGCTCGAACCCGTGTCCCCTGCATTAGCAGGCAGATTCTCAACCACTGCGCCACCAGGGAAGCCCCCTTCTACTTTTTAAACCCAAGTAATTTGCCTTGCAAAGAGTGAAATAACTACAGGCTAGAAACTGCGGGAAGAAGTCCAATGTGTTAGTTTTATCTTCACTCTTGTGTGTGTGCTTGTTGAGCGTGCGTGCATGCGTGTATGACTGTGTGTGCATATATGCGCACACATCCTATTAAATATCATTTGGGGCTTTTTCAGGGCAATGAGGAGAGAGTGCTGGTTTGAAGCAGAAGCTGCCTTTGACCATATATTGAGAGTAAAAAGCAGATTGTGGAGAGACCAAGTTCCGTCTCTCATTTACTCTTTTATAGAATACTTACCAAGTACCCACTGTGTGCTAGATACAGTGGTAGACAATTATAGAGTCAACAAGACAGACAAAATCCCCACTCTCAGGAAGCTTAAAATCTCCTGGGGGATGCGTGAGCAGAAAGTAAACAAATAAATGAGCGAAAGAATTTCGGGTAGTGATAAGTGCTATGAAGAAAATAAAGCTGGGTCACGTCATAGACAGTGACTGAGAAGGAAGGGATGTTACTGTAGGTAGGGTGATCAGGAAAGGCTCTCTAAGGGAGTGATGTTTGAGCCAGGACCTGAATTTCAGGAAGGACCTGGCCATGCCAACATCTGGGGTCAGCGTGTACCGGCAGAAGGAACAGCAAGGCCAAGGCCATGAGTTGAGAAAGGGACGGGAGTGTTGGAGCATCCGGAAGAAGGCCCAGGAGGCTGCTAGCGTGGTGAATGTGGGAAGCGTGGCCTAGGATGGCACTAGGAAGAATGGTGGGGCCAGACTGTATTAATGTGGGAGCTTGGGTTTATTCTTAGGACCGTGTGAAGTCACTGGGAGGTTTAACGGGGAGAATGAGGAGATCTGATTGGTCTTAACACAACCATGGCGGCTGCTGGATGGATGATGGATAACGAACGAACATGCGTAGAAGCAGGAAGATTCAGTGGGGAGGTCCTTGCAGTCATCTCATGGAGAAAGGATGGTGGCCTGTACCAGGGTGATGGCAGCAGGTGGTAGACAACTGATAACGCACGGTGACAAACTCTGTGCAGTCGCCTCACCACTCCTATCAGCGACTCTCCACGTGGGGAAAAACTGGCAGTAGGGTACTCCCTGGGCAACTGGTCTTTCCCTGCTGCTGCTTTTCCGGCCTCGTTAGGCCTAATGACCTCCCATCCTTCACTCTCACTTAAATAAAGGAAGTGCCCTGCACAGGGCAAGAGGATCTGCAGAGCGCGCCATTAGCAGTGGAAACCATAACAATTATTTCCTAAGATAATTTTGTTCAGTGGCTGAGCCCTTGGGAGCTGGTAGTCGACAAAGCTCTGCTTTGTGTTGTAAAATGGAATGAAAGGCTCTTCAGGTCTTGGGTAGAAGCCTGACCCATGCACATCTCTTCCAGGGAAAAGAGGAGCTCTCTCTTGAGACCAGAAAACATTTACACTAATAATTTACTGTCTCTGACACAGAACTGCCACTACCATCTCTATGCACCAAAAACACCAATTATATGAGCCAAGGAGACAAAGTGTCTCCTGTTCCACCACCGCTGCCACTTTTCTGACCTCTGATATCTCCTCACAGTGTTGCTCAATAATTTGAGCTAATTTAAAAGTCAGTATCTTGCACTAAAGTGAAATTATATCTGTGCTTTCATTCCACAGCCTGGAAGGGATCTTCATTTATCTGTCTGGGATTCTCATATAGAGAGCAGGCTTTATGTGTTTGTGTGCGGTATGTTATGTGTATGTGCATGTGCTTTTGAAATAAAAGGGGGAATAGAGGAGGAGACGTGGAGACACAGGAAGGAGATGATTGGGGCCGTGATATTAATAACACTGAAGATTCAGGCTTTCTTTCTATATTGCTACCACTGATTTTCATTTTTTAAAAAATCATTAAAGTTAGGTCTCTCTGAGCATCTTGATCTATGGCTTAGAGTTTCCTAAATCCCAAATTCAATGGAATTGACACGGAGGGGATCAGTCCTCGGCTACCCTTTCACCCTCTTAGCAACGCAGTTTTCTCCCCTAGACAGAGCATTCTGACCTCCCAAAGTCAAGATGCTTTTCACTGGGAGAAAAGTTGGCATGACTCTGTGTATGTTTCAATCAAAAGCTGACTCACTGACGAGAAATTTGAGTCCAGAGCCCTAGACATGCCAATGAGAGGCCAAACTATCAGTTCCATAGCTGAATACTCCACTTAGCCAACCACGGGGAGGATTTTTGGCTACACAACAGGCAGCACCAATCAAGACAAGTCCAGACTTCCAAGCAGGCGACATCACCATAAGCAGGGTGAGGAGAATTAGAGAAGGAATGATGGGAAGAAAGGAACATCATGAATAAAACATTAAAATATTCTTCTAAACCATGAATCAAAAACTCAGGCCCAGCACACCACATTCAGGCAAGGAGCATGAAATTTACTTAAACTTCTCTATTTCTATTTGGTTTGGACAGTACTGTGTTATCATAGTTTTGCTGTTGTTAATACGGTGTCAACACGTTCATTACAAGCTTCAGTCTCCAGGACTTTGTAAATGGACTGCAAACCTTACAAATGGAAATTAATGCTCAAAATCCGGGATACTGAGCCCACAGGACAGCCAGAAGAAAGCCAAAGTTACAGACTTTTGTGTACGCGTGTGATTTGAAATTATGCTAGAATTTAGGACATCAAATTAAAATGCTCTTTGTCCCCCGGAGAGATTCCCAAATGTTGGCTGAAAATGAGAGATGATTAGGCCCTTTAGAAAGGTTTCTGTTGATGCTGAATGTGATTCAAGAAAAAATATTTCAAGATTATGAGATGCGGGTATAGTAGCATCATTCAGGCCATGGAAGAATGTGTGTTTGGGGTCTGCCCACCTCAAAAGGCTGATATTTTTCTATATGCAATGTGGCATTTCCCTGACATTTTCCATTCCCGTGACAGCTTCTAACTCCAGATAAGGAGAATGAGGATCCCCAGGGTGTGGGTGAAGGCTGGCCTCTGGTTCTCATCTTCAGCAAAGGGCTTTGTTGCCAACGGACAGCACGGTCTCTATCTGAGCACCCTTGGGGATGTCCGCACAGCCCGGCCGAGGCTGGCCAGCTCCACCGCATTGCCGCACGGTGCTGAGAGCAGCACATGCTCTTCTGCAGAAAGGTTCCAACTCTGCAGGTGGGTCCCGGACAAGGAAGTGGGAGAAGGCGCCAGGTGGCGAGAAGCCCACACTCACACCCTCTGGGCTGAGATTAGACACGTCTGCGTTCTGGACTCAGCATCCCAATAACCAGCATATGGCAGTGACACACACACGCAGTAGGTGTTCAACGGATGCTTGAATTGCCCCTGGTCACACAGTTCTCCACCTGGGAATTGGGCAAGAATGTCCCCAATAGGGAATTGACCACATGCCAGGTATCAGCCTGGGTGTTTGTTTTATTTTTCCATTTTCCCAACTCACTGTTTTCATATCCAGGACAGAGAATGCACGGATGTACCAAGGCTTTTGGCTTTGCAAGGACTTGAGCTCTTCTTGCCATCAGCTGTTTCACGCACCAGCTGAGCTAAGATTCAGGAGGTCTCCTGAAGCCCCTACACATATAACCCTTTCTCCCTACATTTTTCCTTTTTCTGTAGCAATTCAATTGGCACCCGGGCTTCACCATCGTCACCAGTGTCCAGTGTTTTTCACCAAACGTTGGTCTGACTTCCTGCAAGTGTGGCTTTTTCCACCCTGATCCATGGCCTGACTCTCAAACGTTAACCCTTTCCACACATCCTCGGAAAACCATCTTGGAATCCCCACCAAGTAGACCAGCAAAAACCCTTACCTTCAAACCAAAGAAAATACTAAATCCATGAAATCACTTAAGCCACCCTTCCAAAGCGAGGGAGACTCAAAATGTTTTATACAGCAACCTATAAGAAACTCATTTTGTGGGATGTTTCACATTCCAGCCCATGGTTTATTCCCCCATATATCCCTGCCAGTAATGTCAACCAGATGTGGCAAAGAAGTCTGCGCAGAATTGTAAAAATTACAAGCATATTCTGTAATTCCAAAGCATTGTAAAGTCACAGCTTGGTTTTCTTTCTTTCTTAAAAATATAAAAAATAAAAACTTTCCAAGCTGGCAGAATGTTCTCAAGTACAAGTATTGCATGATCACTTTAGAAAATTCTGCTGCTGGCCCGAAAGGCTAAAGAATTTGAAGATGTAAAACCGCACTCTACCTTTGATAAATTGTAGGGAACTTAGAAAAGTCTATTTGCAAACATGCATTTAAGTCTATAAAGTTTTCTCTTTCAATGTTTCAAGTCTTAATATCCTAGATCTCAGATATGAGCATATGTTCATATACACTCATATGAGCATAAAAGTACAAATACTGAACCTTGAAAGCTACAGAGGTCCATGATTTTTCTCTTATTCTCCCGTCTACCCAACCTTCTTTTTCAAGATGTATTTCAGCACAACCGGCACATTATAAAGCAGAAAGATATACAGAATTGGGGGTCAGAAAGACCTGGGTTTATTCCTCGTGAGTTAGTTAAACTCCTCAACCCTCAGTTTCATCATCTGTGTAGTGGGCATACCTACCTTGAAGGAGGACCAAAGAAGATGGCAAATGCATAAGGTGTGCAGCACACAGTAGGTGCTCATGAAATGTTTGGTTCCTCCTCTGATCCCAAATCTATAAAATAACAGGGGTTGTACTAGATCAGGGTTTCCCAAAATATGCCTCATGGGTGACATACACCAAAATCACCTAGGGTGCCTACTTACAGAGTCAAATCCCTACGTCCATTCCAGATCTAATGAAACTAGAGTCCTTGGGGATGTAGTCTGGGAATCAGCATTTTAATTAGAACCTCAAGGGATTAGTTTTTCTATATGCTAAGTCTGAGAACCACTGTACTCTGGATCCTCGCTCTGCAAAGTGTGGTCCTGTAGAAATGCAGACTCTTAGGTCCCACCCCAGACCTGCAGAACCAGAGTCCACATTTTAACCAGATTCCCAGGTGTTCAGATGCACAGTAAAGGTTGAAAAACACTGGCCCAGATAACTTTTATTCCTAGCTCTGAAATGCTATAGTATGAGTCCATAAGGCAATTCAAAGTATTAGCCTTATAATCAACTCTGTGAATAAGGCAACAGGCTTCTGTGCTCAGCTGGATAAAGGCTCAGTGGAGGAGAGAAGAACAGAAACCTTCCCTGCCTGCCTTCTTTCTTCGCTCCGGCTTCAGGTACTACAGAGAGTGCAACTCACACAAAACAGAAATCCCAAGAGTGACAGGGCACCCACTGTAATCCATTATCTGTCCACACACAGATTAAAGCTAAACCCGTCTTCAGGCACATGATGAAGCATGCAGGTGATGAAGCCTGCCATAAAGCAAATGGAAGGCTGGCCTCACCGCAGTGCTCGGTGATCGGAGAAATGTTGGAGAAGGAAATGGAGCTCCAGTTTGCAGGGACTTTTTCCATGAGCTTTAGGCAGCCGTGCCCCTGGAAAAAGCGACCCCACGTCTGCGATGGTGAGGCCGGTCTCGCCATCCGTCCCCTGGCCTCTGAAGGCTGCGCAAGCCCAGACCAGAGGCCAGGACAGGTCTCTGGGATCCAGCTCCAGGTAGGCAAGCAGGCAGGCAGTCTCTGAAGCCCCCATGGTCCTGATGGATTGGTTTTCCCATCGCCCTATGATCATTTCACCACATCAGATAACAACTCTGCTGGAAAACTGAATAGTATGGTTTTTGTTGTCTCCACTGATTTTTCACTTTTATAGCATCGTTTCACATCAATACAGAGTTTTATGGAGATACGTATTGCACGTAGTTATGTTTTAAAGGTTAGTGCAGAATTGGAAGACTAAGGTGGCTACAAAAGGAGCTCTGAGTAGCAGAAGGTACTACCTAGAGGTACAGGGTTCCAGTCATTCAACAGATCTGGTCTCATTTAGGGCTTCAAAGAGAGAAAGGAACTAGAGCACTAACTGAGCTTCTATGAGGGGCTGCTGGCCCTTTAGTTACTGACTTCTCGTAAGTATGGAAATTGTGGTAAGGATGTGGGCTCTGTAGTCAGGCAAGCCCGGGTTTGAAGTTTAGCTCTGTCAGTGACTGGCTCTATGACCTTGGACAAGCTGTCTAAATCTCTAGGACTCGGTGTGTTTATCTGTATAATGGGGCTAATGTAGTATCTAACCTCCCAAGCCTGAGATTGAGGAAGAGAATCTATCTAAAAGCAGTTCACAGAGCACTTGACCCACAGTAAATATGCAATGCACACTTGGGAACTATTATGTGCTAATGTGTTCATTCGTACGTTGAAGCCCTTGCCTCCAGTCCTTCAGAATGTAACTGTATTTGGAGATTGGGTCTTTAAAGAGGTGACTAAGTTAAATGTGGCCATTAGGGTGGGGCCCTAAGCCAACATGACTGGTGTCCTTATGAGAAGAGGACAGGACACCAGAGGTGAGCGTGAACAGAGGGACAACCATGTTAAGAGGCAACAAGAAGACCACCATCTGCAAGACAAGGAGACAGCCCTCAGGAAATCAATCCTGCCAGCACCTTGATCTGAAACTTCCAGGCCGCAGACTGTGAGGAAACAAATTTCTGTTGTTTAAGCCATCCGGTCTGAGGTACTTCTTTATCACAGACCTAGCAAACTACGACAGGAACTATGATGATTATCCTTATTGTATTGCTAACCAACCAGAGACTGAGAAAGTTGAGGTCACTTGCCCAGGGTCAGTCACCAGAGGGCAGGATCCAAACCCAGGTCTGGACAGTTCCAAAGCCCCTGCTCTTTGCTCTAATATTGGGTTACCTCAAAGAAACATTAGATCACCTTGCTGAATGCAGTTTCTGGCTTGTTTGGGGATACAGGGCATGGATGCACACGGCTGGGTGATAAGGGCAGAAAATGGTAAATAAGAAGGAGAGGTACAAGCTAGCAGAAATGAGAGTTCAGGGGATGGCCCACTCATTGCAAGTAAGTTCCGTGGAAACTGAGGTCTCACAACTCTTTGGGAGGGAAGCAGCCCCACCAGGACAGCAGCCCCAGTGACTTGGGGCTAACTTGGCTGGTCACATTTCATGTTGTTTTCAGCTGCCCGGGGATTAACTTCCCAAGTCTCTTGCAACTCCACTGACCCAAGTGAGCGACAGCGGTTTAACCCCAGTGGCATGTTTTAAATCTGCCAAATACCTAGTAGGACTGTGTGAAGAATAATCGGGGGCCTCCGTCCTGCTGCTAGCACAACTGCTTCTTCAGCAACAGGCTTTAAACCACTACCAAATATGTAACGGACTCTTTGGACATGAATCCAGGAGACATGGACCAGAAGGACCCCAGTGGTCTGCTCATCCTCACATGGCAAAGTCAAATTTAAAAAAAAAAAACAGTTGTGAACCACTGTGTGCCTCTCATCCCCTTCAAAGCTCCCTAATCTGGTGCAAGGCAGACAGCTTTTAATTACTGTTTTCATCTTGTCTTTTGCTTCTTCTAAGGAATTTCTGGCAACATTAACCACTTAACTTCCGAATCACCAGAAATCCTTCCCTCCTTCCCCCATGTGTAGGTAAAAGAGAAAGCTTGAAGGAGAGGCCAAAAAGGAGAAATTCATAACTTACAGACCACGTAACAGACCATGCTTCATCCCAACCTCTCTAGATGAGGCCCAGAGAGATGAAGTAACATGCCTAAGGTCACACAGCTTGTGGGTGGCCGAGCCAGTAGGAGGATCAGGATCTTCCCACTCCCAGTGCAGTGCTCCCTCAACCCTCATTTATTTTGGAGCCTGAACTCTTTGAGAGGTGCTGAAATGTTTACACCAGAGATGCCAAAGCCCCAGCATATGCACCATTCCTATCAGTCAACCAGCAAAAGTTAACCATAGCCGTCTTTCACTGAGCACTTTACTATGGGCTATAGTCAATGCTAAAGGTTGTCCCCGGGCTATTTCCATTTACCTCACAACAATCTGGAGAAGTAGGTTCTATTATTGTCTACTTTACTGATGAAGAACCTGAGACCCAGAGAGGTTAAGTAATTTGCCCATGGTCTCACAGCAAGTAACTGGCAGCCCCTTAACCTTTTCACTTTACTGCCATCTCCTGTGCTCAGTCAAGAGTGATAGGAAACCTAGAAAGAGCAGAAGTACAGTCCTGACCCTTGAAAATCTTATAATATACATCAGGACAGGAGTGAGCTAATATTTATTGAGTGCCCAAAGCAGGACAGAGACCTTGCTGGGTGTTTTACAGACCACAGTGGTATTACCTAAGCCTCACGGCACTTCTGAGCTCTAGGATTCTATGGCTCGTGCTCTATGCGCTGAAGGACAGAGTAAGAGGGAAGATACATCACTACTATACACATGTACCAATGAATCAGACGGTGCTGCATCTAAGGGGGGTGGGGTGGAGTAACCAGCCAAGGCCTGACAGAAGCACTTGGATGTATGACAGGTCCATCACCAATCCTTTTTAGCATGACTTCAGCTCTCCACAATAGTCAGCACAGCAGTGTGGCATGGTAGAAAACAGAGGTACTTTGCAGCAACACACATGCATTTCTTTCCCCATTCCGTTGTATCATGGTTATACAACTATGGGTAAGTCAGATAACACTTCTACGCTTTAGAAGTAGATTTTTTTTTTAAATAAATTTACTTATTTTATTTATTTATTTTCGGCTGCATTGGGTCCTCACTGCTGCGTGAGGGCTTTCTCTAGTTGCGGCGAGCGGAGGTAGAAGTAGATTTAATAATGATTCTCTTTGCAGGATTGGTGTGAAGGCTAAATCTGAGTATTGAGGCAGAGTGCCCAGTGCTGCTGCTTAGAAATACGGGATATATGGACAAGTAATTTAAACTCTGGGCCTCAGTTTCCTCATCTGTAAAATGGGAGTATTGAGGCAGGGAGTTAATTGTAGTAGAAAAAAAGCACAGGCTTCGGAGTCAGATTACCCACATTAGATTCCTGGTTCCGTCGCTGAGTAACTGTATGATGCTGGGCAAGTTCTTTGACCTCTTTGAGCCTCAGTTTCACATCTACAGAACAGTACTCGTAGTCCCTACCCCATAGCATCGTTAGGAGTGTCAAACAAGTTATATGTAAAGTGCTCAGAAGAGCACCCGACACTCAATGTGTTTGCTATTGTTATTATCTTGAAGCGTTATTGTGAGGATCCAAACCATTCAATGAAAGCACAGGGAACTGAACAGACTAGATGCTCAATAAACTTGTAGATGTCTGCTGTGTTCAAGTCCAGTATGTCTTCCCCTGTCCTCTGATAACAGAATTACTCTTCCCTTTGGGAAACCCATTCCCAGGCCCTGCACACCCTCATCTGCAAACAACTGTGATGGACGCATGGCCCAAACTTGGTCAATCAGAGGACACCATCTCACCAGGAACAGCATCTGCTCAGAGCTGGACGTGCGACCAAGGTAAGCAATTGACCCTCAGTTCTTTTCTGCAGGACTGCTGTTGAGGACACCCTCTCCACCCTGGTTGCTAGGTTACTGCCCTCAGAGTCTTCTGCTTTTGCCTGCCATCCCGTGCACTCTTCCTAGGGCTGGAGGGAGTGAGATGAAGTCCCGATGACACCACCATGCCCCTGGATCCAGCTGTTCCTAAAGCCAACCATAACTACCACTGGCCTTCTCATGCACATTAACTCACATATTTCCCCTCTGAGTTAAACTAATTTGTCACATTTCTGCCACTTACTAGTTAGTGGTAATATTATAATCATATATATATAATAGGTTCTCAACAAATATTGTTTCCCTTTCCCATCACTACATGTATCATACGACGACCACAGCCTTTCCAAAAGGTATTTTTCAGATAATCATTGAATATTAAGCAGTCTTTGTCTATAGATCTAATAAGAAAAGGTGCGTCAGAATTGCTGTTTAAACTACATGGCCGACTGTGGAGGAGACAGCCACCCAGCAGCCCCATTTAGCATTCCCTGGAAAATGGCTCACTGCGTCTATTGAGATGCAGTGCTCTTTTAAAACAGAGCCAGTGGCATATGTATACACACTCATGATTGCACATTTATTGATTTCTAATTTGTACCCTGCTTACTTCCACAAAGGCCCTGGAGTGGCTGACAAAATAAGACAAAGACACAATAGGGTCATTAAGAAAAATCAAAGAT
Organism: Balaenoptera acutorostrata; assembly: GCF_949987535.1. NCBI lineage: Eukaryota > Metazoa > Chordata > Mammalia > Artiodactyla > Balaenopteridae > Balaenoptera > Balaenoptera acutorostrata. The sequence continues at coordinate 155,040,581 of NC_080065.1, forward strand.
CAAGCCCAGAGAGAAAAAGGGATTGCTGATTATAGCCCAAACCTGGGTTAAGAGAGCTGCTTCAATGAAAAAAAGTATGTATTTAGCTCTCAGCTCTTTGGCAGCCATTCAGAATGTGTCATGATAGGGCACATAGAGAACTGGGCAACCTTCATATCTGCAGTTTAACACCCAGCACAGAGGCCAGGCTGGAACAAGCACCTGGGAAAAGTTTATTGAATGAACGAATGAAGGAATGGTGGATAAAAGATTCAAAGTTCCCTCAGAACATGGTTCATACCCTGAGGCCTGTATCGTTCATTTATTCATCCACCCATTCCTGAGTGCCTGTGTGTCACATTGGGCCTGGCTGGGGACCTGGAGAGGGGCAGAAACCAAAACGAGCCAAACGTCCTCCCTGCCTTCCCAGCTGCAGCTCTCTGGCTTGAGGGCAAAAGCTCCGTGCAGGGGCCCACGGCAGCTCCTGGTTTCTTCATGTCTCCCAGAGAAAGGAGATTAGAAACAAGTTGTGAAGATGGGAACTGTAGGAGTAACAGTAGCTATCTTGGTAATTGCACTCACACAGCACTTTAAACCCTAGAAAATGCATGCCCACCATAATCTCATCGGATACGTACAGCTCCTTGGTGAGGTGGGTAGAAGGGAAGATGGGGCATCTCCCATTTACTGATGAAGACATTTAGGCACAGAAGGGAAAGTGGCTCTCCCGACCTCTTTCAGTTAGAAAGTGGCCTTTAGGACACTGGACTTTCCCATGCCCCTGTGCTACCTGCCTGGGCCTGGCCCCCAGCATGGCAGAGACCTGTTATCACGGCCTGAAACTCCTCCTCTGCCTAGATCAAGACCAGCCCCGCCTAAAATGGGCCTCACCTGGTGGCCGTGAGGAGCAAGAGTCAGCCCCCCTGACCTCCTGCAGCAACTGGAACTCTCAGACCTACCCGCTCAAAGCTGCCCAGCAGCCCCAGTCCCATAAGCACCTTTTACTTGCCTCGAAAGTGACGCTGAGATTCCAGATGAACAGCATACCGTTTGCGTTATTTAGTTAAAAGCAGGTTGAAAAGCAGAAGGTAGTGCTGCGTGGAGAGATGGCTATTAGGTGAGCATTTAAGGAAAGAACTCTACAGGGAAGAGGAAGTTAAAAACCAGAGTGGTTTCCCCGTCTGCCCACTTGCTGTTGCTCATTCAGCCCAGCAACAGCACCTCATGCACCCTCGCGTCCATCAAGGTGGATTCGGAGCGGAAGAGTGGAAAGGGAGGCATGCTCTTTCCCTCATTTAGCACCGTCAGCCGGGTGGACTGAGCCAGAGAAAGGGAGTACCAGCAAGAGGAGACCGTGACAAAGTACAGGTGTGTCCCGGAGAAGGCAAGCAAGGCCGCGGTACCCTTGAAACACCAGCCAACCCCAGTCCGTTCCTGTTGCAGCCAAGTGCCCTTGCAAGTACATTTATGTATATAGTCTCTGTGTGTGTGTACAGAGAGAGATACCGATTCCTAATTCAGAACTCATTCTTAAGTGCACACGCAAACATGGCGTTTCATATTTCCCAATTTATCTACACGCATCGGCGGACTGCCTACGGAGGTATTAAACACAGCCACTGGAAATGAGAAGGGAGGCTACCACTTTGCAGCCTCCCCGGTAAGGTTAGAGTCTTCCCAGCCAGGCCGTAGATCTCACTGCCTGACTGCTAAGCAGTCGGACACTTGCTGCTCCAGCCAGAAAGTCAAGCCTTGGGCAACCAATTCACCCTATAATGTACACTAGTTACTGCCGGTAGGACTTTCAGGTTCAAAGTCATGGAGTTGTTCACTGTCAATAATTAGCACTTGCCTAATAACCCCAACATATGAATCACAATCTCCATCGCGACGTGCAACTCCATCTCTTCAGTATCCAAACTCTCACGCTGAATAAATACACAGAGAATCTGCAAGTCTCCCCCCACCCCCCGTTATACCCTGGACCATTCCGAACATAAAGCAAAATTCAAAGTGTTTCTTTCTTTTCCCACAAAATCACAGATCTCCAGAGCCAGGGTTCCCGGACTGGCGGCGGTAGGAAGCAGGCAAAGGGCAGGAATCCTTCTAGCCAGCAAGGAGGTGAGGTTGAAATGCTTAACCCAAACCACTGCCCTCCTCCGAGACCACTGGCAGTCTTGTGTAAATCAATTCACCTCCAAGCCTACCCTCAGGGCATTTCCCTGAGGTTAATTCAGACCCAAGTTAAAAGGAAGAGTTTCCTCCCTCCTTGCAAAGGAGAGATGCACTACCACAGGTCCACAGCCCTCACCGGCCACTTAAGCGGATGATCTGGGAAGGACGGACACACGAAAGGACGGACGCACGAAAGGCTCCTCACACTGGAGGGGAGTGTGAGGACCCAGCACGCTGAAGCCTGGCTCCAAGCGCCCACATGCGCGGACTCACTGCCAAGGTCCACACGGCTCAGGGCTCCCCACGCTAAGGCAACCGCATCCTCGGCGTCAGCAAAGCCAGGCAAGACACCAGGTAGGGAACACAACTCCATTCTACTCACAGTCTGGTGAGCTTCGGGTTGCTCTGGAAAAGCAGTTCCGGGAGGACCTGGAGTTTATTCTTGTTCAGGCGCCTGAAGGGGGAAAAAAGGAATGAAAAGATGTCAAGGGGACATGAAACGGGATCAAGAGTATATACAGACACCCCTTCGGTCCATCGATCAACAGGTATTAAGAGGCTTCTAGATCTTTCAACGTGGGATGCTCAGCACGTGTAAGGCATACTCTTTTAACTCGCGGGGCTGGGAGTCAAGTTGGGGATAAAAAGGCAAAGGTCAGTCGGAAGCAGGAACACAACATGCTTCCTGCCACACCCCCCTTCACGAGCCTCGGAGAGCCATCACTAACTGATCATGACATTCTTTCCCACGAACCTCAGACAGGCTTTTGAACTTTTCTCAACATGTGCCTGCGGTAGCTAGCTATTGCCAAGTGATGCAATGGGCATGTTAAATGGGTCCCTAAAAATAAACAAAATACCAGAGAGAATATTCCAGATCCTAAGTGGTGAGGAGAGGTGGGACAGATAGCAGTCTTTATAGGGACAGAGAAGAGGGTGGGGCAGATCACCAGGGGTTAAAGGGCCAAATGGAATCCCGGCCAGCCTGGCTTTTCAGACCAGAGCTGGGCTGCATTATGACTGCCATGGGCCCTGAGCATTTTTGCCTCTGTGGGCCCCTTCCCCTATTTAAAAAAAGTAAATATTGTATTTTATAACTGTGTTGGTATAAAAACAAATATATTAATATTATATAACATTTACTTTGACCTGAACACTCATCCCTTTCCTCTAATTTTAAAAGAAATTAAACCATTTTCATGGGTCCCTAAAAAGTACTGTCAGCCCTGGGTGCTGTCCCCGCTGTGCCTAATGGCAAAGTCGGCCCTGGGTCAGGGATCATGGTCGAGGTGTGTAGACCTAGAGGTAAAACTCAGCCCAGGAGGGGTGTCCCACGTTGGGTGGTGGCAACAGAGCCAGACTCTCTCCTGAGAACGGTCCATGCTGATGCCCACAGAAAAGAAGGCCATCTGAGTTTCCGAGGGACCGTAAGTCGCTGTGGTCTCCACGAAGCCTGCTCTCCCGGGAGCGTGAGGCCAAGAGGGAGAGCCTGCCCCGTGCTCATTCCCAGGCCTCTCTGCCCAAGCATCTTTACGCAGCCTAATCAGGGAAGCCCAGACCAGTGTCCCCAAATCTCCTGTCCCCAGAATCCTCAGAATCTCACTCTCCAGAATCTCCTCGTGCAAAAGAGCAGTTTATAGCCCGGCTGAACTTCTCCGCTTAAACTGTGCATATTTGGCTACGTGGAAGACATGTATTATCCCATCTTAGAGCTAAGCGAACTGAAGAGAAGAAAAGGTGAGCTTCTTCCCAGCTTCTGTCCCCAAAGCCCACACTTCCTCCACCACATCACGCAGACGTGATCCCCTGGGGGTCCGGGGGATTGCTATTTTCCCCTTTTCGTTCCAGGTTGAAGGACAAAAACTTCAGAGGGACAGGGCACTAGAAGGAAGTGCTGCAAGGGCAGAGCACATGAGAGGAGCATTCAGCACCTCAAGTCAGAAGCGTGCAGCTCAGCCCTGAAGCGGTTCCCGTGGTGCGGGGCAGGGGTGGGCCTGCGGAGCTGCTGGTGACACTCCTGACTGTAAGGAAGCCTGAGAAAAGGCTGGCAAGTGGGACAAGATACGCTCAAATTCCCTGCCCCACCGAAACGGCAACCTGCCTCCCTGGGCTCTTTTTTGTTTTGTTTTGTTTTCGTTTGTTTAACTGTGGTTAAAACGAAAGCCCTACCATAAAATTGACCATCTTAACCATTTTTTTTTTTTTTTTTTTTTTTTAACTTGATTTTATTTATTTATTTATTTATTTTTGGCTGTGTTGGGTCTTCGGTTCGTGCGAGGGCTTTCTCCAGTTGCGGCAAGCGGGGGCCACTCTTCATCGCGGTGCGGGGACCGCTCTTCATCGCGGTGCGCGGGCCTTTCTCTATCGCGGCCCCTCCCGTCGCGGGGCACAGGCTCCAGACGCGCAGGCTCAGCAATTGTGGCTCACGGGCCCAGCTGCTCCGTGGCATGTGGGATCTTCCCAGACCAGGGCTCGAACCCGTGTCCCCTGCATTAGCAGGCAGATTCTCAACCACTGCGCCACCAGGGAAGCCCCATCTTAACCATTTTTAAGTGTCCAGTTCTGTAGTGTTAAGTATATTCTCACTGCTGTGCGACAGATGTCCAGAGCTTTTTCATCTTGCAAATCTGAAACGCTGTACCCATTAAACAACCCCACCCCAGGGCCCCCTCCCCTCGTCCCTGGCAGCCACCATTCTATTTTCTGTCTCTATGGATTTGACCAGTGCTCTTTGATCACTCCCAGTATCTGCTCTTTGTGTGTTCCTGTCACCAAAGTGGGAAGAAAGGGGGGAGCCCAGAGGAGAGGAGGGTGAGGGGGAATCTAGCTCCTTGTCTACAGCAGTTCTCATACAGCCAGTGATAAGCCCCTTTCTAACACGGGGAAGCACTGGTCCCAGAGAAGGCGTGGTGCTATGACTTTGGGGTTGGTCACGCTGGGTTCAGATCTGGCTCTATCATGCTCTCGCCATGGGACCTCGGGGAAGTTACCTAACTCCTTAAGCCTCCGTTTTCCATCTGCCAAATAACCCTACTCAGTGAGTCACAGTAAGTTTTAATAACACACTGTATGCCTAAGTGTCTAGCACTGCAATGAGAGCATGGCAATAATAACTGAAATGAGTTGCGGCACAAATGCGTGTCAGACACTACGCCACGTGCTAGAGGGGTAGGATCTCAGGCAGCGCAGCTCAGAGGCTGGTGTCATAATTACCCGCATCTCACGGGTGAAGACAGCGACCCCTGGAGCGGTTGAGCCCATTCTGCAAGGCCACTGTGACAGGAAGGGGCGGAGGCAGGATGTAGACCCAGGGGTTCTGCCTCCAGAGCCTGGTTCTGAACCACTGTGTTACTCGAAGGCTTTCAATCTGTGACAGCTGCCTTCCCCTTCTTTTCTCCCCTCCCTAGTCTTCTTTTTGCCTCTGCTTCCTTTCATCCAGGGTTGCCACCTCCTCTGCCCCAGCCCAACCATCCACCCTGAGTACATTTCCCTCCCTGAAAAGGATGCTCTTGGAGTCCCCAAGAATAGAAGTGGGTCTCTAGGTGGGTCTGTCTGGAACCACCCTCTATTGCCACAGCTGCACAAAGCCTGGTGAGAGTTACACTCAGACAACCAACGCTCCAGTTTAGACAAAAGTCTTGAAATCGGCCCACCACTGCCTGCAGTGGGGAGGGTATTGAGTGTCCTAAAAGCTCAAAACCAGAGTTGAAGCTAAAAATAAAACCAGCTTGGCTCCGAGGCTCCAGGAAGGGAAGGAATCGTTTTCAGTTCTTTGCCGGTATTTGTGGCTGGACAAAAATAAAAACACAACCAAATTTAGTCAATTGTGTGCTGCCTGCTGCTTCATAAACCCTGAATGAGGATTCCAGGGTGGCTGGGCTGGGCTCTTCTCCCAAAAGCCTCGGGGTCTTTCCACTTCAGCTTGGGCGGGCCGCATGCTGGTTCTCTGTATCAAGAGGAGCTCAACGGGACATTTCGTTTCTAGTTCATTCCATTCCAGGATTTATCTGTGTTTATTTAGTGAACCAGGTCGGCCTGAAAGGTCTTCCTCGAAGAGCTGATAAAGGCTCCAAGCTGCGTAAGGTGAACTTCTCACGTGGCTGCTCTAAGAGCAGCTCCTGAACAGGAAAATGAACAGAGTGAAACATGCTGTTCTCCTGACAGAAGAACAGGTAAGCGCTGGGCCACACACAGCGGCTATTGGTCAAGGCATCCTCCGTCACTCATGCCATCTGCTGCTCTGTCACCCTGGAACCAGAGGCAGAAATCTGCCATGGTTCAAGGTGGAAATAAATCCATGATGCCTGGATGAAGAGAAGGACTGAATGGGACCCATATGAGGGCAGACCTGAGGAGGTCGGCAGAAAGGCTATAGGCTGGGTCAATGATGGGATAAAGCCCACCTGGCTGTCCACTCTCCCTCTAAGATCAACACTCCTTCTCAGCCTTCCTGCTGGAACAATGGGGAGCATCAAGGTCAAAAAAACCCACTGGCTGCTAGTTGCAAGGTCATTCTGCTTTTCGGCCTGAACTATGAAGCTCCAAGAAGGGGAGCCTTGTCTCGGCAGTGCCACTGATGGCCGCAAGATCTAATTAGAGGTTTTTGCCACTTTATTGAATTCCTTCATTTATCTATCCACTATCCATTCATAAAACCACCTTCTACCCATCTGTCTGTCCATCCATCCGTCCATCCGTCCGTCCATCCATCCACTATTCTATCCAACAATTCACCTATCCATCCATCTACCCATTTGTCCATTTATCCATCCATCCATCTTCCTAGTCATTTATCAGTATGAACATACAAAGATGAATAAGATACAGTCCCTTCCTGCACCTGCATGAATAAGATGTAGATGAAGAAGAAGGTCAGATGCTAGTGAAGGAGATAGACACGAAAACAAAAATCTGCAGCATGATCTTGTAAGCAAAGCTATTGTGGGAGCACAGAGGAGGGGCAGCTAACCCAGACCTGGGAAAGGAAGGCTTCCCAAAGAAAGTGGTTTGGAGGTTTTTTTTTGTTTTTTTTTTTTTTTAAGCATAATTTTGACTCTTCAGGAGATAGGGACAAAGGGTTCTAGACTTTGAGAGGTGTATGTGCATGACTATGGAGGACCAGGAGACTGAGGAGAATTTGGGGCACAGGGCTGCATTGCTGGGACTTGGAGGTGACTTGAGAAACACAAGCGATGAAGCTCTAGAGCTAGGCAGGGGTCATATCAATGAGGGCCCCTGCGGGTCATGATCAAGGATTTGGGCTTGGCTGTTTACTGAGAGTCAGAGGGAGCCACAGAAAGAGTCTGAGCAAGGAAATGATAATCTGTTTTGGATTTTAACAAGTTCTCTTGAGTAGTAGTAAGGCTTGTTTGGAAGAGGGTGAAATCAAAAGCAAGGTGAGCAGTTAAGAGGGCTCCTGAGTCATCAGTGTGGCTGTGTGAGGACCCAGTTAAGCGTAAGAGTCATATGGAGGACATAGATGTGAGGTCTAATCAACAGGGTTTTGTGATTAAATGCATATGAGGGCCCCAGGGGCTCCAGCTTGGGTAACTGATCAGTCAAAAAGACCAATCAGTGCTGAAAGAAATAGACGGGAGGGCCATTATGCAGAAGGGGGTGTGTTTAGATTCAGGATTTCTAAACTACTGGGGACCCTCAAATATATTTTGACAACTAGTAGCAGTAGCTGGTAATAACCCTAAGACCATGAGTCAGGCACTGTACAAGGCGCTTCACATGTGCCAGCTCATTTAATTCCCCACAGAAGTGCTTGAGGCTAGCACCCTTGGTCAACCTATAATAAGGAAACAGAGGCCTAAGAAGGTTAAGGCACTTGCCCAGAGTCAAACTCAACCAAAATGATGGAGGTGGGATTTGAACCCAGACACCTAATGCCAAACCTGGGCTCTTAACTACCATGGATAATGATGGTATTTAATTTAGCCCTCATTACAGACTGTTGTGATTTATTACCTCATACGTGGGTCTCGTCTTCCCGTTAAGTTCTGAAGGTCCTTGAGAGTGGGAAATAGGTCTAATATCTACTCAGTGACCCATTGTGAGCCGACACAGCCCCAGGCATGCAAGGGGGCCTTCAGTAAGGGCCTGTTGAATTTCATGAGTAAATCATAAGGTGGGAATGGCCAATTAGGGGAGCCTGAAAAAGCAATAGCCTTCCTGCGCTGGGTGACGGGAGTCATCCTGTTTGCAGGTGAACAGAACTCCCAGAGGGCCCAGTTGCTTGAATCTGTCTGCATCCTCCAGAATCTTCTTGAAGACTCGGCTTCCAGACTCACCTGCCTCACTACTGACCTACTGGGCAGCAAGGCAAGAAAGGATGGGGCCAGTTCGTCCCCTCAGTCGGTGCAGGACGGGTGAGAGGCCTCCAGGCCGGAAGGAGGCAAGCTTAGTCAGCAACAGGCCCCAGCACCCACTCAAAGTGCTTCCCCTTTCTCAGGGAGGTGTGGAATGTTCAGCTGCCCAGCGAAGGCCTGAGGGAGGGAGGAAGTCAAAATGTGCTAATTCCCAAAGGTCACCAGGACTGTTTGCTTTAGTAATGAAATCAAGTGAATCCCCTTCTCCAGGCACTTTCCTAGGCAGCCTGGACACCTTCCAGGTCTACTGGTATTTTCAGAAACACCAACAAGGACCAAAGCGGCTTTGCTATTCAGAGCGGAAGCTCCAGGCCTTCCCCAAGTGGAGGGATGGACAGGCCCAAGACGTCCTGGCAGACCCCAAGAGAAGGGCGGAACCAAACTCAGAGGCCTCGAATCCCAGCTCAGAGGTGGCACCCTCATTCATGAGGATATGCAGATGTCACTATACATCAGGGGAACTCTGAGTTAAGCAGAGTCAAAAAAGCAGAGAACCTTGAATAGGGGTTGTTTCCATAGTTGCTCACTGTAGCCACTGATGGCCTCATATTTTCTTGGTTTCCTCATCTGCCAGACAAATCAGATTCAGGCTTTTTCCTACTATGCAAATTTTCATAATGCAAATTGGATGTAACCTGATCAGTTCAGCAAGGAACTCAATTTGTGCTGGTTGTTGGTTTCCACCACTGTCATGATCAGAAAGGATCCCTGCGTGTATCAGAGGAGAGCCTATTGGCCTCCAGCTTCAACACCCACGGGCCACTTTAGTCGGTGACTGGCTGTTCTTTGCCACTGGTATTCCCTTTTTTTTTTTTTAATAATGTATTTTTAGGGTTTTTTGTTTTGGGTTTTTTTTTTTGCAGGGGCTGGGGAGGGTAGCAGCTTTCTTGAGATCTAATGGGGCTTCCTTTTTACTAGCACTTCTGGACCAAGCCACAATTTATTTTGATGGTCTGGAAACAAGTTGACCTGAATCTTGTCTTCCATGGAATTCAGCATTTGCTCAATGACCTTTAGGTTGGCTTATGTCCGTTTTGAAAATCTGTTATTTGTAGTTTGTAACTTCAGAATGTCCTAATAGCAATTAAAACCCTTTACTTTTGACATTTCTGTAAGAGAAATAACTGTGTTGTCATAGTCTAAAACTCTTGCCCTAAGCAGTTTTTTTCCTCACTGAAGTTTTTAAGAGAACCCTTTAAGAAAACACAGTTTACTCTAGGAACACAATTATTACGTAATAGCAAAACATGAACCTCGTGAGATACCTGAATAGTTTAACATCTGCGATGGGCTTTGCAGTATTTCTCAAAGGCTCGATAAATGGTAGCTGTTACAGCCACTGTTATTATCATTATCATCATCCTTAGATGCCCCAGGAGGTCAGGAGTAGGGGAGATGTATTTCTCCTTCACAGATGACTATATCGGTCAGCAAGGCTATTAGCAGTAACAAAGGAACTCCGAAATCTCACTGGGTTAACACAGTGGACACAGACTCCACACTCACATAAAGGCTTGACTCCATCTCTAAGATGTCATAGAGCAGGGGTCCCCAACCCCCGGGCCGTGGACCAGTACTGGTCCGCAGCCTGTTAGGAACCGGGCCGCACAGCAGGAGGTGAGCGGCAGGTGAGCCAGCAAAGCTTCATGTGCTGCTCCCCTTTGCTCCCCATCGTTCACATTACCGCCCGAACCATCCTCCCCCCTCCCCCACGTCCGTGGAAAAACTGTCTTCCATGAAACCAGTCCCTGGTGCCAACAAGGTTGGGGACCGCTGCCATAGAGAACATGTGGCCCCCAAGGTCAGTGTGTTGGGGATGAGAGGGAGGGAGGAGCCGCACCAGCTCTTAATTTCCTTGACCTCACAATGACTCATATCATTTCTACTCTCAGTCTACTGGCCAGAACTAGTCACATGGCCAAACCTAACTGCAAAGGAAGCTGGGAGATCTACAGGGACACTTGAATATTTGACGAGAACTATCATAATAACCAACTCGCTTTAGAATCAAAGCAATAATAATGATCTCTTTGATCTTGTTGTTCTTCCTTCCTTCCTTTTTTTCTATCCATGCAGGGCACTTACAGTGGGCTAACTGCTACGCGAGGTGCTTTATATGCATTATCTCATCTCATCCTTAAAGCACATTGCTAATGTCATTATGTTACACAAGGAAACTGAGGCTCAGAGAGGTAATGAAACCTGTCTAAAGTCACGCAGCTGATAAATAAGGTTTGGAAAGAAGTCTCTTTGACACCGAAACCTGAACTTTGAACCCCTTCACCATTCTGCTTCCTTAACTCTTTGGTGCTTGGTTGACCAGGAGGCTTCCCAACAATCCTAAGAGGGAGGCCAGTAATAAGAGTATTTATTCATTTTATAGCTGGAGAAACTTGAGTCAAAGCAGACTAGGAAACTGACCCTGTGCTTCCTTGGCCTTACTGTCCAAAGCCTATTTAATGATCCTGCCCCTCTGGTTTCAGAAGAAGGCTCTGAGGGTCCCAGGAAATCACTGCCCCCAGGCCAGGGGGCAGGAATCCTGAGCCATCTCTTAAGAGCATTTATCCTTCTTCTCCTCTCAGACCTAAAAGGTCTGTTTATTCAGATGTTCCCCAAGGGCATTCTCAGCCCCTGCCTGCCCTGGTAGGTGACTCTGTCCCGAGATATCTGTCCAGTTCTAGAGAGCTCTGGGGCTTGCCCAGGATCTTGCTGGGCTCCAACTCAACACTCCAGCATGAAAAGAAAACAGGCACAAAGACCCTGAAACAACCCTTTTTGAACTTTCCAGCACCTCACATTGGACCAATTTTCCTCCAATTACACGGTTGTCAGGGATAAAGCAGAGCACATCGGTGGCCTGAGCCTGCCTTGCCTTTGACCCCTGTCCCAGCTGCTGCCATGTGCCCAAATACCCCTGTCTCCAGAAGACCCTGATTTCAGGAGGAGAAAAGGGGGCGGGGGGAAGAAGGGCAGGAGTCCTGGCTCTGCAGAGAAGGAGCCAAGGGCTCGGAGGGTCATCTTGGTCCATGGTGACCAACCCATAAAGCCTAAGTCATGTTTGCCTAGAACGACACAAGGAACCCCAAAGGTCTGTGAACAAAAAGGCTGCTTCATCTAGGACTAAAGTCATGAGCAAGGGTTTCTGGGGATCCCCCAGCAGATCGGACATGGAACTACATTAGTACACTGATGGCTCAGAGTCCAGGGAAAGATGTCTGGAGTGGGACAAAATGCATACTTATGCATGCATATGAACACACACACACACAGACACACACAACATACATTGCAGACGTAACGCACATGCAATTAACAGAATCATGTACATCCCTTAGAGCTGGCCAGATCCACTCCAGACAGCCAGACTGCTTGGCAGTGGCCAAAACTCAGATCCCCATAGCGATCACTTCAACCCTATTTCATAACGGGGCCAATAGGGCAGGCGACTCCCAGACTCAAGCATCATGCCTTTGTCCCTTCAGAGATACTCCAGTCCTGTATCTTCCCCTGCCTCAGGGTTTCTGCACATGCTCCTTCCTTCTCTGGGAACTCTCTTTACCCTGCTACCTAGGTGGTAGCTGCAGAGGTGTGAAGAAGAAAATATTTTGAAGGTGGAGCAGACTGGATTTGCTGATGGATTGGAGGCAAAGCTTGCGAGAGGAGAATGAAGGATGATGCTGAGGTTTTGGTGTGTGGATCTGTTGTTACCTGAGCAGGAGGAAGACTGTGGGCAGAGCACGTTTGGCGAGGGGCCAGATTGGACATGTTAAATTTGATATGCCTGTAAGTATCCATGTGGAGATACCCAATAGACGGTTGGATATGCAAATCTGGGCTTCAGGGATAAGACCAAAATAGAGATGTAGATGGTATTTAAATACAGGAACCACAGCCACCATGAGAAATGAAGAAAGAAGGGAAGAGGATTTAGGACTGAGTCCTGGGCTGCACCATCCATTAGAGACCAGAGGGAGGAGGAAATGGTAGAGTGTGGTAGGAGGAGAAGCAAGAGAAGGTGGAATTGTGGAAGCCAAGTTAAAATGGGGTTCCAAGGAGGGAGAAAGGGAGGGAGGGACTGGTTAGTCAAATGCGGCCAAGAGGTAGAGAAAGATGAGGACGACACTGACCTGAGCAACACGGTGACTTAGAAAGAACAGCTTGGTACAGAGTTAGGCAGCAACTATTAACTGGAGTGGTTCAAGAAAGAGTGGGAGGACAAAAGTCAAGGGAAAATAATAATTTGGAGGGATTTCACTATAAAGGGGAACAGAAAATGGGTTGATAGTTAGCAGGGGAAATGGGGTGAAGAAAGGTTTTGTTTTTATTTTTTAGGATGGGGCAAATTGCAACATGCTCCTATGCTGACGAGACTGATCTGGTAAATCAATGATGCAGGGGATGAGGGGGAAATTTTTAGAGTGCGGCTCCTGAATAGGTGACAGAGGAGATTCCAGTGCACAAGTGATGGCTGTGGCCTTTGACAGGGCCAAAGACAGGTCATCTGTGGCAAGAACAGGGAAGGCGGAGGTTAGGGGACAGGGTATGGCAGGTCTGGTACTAAGAGTCTGTGGAAGGCAAGACTGGGCAAGGCAGTTGAGGGGATGCGCTTAGAGTACTTAGGAAAACGAGTCATGAGAGCTGTTGGTTAAGGAAGTAAGGGAGGTTACTATGGTGTCAATGTTGGTGTCCTCCTCTCGCCCAAATTCATATGCTGAGATCCTAACGCCCAAGATGATGGCATTAGGAGGTGGGGCCTTGGAGAGCTGATTAGGATATGAGGGCAGAGGCTTCATGAATGGGATTAGTGCATTTATAAAAGAGGCTCCAGAGAGATCCCTTGCCCCTTCCACCATGTGAGGACACAGCAAGATGTTGGCAATCTGCAACCCGGAAGAACCAGAGCATGACCACGGTCTCAGACTTCCAGCCTCCAGAACTGTAAGAAACAAATCTCTGTTGCTAATAAGCTACCCGCTCTGTGGTGCTTTGTTATAGCAGCCTGAATGGACTAAGACAGAGTGACAGTGACATGATGGCAGATCCAGTGAATCTTAGGCCACTGCAGGGTCCATGCACTCATGGACAGGGCCCCGGGGCTGGGGCTTGGGAAGCTGGGCTATGGTCCTAGCTCTGCCCCCCAAAGCTGTGTGACTGTGTGAACCACAGCCCCTCTCTGCGGCTTGGTTTTCTGTATCAACAGAATCAGTTGGTTGGATGAGATGAGTCCTAAGATCCTTATTCTATTCTTATTCTGGAAGCTGGTTAGGATACTTGGATTCTAAATCCAGCTCTAAATAAGCTGTGTGTCCTTTAGAGTTTAACCTGTCTCTTTTTCTTGGTTTCTTCATGTGAAAATGGGAATAATGATCTCGATTAGAATATCCATTCTAAGATGAAGTATCCCGAGAAGAGGGTCTTTGTCTTTTTTTCACTGCAACTCAGAGCTTAGAATAGTTTCTAGCAACCAAGAGGTGCTCAATAAATATTTGCTAGTTGTTTAGTTGGTTGGTTGAATGGATGAATGAATGAGTGAGTGATACCTACTTCACGGAATTACTTAGGAGCAAAGGAGATGAAGATGGTCAAATTGGTGGAAAACTTAAAGTACTATAAAGTTGCTATGCAACTGCCGCAACACCCCCGGACTGCTACTTCACTTCTGGTTATTAAAACCTGAGTAGCCCGTTAGAGACCTTCCAGAGTGTTGCACCCAGGTAACAGGAGGGTTGCAATCACAATAGCATAAATTAAACACTTTTGCCACAGTGCTTGAAAGAGGGTCCTGAGAATAAGGAGCCTGAGGTGCACGCCATCTGAATTGCACGGTGGGGTGAGGGGCAAGCAGGGGCAGTTTCAGAACCAAGTGAAGCCAGAGTAAGGGTAAGGGTCCCTACGCCAGGTGGGGCATCAGAGTGAGGTTTCTATATTAGTCAAACAAAGGTGCTAAAAAAAAAGGCAGCAGGCCCCCAAAGGCTAACTCCCTCTTGTCTGTGCTGCCTGGGAATAAATATGGGAGAGCTGTGTTGGGTAGGGAAGGAGGATTGAGAATTCCTTAGAAATTAGTGTTGTTCTCTAAAAACATGCTCCCCCAAGACATTAAGCGTGCCTTGAGCAGCCTTGAGTTAATGTTGAGTCATTTCTACTAGGAGTTAAGAGAAAAATACTTTAGGCAGCTATAGGATTTCCCCTCCACCCTAAAAATCCTCAAAACAATGCAGCAAAGCTGGTTCTAAATAGGATGGCATGAGCACAACTCACCACAGATTTCCCATGTTCTGTCTGGATTATTCTAGGCCCTTCATCTGGGTCTCCAACCTCTTCAACCCACTGGTAGGAAAATGACAGATGCAAAGTGAAGGAGAAATACTCTGGTTGGTAGATGTCACCAAGGGCAGGTGCTACTCAGCACAAATTTTCTGGAAGGGTACTGTTTAAAATGATCCTGTTTGAACCCATTGAACTTTTGTTTTGAGAAAGTTCGAAGTAAAAAAAAAAAAAAAGGAAAGAAAGAAAAGAAAAAAGAGGCCTGACAGCGAACGATTCAAACATTCCTGGCTTGTGAATGACAAATTTCCCTTTCATTTCTGTTCTAAACACTTGCGCTCTGCAAGATCTGTTAAGGATGGTGAGCTTCTCTCTGTGTTTATCTAGTTATCTAGATATATGTCTACATATCTAGCAACAAAAAAAAAAGATCTTTTAAGCCCTCCCAGGCATGAGCCAGGGAATGCCGAGTAATTATCTGTGACCAATTCTCATCTATACCTAATTAGAATTTTACTTCCTCAGAGCATTTCCTTTCTGGTCAAGGCCCGATTTTTTTTTCTTCTTTTTTTTTTTCCTAGAAGAGGAAGATACCTGGACATTTTTAGCACTATGGGGTGGAGAAGGGTAAAAGGAGAAAGGGGGCACTTTTCAGATCGCATTATTGCTTTGATCTGACTGAATCTCCTTTCGTTATCCTCCCCCCCCCCGCCACCATCCCCGCTTTTTTTTTTAATGCTTTTCCAGCCTGGGAAGGGTTTCTCAACCCTCTGGCTATTGCATTTGAACTGAAGTCTGCAGAATAGTTTAAGAGCCCCTGCTCACCTCTCTCACTCCCACCTCTGGCGAGCAGTCCCTCATCCCAACCACGGCTTTGAGATCCCATCCAAACTTGTTGGTGTCTCAAACTGAATCCCAGATGTTCACTTAGTGAGAAATAAATGAATGGTCCAAGCTGTGGACTGAACCAGTGATCCTCACAAATAGATTCCAGGTGTGTTGGCATCTGGACTGCTATCTCTCTTTTTCTCTGTTTTACACACACACACACACACATGCCCACACACACGCACACAATGCCAATTCCATCCTGAAAAGAATTTGACACCATCTCCAGATGCAGAGCTGATATAGAATAGACAGGACTAGGTACCTAACATAAATTGCATCTTTCCTTTTAATCACGAACAAAGGCAAAGGGCTCCAACGCGGCCCCATTTGCCTTCAGTTATCAAAATCATGATGCATTTGGTGTTCAAGATCACCTTAGGCCTAAAAGAGCTTAGAATTGCTAAGCTATCTTAATTGGCACCAATTTTCATTGTCAACCATAGCCACCTCCTGTGTTTCCTACGAAACTCATCTTGCTGCAAACTTAATAAGCACCTACTGTTTGCCTACCTGGGGCAAGCAACATGGGGGAGGAAAAAGAGAGAAGGCAAGATCTCTGCCCTCAAAGAATGCCTAGTCCCATTGAAACAGCAAAGTTCAAGTCACTTTAATTCAAATTTAAATTGATTGAGAAATTCAATGTTTACTAAGTGCCTATTCCATGTCATGCTCTGGGACACAGATCCACTTCTTAAGGAGCTTACAGTCAGTCTAGTGGGGAAGGGAGATAAGTACACTGGTGACCACAGGCACACGTGACATACGCTGAGAGAGAAGGACATACAGCAAGTTGTGGGAGGAGACTTTGTGGCTTCACAGAGGAGGCAATATTTGATTAGCATCTCGAAAGAGAAGGAGAAATGAACCAGGGGATGAAAGACAGAGAAAGGGCCAAGAGGAAACAGTCAAAGACACTGCGATGGGGCATCACGGAAACAGCACCTGTTTTAATATGCAGAGTGAAGGATGAAGAATCTCTGAGGGCTGGATGGAAAGAGACTGGGCAGGCACAAGCCATGCGAGGCTTGGGGCACTTGTGAGCCAAGCTGGTGAGATCAGTACACGTGAAACGATGAGAAAAGCCTGAGCTGGGACTCTGGGTGATGGGTCTAGACTGTAAGCAAAGCAGGAAATGAGAGCCAGGTAACTAGGGGGAAGGGGGTTCGTGGAAGAGGCACAAATCTTGAAGGATAGACAGGAAGAGAGAAAGAGGTGGGTAGGGTCTTCCAGGCTCCAAGGGCAATCTGACCAAGGCTAAGGGCTAACACTCTTCCGTGACAGGTGCACAGACAAGGAAGAGACCATGATGACCCCAGCAACAGAAATATGCAAAGATGAGAGTGAAGGTTAGACAGGTGGGATGAAGCTGTGTAGGAGGCAAGTGGGTCCCTGAAAGCAATCATCATACCTCTAGTGACTTCAGAGGGTAAATGCACAAGCAGGTTTATCTTAATCACCATGTATTTTTATGTTTTTAGAAAAATGTAGTTTTCTCGTGGTCACTATGATTTAAGACGAGGCTAGGAAAAAAAAAGTAAGCTGACTTAAAGTTAAATGAAAGAAAATATTAAATAATAATAATACAGGTGGAGACGTCCCTGGCGGTCCAGTGGTTAAGACTTCACCTTCCAATGCAGGGGGTGCAGGTTTGATCCCTGGTTGGGGAGCTAACATCCCACATGCCTTGCCGCCAAAAAACCAAAACATAAAACAGAAGCAATATTGTAACAAATTCAATAAAGAGTTTTAAAATGGTCCACATTAAAAAAAAAAACTTAAAAAAAAAAATACAGGTGTTCTACAGATTGACCAAAACCATGAAGAGGGTACAGAAATTACTGGCACTTGAGGAACCCTGTGTTGCTAAATGGGTAGTCACTGAAGTTTCTCAAGCAGGATCGGTGTGAAGAAAGAAACATCGTAGGAGGAAAACTCAGGCGGAGGCATGCAGGATGTGTTGTCGGGGAGAAACAAGAGTTGATGGGGGGAGATTCTATGAAGGAGACCATTGTGTGAGGCAGTATGTGAGTCAAAGGGGACCAGAGTTAGGAATGGATGAAAGAAATAGAAAGATGACAGGCAACACTTGGCGACACTGGATGAGAGTAATTGCAATAGAGAGTATGTGGTAAATTGGTTTATTGTTTCTAATTTCTTCTCTCCTTCTGCATTATAGAATCATCCACCCCAGGCTTTGGCCATGTGTCTAAGCAGGATCTCCCATTCAAGTGGGCAGTGTATACTTCCTTGCCCCCCTAACGTCGGGCTTGGCCATGTACCTTGATTTGGCCAACAGAAGGTTGGTGGGTGTGATGTGAGCAGAGGCTTTAAATGTGCTTCTGTGACCTGGCTGGACCTCATCTCTTCTTCCATCTGCCATGAGAAAAATATGCCTCTGGGAGCCACTAAGCCAAGGAGAATGAGAAGTCACAGGAAAGACCCTGAACCCAATCTACAGCCCGAATCCAAGCCCTGCTGAGCTCAGCTGAGCTCAGCTGCAATCAGCCAAAGCCGGCCAAACCATGACCCATCAGTGAGGAAAATAAATGTTTATTTTTGGCAAGCCACTGAGATGCTAGGGTTGTTAGGACAGAAGGGAAAACTGACAAATACAGAGGAGGAGGAAGTGCATTCAGATTTGCAGTAGTCCCCCAACCGGTCTCTTGGTTCTACCCTGGCTCCCCGACACCCTATTCTCCACTAGCAGTTAGAGCGATCCTTCCAAAACCCTCATTAATCAAGGCATTCCTTTGCTCAAACCCTCCAATGGCTGCCATATCACTCAGAGCGAAAGTGAATGTCCTCGTGATGGGCCACCATCCACACATGCTCTGTCCACCTCCCCCCCCGCTTTACCCCTCAGTCTCGACCTCCTTCCACTCTCCCACGTGCTCACTCTGCTCCAGCCACATGGCCCCCCGCTACTCCTGGGCCACATCAGGGTACACCCTCCCTTGAGCCTTTTCTGGCTTTCCTCTTCCTAGAAAACACTTCCTTCAGATATCCAAGTGGCTAACATCTTCGGCTCTTGTCTTAAAGCAATGGAATGAATGGCATGGGCTGCTCTGAAAAGACTCAACACACACACACACATATACATGCTCAGTTAACCATAATACAGTGCTAGTACAAAAAACAGATGTAAAATACCATGGAACTGAAAAATGGAGGGCAATTGTTTCTTAGGTTGGGTGTGAGTTGCTGGTAAGGGAAAACTGCACTGAGAAGTTAATACTTGAGTGGGGTCTTGAAGGGGTTTCTTAAATGGACCAAACGGGGGATATCGTCCAAGCAGGGCACGACACAGGCAGCTGCTGTGTGCTCTCCAAAACTGCCAATATTTCTAGCCCTGACGGCGTGCCCAGCCACTGTTCTACATGCTTCATATGCATTCTCTCATCTAATCCTCACAGTGGCTCTGTGGAGTAGGCACGGCTACGCCATTCACAGATGCGGTAACTAAGGCACAGAGTGGTGAAATAACCCACCCAAGGTCACACTGGTATTGACACTGGCTAGCAGAGCCAGGCTTCTGGCTCCAAAGCCCATGCTCTTCACCCCGGCGTGTGCCCAACCCAGTGCTCTGGGAAGGCTGGGTCCCAGTATACACAGGGAAGAGGAGGAATCACAGCCAAGTCTGCTGGAAGCACTGCTCTGGCTTGGTCAAGGGCTCCGCAAGGGCCATTTAGGGAGCTTGAAGCTTGCTTTTTGGTCATGAGAAAAGCCACTGTGGGTTTTTAAGCTGGAAAGGGCTGTGATGAGAACTGTGACCTGACGGTGACTCTGGAATTGATGTGTAGGCTAGAATGGAGGTGAAACGGGCTGAAGGTGTCCATGGTGAGGAGGAGGAAGAGAGAGGGCGAGACCCAGGGCCTGAGGGCCTCTGGCTCATCTCAATGCCTGGTATACAACAGGCGTCCAATAATGATCGGTTAAATAAACGTCTCATAGTTGTCTTAGTTGGCTTCCCCCGGAAGCAGACTTTGAAATAAGGGTTCCACTATGAGAGGTTTATTTAGGAGGCTACATCCGGGGGCATCTGGAGCTCAGTCCTGCGGGACAGCTGTGGGGGACAGTGCAAAACACACCCTCAGAATCATCCCGGGAGGAAAGCGAGGGAGTTGGGTGTTCACAGACCCATTCGGTTAGTAGTGGAGGGTTGCTGCTGGCAAGTGTTAATTTCCTGGCACCGGGGCAGTAGAAGCGTGTCACTTGGGGAAGGAGAGGCAGGCACAGGGGTGAGGCTGGACACCCCTGGGGTGCGCTGACCACCAGGTGCATACAGATGGGGATGAATAGGGTCTGCTATAAAATCAATCTTGGGCCAAAAAAGCGAAGAAACTGAATTGTGGAACTTATCCCCCCATGGGCGTCCCACAAGCGTGTCCAACATGGACACTGTCATCTCCCTCCACCCCAAACTTGCTCTTGCCCATGTGGTCCCCTTCTCGGGGAGTGACCCTCCTCCATGCTTTCCTCCTTTTCACTTGACACTCGGCATGTGCAATCAATCGCTATTGTGCTGCTAGCACTGCCTCTTAAATACGTCTGCAAACTGCTCTCTTCTCCTAACTCCACTGCTACCCCATAGTTCAAGCTACCATGCTCGTCCCTGAATTACTGAAATGGGCTCCCCACTGGCCTTTCTTCACCCCAGTCTTGACCCTCGCCCTCCACTCAGCTCTTAAATCCAGCCTCCATATTCCAGGTGGACTGATCTCCCTATAATATAAGGCTAATTATGTTCTTCCCCTGCTGAAAATTCTTTAATAGCTCTCTACTGCCCTCAGAAAATCATCAAAACTTCCTCCTACCTGTGAAGCTCTATGTGACCTGTCCTTTGTCCCTCCAGTCATGATGAATTTCGTTCGGCTCCTGAACATACCCTGCTCTCTCTTACCTCTTGAGCCTTTGCTAATGTTGTTCCCTCTATCTGGAACAATTTTCCCTTCTCCTCTACTTCATTAACTCCTATTCAGCCTCCAGGTCTCAGCTGAGAGGCCATCTCTTTTAAGAAGTCTGTCTGATCCTCTTTTCTACATACATGATCCCCTGAAATTATTTTATTATATTGCCATTTCCTATTGACTTGCCTCTTTCAAGAGAGCTGAGGACTCGCTGAAAGATCTCTCTAGATCAGGATCAGCAAATGTTTTCTATAAAGAGCCAGATGATAATTACTTTGGGCTTTGCAGACTCTATGCTGCCTGTCACAGCTACTCAATTCTACCGCTATAGCATGAAAGCAGCCATAAACAATACACAAATGAATGGCCATGGCTGTGTTCCAATAAAACTTTATTTACAAAAACAGGCATTGAGCCAGATTTGGCCCATGGGGCCACAGTTTGCCAACCCCTACTCTACGTTGTCACTGTATCCCTGGGCCTAGAACAGTGCCTTACACATCAGAGGGGCTCAAATATTTCTTGACTGAAGAAGGAACGATTGAATGAAAGTGAATAAATAAATAGTACATTTCAAAGGACAAGCTAACCTAATTTGAAAAACTTCTTTCCTGTAATATACTTATGTTTATACTCATGTTTTAGGACTGTCTTTTCTGGTTCCCTCATGTCTAAACCCTTGCCTGGAAATAATAACCAAATGTATTGAGTGCCAGTCATTTAAACACTTTATAATGATTAATCTATTTTATACTCAAAATAACCCTATAAGCTATGAACTACTACCTTCAATTTACATAGGAGGAAACCTCAGAGAGGTTCCTCAAAGATGGGGCCCTGTCTTGCCTTTGGCAGACCCCTCTTTCCCTAGAGACCCTCGCTCGGTGCCTGTAATCTAGCCCCTTGGTTGGCCTGAGTGTTTGTGGTTCACCTGAATCCATGTATCTCTTTGGCTGGCTCTGCCCATGTGCCATGCACCCAGCCTGGGGTTGGACATCCCTAATTCTGATCACCTGCCTGCCTGACCCTCTAATTCCCTTGCCCACAATCTACAGTCTGATACTGCTTCCCTATTTCCTAAGGGTTTATCTCTGCTCTGGGCCCCCCTGACCCTCTGAGCTCCATTCTATCACTTTTTCCCTCTCTCACCTTTTTTTTTGCCCTCCAAGGAAGTTCTAATACCAGCATGACATGTTTCAAAGGCCAATGCACAACTGATTGTATCTAGAACTTGAAAAGTGTGAGAAAAATCCAAGTGATGAGAAATGCTCTGATAGAAGCAGTAGCAAGCTCAGTGGTCTTCCTACGGAGATTCGGCCAATTACCGAAAACACTTTCTTCGGCTGAAAAGCTCACCACTGAATCAGACTTGGGGAAGAACACGATGTAACATTAAACCCCAAAGGGCCGCTCTTTGCTCCGCGGCTGGCCCTGATTTCATCTGTAATTCCTCGATGGTTATCTGAAGTATGTTCCCCGTGAGGATTTAAGGGCTCCCAACAAAAGCAGATCCCTCGTGGAGAAGCTGGAGGAAGGAGCGCTTTGAGTCTGAATTTGTCTTTTCCCCTCTTTTCCAGACATGGGTCTCTGCCTTTCACCCTGAACTCAGCAGCCCCCCCGCAGCTCACAGCTCTGGTTTGAATCTGACTTATGAGGCGATGGGTATCTCCGTGGCGGGATGCGCAGCTCGGATGTTAATTGCTCATTAGCCGTCTGTGCGTGCTGCACCTCGGCTGAGACAAGAGAAAGAATGTGAGCAGCTGATACCTGGGAGTCCAGCTACCGACACACGTGGAAACCATCCAGGGAGACCTCAGGTTCAATCTGCAGCTTGGCCACATATTTATTTCTCACTAAAAAAACATCTGGCTTTCATTTTTTGGTGACAACTCGTTTGGACAAGACCTCAAGTAGGTTAAAAAAAAAATTAGACTTTCCACCCTTCCCCCAGCCTTGGGGAACTAAACTTTGTTTAAGCTCTTTCATGAGCCAAGGGTGTGAATAAGGAATTGGTGTGGGGATCGAAGGCTGGGGTGTAAACGAGGAGTTATTTGTTTCTTCTTCTTAAAAGATGATGACTCTGAGCATTTCACTCCCCACTTGGAGGCAGGGCAGAGTTCCTGGGGAGAATATACAACAAATTACATGAAGTTCCCACTAGTCCACAGCCAAAGTGCTTGGCAATCTTAGGGCTCAACCCCATGGCTGAGGCATTTGGGACCGCAGTGTAGGATGACTGGGTTTGGGGATTGTGTTTGAGTTGTGCAGTGACCCAGGAGAACATGACACACTGCCTCAAACACTGCAGGCTCCATGAAGAGCTGGTGGCCCGGGCTGCTATGGCCTGGGGTACCTGGGGGTCCCCACCACAATATAAGCTCCATGAGGTCAGGAGCATTATCTCTTTTGTTCTTTACTGCATCCTCGACACCTAGCAGAGTATCTGCTTTTAGTAGGTACTCACAAGTGTTTGTTGAATGAAAGAACAAATGACACGATACACAGATTCTACTGGGATTCCAGTCCCTATACCTACAGCCACATCTCTTCCAAACTACAACAAGAGTATTTCCTACAATACTGAGAGATGGGAGGTTACCAGCCATATATATGGTAAAGAAGGTTCCTTGAGACAAAAAAGACAAAGGCCCTTACTGACTGGAACCTCCAGAGCAGAGATGGAATGGGAGCCCTGTTTCCTGGCTCTCCAGCTGGAGCATTTCTTTTCTTTTTTTTTTAATTTGCATTTTTAAAAATTTATTTATTCATTCATTCATTCATTTATGGCTGCACTGGGTCTTCGTTGCTGAGCATGGGCTTTCTCTAGTTGTGGCGAGCAGGGGCTACTCGGGGGCTACTCTTCATTGCGGTGTGCGGGCTTCTCATTGCGGTGGCTTCTCTTTGTTGCGGAGCACGGGCTCTAGGCGCACGGCCTTCAGTAGTTGTGGCATGCGGGCTCAGTAGTTGTGGCTCGCAGGCTCTAGAGTGCAGGCTCAGTAGTTGTAGCGCACAGGCCCAGCTGCTCCGTGGCATGTGGGGTCTTCTCGGACCAGGGATAGAACCCGTGCCCCCTGCATTGGCAGGTGGACTCTTAACCACTGCGCCACCAGGGAAGTCCCAGCTGGGGCATTTCTGAGGAAGAAATGGGTGAGGTTGCATAGGAACTGAGGCCTTGGCATCACACATCCAAACCCGAAGTTTAATTCAGTGCCTACCATGTGCAGAACGTGGTGCTAAGTGCTTTGGAGATTTCAAGGAAGAGGGAAGAATGGTGTTTGCTCTTGGACTCGCAGAGATCTTCCCATAGGCCATGCTCTTTTCTACCACAGACCATTTGCACATGCAGCTTGCTCACCTGCATGTGTGCCCTTCACGCTGCCTACACTCTTTTGAGTAGCTTCAGATTTTGCTCAATCATGACTATGTCAGGAAAGCCTTCACTGACCACCAGCACCACCAGGCTAGGTCAGATCCCCCAACTATGCCTTTATGCAACTGTGTACTCCTACATGCCAGTACTTATTACAACTGTAGTTTTCTATTGATTTTTTGGTGATTTTGATTAACAGCTCTCTTCTACTACCTGCACTGTCTAATGCAGTGTCCACTAGCCACATGTGGCTATTTACATTAAAATTAATAAAAATTAAGAAAAATTTAAAATTCAGGAATTTTTTTAAAAGATACAAATGAACTTATTTATAAAACAGAAACAGACCCACAGACACAGAAAACAAACTTATGGTTACCAAAGGGTAAAGGAGGGGAGGGCTAAATTAGGTTATATTAGGAGTTTGAGATTAACAGATACACACTACTATATATAAAATAGATAACCAACAAGGACCTACTGTACAGCATAGGGACTATACTCAATATTGTATAATAACCCATAAGGGAAAAGAATCTGAAAAAGTATACATATATTCTGAAAAAGAATATTTATATATATAGTCATATATATATACACACACACACATATATATATAAAACTGAATCACTGTGCTGCACACCTGAAACTAACACAACACTGTAAACCAACTATACTTCAATTAAAAAAAAAAATTCAGTCACTCAGCTACATTAGTGACATTTTAAGGGCTCAGTAGCATTAACGTATGGTAATAGTGGCTAATGGCTACCACGCTGGACACCGCAGAGACGGAACATCTCCGTGACTGCAGAACGTTCTGTTGGACAGTGCTGTGCTAGACGGAATGCTCTGTGAATGCAGGCCCCATGACAGCTATTACTTCCCTCGCACATTGCATGGGGACCACAGGGCCTATCAGACGGTGAGCACTCATGAAGTGTTTGCTGAACGAGTGAGGAACCTTATGACTGAGCAAAGGAGACAGGCTTCTAAACTAGAACACAAGGCAGCATGATTCAGTGCTACGTGGGAGCGCAGAGGACAAGGGTACTGTGGAACAGAAAGCTGTTCTTACAGGTGAGACTGGTGAAGGCTTAGTGGAAGGGGCAACTTTTGTGTTGGGCTTTGAAGAGTGGGTAGGAGTTTGACAGTGGAGAAGAGGTAGGGTGTTATAAACAGCAAGAGAAAATAGCACTCGAATAGGGTCATGGAATCAGCAAAAGCGTGTCATGCCTGGGGAAGAGCAATGATTCATGGGTGTTTGGAATGAAGGTCTTGGAATGGCATGCTGAGGAACCTGGATTTAATGCACATGCAATTTCAGGTAAGATTATTTTCCATCTACTATCTGCCAGGGCTAAGTGCTGCATACATGACCCCATGTGATATTTGCAGCATCCCTATGGGGTAGGTACAATAATGATCCTTATTTATAGCTGTGAAAACTGAGGTTCAAATGAGCCATATGGGTTAAATAACCTGATAAAAGTCACACGGCTAACAAGTAGCAATTGTGTGATTACTGACATGACGCTCCAGACAAGTAGGGAATATGGCTATCTCACTCTCCACTGTATTACCAGCACTTCAAATAGTGCTGGAACACACTAGAGGCCTAATAGGTAGCTGTCGAATGAATAAATGATCAAACGTGTTTGACAGGGATGCCTCTTGCTGTAGCGGAGATGGAGAAAAAGGAGAGTGTCACAGTACTGCAGTATCACAAAGGGGTTAGGAGTGAGAGTGTTAAGTTAGACTCTCTGAGTTCAGTCCTAGAGCCAAACTTACTTTCTGGGTGACCTGGAGTGAGTCTCTTAACGCTTGTACACATCATCAGACTAACAGCAATAATAATAGCACCTTCACTGGATAGCGGTAAGAGCTTAATGAAGTAGATAATTCACATGTTGGCTATCAAGGATTCCCTGGTGGTCCAGTGGTTAGGACTCTGCACTTTCACTGCCGAGGGCGTGGGATCGATCCCTGGTCAGGGAACTAAGATCACACAAGCCACAGGGCGCGGTCCAAAAAATAATTTACTTCCACATATCAGCTATCAAATAAATAATGGCTTATGTTATGAAGAGGTGACCAGGGCCTTGTCCCTTTCCCTCAGTTTTGGAGGGCACAGATGTCAGCAGTATTATGCAGGTTGAATCAATTTGGGACTTGACAACCAGAGGAAAGCTGAGGCTAAGGAAGGACTCAAAGACTCTTGAAAGGATTTATCCTGGGGAGAATGAAAGGCTAAATGAGACCATGATCAGAGATGGGGAGCACAGGAAGAGAAAGAGGTTTGTGGTCAAAATAAAGGTCAGGTGACTTCCCTTGGACCCCAGACCCAGGAACCCAGCAGAGACTAGGACAATAGACACATCCAGGGGTGCAGAGGGGCCCTCTCTCTCAGTCGAGTAGGATGGATTTAAGACAGAAGGGAGAGGAGCCGTCCTGCTTAACTTCTAAGAGTGGGGCAACCGCCTCATCAAGTACATCCCCCAAAGCCTCACAGGGCTTAGCGCCTCACTTGCTGAGAGCCCCACATGACATCACCTTTGCCATGAGTGGTTAGCCAACGGCTGCCAGGCAACCGTGCATGAGGTCAACCCTTAGGCCCAGCTAAACAAACAAGACAACACATCAAGCTGTGTGGATTCCTGGTTTGATGCCATGTCACTCAAAGCAGCATCAGCATCACCTGGGAGCTTGTGAGAAATGCAGCATCTCAGGCCAGGCCCCAGATCTGTGGAACCCGCCTCTGCCTGTCAGCCACGTCTCCAGTGACTCGTGAGGACACTAATGTCTGCACGTTCAGAGCTCTGCAGGCAGAGGGCCTAAGTTCTGGTTCTGCACTTACTAGATCTGTGACCTTAAGGCGAGTGATTTAACATCCCCAAGCCTCCATGTCCTCATCTAGGCAAAGGGAAAACAATCAAGCTGACTCATCCAGTGGTTCTGAGGCTGACCCAAGAATATGCATATGGAAGTGGTTAGCATGGAGCTTATAACTGGTAAGTGCCCAATTAATGACAGCAGCAGTCATTAAAAACTCAGTGCCCTAGGGATTTCCCTGGTGGCGCAGTGGTTAAGACTCCGTGCTCCCAATGCAGGGGGCCCGGGTTCGATCCCTGATCCAGGAACTAGATCCCACACGCATGCCGCTGCTAAGAGTTCGCATGCCGCAACTAAGGAGCCAGCGAGCCGCAACTAAGGAGCCCGCCTGCCGCAACTAAGGAGCCCACGTGCCGCAACTAAAGAGACAGCAAGCCACAACTAAGAAGCCCTCAAGCCGCAACTAAGGAGCTCACCTGCCACAACTAAGGAGCCCATGTGCCGCAACTAAGAAGTCGGAGAGCTGCAAATAAGGAGCCTGTGAGCCACAACTAAGGAGCCTGCCTGCCACAACTAAGACCCGACGCAACCAAATAAATACATAAATACATAAATAAATAAATATGAAAAAAAAAACCTCAGTGCCCAAGACAGGAGGCAGAATGATGGTGCAGTTGGCCACTCTTTAGATAACAAGATGTTCTCCAAGGACTGAATTGGTAAAGCTAACATGAACCTACCAGCAACTCAGCCACCCTCCCCAGATGCATTTATTTATCACTTCAAGTGCTGGGGAGGCTCCACCCTGCAGAGTACTTGAACCAGATCAGGCCCATCTTCTTGAACGTCAAGATAGACAAGACTAGGCCCAGAGCCAACATAAACATATGAATGGGCCCTGAATTCCTCTCGTGATTAGATCAGCAAACACACTAGGGCCACTAGAGGACACATTCCCCGAGGACACAGGCAGATAGGAATCAGGTCAACCTCAGGCCCTGCCCAACAGGGGTTTATGGCCAGAAGGAACAGAAAGACCACAGGTTGGACTGACCCAGTTCAGCCCAGACCACAAGCTGACAACAGAGACAGAATATAAGGTTCCAGAAGAACAGAGCAACACTACCTAACCTTTCTGGAGTGTTTACCAGCAGTGTGCTAAAAGCTTTATAGGTTTTACTAATTAAAACCTGGATAACCCTATAAGGTACAGACCATTATTAATCTCATTTTACAGGTGATAAAACTGAGGCTTATGTTGATAGATGCAAACTATTACATTTGGAATGGATAAACAAGGTCCTTCTGTATAACACAGGGAACTATATCCTATCTCCTGGGATAAACCATAATGGAATAAAATATTTAAAAAATAATGTATATATGTGTATAACTGAGTCACTTTGCTGTACAGCAGAGACTGACACAACATTGTAAATCAACTATACTTCAAAAAAAAATTTAAAAACCCAAAACCAAAAAACTGAGGCTCGGAGAACTTCAGTTACTTGTTATATAACTTAACACACCATTAGTAAGTGGCAGAACTAGGATTCCGGTTGGGGTGCAGAATGGGCCTCTCACCTCATCTGTGCCTTAACTGAGCATCCTTTGCTCTCCTGCCGGCTGTCCATCCTGCACGGCCGGGAGCTATCTGTACTGCCCCGAGGAGGCAAGGGTAGGCTGCCTGAGGCATGCATCAAGGGGCTGCCCCACCTTGGGAGGGATGGATTCCAGACCCCGCCTGGGGTAGGGCTTTTCATCTTAGCCTCAGCTACAAGCAAGTGGTGATACTTTCTGGGACGCTTCTACTGCAACAAGGAGATGCAAATGTGGAATCACAGAAGCGGCTTATCACAGAAGCAGCACAAAGACAGGCATTTGTCACAAAGGTACACAATCATAGGTGCGCATTCACTGAGGGGCTCTTCCTCTGTTGCTCTCTAGCCTTTTGAGACCTCAAGTGGTCAAGAAGTCTCTAGTTGCAGAGACCCGCTAGCTCTGTGAGCACTGAGACAGACGCAGAGGCAAACACGGAGGCTGTGATCTCTGCTCCGTGCCTACCTCTTGGACCACCGTCTGCTCGCTCGCACACCAGGCAGCCAATCAGAATGAGCCCGGGCTCCTGTCCTGGATCCTAGGGCTCCTGTAGTCTTCTGGCTCCCCTCCTCAGACTTGGCATCACTCTAGCCCTTGGCTCCTGTTGCCTCATGGCTTTCTCATTCAGCCCTGGCCGTGTCCTTGGGAGCCCACACGGTGCTATAGGGATGTTGATAATGGGGGAGGCTACACATACATGGGGGCAGAGAGCATATGGGAAAATCTCTATACTTTCCCCTCAATTTTGCTTTGAACCTAGAACTGCGCTAAAAATAACCTTAATAATTTTTTTTAAATCTAAAGAATAACTTTCAAATGGTTAAAAAATGATCTTGGATCTATGGCAGGCTTGGGGATGATTTTTTGGCTATGGGACCTTCTGGCTTCCTTCAGCCACACCAAATAAAGAATTATCTTCTCCATCTATGGATAAAGCCCTGAGTGGTGTATGAGATCTCTCTCTTTCTCTCTCTCTCTCTCTCACACACACACACACACACACACACACACACTTTTATAAATTTGTATAAGGATAATGTCTGGAAGCATATAAAAGAAACAAGACAATGGCTACATTTGGGAAGGGGAACCAGGAATCAGGTAAAGCAGTGACACACGTTTTACTGACTTTTAATCCTTAATAATTTTGTACCATGACTATGTAGCCCCTGCCACTTTCAATTTCAACAATAGTCAATAATAACAATAAAACATGGGTTTGGTGAGAGAAATATGGTCACGGCACATGCTCACTCTCTAAACTGGTTCTTCAGACCAACCTTTGCCCCCAAAGCACAAAGCACTGTCAACAATGAGGAAGAGCCAGCACCCTGCAGGACAAACCCAGCCCATCCAACTCAATCCCGTCACCCACAACTGCTTCCTTCTATACCAGCCCCTCTGGCGTCTGACCCTGCACCAGGCCTCTACTTCCTGCTCCCAGTCTTTATTAATCAACAGATCTGGTTTCCTGGGACAAAGGATTTTGCCCAAGAAATGCCCTCAGGCTTTTCCTTAGAGTGTGATATCTTGTGCCGACTCCTGATATCCCAAACCCAGGCAGCCCCATCCCTTATCCCAGAAAGGGATAAGGACACAAGAACTCACTTTCTCTATCAGGCAAAGATGCTTCTGTGATCTCCTTGTGAAATCAAAAGGGAGCTCTTTGGAACTGCAAGTGTAAAGTGGACCTACGTACTATCAGGGTTCACAGTCCCGGCTCTCAACAACTGAAGAAAATCGCATGACTGACTCAGAGCACACGTGGCTCAGAACACAAGTGCTTCCCCTCCGGCTCGGCTGCTTTGTTTACGCACTACTTCTTTCCATTCAATAGGCTGTCATTAAACTGGAGGAATCGTGGACACAGTATATCACTGTTCGGTGCTGCCAGAACTGCAACGTAAAGACCACTTAGTTCAGAACAAAATCAGGGAGCCCACACATTAGTCACCGCAGAGATGCCAAGATGATGTTAGTCTATTCCCTGCATTCAACAGTCTTACACATCTGAACGGGTTTTTTTTAAAGCTCCTCAGAGGGCACGTGGGTTGGGTTTCTTTGCTGCTTCTGTGGCAGGGGATGGGCTGTCAGTAGCCCATCAGACCAGCAGCCCCCATGCCTCAAGACATCATTTTCCCTCTGTCCCTCCCTCCTCTGACATCTAGCCATCAGCTCTTGGTGCTGTGTCTGCCTTTTGCCAGGTCCCCAGGATCCATCCCCCTCTCAACGCCAATGCAGAGTGGGATGTGCAAAGTCTAACAGGGAGCTTATTTTTTCCCACCCAAACTCCTCCACATCCAGACTGTCAAGGTTGCAGGAAGTGGTCTCCATCTCAATGCTACCGTTGTATGGACAGTGGGAAGTACACAAGGACGTGTGTGAGAGCAGTTTCATTAAAAGCCCATCATGGCTCAGCTGCGCAGTGAGCCGTGCAAGCTAATGACCAGGGATTGTCAAACACTCAAAGGCCCTTGGCTTACCTCCCTGAATAATAAACTGACTTGCTGGGGCTTCCCTGGTGGCGCAGTGGTTGAGAATCTGCCTGCCAATGCAGGGGACACGGGTTCGAGCCCTGGTCTGGGAAGATCCCACATGCCATGGAGCAACTAGGCCCGTGAGCCACAACTACTGAGCCTGCGCGTCTGGAGCCTGTGCTCCACAACAAGAGAGGCCGCGATAGTGAGAGGGCGATAGTGAGAGGCCCGCGCACCGCGATGAAGAGTGGCCCCCACTTGCCACAACTAGAGAAAGCCCTCGCACAGAAACGAAGACCCAACACAGCCAAAAATAAATAAATAAATAAATTTTTAAAAAAAACAAAAAAACAAAACAACAGTGAGATACCACAACACACCTAAAAAAAAAAAATAAACTGACTTGCTTCCTTAGGGATGTGTGTTTAAGTCCATCTAGGATATTGGCTTTTGAGATTCTAATCATCCACATACCACCTTGTTATCATTTCTAGGTATGATCTCTATTATTTTTTAATTAATATATTTCTGTAAGTTAACTCACCTTTTTCATTTTACTTAACTGCCTGCTTCATTCTCATTCTAAGCAAAAATACCCATAAGGCCATGCATTTGAAGAGCTATTTATCTAATATACATCACAAAAAATCCATGAAAATTAAAATGTTATGACTGTCACACCTTGGCACTCTTGGAAGGAAAATAATCACTCAGAAGTCAAGAGACTCCACTGTGTCTTGAACTCTTATTTCCCACCATTCCTAGCAAGGACTCCTGCACACAATAAGTGCTCAATATCTATTTGCTGATTTGAATTGATCTCAGGTGCCATTTAACCGAACTTGTCAGGATTGTGTTGAAAAAGAAAATATTCCAGAATCAAATTATTTCCCTGATTCCTAGGCCCTGAGACCTGGAAGCTACTGAAAAAAACATCTTAGCCCTGAACTTCTTGGTTCAATTAGAAGGGTCTAAGGAAACTGACAAAGTTATGCCACAAGTTATTCTTAGCAAAACGAGAAAGCACTCAGGAAAGTGGAGCTTGCAAACAATGATGCAGAACTTTGCTTTAAGTGTCTTTAGGAGGAAGAATGTCTGCAGATTCAGGCCCCTCATGTAGAGCTGGTATATGCATGGCAATCCACGTGGGTGGATGTCAGCGCTTCAGCCATCTATAAGCATCAAGGGCCATGGTGAAATCCCCCAGCCTACTCTTGATCAAAGCTGGTTCTTAACCAAAACGGCCAAGGCATGGGTGTTCACTCAACAAAGACACCAACAAACCTGCATGGGAAGGTCTCCTCACCGGAGAAACAGGACTGCGCATGGAAAATTCCATACCACAGTTCAAAGGGGCATGGTGACCTAATAAATTTAGTTGCACGGGTTATTAAAGGCAACTGTAAATTCAGCCTGAGGTTTTTTTTATTTTCCGCCTGTGCTTTTCCCATAGCTGAAACACATGTTAAAGTGGAGAAAGTTCCCAGGGAAGCCTGATGCCTGTTTTGACTGCATCTAACATGCCATGTGCCAGGATGAGGGATGCTTCTGGTAAATGGACTTGCTGCCGACACG
The DNA here is from genome assembly GCF_949987535.1 of Balaenoptera acutorostrata. Taxonomy (NCBI): domain Eukaryota; kingdom Metazoa; phylum Chordata; class Mammalia; order Artiodactyla; family Balaenopteridae; genus Balaenoptera; species Balaenoptera acutorostrata. The sequence goes on from NC_080065.1 coordinate 155,073,024, forward strand.
GTGACCCCAGAAGGCCTGGAATCTCTGCTGAAGGCCTCGGAGTGGGGCCTCTTGGACCTCCAGGTAAAGAACCCAACAGTAATTGAATCTGCAGCCAGCCAGAGCTGGGAACATTTCCTTTCACTGGCTGGTTGTAACACCTAATCTCAGCAGAGAAGCCCCATTGGAGAGTGAATAATTCCTGTGCTCTTCCTCTGCGGGGTTTAGCAACGTAGGTGTCCTGCCAAGTCAAACAACGTGATGAAGACGTGTCTTTAGGGATTAGTGCAAATCGTACTCCTACCTGATGGGATTTAGCTCTGCTCAGCCCCTGTTCTGCAACTTGTGTGATCTCAGGGTCAGAAACTAAAGTAAAAAGGCAGAGTTCAGGGTTTAGAAAGCATTGCACAGGGAGTAGCATACATAGCCTCTCTTTTCTTTCTTCTTCAGCTTTTTAAGAGAGACCTTTGGAGATAAAAAAAGATTTTGAAATTCCAAAATGATGTACAGAGCGGGTCCTTGTCAAATAAATCAACCAAGAAAAATAAAACCAACAAAGAGATTTCTTTTTTTCCAGGGCTGACTCAGAGATTCGTTTCTGTAGCAATGCCTGCGTATGTGTCTCCCAGGCCATCTGCAGGGATATTTAGGAGGGAAGGGGGAGGCTGCAGAGAACAGGGAAGGCTAAGAGATGGGTCCTCCGCCTTTGGTGCTACCTCCAGAGCCTGTTTACCAGGTACACAGAACAAGCGGGCATCTTGCTGTTACTAAGGATTTAAGAAGGTGCACAGGAGCAGGCAATGGCAAGATATCCACTTTGGAGCCAATGAGAGCTGCTTTCTAATCTTGCCTCTACTTCTCATAGCACTGAGACTTTGGTTAAATCACTTAATCTCTCTGGACCCCAGTTTCCTCCCTGGTAAAATGGGGGGATAATAATAATTACTCCGTAGGGTTACAGTAAACATTAAATAGGGAAATGTACGGGGATTCCCTGGCGGTCCAGTGGTTAGGACTCTGCGCTTCCACTGTAGGGGGCACGGGTTCAATCCCTGGTCGGGGAACTAAGATCCTGCATGCTGCACGGCACGGCCAAAAAAAAAAAAAAAATTAAGGAAATGTATGAATGCAAGACGCATAATGGGATATCACTACAGAAATTAGATAGTATATAAAAAATTACTATGATAGGAAATTGTCCAGCTTACCGATGTGCTATAATTACTTCACACGGCTCCATTTTTTAAATGAAATGCACAATTACTCTAACAAGTAATATAACACTCAGAATGCATATATTTTATTTCACATAAATCGAATCTAAATTTTAAAAACTGCTGCTAAGAAGAATGAATATTCAAAGTAACACACTGCTGAGCATTCAACACATGTTCCCAGAATACCTACTACATGCTGGGTTTTCCATCACTGCCAGGGGAGACGTGAAGGCAGTTCCAGAAGAGGTGCTTCACAAGCACGCTCCTCACTGGGATAAGTGTATACGGACTCACATGGGAAAGACTGTCACAGGTACATAAAGGAAGTTCTAGATGTCTGTCATTCCCATTGGGGGTGGGGTGGAGGAGAGCCCAGCAAAGCCTAGCCAGCTGGAGGTGGAAGGGGAACGGCTGGCTGGGGTAACCACAGGAGCCTCAGTCTGGCCACACGTCTATCAGAATCCTACCCGGGTTTCCAAAGCACAGAAGTCACACCGCTCACTCACACGACCAATGTTACCCAGCACAGGCCCTGCCCAGGCACGATGTCAGGCACCAGCGACGCTGAGCTGAGTGCGAACACGCGCTTTCCATGTCGGGGATGAATAGTCTAATGAGGGAGACACCACCCACCCAGCATCACGAACAAAATCATAAATACGGGCAGACACGAGCAAAGGGTCAGAACCCTGTAAGAATGTGTAGGAGAGGAATTTAACAACCTGGAGGGGCACAGAAGGCTTCCCTGAGTTAAGTGACCTTGTTGCTGGGAGCTGAAAGGTGAACGGTGGTTACTAGGTGAGGAGGGGAGAGGAGGAGGAGCAAGGGAGTGGGGGAGGGGGGCCAGATCCCACAGCCCTGAGGGTCGCGATGGGGAACCGAAGTTGATTTTGATTTTAAGAGTCAGAGGAAGCCAAGGAAGGATTTTAAGCATGGTCTGTATTTGAGAAGCTCACTTGGGCTTGATCCACTGTGAACACTTTCCTTGGGGTCTGAGTGGAGATAGACAGGTAAGACCAGAGGTCTGTGGCCCTTCAAGCAAGAGATGCTGATGGCATGGGTGAGTTCAGTGGCAGTGGGGATGGAGACAAGGGGAGAAGAGAGAAGCCACAGTTAGAGGCAGCCCCCGCCCATGTCCCTCATTGCTCTGCATTCCCCCTTCCAGCCCCCGCCACCGCCGCGGTACAGCGATGTGCATGTGGAATCCCCACCCGCACCTGCTAACCACTTTTAGCTGGGCAACAGGAGCTCCAGAGGTACAGAGCTGGGCAAACCCCAGAGCTCTTGGGGGATGGGGCGAGGACTGGAGAGAGAAGCTGAATGGTGGGCTGTGCGGGGGACAATCAGCCACCTAGATATGCCTTTAGGAGGCAGGGTGGACTCCTCTTCAGCCTCTATCTTCTTCCTGCCCTTTCCCCCCAAACATGGGATGGAAAAGGAAGCAGCCTTATTACCGCTTCTCACCTACTCAGTCCCCAGTACAAAACCAAAAACCCATGGAGATCTGGAGCACCTGCTTTGGTTTAAGCTTTGGTTCAGGCACCAGTCCCTGCTCTGTGGGACGGAAAGCAAGTGATTCACCTTCCTTGAGATTCTGTGTCCTCATCTGTAAAATGCTGATAATAACCCCTGCCCTGCAGGCTAGCTCAGAGGATGCAGACAGTATCTGTAAAGCCCCAAGCGCTGTGTCTGCCTGAGTAGGTGTTTAATAAATGTTAGTACTATTCATTATTCTACAGGTTAGTCATTAACCTAGAGGTTAAGGCCAGTCGTTCTCCTCAGTCCCTTTTCTCACTTTGTCACAACCTATAGAGGTGGTAATGGTGGGTCTTGGGATACTCAAAGCTTCGAGCAAGATTCATCATCATTTTTTGCTAAGATCCAAGCCTAAATTCTCTCTGGTATCATACGAAGTGGAGGCTGGAAGGGGCATTTTAACATGAGCTAGATACTAAGACTGGAGGAGTGGCAGGGACTTTATCTGAACTCCTCACATCCCTGGGCTCTGCATCCCTAGTCCTGTCACTACAGCCTCCACCCTGTAGGAGGTGGGGACCAGCTTAGGAAAGGGTGGGACCCGGGCAATAGCAGGTCTACAAGATCACAGGTAAATGGGAGGCATGGAGACCACCGGGAAGTTGGAGTCTCAGGCATAGGTGATGGGGGTGGCTGTCTCTGGATGGGCATAAGCACACGTGGGACACATGCATATACGTGAGCACATGTGAATGAGGGAAGAGCTGAACCATCCATCCTCGTGTTTACACTTGCTTCCATTCTTAAAAGAGATTCTATAACTAAATTATGTCACTTCAGTCTGATCATAATGATGATGAGGTAAGTAACAGTTCATATGTATTAAGCACTTACTTTGTTTTGTGTCAGATGCTTTGCTAGACACAAGACATGCATTATTTCGTTTAATCCTCCCAATAACGCAGGTAGGTAACTCTATTACCCTCTTTTACAGATGAGAGATTCAGGCACTTGCATAAGGCTGCACAGCTGGCCAGTGGAGAACCCCGCGATTCCCAGCGAGGTAGCCTGAGGACACAGCCTGTGCTCCTAATCACTAATCTCCAACAAAAATCGAAAATTGTCATTTTAGCAATACAACTTGGGTAGCACTCTACAATCTTCTATAAAAAGGGCTGCAGTCCCAACTTTATCTCATTTGATTCCATAGAAACAATGTCATAGTACATGCCCAGGTTCCCAATGAAGAATCTGATGGTATACTTTCCCAGAAATGACCACAATTGCCCTACTTAATCAAGTATAAATGGTACATTTGTACACTGTACAGTAGAAAGTTCTCTGGTGTGTACATAGATCAAATAAATACAGCAGTACAAGAACCAATCCCATACATTTAATCACATTTTATTTATTTAGGCGCTCCTGGGAGAAGAGCCTAGCCGTGCAGAGAGGAGGCGGTGGGGCTTTGAGGAAACAGCTGGAAGAATCTCGAGAAGAGGGTCTGAGGCCAAGAGGCAGGAAGAGCCCCCAAGAGAGGGGAGTGGCCATTTAAGAGAGATTTCCTAAATGACAGGACCAAGAGAACATGCTCTGAAAACAAAAAAGCTGTCAGGGGGTGAAACTACTGGGTGACAGGGAGTAAGGACTGCCAAACAGAAACTCTCTAAGTAATGACATGGGTGCAGCCGACAGGGACCTCTAACCATTTGAAGCACCGTAAATCAAAGGTGTCCTGGGACAATTTTTTTTTTTAATATATTTGTTTAGGGTATCAATCTCCTTACAGCACTCACATCTCATAGATAAATTCTTTAACAACATATATTTAACGTGTGCCTGTTTTGTGCTGTTTGGTCTTTGGGCCACTAAAAGTAAACTAGCACACTCAAAACATAAATTTAAAAAGAAAAGAAAAGGAAAGCATCCTGGAATGTCATTCTTCATGTTACCACTCGAAAGCTCTTAGGATCTTCCTGGTTAGAACCTTAATTGTGGAAGTTCTCACTTGTGTTACATGATTTATTTAAAACCCTGTCTTTCCAAGAGAATAAAATCCAGGTTTTGAAGTACCTCTCAAAACAATTTATTCTTCTCCACTGACTAACTGCTTTGGCCAGCAATTGTAAATTTATAGTACATTATGCCAAAGCAAAAACATTCTAATAACTTAATCAAACATTTAAAATCCAGCTCACAGCCATATAATATACAGAAGCCATTCTCTCAGCTCTCTCATTAAAGGTCAATTACCATTTTTATTCAAAACCTCCACATCTTGGAAAAGCACACACCACACACACACACACACACACACACACACACACACATACACACAAAGAGAGAAAGACAGAGGGAGACATTAGCATTTTGAGATTCAAAACTTGGCTAACATATTCCCAGGCTTAGAGCAATTCTCCTTGTTACACTTCGAAATGAGAAAATTGATCCTTCAGATTTTTTAAAAAATTCTAGCCAAACAATATGGATGTAAAGAAAGAGAATACAACAAACGAAACTAAAGTATTGGTTCTTTTGATTTTCAAGGCATTCAGGGGAAGAACTGGGCACAATTCTAAACTGGTGATGTAGCTGTACCCCCACAAGGACAGTATTATAGAAAAAAAGATGATAATTTGCATTGTTTTGACTGTTTGCCTTTTTAGAGTGCTTTAGCAGATACACACTTTCTGACAAGCCCTCACTCCTATCAGACAGAAAATACTATTAAGGTTGTTTTTCAGATGAAAAAACATGCTTCAACAACTTTTGATGACAGAACAAGGACAGGAAGGAGATTTGGTATGTTTTTGGCTTGGGGTGTATGACCTCAGGATGGAAAAGAGCCAATGAGTGAAAATGCAGTCATTTTGTTCACTTGGTCAAAGAAATGGCTCTCTTTCCTAATTCGTCACTCTTGGCTTATGATGATGATGAAGAGGAGGAGAAGGACGGTCCAGGAGATGGCTGAAGATACTGTGATAACTGTGCCAATCACTGTGTGAAACACTTCACATAGATAATCTGATGACACTCTGGTGAAGTGGGTTAATTGAGTCACGCCATGTATGCATTTAACCTGTGAGTGAACCAAAGTGCACGCACTCAGCAAAAATTAGAGAAGAATAAGGTGAAAAATATACGGTGCAGAGGGTCCTACCAGCCATTCTTCTCAATGAACCTGCGCCTCCAAATGACCTTGGATGAGAGATGTGAACCTGCTCTCCCCGCAACTTCTCAGTCCTCATGGGCTGCTCACGGTCAGCATTTTTGTTGGTGGGGATTCCAGAGGTCAATGGTACTTCTAGGTACAAAATGATCCCTACATGTCTTGTTTATGAGAGAGAGAACTGTCAATAATTTTGAATATTTTCCATTTTTATCTTTCATGCCAACTTCAGAAACAAGCCTTTGTTTAAAAGGCAACTCTGCTCAACAATGATTCTCTCTATTTAACAGATGGTACTTGGAGCTATTAAGAAACTTTCCCAAGGCCTCATAGCTGGTAAGTGAAATAAGAAGATGGCTACAGGTTCAAATCCAGGTCTATCCTAACTCTAGGGTCCATGCTCTTCATCTTGTAATCATTAGGTTTAAGTGTCCACCACAGATTCACTCTAACTAAATTAGCAGATCGAAAGGCCTGTGGAAAATGCAGAGAGCAGATAACCCATCCTGAATGGCCCAGATGCATCATTCTTTGCTCAACTGGTGGTCATGATTTATACTCCTATTTGATCTTCAAGACTCGGTTCAAATGATGCCTCCTTGGTAAAGCTTTCCCTGAGCTCCCCAGGACACGCAGTCACTTCCTCCGTACTCCTGAAACTTCAATGTTCGCCATGTTGAAAAGATACAAGTTTACACGCTTGCCTTGCTAGCGGACTGTAAGCTCCTTGAGGGCAGGCCCCCTCTAGAGGTGGGTGGGCTGCAGTGGGGTGGGTGGGGGAAGAAGTTGCTGAAAGGAAGTATGAAAATCTCTGTCTTAGAGATTCCCCAGGACCACATAAACAGTCGTTTTTTTTTCAGTCCTGCTTAAGAGACTGAAGTGAAATGCTTATGAGCACTTATGACAAGCCAGATACTATCCTAAATTCTTTGCGTGCATGCTAGTTTTCTTCAACAGCCCTATGAGGCAAATACACAGATGTTTTATAAATGAGGCATCTGAGGCTCAAAGAGGTTCATTAATTTGTCCAGTGTCAAACAGTGTATAAATGTGAGCCAGCAGGCCAGAGCTCAGCTTCCTTACTGCTCTGCTATACTTTCTTCCTATGTAGCTACTTAAATTTCCGCCACCACCAACCCTATATTCCTGAGTTTTGTTCTCCACGGAGCTAGCCCCATCTTCCACTATATGGCAGTTTGAAGTGTTTAGGCCTAAGTCTTCCAACAACCTCTTCTGCCTTAGACCTTTTAATGCAACCAGAGAATAGTGAGCTTGGTGGAGGGAATCAAGCAGGGCTGCCTGACAACTGCAGGCTGACAGTCCTGCCTGGGCCTTCTGACGGCCTTGAAAGTCTTCTCCAGCCTTTTTTTCCCCTAATGCTTCCTTAATTTGGGGTTTATTTTTAAAGTAATTTTTAAAAATTAATTAATTAATTAACTTTATTTTTGGCTGTGTTGGGTCTTCATTGCTGCGCGCGGGCTTTCTCTAGTTGAGGTGAGCTGGGGCTACTCTTCGTTGTTATGTGCTCGCTTCTCATTGCAGGGGCTTCTCTTGTTGCAGAGCACGGGCTCTAGAGCGCAGGCTCAGTAGTTGTGGTGCACGGGCTTAGTTGCTCTGCGGCATGTGGGATCTTCCTGGACCAGGGCTCGAACCCGTGTCCCCTGCATTGGCAGGCGGATTCTTAACCGCTGCGCCACCAGGGAAGTCCCCTATAAAACTTCCTTAGTTTTATAGTTTCCCTTCAGTCTGCCTTGTAATTCTTAAGGAACCAATGGAGAAAATATTCCAAGACAGAAGATTTTTTTGTTTTGTTTTGTTTTGAATAAGGAATAATAACGTAAACCAATCAAAAATCTGTCAACAGTGGTCTTTCTGGTGTTGGCAGCTTATACCCTCACAGACACTGGGTTTTTTTTTTTTTTTCAAGGACTTGGAGTAAATTAAGTGTTGACACCGTAGGCGATAAATTTCACAAAGAAAACCCTGTCCATAATTCTGAGTTAATAACAATGTTCAGGCTTTGATGTTGATATAAATGAGGCCGAATGAAGAAAAAGCCACATTCATAGGCTGTTGGAGGGTATATGGCCTGTAAATGATAAACTTAAGGGATATAACACATGTTAGTGATGGTGGGACAAGCAGGGCTCTATCTACCAGGAACAAAATAACTCTTGCAGTAATTTAAATACACACACACACACACACACACACACATATATATTTGCTATACATATGCATTTAAATATATCCATATAATCTAATTATTTACTTCATATCTAATTAAATGGTAAACGTGAACTCTGGGTTAGAGCTAAGGACACCATTGTGTTCTGCTCTTCGGAAAAACCAAGCTAATGCCAAGGCAGCTCAACACTTCAAACACTGCATGCTGCATTAACATTTCATGGAAGTCAAATTGTTCTCTAGCCTGTTTTCTTGTATGCAAAATGAGGGAATTGAATAATACAATATCTCAATCTCCTTCCAGTTTGTGACGGTCATAGTTTCTTTTCCTAACTCCTAAATTCAGAATAGTCCTGGATTCAAATCTCAGCATGGCAAGTTACTCTAACTTTCTGAGCTTCAGTTTTTTTTCCTCTGTGAAAAGGATATGATCATTTTAAAAAATGCATTAAAAATTTTCTTTATCAATAAAACGTTCAAAAATACAGAAAAGGAAAAATGTATTTTGAACGTTCATATGCCCACCATTTAAATTCAACAATTGTTTTCATTTTGCTCTATTTGGTTTTGTTTGTTTTCTTTACTGAACCATTTTAAAGTAAATTATCAACATCAGGACACTGGCTCCCTAAATACTTCAGCATGCATCCCTCCCCCAAATTAAGGAGATTCTCTTCTTTAACTAGAGTACCATTATCATACTTAGCAAAATTAATAATTCCCTAACAACATCTGATACCCAGTTCACTTTCAGATTTCTCCATTTCTCCCCAAATTTTATTCTATACGTTCATTTCTTCAAACCAGGCTTCCATGAAGAGCCATGTAGTAAAGCTGGTTCTCACACATCTGTCTCTAAAATCTCTTTTTAAAATAAATAATTTTTTAGTGTAACACATATACAAAAAAATGCACAAATCAAAATTGTATGGCTTGAAGCATTTTCACCCAATGAACAGATCCACAAAACCTCTACCCAGATCTAGAAACAGAGGATGCTACACCTCAGAAACCTCTTAAAGTCCCCTTCCGTTTACAATCCTCCAAAGATAAATACTATCCTGACTTTTAATACCATAGATTGCTTTCGCCTGTCTTGAAGATTATATAAATGGAATCAAGTAATTTCTACTCTTTCATGTCCTGCTTTTGTTGCTTATTCTGTTTCTGAGATTTCTCATGGTGTCACATGTAGCAGTAGTTTTTATGTGTTGTTTCCATTCTCCATGGTATGAATATACCACAGTTGATTTTTTTCTCATGTTGGTGAGCATTTGGTTCGTTTCCAGTTTGGGGCTATTACAAATTGTGCTTCTATGAACATTATTGTGTATGTCTTTTGTGGGATGTAAATCCAGGAGTGGGATTGCTGGGTCATGGGGTATGTGTATGTTCTGCTCTAGTTGACACTGCTGAAGAGTTTTCTGGAGTAACTGTATCAATGAGTCCCACAGCAGTATATGATTAATGTAGTTTGTTTCACATCATCATCAACACATGTAAGTTTTCTTATGCTTTTCTGATGAGTGTGCCTTGTATGTCATTGTGGTTTTATTTTACGTTTCTCTGAAGACTGATGACACACTGAGCATCTTTTCATATGACCACTGGCCGTTTGGACATCCTCTTTTTTTTTAAGTACCAGTTGGAAACTCTTAACCATTTTTCTACTGGGTCATTTTTCTTTTTCTTATTGATTTACAGAAGTTCTTTATAAATTCTTATATTTAATATAAGTTCTTTGTCAGTTCCATGCACTGCCAATATCTTTGACCACTCTGGCATGCTTTTTCACTCAATTAGTGATGTATTTTGATGAACAAAAGTTATTTATTTTAATGTAGTCCAAGTTACCTATTTTTTTTCCTGTAAAGTTAATGCCTTCTGTATCCTGCTTAAGAAATACCAACTACTGCAAAGCCATGAAGATACCCTATGTTATATTCTAGAAGTGTTATTACTTCATCTTTCATGTGTAAATCTACAATTCATCTGTAACTGATTTTGTGAATGGTATGAGCCAGGGGGCAAGATAATTCATTTTCCATATCCAATTATTCTATCACAATTTATTAGATAGATCATCCATTCCAAGCTGCTTCACAGTGCCATCTTTGTTACAAATCAAGTATCCTTCTGTTACCTGGGTCTTCGATCTGTCTTGGCTCTTCTTGGCCAACTGCATTTCCATACAAACTTTAGAATCATTTTCACAATTTCCACAACAATCTGTTAGCATTAGGACTGCCCTGAATCTGTATATCAATTGGGAGAGAACTGACATCCCTGAGATATTGAGTTTTCCAATCCATGAACATAATGTATTGCTCTATATATTTGAGTCATCTTTCATTTTTCCAGTAATGTTTGTTGTTTTCTGTGTTAAGGCCTTGCACATCTTTCATTAGATTTATTCCTGGGCAGATGATGTTTTTCGATGCTGTTAACACACATCATTTTTTAAAATTTCCTAATCATTTGTCATTAGTATATAGAAGTTACACTGATTTTTTTTGGTACATTGTGTCCAGTGACCTGAGGAGTTCACTTACGAATCCTGAGAGTTCATCTGTAGATTATTTTGCATTTTCCATGTATTTAATTCATGTCATCTGCAAATAATGACATTGATATTTCTTCTATTCTAATCCTTATACCTGTTCTTTCTCTTTTCTTCCATCCTTCCTTCTTCTTCTTCTTTTTTTTTTTTAAATCATGGCCAGGACCAGGATTTCAAATACAATGTTGAATGGGAGTCATGATGACAGGTGTCTCTCAAGAGGAATGTTTTAAATATTTCACCATTAACGACGTTATTTGATTTGGGTTTTTTTGTAAAAAAGTTCTATTTTATTCCTAGCATTTTCAATACTTTAAAATCAGGAATTAGTGTTGAATTTCATTAGATATTTTTTTCTACATCTATGGAGATGAAATGACTTTTCTCATCTATTCTGTTAATGGGATGAAATACATTGTTATTTTTGAAATAATAGAAATTTATTTCTTGTTCATGTCAGAGCCACATGCATGTCAGCAGGGGCTTAGAATCCTTTCACTTTGTGTCTCCACATCCTTTAAGTTCTTAGAGTCCTGTCAATTTAGCCACCATAGGGGAAGAGAGCAAGGATGGAGGACCATAGTGAACACAGCACTTCCAATCTCATTCCATGGAGGTCCAAGATTCAGTCACAAGACTCCACCTAACTTCCAGGTGTTTGGGAAGTGCAGATCATATCTGTCCTTAATGCCAATACCTCTCCAGTTGTATGAAACGTGTTCTCTGGGAGATTCCTTAAGAAGGGCTCCATGAAAACCATGATGTCTGAGTTCCTGAATGCTCATAATAGTTTTTCTGTAGTAATTACTTTCGAATATATGTAGGGCTCTGGTTCACATTTTATAAAATCTCTGCTTCACAGTTTATTTCCTTAAAAAATTATTCAATTGTATTCTGGCTTTGGTGTCAAAAATATGCTAGCAATCTGATTTTCTTTTCCATTTTAAGTGTCTAATCCATTGAATGCTTAAGGATTTTTTTTCTCTTTCAAAACAAAATGCTTTTATTAGAATATTTAGTTTTGAACCTGGTCTATTTTTCCAGGCATTCAGTTGTCCTTTCAGTATGTACCTTCAAATCATCTTCTATTTCAAAAAAATTTCATTACTATTAGTTTTGTTCCACTGCTTTAGTTTCTTCCTCAGAGATTCATATTATAAGTGTATTAGAACTTCTTTGACTGACTTCCATATCTACCACTTTCTCTTAAATCCTTTTTACCTCCCTATTAGTTTCTTACTGATTTTAAAAAATACTCCTTTCCATTTTCCATTTCTCTCTTTTTCTTTAATTGGGGTACAGTTGTTTTACAACGTTGTGTTACTTTCTACTGTACAGCAAAGTGGAGTTCCCTGTGCTATACAACAGGTTCTCATTAGTTATCTATTTTATACATATTAGTGTATATATGACAATCCCTGTCTCCCAGTTCATCCCAACCCCCAAACCCCCGCTTTCCCCCCTTCATGTCCATACGTTTGTTCTCTACATCTGTGTCTCTATTTCTGCCTTGCAAACCAGTTCATCTGTACCATTTTTCTAGATTTCACAAATATGCGTTAATATATGATATCTGTTTTTCTCTTTCTGACTTACTTCATGCTGTATGACAGTCTCTAGGACCGTCCACATCTCTATAACCCATTTCTCTTAAAGCATTATCCATTACATTTATCTGCTCTTGAGTTCCATCTAGGTGAGTATGCATGAATGCGTTTTTGGTGTAAACCGATAGCATTTATTTTGCTCATGAATCTGTAATTCAAGCAGAGTTTGGCATAGTCCACTTTTTAAAAACTAATGTTTTGCAAGACGGGAATAAAGACACAGACCTACTAGAGAATGGACTTGAGGATATGGGGAGGGGGAAGGGTAAGATGCGACAAAGAGAGAGAGTGGCATGGACATATATACACTACCAAATGTAAAATAGATAGCTAGTGGGAAGCAGCCGCATAGCACAGGGAGATCAGCTCAGTGCTTTGTGACCACCTAGAGGGGTGGGATGAGGGGGTGGGAGGGAGGGAGATGCAAGAGGGAAGAGATATGGGAACATATGTATATGTATAACTGATTCACTTTGTTATAAAGCAGAAACTAACACACCATTGTAAAGCAATTATACTCCAATAAAGATGTTAAAAAAATAAAAATAAAAATAAATTAAAAAAATAAAAACTAATGTTTTATATTAATTTAGATTTACATAAAATTTGGGAAGATAGTACAGAGTGATCTCATATACCTCACACCCAATTTCCCCTATTCTTGACATCTTACATTAATATAGTACATTTGCCATAATGAACTAATATTGATATTGTTATTAATGAAAGTTAATACTTTATTAAGAGCCCCCTTGAGGCTTCCCTGGTGGCGCAGTGGTTGAGAATCTGCCTGCCAATGCAGGGGACATGGGTTCGAGCCCTGGTCTGGGAAGATCCCACATGCCGCGGAGCAACTAGGCCCGTGAGCCACAACTACTGAGCCTGCGCGTCTGGAGCCTGTGCTCCGCAACAAGAGAGGCCGCGATAGTGAGAGGCCCGCACACCGCGATGAAGAGTGGCCCCCGCTTGCCGCAACTAGAGAAAGCCCTCGCACAGAAACGAAGACCCAACACAGCCATAAATAAAATAAATAATTAAAAAAAAAAAAAGAGCCCCTTAATTTTTACCTATGACTTTTTTCTGTTTTAGGATGCCATCCAGGATGCCTCATTACATTTAGTCGTCACGTCTCCTTATGCTCTTTTTGGCTGTGACCGTTTCTGACTTGTCTTGCTTTTGATGACCTTGATAGTATTGAGGACTATTCACATGTTTTTTAGAACAGCCCTTGATTGAGATTTGTCTGATGCTTTTCTCAGTAGACTGGGGTGATGGGTTTTTGAGATGAAGATCACAGATGGGAACTGCTATGTTCATTACATCATATCAAAGATACATACTATCAACATAACTTACCACTTTTGATATGGACCTTGATCACCTGGCTGAGGGAGTGTGTGTCGTATTTCTCCACAATGAAGTTACTATTCCCCACCCTCCCTTTCTCATACTCCTTTGAAGGCAGTCACTACGCAAAGCCCACACATAAGGAGTGAAGAGTTATGCTCTACCTTCTTGAGAGCAGAAAATCTACATAAATTCCTTAGAATTCTTCTGGATGGGTGATCTCTCCTCTCCCCATTTATTTATTCAATCATTTATTTATATTAGTATGAACTCAGGGATATTTATTTTATACTTTGGTTGTAATCTGATACTCATTTATTTTGTTGCTCAAATTGTTTCAGCTTTGGCCATTAGGAGCTCTTTTAGTTGGTTCCTATGTCCTTTTGACATTTCCCCATAATTGTAGTGTTGTTGCTGTTTTGAGCACTTCCTTTCTGGCACAACTTATCTCATGCTCCCATCCTAGAATCAACCCATTTTTCCAAGACATCTTAGTTTCTTTTTATTGGAGAACTGATTAGAAACCAAAATCTGGGTTGCTTCTAGGCCTTCTCGCTAACAGAGCAAGGAAATATTTGCTTGTATAAAAACCTATGTATATTCACATATCAATAAATATTTCTATGTATATGTCCACCTGTATTAAGTGAAAGTATCTATATTAGGTTAAACATTTGTTCATACTGGTGTCTCTAACTCTAATCCGTTACCACATGGGTCATTATAGCTTTCCCCATTGCTAGTCTGTAACGACATTGCTTGTCTTTGCACTGTTGAATTCCAACATACGTGTGTAGTGATTTCAGAATTGTTAACCCATGCCTCTGTGGGAAACAACTCTTGTCAACTAGAGTACAGTTCTTATGTGCTATTCCTTTTGACTTTTACAGTCTATGAGACTTTAGTCTCATAGACTCCACTCATTTCAAGTCTACTTTGGTCAGCACCTTTTTCCCCATCACCTTCAGTGAGGTTGATTCACACATTCATCACAGTGTGCATTCCATCGTGGGATCCTCCAATTTCCTAAATGATATTTTTAATTTGCATGCATTAAGGTTCACTCATTGTGCTGTCAAATTTTATGGGTTTGATCAATGCATATGTTGTGCATCACCATTTCAATATCACACAGTATAGTTTCACCATTCTCAGCGACCCCCCTCTCCCATGCTTCACCTATTTGACCCTCCATCCCCTCCTCTTCCCTAAACCCCTAGCAACCACTGATCTGGATTATAAGATACAATTATGTTTAGCTTTGTAAGAAACTGCTAAACTGTCCTCCAAAGTGGCTGTACCACTTTGCATTACCATCAGTAATAAATGAGAGTTCCTGTTACTCTAACTCCTGAGCAGCAATTAGTATTGTCAGTTTTTAGTACTGTAGCCATTCTAGTAGATGTGCAGTGGTACCTTATTGTTGTCTAATTTGCATTACCCTAATGAAAAATGATGTTCAGGATGTCCTTATGTGCTTATTTGCCAACTGTATATCTTCTTTGGTGTTGCGCCTCTTCAAATCTTTTGCTCATTTCTTTCTTTTTTTGTGGGTAGGAATGTTTGTTTTCTGAATGCTGTGTTTTGAAAGTTCTTTGTATATTCTGTAGACAAGTCCTTTACCAGATATATGCTTTGCAAAAATTTTCTCCCAGTCTGTGACTTGTCTCTTCATTTTCCTAACTGCCCTTTGCAGAGCAGAAGTTTTTAATTTTAAAAAAGTTCAAAAAAAAAAAAGTTCAATTGATCACCTTTTTTTTTTTTTTAACATGGATCATGCTTTTTATATCAAAAAACTCATCCTCAAACCCAAGTCATGTAGATTTTTTCGCTTATGTCTTCTTCTAGACGTTTCACAGTTTTACATTTTACATTTAGGTCTATGATCCATTTTGAATTAAATGTTGCATAAGATGTAAGGTTTGTGTAGGTTCAGTGTTCTGTATATAAACATCCAATTGTCCCAGCACCATTTGTTGAAAAGACTATTCTTTCTCCATTGAGTTGTCTTTGCTCCTTTGTCAAAAATCAGCTGACTATTTTCGAATGGGTCTATTTCTAGGCTATGTATTCTGTTCCATTAATTTATATGTCTAATATTTCACAAGTACCATGCTGTCTTGACTACTGTAGCTTTATAGTAAGTCTTGAAATTGGATAGTGTAATTCTTCCAAGTTTGCTCTTCTTCAGTATTGGCAGTACTTACTTCGAAATGACTTCTTTTATTTCTAAATTGTTTCTTGAGTTCTCTGCCCTTCCTTTCAAATCCTACTCTTTTCTAATCATCTAATTTCTGAGTTTTTAAAATTCGGATTTATGTTGGTGTTTTAGAGTTTATAGTCTTAAATTTGTGTAGCTAGCTTTGAACCATCTATTATAGTTTTCATCTTTTTTTTTTTTTTTTAAGTTTTCATCTGTTTTGTGGGTACCTCTTTCTTACATGTTTTCATTGTTTCTATGCAGATTATTATGTTTCTTATTCTTCATTTTTCTTATAAAAAATTTTTGTATGAGCTTCAATCATAATCCTCTTGGTTGCTTATTTCTTTTCTTTTTTTTAAATAAATTTATTTATTTTATTTATTTTTGGCTGTGTTGGGTCTTCATTGTTGTGCGTGGGCTTTCTCTAGTTGCAGCGAGCAGGGGCTACTCTTCTTTGCGGTGTGCGGTTTCTCATTGCGGTGGCTTCTCTTGTTGCGGAGCACGGGCTCTAGAGCGCGGGCTCAGTAGTTGTGGTGCAGGGGCTTAGTTGCTCCGCGGCACGTGGGATCTTCCCGGACCAGGGCTCGAACCCGTGTCCCCTGCATCGGCAGGCGGATTCTTAACCACTGCGCCACCAGGGAAGTCCCGGTTGCTTATTTCTTAAATGAAAGAAATTTCCTTTAGTCTTATGAGGTAGGGGTGGGAAGTGATAGCTTTTTTAGCTTTAAGAGTCTAGAGAGCTCATTCTTGGGGTTGTTTTTTGTTGTTGTTGTTAAACTAATGAAAAACATGGCCTTGTATTTTCTAAGATCTGCCTCTTCTGGTGATTTCTAGCACTTTCATCAAGAAGGTTTCTTTTCATTTCTACTACTGTACCTGTTCTGATTGACTAGTCCCCAAATTTTCTTATCAACGTTAGGCCTTTCTTTGGAAAAGAGTCTTGTTTTTGTTAGTTTAAAGAATTTATAGGACCCAGAATACTCCAAATACTATCAGTCATTATCACATCATGATTCCTTTGTACTCACCATGAACTGGATCTAATCAAACTCCCTTCTGATTTGGCGGTTTTTCTCAGTTTGACCACTGTGTTTTCTGGTGAGTACGTGTTGGTAATTTTATTAATCTCCTGTTCTCAAGGACTTCCCTCTGCTTTCTTCCACACAGATGAGACAATGCAACAGTCTTATAACCATCCGCTGCACCCCCTTCACCCCCCCTCCACTTACACTCGGGAGGCAGGCGTTTACTGGGATACTTTGTCAACTAGCTTTATTGTAGATGCTGTGTGTCTTTGGTTTTGCTATCCTAGTTTTTCAGCATGTTTTTATTTGAGAGGGGGGATTTTCAAATGTTTAACCAACCTTGCCTTCCTTGAATAAGCCAAACTTGGTTGTAATATATCCTTTTCAGGTATTGCCAAATTCATTTTGCTAATATTTTGTTAGGAAATTCATATAAATATTCATGAAATACGTTGGTTGATATTTTCTCTTGAAATGCCTTGTTGGGTTTTGCTATAAAGGTTATGCTATCCAAATGACAAAAGTCATTTTTTTAATAGAATGAGTTTATGGTAAATTGATACTATTTATTTCTTAAAACTTTGGTGCAATTTACTGGCGAAGCCATCTGAGCTTAGAAAGTTCTTAGTGAAATATTTTAATTAAAGGTTTAATTAGATTTAGGACTATACATACTTTCTACCCCTTCTTGTTTCAGTTTTTAATTTCACTTAATCTTTAAAATCATTGAAATAAAGTTCTTCAAAATCTGCTCTTACTATCATTTTCATCTTTGTAAAATCCATAGTTATGTCCCCCATTTTATCCTTTATGTTAGTAATTTAGTCTTCTTTCTTTTTTGTTTAATAATAAGTCCTGCTGGTTTTTATAATTTTTTCAAGAATGAAAGTTTGGTTTTTTAGAGTTTTTCTATTTCACATACGTCTGGTAATATTGATTTTCTCTCTTCTACTTTGTTATTCTTTCTCTAGCTTCTTATGATGGGTATTTTAATAAAGATTTTAGCCTTACTTCATTTTAAATATATGCTCTACATAAATCAAATAATATGCTTAAAGGCTATACGTTTTCCTGTGGGCATGGCTTTGACTGCCATCCACACTTTGTGATATATTGTGTGTTTATTAACATTCTGAAAAATATATCTTCCAATTTCGACAGTGAAATGTTCTTTGATTCAAAGGTTATTTAGAAGAATATCATTCAATTTCTAAATATTTTGAAAATTTCCACTTACTGCTTTTTATTGATTTCTGTATTTCTACTGTGGTCAGAGAAAATACTCCTTATGATTTTAATCCTTTGATATTTGTTGAGACCTGATTTCTATATCAGTATTTGATAAAAGTTCTGTATGCACTTGTTGGTTGCATTGTTTATTCTGCACTTGTTGGTTGCATTGTTCTCTTTGTTTCACTTAGGTCAGGTTTGCAAACTTTGTCATTAAAATATTCTATATTGTTACTAACAATTTGGTCTGCTTGTTCATCAATTACAAGAACCATGTCTTAAACGAGTATGAACTTATCTATTTATCCATTAGTTCTGTCAATATTTGTTTTCTGTATTTTCAGAATATGTTTTTAATATGTATTATACATAATACATACATACATACTATACATAATAGTATATACAAACATAGATTTGCTGTACCTTCCTGGTATATTTACTCCTTTATCATTATGAAATATCCCTCTTTATCTCCATTAATGTTTCTTGTTTTGAAGTCTTTTATCTGTGTTAATACAGCCACACCAACCTTCTATTGGTTAGTGTTTTCATGGTATCATTTTCTAACCTTTTACTTTCAGCTTTTCTCTTTCCTTATGCTTAATGTTCATCTTTTGAAAGAATCATATAATTATTATTTATTTTTTAATCCACCCTGACAATCTGTCATTTAATTAAAGTATTAATCATTTTCATACAAAATAATTATGATATATTTTTATTTAAATACATCACCTTACTATTTGTTTTCTTTGTCTCATTTTATTCTATGTTCCCTTATTTGAATTAATCACATTTTTTGGTATCATTCTATGTCATTTCTCCCTCTATTAGGTTATATTTTTTTAACTATTCTTTTCAAAAGTTATCTTACAGATTACAAAATGAATCTTTGATTTAATAAGGCAATAAACATTAGCACTATTATCACTTTCTGCATAATTCAAAGATCTTCAAACACAAACTCCATTGACCTTGCCAAGTTTTGTGCTACTGTTTCTATCCTAAGCTTCTTTCAATATAGAACAGTCAAGTCCCACCTCCTTCATAACACTGACTTTTTAAGAGACCAGGGCAGTTATCTTGCAGAATGTCCCAGCTACAGGATTCGCTTGTTTCCTCCTGGTTTTATTTATCTTGTTCCTCTATCCTGTTCACTTCCTGGAAATCAGAAGTGAGCGCGAGCTAAATTAGATTTAGAGTAGGCATATTTAGCCAATGCTTTGGAATTTATATTTTGTCACATCAGGGACATGATAATTCTAACCTCATAATGTTATATGGATTAAATGAGATGGCCTATGTCGTGACTAAGATGGCATCTGACACATAACAGGGAAAGAGCAGAGTTTCTCAACCTCAAGACTACTGACATTTTGGACTGGGTAATTCTTTGTTGTGGGAGCTATTCTGTACATTGTAGGATGTTTAGCCACATTCCTGACTTCTACTCAATACATGTTATTAACATCCTACCATTTTTTTTTGTTAAGTATTTTAATGGTTCTACAACTTTTTTTTTTTTAAATTTATTTTTATTTTTGGCTGTGTTGGGTCTTAGTTTCTGTGCGAGGGCTTCCTCTAGTTGTGGCAAGCGGGGGCCACTCTTCATCGCGGTGCGCGGGCCTCTCACTATTGCGGCCTCTCTTGTTGCGGAGCACAGGCTCCAGACGCGCAGGCTCAGTAGTTGTGGCACACGGGCCTAGTTGCTCTGCGGTATGTGGGATCTTCCCAGACCAGGGCTCGAACCCGTGTTCCCTGCATTGGCAGGCAGATTCTCAACCACTGCGCCACCAGGGAAGCCCCATCCTACCATTTTGACAACCAAAAATGTCTCCAGACATTGCCAAGGGTCCTCTGGCGGGGAAAACTGGTCCCAGTTCAGAACCACTGGTATAGAACAAAAACCTAAGTATTTGATAAATATTCTACAAGTGCTTACTATCATGCTTTGTGCAAGGCTTAGAGATTAACAGTTAAATGGAACATAATTCCTCATCTCCAAATACTCATAGTTCTGCGGAGAGACAATCAGGCAAATAGGGAATTAAAATATGGCATAAGTGCTATGATATGGACCATCATGTGTTGTCATGAGGAAAGGGGCACCTAACTCAGCCTGGCGCAGAGGTCCTTTCACGGAGGAATAGAGAATTCCTGAGTAGAGACCTGAAGGACAGGGTTCTCTCCCTTTTCCCTGTAAGCCTCAAGAGATCACACCCATAATGACCATGCCAAATGAAAATAAACATTACAGAAACGATACAATCTCCAGCCTCTTTCAGAGTATGATCAATAAAGATTAATTTACTACCAAATATAGAGACACAGGTGAAGTAAGCCAGTAGCGAGAGCCAGGGTTGATGGCACAATCAGCCCTCTACCTCTTCCGTTGTTAATAGCAAATACATTGTATTTTCCCATTCTATAGTCCTCTGTCTGCGGGCAGACTGCATAACCAAAACCAGATAAAACACTAGTCAGGATCACATCACACACACCGACACTGAAGGGCCTTAAATGAGAGCGCCTGTCTAGCTGTACATACTAGTGCAGCTACCTATACTTCCATTCTTCTTCCTGACCGAGTACTTCTCAGCTCACTTGCAATGTAAGTCAGAAACTGGCTAGCTGTTCACTAAGCCTGTTTCCTCTACTTCCAGGGCGTATAGCTCGACTACTTTCCTAGCCTCCGCTGCAGTTTACTGTGGTCACATGACTGAGTTCCAGCCCAAGGTATGTAACAGTAGAAGTAACAGGTAGTCCTTCCAGGTCTTTCCCATGAAAACCTCCCACGTACAATCCTTCCTGCTGTTTTCCCTTCCACTAGCTTGATGCCGACAAACACTGGTACCTTGGAAGCCGAGATTTAAAGATGGCAGAGCCAAGGAGAGGAAGGAACCCATGTCCCGAAGTCTCCCCTCGGAGGAGAGAGGCCCAGGAACCAGGAATGCCCTTACTGGGTTTTATATGACTAAGAAGTAAACTTCCACCCTGTTAAGCTATGAGATTTGAGGGTTTATCTAGTACAGCAGCTAGCATTACCCTCCTAATACACCAAAGCAGAGAGACAGCCAGGTTTACCCTACAGCTGTAATGCTCTCAGTCCCTCAGACGTGCAAGGTATTTCAGCCATGTTGACCAAGCCAAAGAAAAGCGCCTTTTGCTAGACTATTCCACTGATAATCCCTGGAGTTCAATGGGCATGTGAGAGGCTATTTGCAGGGCCATTGCTAAAGATCACACTTCATCTAATGCCTGCAGCGGAGAAATATGAAAGGATGTGGGCTTTGATGTCAGACAGATGTGGCTTTGAACCTTGGCTCCCCCCACTGACAATTCTTTGGCTTCATCTCCCTCAGCCTCTGTTTCTTCATCTGCAAAATGAGGGTAATCACACCTCACAGGAATTTTGTGGGGATAAAATAATAGATAGCATATAATATACTGGCGTAGTTCCCAGCATGTCCAAGGTACTCAATTAGTTCTTTCCCAACAACCATGAAATTAATGAATTGGGAATTTATTTATACTTCTAATCAGAAGACTAAGCAAGAAGTGGCCTTCTCACAAAGGATTTTGTATTTATTCTTCCATGTATATGTTGACTATTTCATACAAAGGAAGCAGGTTCAATAAGTACCTTTTTTTTTTTTTTCCTTGGTCTAAATAAGGAGAAGAGTTAACATTTTCAGAAACTTAAAGTATAGATAGAGGCAACATTCATTCTTTTTATCTCTATTTTCCCTTATAAGAAATTAAAGTCATATTTTCAAACCAACAACAGAACATATGCTGACCTTTGACCCAGAAGGAGAGCCATGAATGAGACAGTTCACAACACAGAGCGGGGAGTAAAGGATTTTGCTGGGTAATATCCCCTCCCCTTCTCAGGTTGCCCCAGGTGGAATGACTCCAAGGGAAAAGATGGCAGATTACAAAGCTCACAAGTTGGTGGAAAGTCCTATATCTTACCCAAGCCCATCTCTGTAGATGACATTTGAAAACAGGACAGGTAAAGATGGGAAGATCCTTGAGCTGCAGGAGCAGAGAGCTGTTGCAGGCCCGTCCCCCGAATGCAGGAGAAGGAGGCTGAAATATCAGGTCAACCAGGATACAGAAGGAAGCATGGAAAGAGCCGCCCACCAGCATGACTAAGTGCTCTTGGGGACAATCCCCTCTCAAAGGGCAGAAAGCAAATATCCAGATGTTAAGAGCTGCCAGATGTGATTAACCGAGGAAAGGGGAAGCTGCCCACTTAACTATCTGAGCAGCCTTCCTCATCACAGTGACCTGAGAGTTTTCTGCAAAAGCATTAATCAACCACACGCATGGAGGCTCCATCCATCTCCCATCCCCACCCCTTTTGCTCTCTCCCTCTGTCAGAGTCAGAACAGTGGCCTATTTTTAAACCACTGGCAATGCATTCTCTCATGGAAATATGTGGGCTTCCTGACACAGGCTCATGCTCCCTCAGAGAAGATACAGGCGCACCGAAGGCCTCGCCCACCCGCCTGTCCTTCTTCTCCCATGAGAATGGGGCAGAGGGGGCCCAGAGGAGAAGGCCCGAGGAGGGGGCCTGCTACCCATGTATAGGAGTAGGGAGTTTCTGACGCTCGTTTCCATGACAGGGATAGCTAACTGAGGTCCTTCTTCCCCCACAGAAGGGAAGGCTGAGGCTTGGGCAGGAAGAAGCCCCACATACAGCTACCAAGACAGAGCTCAAGGCTGGGAAGCAGAAAAACAAGCCCCAGATGCCAATTCTAGCATCTTTTAAAGAAAAAAAAGTTTAAATGGGTTTCAGTGTCTCTTTAGCAGGCATCTAATGTGCTTTAAATATAATAGCAAACATTTTATTAAACATTGGAGGCTTTTTTTTTTTCTTAGCAAGGCCACAACGAAGCCAATTTACAAACAAATAAGGCTTTTCAAGAAAGGAGGTTGTGCTGTACTTACAATCGCTCCAGCTGCTTCAGATCCTGGAAGGCGCCTCTCTCGATGACGCTGACCTGGTTGTCTTCCAGATGCCTGGAACCACAAAGGCAGCAACGGTCAAGGACAAGCGGGCCTCCAGGATCCTCGTACTAGGCTGCAGGCCACGCAGGCATGGTCACTCAGCCCCTCCCTCGACCCTCGGATGGGCCCCCTCAGCCAGGATCAGTCTGGGGGGACAAGATAATTCACATCCCAGCTTGGTGTCACGGTAACCAGGGTTTCACCGCCTGCATACTTCTACCTGACAGATTGGTTTCCAAGCCTCTATTTTAAGAATGTTCTCAGCAAATACCCTCCCAAGCACTGCAGGATGTTGCACAGAAAAAGAAGAGGTAAAAGCTGCTTCTTATAAAAACCACACATATATTCAGCATCTCTTCCCTCGGAGCTCCCTCCTCCAAGGATTCAAAAATACTTCATTGAAAAGGGCCTTCTCTGCTCACTCTGTCTCTGGGTCACCTCGTAGAAAGGTTGAAGCTATTGTTGGGTGCCTGCCTGTGCTGGAAACTCCACAAGCCCAGGGCCTGGCTGCTCCCAACATGAAGGTGATGGTCACAAAAGCTAAGTCCTCCCAGCCACAGGCTCTGCTGACCTCCAAAGTCCTCCAAGCAGATGATTAAAAGTTTGATTCATGCATATGGCATATCCTAAGAATTGAGCAGACAATGAAACAACTGTTTCCCTAAGTTTGAAAAAAAAAAAAATGGCAGCTTAAAATGGATTAGCTGAACAGTAGGAAAGAGAAGAAGTGAGGCTGCATAGTTTCCATCCAGGGCTGACCCTGGTGGCTGAAGGGGACTTAGTCGGGATGCAGTGGTGATTGAAGGATGTTTCTTTGGTAGGTGGAGTTTAGAAGGGTTGTGGGTTCCTCTGGATCAGGTAGGAGGACAGGCGCCCTGAGGCACCTGACGGAAAAGCAGAAGGAAGGAAGAGTAGCCTTGAGGAAGCTTGGCCTTCACTTCAGAATAACTCCTTGCATGCCAGCCCTCCACCTCGGAGATATTTCATAACCCCCTGCACTTCTTAGGCTTAACACACAGGCCCTTGTGTTTATCTTCAAGTTCATCTTCCTCACTGTGCCTAAGGACCAAGAGGGTAAGGTCTTCTGTTCATTCACAGTCCCAGCCCTAACACAGGTGCCCAGCACAACAGCCACTTCATAGACTTAGTGAATGAATAAAACACTAAAGAGGACGTTGGACCACAGCACACACCGATTTTACATCAAGGAAAAGGCTAGTCCAGGACACATGAAGTTTCCGACTATCAGAGCAATGGGGACATTTTGTATGGGCTCAACGATATTTTGTATTTTTGTGAATTTGTTGCAAACATTTTTAAAAAAATCGGGATATTATACACACATACACACCCCACAGAAGAAACTCCAAAATCAGCTCTCATATTTCCAAATATCAACAACTTTGGATGAGGCCAGAGTCCTCATCCACTGTGATTCACACATTTATGTTCCTTCTGGCCCCTGTAGGCTGGCCTCATATAGGCTCCTCACTTAACATACATGGGCTCCCAGGAACAGAGGTTAAGAGACTTGCCCAAGGAGAAATTATTTGTATGAAGTCACACAGCTAGTGAGGGTGGACCTAACTCCCAATCTGGTGTGCTTATCAAATTTGGTTGAGAATCCCTTTCCTGATTTCTTACTAGCTGATGGTGTGCTTTTGAACTATCTAGCCAACCTCTCAGAGACTCAGTTTCCTCATCTGTAAAATAGCACAAATAAAACATTTCATAAGTCCTCGTAAGAATAAAAGTGGAATAAAGTATATAAGTTATCTAGCCCAGGATCTGGAGTACAATCAGAGGCTTAATAAATGTTCTTTTCCTTCCCTTTTCTTCCTTTTCCATCCCGCCATATGGCAAGGAGGGCCTTGGAATGCTAGTTGACTCACACTAGCACATCTTGCTAAACAGGGAACCAGTTCAATATTTGTGACTGAGGGTTTGCTCAGCTGGGTTTTTACTATCAATCAATCCATCACAGAGCTTGCTGTCATTACTTCCCAACTGTTACAAGGAGCAACGCTAGGGTGGCTTAGCGTCACGTTCCCTCAGGGTTTCTGAAGGAGTCTTAACTCCAGCCTCCCATGAGGAATCTCTTAGTTCTGTCCTAATTAATCTAACACTACCAGCTTCTTTCAGAAAGGGGAGTAGAAGGGATGGTTGATACCTGCCCCTCCTCCTTTTTGCTCAAGCCCTGGGAGGCTAACTTTTACCGGCTTCATCAAGAAGCTTCCTTGACTCTGGCTTCCTGTTGGGTTCAGCCAAAGGGAGTCACCAGCAGGAGATGAGAGGGTGGGAGAAGAGGGAGTGAGGTGGGGGATTGATTCCCAGCTCCCTCCCTGCCAAGTCACTGCAGGTTGACTGCATTCCTCTACCTAAGACCCCAGGTGCTAACAGGCAGTCCTTCCTTTGCTGGGCTCAGGTAACCACTCCCTCCCGCTGGTCCTTGAGGCTCGGAGGGTACTAGTGACCGCTGTTGCTAGCCCCAGGGAACTGCGCCAACTAACTCTTCCTGGTTTCTCTTAATCTCACCCACACCTTTGCAAATAAATCTTCATTTAGCTCTCCTCATTTGTCCTGCTGGGATCCTGACTGGTAAGGTAGCTAGGGTCTCTTCTGGATCTACTTCCTAGACCGATCAGAATCCAGCCTAGTACCCGGTCTTTAGAGGCTCAAGAAATAACCAACACTTGATGAATAAATGGATCACTGAATGAATGAGCTGTGAACTTCCCATCCAGACTTCTAGGCTGCGATGCAATTCAGGAGTTTGTGCTAAAACCATCGCTATCACTCTCATCTTACTGAGTAGATGCAGGAGACCCGGGGATCCAGGAGGGGCTGGACACCCAGAAGGGCTGACTATGGCTTGAATCTGTTCTGAGTTAGAGGGACACAGACTGTGCTCATTTTCAGTTCTTTTGGCATTGTTATTTTTTTTACTTTTAACACTGGATCAGAATCGGAAATCGCCCCCATGTGATGATGGCTGGGGTGGAGTTTAACTCTTTTATTAACCCCATTTGGGATAAAGCTGGTTCCCACATTGTGGGCATACTTGCAAGAATTCTTGCAACAGACTACTAAGAAAGGGAATATAATTGATACCACCAGAAGAGACCTTTTCCTATTCCTGCCCCTTGGAAGAAAGAATTGTTATAAGCAATTCTTATATCTTCCCCTTGAATGCACTTTATTTGGGGAAAACCTCTGGATGAAGCCGAAGTTCCCCAATCTCCATTTTATTTGCTTTCGCCCATTCACCTGCACCGTATTAACAGTTCTGCATGGAAATGGGTGGTAGGCTCAAATTATTCAAGACGACTGAGTCTTTTCTGGTTTCACTATAAACTGTAAATAAGAAACAGATACAGGGAATACGCCGAGGTGTGATGAAAGCTTTTCAAAAAGATAGTTGTCTAGGTTACTCAGCTAAAAAGAATAGACTGAGGGAAAATATGGTTTAAACGTCTGGATACTTTATTGGTGTCAGTTAGAAAGCATTTCAGCTACCCCACGTAGCAGATTCTTTCACACTAATAAAGGGCCACTTGAATGGGATTGTCTTTGAGTTGCTAAGGAAGATAATGAAACACAGTATATTAATAGAGTCTATGAAGTGAGGGGAGGGGGAGGGTGTCGGCACTGCTTATCAAAATAAGAAGAATGTACCAATTAACTGAAAAGATAAACTGTAGTCAAAGGAATGTTGTAGACCATCCAGAGGATATAAATATGATCTTTTGTGATTATTTTAAACTTTCTATCTGCAGAGAGCAGATATGGAAATTGGAATTTTTATTAGTCTTTCTGATGTAATGGTAAGAAAATCAAAGGGTTGTTTTTGACTTTGTTAGAAAAATGAAGCATTAGGTGAAATTTCTGACTTGTATGAAAGGAAATTTCTCACAGATTCCGGGGGGAAAAAAATGGAAAAAAATAGAGAAGTTAAGTGTTTGTTCTTTAAGGTGGTAAATGACCTGGAATTAGGAGTTTACTGCCTATATCTCTTTAATAAAAATCACCCTAAAACTGAGCCATGAAAATCCCCCACCTTTATTCCAATCTCCATTCTGATCCACACACACTTGTCGGAGCTGCCAGTCATTTGACAGACGCATGACTGCTTGGGGCAAAAGAAAGACTTGGCAGAGGGTAGGGTCTTCCCTCCAGGGATGGTGGGGGGGGGCGGTGCACTGGCCAAAGACCAGAGACCACATCGAGGGGAGAGCATCTGCTAGCTGGAGGCCCAGCACTCAGATCCTAGCAGTCCCACACTCTGTTGCTCAGGGAAACTCCGGTCAGCCACTTGCACATCACGCTGCACTTACAAAATGCCTAGACAATCACCTTCCTGGTTTTCTAAACTTCCTATAACACAAATGAACAGAGGCACTGCATGGAGGTTAGAAAGCACACATTCTGCCTTCTGAGTCCTCCTCCTTCAGTTCCCTGCTGTGTGGACTTGGGACCACTTAATCTATCTGTGCCGGTTTCCTCTGGGCAGATAAGGGTTAATAACTATGTAACAGAGCCTGGTCTGTGGAAGGTACCATATATACATCAGTTATCGTCATCATCATGACCATCTACTTCTCAATCAGGAAAACAATGAGACACAAGTAATGTTCCACAGGTTTCAGTGAGAATAAACACATTGTTCGTGAAAGTGTCAAAATCATAAAGCATTATATGCGTAACTATTAGGGTTAGAAAGACTTCTAAATACTTGTTATGGGTCAAACTGCATGCCCCCCAAAATTCATATATTGAAGCCCTAACTCCCAATATAACAAAAAGTGACTTTATTTGGAGACAGGGTCTTTACTAAGTAATCAAGTTTAAATGAGGCCATTAGGATGGATCCTAATCCAATATGACTGGTGTCCTTATAAAAAGGGAAAATTTGGACACAGAGATAGACATGCGTAGAAGGAAGACAATGCAGAGAGACCCAGAGACAGCTATCTTAAAGCCAAGAAATCCCTGAGGCCACCAGAAGCTAGAAGAGAGGCCTGGACCAGATCCTTCCCTCACAGTCCTCAAAAGGAACCAAAACCCTGCCAACACCTTGATTTTGGACTTTGGAAATGTGAGACGATAAATTTCTGTTATTTAAGCCCCCCAGTCTGTGGTACAAAGTTACCGTAGCCCTAGAAAACTAATATACTACTCATTCCCTATTTTACAGATGAGAAAAATAAGGCCCAAAGGAGTACAATAGGGTACAAGGTCACATGGGCAGTTAATTCTGAGTCAGGACCAGAACCTAATATTTCCAGTCCCCAGAATACAACTCACTGTATTATAACGGGCTACGAGTAAAAAGAAGGAGGTGGCTTTAGATACCAAGACTTTAGCTGCTACTTCTAGTAAAAACCTGCCAGCCAAGATTCCAGGACACGACGAACACCAAGGCAGTGGCCGGATTGCCCAGGCTGCACTCCAGGTCTGGAGCCATATTTATGGGTCCAAATCACCTTCTGAGTAAAGAAGGAAAGAGGGTCCACTTGCTCCTCTCTTGTACCTCTGAATGTCTGAGACTCGTCAGTGGACAAGAATTTGGGCAGCTTCTTATCACTCAGATTTAGGGATGGATGAAAGTGTTCAATATTTAGCAATGAAACCTGATATTTCTTGCTCCCCTGCTGCACCAATGCCCCTCTCAAATTTTGCTACCTGTCTGCACAGCTGCAAGTATTCAGCAAGGGCTCTGACCCTGTCTGATTCTCTCCCTCCTTCCTCCCCTCCTCTCCATTAAGCAACAAGATAAATAACTTTGGTCCTGATTGCTCTTTTAATTCACAGGCTGGGGGAGAAATTATCATCTCTATGGAAGGGAAGCACGGTTAGCCAACCTGACCCTGCTGTCACCCTAGAAGCTGGGCATGTTGATTTATTTGTGTATAACCTTCTGTGTTCCCTGTCACTGGAACTGACTTCTTCCACTGGTCTAGCCCAGCCTACAGCATGGAGACACAGAATGAGACAGCTGGGGAAGGAAACCTGGATGTACTAATGAAGGGCTTTCTGCTGCAGAAGGGCGAATTCTTGTTGCCCAGTGCTTGGGGGTGTGATGTCAGGGCAGTGGGACATTTTCACTAGGCTGAAGAGCTGAGAGTGAAAATGCACTGGAGAGCCACGCGTTACTTACAAGACTCGGAGGTTCTTGAGTCCAGCGAAATCAGTCTTGGTGATCCTGGTGATGTTATTTCTGTCCAGGTCACTGCAATGGAGAACAAATTTGGGTCAGATTTTTGCAGGTTACACTTACGGTCTATTTAACCCAGACTGGCTTAAGCTGGAGGGACGTTGCTTGTTAAGGAGAAGGCAATTCCAATGATTAATGATATTCCCTAGAGCATGCCCAACCAACCCGAAGGACATTGTATGGAATAAGCTAGCCATTATGTACACAGTAGAGCCTTGGTACGTTTAGCTGCCTGGCTTCTTTTGCCCCTTCTTCAGATAACAAAATTTCTTTGGAAGCCCCCCTCCCCCAGCTCTTGGATCATATCATACAAGTGGGGCTGACCCCCTCCCCGACTCTAGAGATGGGCACCTGATATAGGCCAGGCTTATAAGCATCTTCACTCCCTGTGACCACAGTAATTGTTTCAGGAGTACATACATGACTCAAATTCCTAATAGCTTTCGCTCCACTGGAGTTGCCAGAAGCTATCTAGCTACCATGAAGAGAGAATTTCCAGAGTCAGGAGATGAAAAGAGACTGGTTCCTGGTGCTATGCTATGAGTAGCTGGATCCACCCATGCCTGATGCCAGATACCTCTGTATTTTGAGATTATGTGAGCCAATCTATCCCATCTCCCTTATATTTTGTCCTAAATCAGTTTGAGTTGAATTTTCTATCACCTGAAACCAGAGGAATCTTGACAGACTTTGGTACCCACCTAGGTACTTGTCTATTTTCCAGCTAATCTGCAAACTCTCTGAGGGCAAAGACCATATTTCATTTAACTCCATAGACCAACATAGTAGAACATGTGCCTGGCAAGAGTAATCTTATACAATAGGTAAAGACAGCTTCATGGATTACTCCTGCCCCAATTTGAAGGCTGAAGCTCCTGAAAATGGCCCCAAAGAGAAGAATTTGCCATGGAAGAGCTCAAAGCATTATGGTGGCGTTGGTGTCCAGGACAAGGAGGCACCTTGGATGGTAGAAAACCAGGATTAGAGAAAACCAAAGTCAAGAAAGAACTTGTGAACAATCGTATAAATACTGTGTTCACTAAAGCTATCTACGAAGATGGGATACAAAAAAAAAATCTTTTTAAAAAAGGACCATGAATAATATGTTACAGTTTTTAATAATGGAGGCTGAACAATTAATTCCTATTTACCATGTCTTCTTGATCAGAAACTTTTCAAGGTTTTGGCCAAGTTGGAGTTTAGCTCTGCTTCCTGCCAGAACATTTAGGTAGTAAAAGGCCACTGTCCCAATGACGGATCCCCACCCATACGTTCACTACTTCTTTGGTTCTCCTACTCAGGTCCTAAAGTTGCCATCCTGTTATTAAGCCTCAGAAAGACCTGTGAGTTCTCAAGTTGCATAAAATGAAAAGGGAAACAATTTTCAGATTCTAGCACTCTGTGTAAGGAGAAATCAAATTGGAGGAGGGATTACTCTCCTGATTTCAAAAGTCATACTGAAATAAAAATCAAGTGAGTCCTGGAGCCCCTCCCTGGGGAACCACCTCCCTTCCTCATCCAGTTTTCCACTATCTAAAGTAACAATCATTTAGGTTATTGCAGAATATTGAGCAGAGTTCCTTGTGCTATATGGTAGGTCCTTGTTGGTAATCTCTTTTGAATACAGTAGGGGATATATGTATATGTATAGCTGATTCACTTTGTTATAAAGCAGAAACTAACACACCATTGTAAAGCAATTATACTCCAAAAAAGATGTTAAAAATAAATAAATAAATACAGTAGTGTGAATATGTCAGTCCCAAACTCCCCCAAAATAAAAAAAAATTTAAAAAATACAGTAACAATCAAAGTTGTTTCTTAACCAGCTTGTGATGGAGAGAGGCAGCATTTAGACTTCTCAGACTAAGCTGAGGGCTGGTAAAAGAGAGCAAAAGTCACACAGGGAAATAACGAAAGCTGTTCATGCAAGGAGTGGACACCAGCACACAGACAGGAATCTGTGCGTGCTCATCACCACCCCGAGTTCCTTCTTACCCCCCATCTCAACTGGGATGGATGTCTGGGGACCGTGACAACTGAGAATATGACAATGCAACTAAGAGTTTAATCACCAGGACACAGCACGGTAACTCAGCAGCTTGCGTTAGCGGCTGCAGCACTGATATTTTCAATTAATATTTATTTATGAAGGGACACAAAGTGTGCCGCTGAAATGCCGAGGACTTGGGGGCATGGGTTCGGGTGGGGACTGTGGGCACAGAGTCGGTGTTTGGGAGGCTGAGCTTCAGAGGGAAGCAGCCATGAGTTTGAATGCCTGCCCTGCCACTTACTGAGTGACTTATGGGCAGTTCACTTCATCTCCAAGGCTCAGTTTCTCCAACACCCTCTAACTGACGGTGACAATCTTGACCTCAAGAGTTTTTGCGAGGGTTAAATGAGATGACGACGCATACACAGTGCTTATCAGGCACTCGTTAAATAATCATGGCAGCTACCGTTACTATAATTAGTTGAACAGCATCCCCGCCATCACTCCCGTCCTCTCAGCCTCCCCCCTCACAAACTTCCACTCCGACATTTCAGCGCACCAGGAGCGGAGGACCACCCCACCCCAAATTATGCACCTTAGAGATGAGTTCTGGGATTCCAAGAGACCCTGCTGGTGTGCTATCTTCCTATAGACGAAAAGTGGGTGCCTTTTGTGCCTGGTAAACAGAGTGACAGCAACAAGAGCGGTCCCCTTCTGCTGCCTCTCCCGTGCAGTGTCTAGGACACCTATTTCCCTGGTATCTGGCTACAGAGAGAAGGGAGGGAGAGAGCTCTGTTGTCTGTCTGCCCCAAACCCCACCGCCTCCCCTGCCCAATGCGCACACTGCCAGGGAGGCCAGGGAGCATATGGGTTTTGGGTGACACAGGTCAGGGTTCAAATCTCTGTCCCGCTCCCCACTCCTAGCTGTGTGAATTTGAGTAACTGACTTAAGTTCTCTGAGCTTCCATGCTTTACATAACCCTGTCCTGCTTGCACACCTTGGTTTGGTGAGGACAGAGCCTGGATTGCCAACCTGCTTGGCTGAAAATGGGAACTAAGGAAATTGACACTGAGAAGAGGTTGTACCACCTCAGGTGTCCGTCCCTTCCCCAGCCCCATCATCCCGGGCCAGGCTCCTTCGCCAGATTTCTCAGCCTTCAGCTCTGTCCTTTGAAGAAATCAGTCTCCTTTAGCCCAGTATGAGTTCTGAACCATCTGCAGGCACGAATGACCCCATCTGGGGAGATGCTAGACGGGGAAGCCATTACAGCGTCTAGATCGGGAGTAGGCTGGGGAAGTGGGGCCGTTTCATCAATAAAACATGTCTGCAAACAGTTTCTTTGACACACCTGTCCTCAAGAGGTGGAGTCTCTGCCCCTTTCCGTTGAGCCTGAGCAGGCGTTTGTGACTGCTTGGACAAACAGGATTCTGGCAGAAGCGATGCTGTAGAACTTCTAGGCTAGATTAGAAGAGGCACTAAGTGACTGCCTGACTGCTTCTCAGAGCACTTGCGTTGGAGCCCTGAGCTGCCATGTGAGGTCAGCAGACCTGAAGTCCCCAATGGTAAGATCAGGTGAGGGGACGAGAGAGAGAGAGAGAGAGAGAGAGAGAGAGAGAGAGAGAGAGAGAGAGAGAGAGACACACACCTGAGGAGCCCCATCTGGTCCAGCCCTGGCTGTTTGAGTCTTCACAGCCTAGAGGTCAGGCGTATGAGTGCAGACGCCTTTGAGATTCCAGCCCCAGCTACCATCGGACTGTGACTTATGAGAAATTCTGAGCCAGATCACCCAGCTGAACCACTCTTGAATTCCTGCCCACAGAAACCATGAGAGACAATACTAAAGCGAGTGCGTATCTTTAAGCCATTAAGTTTTGGAGTGATTCGTTTTGCAACAATAGAGAGATGGAAGAGAATGGAAGAGAAATATTTAAGGTCTGAATAGCTAATTTACCATTAACAATGGAACTCCATTCATATGACTCTCAATGGCATGTCCTCTCTGAGGCTTGCCTGGCACTCTGGAGACCCTCAGTCCTGTCATTATGGCCAACGATGGCTCAGAGGGGCACATGCCACTGTAGGGATGAGGTGAGAACCAGCCCTTCTCTCAGGCTCTGAGAAGAAGAGACTGCGTAATTAGGGTTGCCCATCCCTCTAAGTGGGGCTTAGGATGCCATGGGAATCACCATGGTATTATATTAGTATTCACAAAATGTGGTTCCCACGCATTGAACGCTGGGGCAGAGACTGGCAAGTTGTCCACCGCACCATTTTCCTTCTGTCCAGTGCACAGAGATAGACCACATTTCCCAGCTTCCCTTGCAGGGAGGTGCAACCATGTGACTGAGTTTTCATCATTATTACATGAGCACAAGTAATAAATGCCACCTTCAGGCCTGTTCCATAAAACTTCCTGCCCAATCCTCCATATTCTTTCTTCTCCCTCATCTTGGGCTAGATTCAATAGATCTGGTGGAGGACTCCAAGGATGGCAGATAGAAAGAGCCTGAGTCCTTGAATGACTGCATGCAACAGATATCTTCCTCCCCTGTCTCCCCATTTACCCATATTAGACTCAGACATGTTCCAGAAATAACTCTTAAGTCACTGAAATTTGGGGACTATTTGTTATAGCACTCTACATTGATGAATGCAGTATCTTTGAGTCAGGAGCTTTCTAACCTTTTTCTTTTCCTTCTCTTTGCAACAGTTCTGAAAGGTAAGTATTACTACCTTCCTTCAACAGATAAAAAATACTGAAGATCAGCCTTAAAAAGAGCTGATACTTGCTGGGCCCAAACTATGCACCAGGCACTGGACCAAAAACTTTATGTTTATTTTCTCTAATCCAGTCAGCAATCATATATAGTAGGTACCTTAATTATCCCATTTTTCACATGAGGAAGCACCCTAGCTTAGAAGATTTTATCAGTAAGTCAAATTGCCACGAGGTCATACAAGCAGTAAGTGGCAAGATTGGGATTTGAACCCAAGCTCTTTGAATGCAGAGGCCATTGTTCTTAACCATAACATCATGCTGCCCACCTCCAGCTAGGGTCTAAGCATATTCTACTATATCAGGTAACCAATCACTGCCAGAAAAATGAATGAATAAATAAATAGAATAGAACAGAACAGAATAGAATTTGCCATCATTTGTCTTAAAGAAAGTGAAGGGATACTCCTAGTGGCTTTGCTGCTCTCCACTCCAGCAAAGTTGGTGCATTTTTTATCCCATCTCCCCTGTGAGATCTGGGCCCGTACAAGTGCTGAGCCCCTTTGCAAACTCCAGGGGAAAGTGCTTTCTTGCTGTTTTTGCCCATGTCTGGTTTCTACCATGTTCCTCATCGTCTACCACATTGCTTTCATAAACAGGCATCACCATGGTAAACTCCTGCATTATTTTTCCCCATCCCAAACAGTGAATCATAAACCGGTGCTGTGACTTGGAGCTCTGCGGTATTTCCACATCTGTTTGACACCTTTGGTGGGGTGGGGAGGAAGTGCAATTCCGAACAACATTGGAAAAAATGAAACAAAAATGTTCTAGGGCAGACCACTGTCCTTATCTTGGCACGTGTATATTCATCCTTCTTTTGATTCATTATGTGGCATCCTTGCAAAATTTTCTTTTTGCCGTGGCACATTCAGGAGGGGCGAGGAGCAGAAAACAACCCGCAGTGAGGCAGCATGGGGGTGGAGGAAAGGGCTTCAACTATAAACTCAGAAGATGTGGATTTGAGTCTCCACTTTCTCACTTCTTAGCTATGTGACTTTGAGAAAGTCACTTAACTTTATTGAGCCCCAGTTGTTGGTATTGTTGATGAAACTTTTAGAAAGTATGACCAAAACTACCAGATCTATGGGATTGCTATGAGGCTCAAGAGATAAAGTATGTGAGCAAGTGTTTTCTAAACAGCATTTGGAGTGGTTAATTTTCACCCACAGCCAACAACTGGTAGGGAGAGGATGCAGAGGATAGATTAGCACTGGCTTCACAAAAGATGTTTATCTGTGATGGTGAAACATACAGAGTTAGAGAATACACCATCAGTTCAGATCAGACTTTAAGACCACCTGCTCTCTGTATGACCAGTGTATACAGAGCGCCGCCTTCTGGGTTTCAGGAAAGAAGATAAGGTCTCAACATACGGTGAACTTGTAAGGGCTGCCCTACAACATAGTAGTCCCTACTGCAGGGGTATACAAGCGGAGATTAGTAGTTGACTCATGTTGGGCACGATGCCTAGGGGGCCCTTGAGACAGGTAGGAGGCTGGATTCATGACCCGTAAAGTTCTGACCATTTTGAGATCTACAGTTCTCATATTTGGGGGCCCAGGCCAAGTGGGCTTAACAATTATGGCTTGGTTCTTGTTGTCAGAGAGCTTGCAGTCTCGTTGAGGAGATGGACTAAGATTTATGAGATACTTAGAGAACGATGTAAGAACGTGCAAAATTAAATGTTAAGAGATGTGGTCTACAGTTGGTGGGGAGTGGGCAGTCAGAGATCTGAGAGAGACGTCACAGCTAATTGAGACCTCAAGAATGACTTGGCCATAGCCAGGTTGGTTGGCATGGGAACTCAGAGAGAAGACCCCCTAGAGCGGATGGGAAGGAAGTGAGGGGGACGGGGTGACAGCAGGGGCCGCGGCAGGGGTCACAGAGAAGTGGCGGGTCTGAGGAGGGGGCGGGCAGCAAGCTCCTAAACAAGCCTTCAGAGGGTGTGATGCACTCACATCAAGGTCGAATAGCCCGATCTGGGGAATCCCGCTCAGGAAAGGGTAGGAGGGGCCCGAATTAAGATGTCTCTTGCTTAGCCTGACCCCTTGTTTATCACCAGCAAAGAACAGGTTCCAACCAAACCAGAAGAAGTTGGCAAGGGGGCTGTGGCCTCAGTTGCAGTTATTCACCTTTCTCCATGCTGGGAGGCTGACCTGAATGGACCACATTGCAAGGCTGGCTCCTGGGCCCTGTTCTTCTCTTTGAGTGGAGCAGGAGCTGGGAGGAAGGGAGAAGAGGGAGGAAGGGCATTCACTCTCCTGGTTGCCACCCTGAGAGGCCACCAAAGGTCACAGCTCCTCCTCCTGACTGACCGCTTCCTGCGCCAGAACACTTGGCCTCCTCCCCTCCCTTCTGGTTTAGGGATGGTAACAGCTCCATCGCCTCTAGTCCTGAGGCTATTGAGTCCTGGTTCCCTGAGCCACACCCACACCTCTGAAATAGCCCCTTATAAATCAACCCTCCTCAAATAACCCTAATTTGAGTTTTTCCACTGGTTTTCTATTTCTGACAGATTCATCATTCACTCATTCATTCAACAAACATATCCTGACCATTAAGTTTCAGGTCCTGGACTAAATGCTGGGAACCAGGAGTAAACTGACATCGCCTGTGTCCTTAAGGAATTCAAGAGTTTAGTGGGGAAGAAATAAATAAAGGGTCAAATACCACAGACTGTGGTAAGCATCCTACACTAGGGGCTCACAAACATTTTCTTTAAAGGGCCAGATAATAAATAAGTTAGATTCTGCTGGCC
The DNA here is from genome assembly GCF_949987535.1 of Balaenoptera acutorostrata. Classification (NCBI taxonomy): domain Eukaryota; kingdom Metazoa; phylum Chordata; class Mammalia; order Artiodactyla; family Balaenopteridae; genus Balaenoptera; species Balaenoptera acutorostrata. The sequence continues at coordinate 155,109,788 of NC_080065.1, forward strand.
ACATTTTCTATTGCAACAATTTGACTTTGCTTCCTAGCATGAAAGTGGCCACAGACAATACACAATCTAATGGGTGTGGCCATGCGCCAATAAAACTTTATTTACAAAACAGAATGAAGGCTGGATTTGGTCTGGAGGCTATAGTGTGCAGATTCCTGCCCTAGACTATGCCAGACATATAAACAAACACAGGGCGGGTAGGGGAGGGTGGGATGAATTGGGAGATTAGGTTTGACATAAATACACTGCCATGTGTAAAATACATAGCTAGTGGGAACCTGTGGTATAGCACAGGGAGCTCAGCTCGGTGCTCTGTGATGACCTAGATGGGCGGGATAGGGGGGGATGATGGGAAGGAGGTCCAAGAGGGAGGGGATATATGTATACGTAGAGCTGATTCACTTCGTTCGTTGTACAGCAGAAACTAACACAACATTGTAAAGCAATTATACTCCGATTAAAAAAAAACAAAAAGCTTATGGGAGAGTATAGAGGAAGGAGTACTGAGTTATCTGGTTTTCAGGGTCAGGAGAGGCTTCTCTTAAAAAGGTAACATTTTAATTGAGACCTCAAGAATGACTTGGCCATAGCCAGGTTGGTTGGCATGGGAATATGTGAGAGGGAGAAAAGAGGATTCCAATAAAAGAAACAGCATGTATAAAAACCCGGAGGCATTGCCTCAGGATAACCACAAGCAGATTTGTTTAGCTGTTACTTTTGGCATGTTGCAGGGGAAAGCGGGACATTCCTTCTTTCCCTCCTTCCTTCCTTCCTTCCTCCCTCCCCCTCTCTCTCTCCTTCCCTTGCATCCTTCCTTTCTTCCTACAGCATGCCTTTATTAAACACCTACTCTGAACCTGGCACTGTGCTTGTGGCTAGGGTATTGCACAACACCCGAAAGGTTCCTTTCAGGAACTCTGTGATTCCCGCCATGGCCCCTGCTGTCACTTTTATTCTCTTGGAGAACTTCTAGGGCAGACAACTTCTAGGGCGGCCTCCAGATCCCTGCTCCCTGGTGTTAGCACCTTTGTGTGATCCCCTCTCCTTGAGCGTGGGCAGGACCTGATGGCTTGCTTCCCGCCGACGTAATGCCACAAAGGGGACAGGAGGTCACTGCTGCGGTTACATTACGTATGACTGGAGTGCCTGCCTTGCTAGGGGACCCTTTCCCTTGCTACCTGTGATGAAGTGAGCAGCATGTTAGGGAGGCCAATCAGGCAAGGAACTGAGGGCAGCCTCCACAACAGCCAAGGAGAACCTGAGGACAACCTGCAAGAGCCTGAAGCCCACAGTTCTAACGGGCTGCCAGAGGCTGACTTCTGCCAACAACCTCAAGAGTCTGGAAGTGGGTCCATCCCCAGTTGAGCCTTCAGATGAGACGACAGCCCCAAGCAACAGCTGAATTGCAGCTTTGTGAGACCCTGAAGCAGAGGCCCCCAGCTAACTGTGGGGTAATAAATGGGAGTTGTTTAAAGCTGCCAAGTTTGTGGTAAGACTGTTGAGCAGGCAGCAAAAACTAATACAGTGGGACACAGGCAACCACAAATAGACAGCGGAACTACAGGCTACAAGGAAATAACCAGGAAATCATGCCAGGGTGAGGTGACGAGAAGAAAGGTGGGGGTGGGAAGAAGCAGGAGCACTAGCAAAGGTGGCCAGGAGGGGCCTCTGTTAGGGGGAGAGATTTGGTCCAAGACTCAAACAAAAAGGAGGAGCCAGATGAGGGGACAGGCTGAAGGCAGAAATTTCCAAGTGGAGGAACAGAAACACAAAGACTTTCTGAATAGAGAAAGCACTTGAAGGGCCTAAGCAACAGAAAGGAGGTCCAGGTGACTGGATTGGAATGGCCCCAAATGGGATATAGAGGCAGGTGGCCCCCAGACTGTGGAGAACCCACAGGGCAGACTTCAGGTCTTCAGCAATCAGAACCACAGTGGGGGTCAAGCAGGGAAATGACTGAACAGCCCTCAGCCTCTTTCCCTGACATCAAACCTGCTCCCTACAACCAGATTAATCTCCCCAAAATGCCAGCTTCTCTCCCAGTGCAAGAGCACAGCAGCTGGTGGGTCTCATGGCCTGCCTCGTTTAATTCTTTTCCTTTGCTTTTTTGTTTTTATCTTTGTTTTTGTTTTTTAACTTGTATTGGAGTAGAGTTGATTTACAAAGTTGTGTTAGTCTCTGCTGTACAGCAAAATTAATCAGTTATACATATACATATATCCACTCTTTTTTAGATTCTTTTGCCATATAGGCCATTACAGAGTACTGAGTAGAGTTCCCTGTGCTATACAGTAGGTCCTTATTAGCTATCTATCTTATATATAGTGGTATGTATATGTCAATTCCAGTCTCCCAATTTATCGCTCCCCCTCCCACACACCCCCCCCACCCCGCCCCGCTTTCACCCCTGGCAACCATAAGTTTGTTAATTCTTACTTCTTTCAGTCCATAGACATTTACTGAGTACTCATCAGATCAGGAACTGTACTGGGCACTCCATCAACACCTATGTCCCTGCTATTTGCTGGCCTCGAAAGCCCTCAATATCCTCCCCTCATCCAAATCCTACTGTTCTGTTATGGGTTGAACTGTGTTCCCCCAAAAGATACGTTGAAGTCCTAACTCCCGGTACTTGTGAACATGATTTTATTTGGAAATAGGGCCTTTGCTGATGTAATCAGGTTATAAGAGGCCATTAGGGTGGGCCCTAGTCCAATACGACTGGAGTCCTTAGAAGATGAAGAGACAGAGACACACAGAGAAGACATGTGATGACAGAGGCAGAGACTGGAGTGATGCAGCTGCAAGCCAAGGACCACCAGGGATTGCCGGCCACCACCCGAAGCTGGGAAGAGGCAAGGAAGGACTCTCCCTACAGACTTCAGAGCAAGCACAGCCCTACCAATTCCTCAATTTCAGACTTTCGCCTGCACAACTGTGACAGAATATATTTCTGCCGTTTGAAGCCACCCAGTCTGTGGCATTTTGTTACAGCAGCTCCAGGAAACCGATACACCCTCATTCCAGGCTTGGTGAAGCCTCCCACCCCTGCTCTCTGCAGGGCTCCCAGCCTCTCCATCCTACGCTGATCTGTCCCTGCCCTGAACTTCTGCATCATTTAGCCTCTGCACAATTCATTCTGGTCTTTCGTCACATTTCCTTCCACCTCGTATGTTGCTGCCTGTTTCCTGTGTGTTTGCCTCCTCTCCCAAAGGAGCACGAAGCTCCATGGGAGCCAAGACCACAGACTCTACTCCTCCCACTTCCCCCCCAGACACCTCGAGTGAAATGAGGCCCCTTGGAGACGCTCAGAGAAATGTACACTAGTTTTCTTTGGATCCTGGGGTGAAGAGTTTTGTTTTGTTTTTTAAACATTTCACATTTTGCTCATTAGTACTGTCAATGTTTTCCACAGTAAATCTGTATTACTAATACACCCCCTCTTCCCTCTGGAAAAAAAGAAACACTGCAAAAAGTGGTCCAGTTGAAATAAGACTCTCCCCATAGCTAAAGTGACCTGCAGAACTAAAGCCATTCAAGACTCTGGAAATGTGGCCAAAGGAAAACATTCCTTGATGAGTCCAAGCACAGTTCTTAGGAGCTGCTCGGACTGCCCTGTCCTAATGGGTGTCTTTCTTTCTTTGCTTCCTCTCCCAGCCCCAAGGGACCTAATGTCATCCATGCATCTTCCCCGCTGGAAGAGAGAAAACAGCATGTGTTCAAGAACTGTCAAATCACCATCCCACCAGGTCACAGACAGCAGTGTGTCCCCGCGGACCAGCCATCACAGAGTTCTTACCTCCTGCCTTACCTCTCCCGACTAGCACAACAGGAGGTATCACTCAATTATTCTGCGACTTTTATACTTCATTCTCATCAGTTACATAACCGCATACAAGTTTAAAAACACAGACAGGCAGTCGGGAGAGAAAGGACTGAATTCGATTTAAAAAACTAGCTTCACGCTACCTCAGTTGTTTGGGAACTAAGCCTCCCTGGGCTAAATGTCTGGCTTGGCAACACTCTTGCATATATAATTTTACACCTGCAAAAGTTTGCAGCCAGCGCCGTGCAGACAGCTACCTGCAGGGAGGAGAACGGGCCAGACACAGGGGCAGCCTGCATGCTCGTATGCAGTGGAGGATGTGGTGGAAGTGAGGGCCTGTGGGAAGGAGGCTCCACTCTTCCTCTCCTTTCAGCAGAAGACCCCTGTCTTGCTCTGTTCAGCTTCATCTTCCAGCAGGAAGAGGCACACCTGGGGCATATCCAGCTCTTTGCTGGAGACGGTAGAGTAGAAGTTGCAAATGGATAGCCCACGGGCCAGTTCTGGCCCACAGAGATGTTTAGTCTGGTCCTCAGCGTGACTTTAACATTTGTAACTCAACTGCCAATTTGGGAGCATTTCACATACAAATCTGTAATTCTGGTTTATCTCCCCCAAATCAGGTGATGTGACAACCCTGGGTCTTCACGGCCACTGGAAACTGGAGCTAAGAGGCAACAGCCCATTTTGCTCTGGTATTCATCAGTTCCATTCATCTGCTTCCCTCACCTATGTCACCTGCCTGTTCCCTACCGGCATGTGAGTTTGAGATCCCTGCTCCAGAGCCTAATGCTTAAGAAAGCAGGCCCTGGAATCAGTCTCAGCTCAAATCTTACCAGAGAGCAGTGTGATTTCAGGCAAGCTACGTAACCCACCCCTAAGCTTCTGTTGCCTCATCTGTAAAATGGATATAATACCAGTAGTACCCCGCTCCTAGGATGTTGTGAGGATTAAATGAGATGATAAAGTGATTCTACCACAGGGCTGGTGACATAGTAAGTACTCAATAAGTAACCATTACCATCAATTTGATGATTATTATTCATGTAAAATGTGAGCACAAGTAAGATGTAGAAAGGGCGGGTGGGACCTTGGTGCTTAACTAACCTAGAAGAGGCACCTGGTCTTCCCCCGATTTTCCTTGTCCACCCAGACACATCATCCTTCCATAAAGCATCTTGAGATCCAAAGTGGATGTCCATATTTCATTTATAGCAGTGAACGTGGACAGCAGTTAGAGCCAGAGTGACCATATAGTTTATCATACAAACTTGAATGCTTTTGTGAATCAAAGGTGATGCCATTAACAATAATATCAAGAAAACAGGAAAAAGCTGGGACTATCCTGAGCCAATCAACATAACGTTCATGCTCGCTAGAGCCACAGAATACCCATGACAGAGGTGGAAGACAAAGGAAGCGCTCACAAGGGGGCCTGGTTGCCCACCATGTTTTTGTTCTGAAGGAACCCCCCTTCTAGTCCACTTGGGCCACTGACCACGTCAAAGTCTATGTTATTTGCAGGACGTGTCGCGGTTAGGTGTCATTCTCTGAACGATGCACGTCTGCAAGCCTGAGCAGCTACAGAATACACACACGATTCACTTTTAATATAGGTTCAGTTATCGCTTTAAGAAAACAGGAAGGAGCAGCCCAAGGAATGCAATGATTGCTCCACGAATATAAACATGGATTGCATTGGAACAGACTACATACTTTGTATAAACACTAATAAAGTGAGTTCAGGCCGAGCTGTGGCTTTAAAGGAAACTCTTCCCCATAAACATGTCCTGCCATGCCCTAATAACTCTTTAATTTGATGCACATTTGGGAAGGATGACGCGAAGTAATCATAGAATAATGTTAAGGTCTGTTGTGAAGGAGGAGTGGTGGGAGGGGTGGGGGGGGTTGTGACGCAATCTGGACCTAACGCGATCCACCAGAGAGTTGGCTCCGTGGCTCATTTCACACATGGAGGGAATTTGCTGAGCGACACGCAGCAAATCAGAGACAGGTCTTTGCAGGTTCAGCACAAGAAAATTCTGGGTGTCATCTGATGGCGCCGTATGAGACTCCTGGCTAGTGGATTTCTGGCCGACCCTCTCTTGCTGAAGACAGCAAAAATGGCTTCCACTTGTACGTGGACTCTCCACTTCCTAGACGGGGCTCTTCAAATCTCAACTAGACCCTCAGCTCCTTAAGAGCAGAGAACGGGGCTTCCCTGGTGGCGCAGTGGCTGAGAATCTGCCTGCCAATGCAGGGGACATGGGTTCGAGCCCTGGTCTGGGAAGATCCCACATGCCACGGAGCAACTGGGCCCGTGAGCCACAACTACTGAGCCTGCGCGTCTGGAGCCTGTGCCCCGCAACGGGAGGGGCCGCGATGGTGAAAGGCCCGCGCACCGCGATGAAGAGCGGCCCCTGCACCGCGATGAAGAGTGGCCCCCACTTGCCGCAACTAGAGAAAGCCCTCACACGAAAACTAAGAGACCCAACACAGTCATAAATAAATAAATAAAATAAATAAATAAAGTATTAAAAACTATTTAAAAAAAAAAAAGAGCAGAGAACACTTGTTCCATACCTGGGCACCACCCACAGGGCTGACACGGCCCCAGACCCCTGCAGGAAGGCAGAATGACACATAGTCATTGATGACAACCAGACCAGGAGCTGCAGCATTGGGGCTCACAACCTGGTTCCATAATGTAGTTCCCAATTGGGTAGTCTGGGCAAGACACTCTTCTCATCTGCAAAATGGGTTAATAGCACTTGCTGAGCCTCAGAGGGCTTCTGAGACAATTACATGAGGTACTGTAAGAGAGAGGGCTTTATAAATTAAAAAAGAGTTGCACAAACGTAGGAAATTATTCTTGCTAGGAAATAACAACAACAACAATAATACAGTTTTGTCATGCACTGAGATCTCACCATGTATCAGGCACTACTCATCTCCTGTGAGTCCCCACAGTCCCCACAGCGATCCTATGAGGTAGATACTATCATTAACCCCATTTCACAGGAAACAGGTCCTGGGAGGCTAAGTAACTTGCCCTCAGTTAACGTCTTCTAAGTATTATCTACAGGGTAACAAGACTGGAGGACAGAGCTGGATTGTTGGGGCTAAGTGCTCCTTGTTCCTGTATCTCTCAGGGAATTGAAGGAACGGAATCTGTCTCCTTTATTACAAGCAACTAGAGAGCAAGGGCTGGATGGGAGTCCTGTCCACGACTGCAGAACCCAGCAAAGAACTGAGGAGTTAAGGCTTTCAGATCAAATGTATGCTGTTTCCCCCCTCTCCCAGCCAATCTTAGATGTATACCAACTCTCGGCATCCACACCCAGCAGCGTTTGGCCAAACGCAAAGCTGATTTGACTTTCATCCAGATACGTGGCACATGGTCCCTCAATCCATCAAGGTTCTCCACCTCCACCAAGATGAGAGGTCTCAGCCTTGTAGCTGGCTGCCTGGAAGTGTAGCCCAAATAGCCAATCCATCCAGGCAGGTCCCCCTCACCCACCAGGCTCATTCCAAGCACCATGCCTTTGCTCAGGGAAGTCTCCCATCCGTAATGTCCTCTCCCATGGGCCAGAATGAACTGCGGCCGTTGGAAGCTTGACTGCGGAGAGGGGACCTACTTTAGTAGCATGCTGAAGAGGAGCTGGAAAGGAAGGGAATGTCTTTACAGTGAGACACTGGGCCCCGGATGGGCCCACCAACGCCCATGCGGGCAGGAGCCACTCACCCCCATCTGGTGCTGATAAAATACCAAGGGGCAGGAATTAGGCAGGGATTCAGAAGGGCCGATCTGATCCTCCAAGCAGTCCTGCACATCCAGACCCAAGGAAGGCAAACCTCCCTTTCATCATTCATGAAACCATATCTTGCTTATTATTATGACAATTTAAAAAACTTCTCTGATTATTCCTTTGAGAATCCAATTTGTTTCCTTTGTAAAGAGGAAACAATCCTCTTCTCAGTTTGGGAGGTGGGGACATTCCATTTATCTTCAGGGAAAATCTGTTTCCTATTACAAATCATGCTCTTTAGGTCTCTGCGAAGAATAAATCCCTCCACTTTATGTAGAAAAAAAATTCTCTCTTCACTCTCCTACAAACATCCACGAAGGGAGGCTCCTGCCCTCTTCTTGGCCATTGTGACAATGACTGCATTTCCATCCCTTGCTTTCAGAAAGGGAAACTTTTTACTCATGCTCTGAAAGTCAGCGGTATCCCTGAGTCATCGAGCGTACCTGGGAGAGCTTTCCATGGAGTAATTCATTCAATCATTATTTGTGGATGGAGACAGAGTCAGGACCGAGAGAGATCCTGGGGAGGCACAGACTAAAACCAATCCTTAAGCCTCCACGTCCCTGCCCTCTAGAACAGATGTCCCACAGGCCAGATGGAGCCTTCAACCTGTTTGGTTTTTTTTTTAATTAATTAATTAATTTATTTATTTTTGGCTGTGTTGGGTCTTCGTTTCTGTGCGAGGGCTTTCTCTAGTTGCGGCGAGCAGGGGCCACTCTTCATCGCAGTGCGCGGTCCTCTCACTATCGCGGCCTCTCTTGTTGTGGGGCACAGGCTCCAGACGTGCAGGCTCAGTAGTTGTGGCTCACGGGCCTAGTTGCTCCACGGCATGTGGGATCTTCCCAGACCAGGGCTCGAACCCGTGTCCCCTGTATTGGCAGGCAGATTCTCAACCACTGCGCCACCAGGGAAGCCCTTCAACCTGTTTTTGTTATGGCCCATGAGCTAAGAATGGCTTTTATATTTTTAAATAGTTGAAAAAAAATCAAAAGAAGAATAATATTTCATGACATAAAAATTATATGAAATTCAAATTTCAGAACCCATAAATACAGTTTTCCTGGAACACAGCCTGCTCCTCTGTTTATAGATGGTCTATGGCTGCTCTCGCGCTATACGGACAGTTGAGTATAGTTGCAGCTGGGGCTGTATGGTCCCCAAAGCCTAAATATTTACTATGTGGTCCTTTACAGAAAATGTTTGCTGACCTCCGATCTAGGAACTTATATAGTCCAGTAGGGTCGAAAACAAGGAAATGGCAGTGTTATGACTGAATGTTTGTGCCCCTCAAAAAAAAATTCATATGTTGAAGCCCTAGCCCCCAGTGTGATGGTATTTGGAGGTGGGGCGTTTGGGAGGTAAACAGGTTTAGATGAGGTCACACAGGTGGAGCCCCATGATGGGATTAGTGCCCTTAGAAGAAGAGGAAGAGGGAGTTCCCTGGTGGCACAGTGGTTAAGAAACCGCCTGCCAATGCAGGGGATGTGGGTTCAATCCTTGGTCTGGGAAGATCCCACATGCCACGGAGCAACTAAGCCCGTGAGCCACAACTACTGAAGCCCGTGCACCTAGAGTCTGTGCTCCGCAACAAGAGAAGCCACTGCAATGAAAACCCTCACACCGCAATGAAGAGTAGTCCCTGCTCGCCACAACTAGAGAAAGCCCGGGCACAGCAACGAGGACCCAACACAGCCAAAAGAAAAAAAGAAGAAAAGGAAGAGACACCAGAGCACTCTCTCCACTATGGGAAGACATAGAGAGAAGGTGTCCATCTGCAAGCCAGGAAGAGAGCCCTCACCACGCTGGCACCTTGATCTTGGATTTCTAGCCTCCACAACTATGATAAATCAATGCTGTTTAAGCCACCCAGTCTGTGGTATTTTGTTATAGCAGCCCGAACTCAGACAGACAGTAATCACAATAACAAGAAAAAAAACCACAAAATATTAACATGGAAGGTGATGCATAATGGTTAAGTGTGGGCACTGGGGTCATACTGACACTTACTCTGCACTTGGTACACTGACCTAGCAACACGACTCTGGAGAAGTAACTTAAACTGTCTGTGCCTCCACTTCCTTGTCTGTAGAATGGAGCTAATCACAGTGTCCTCCTCCTTGGGTTGGGTTGAGAATTAAGCAAGTTTATTCATGTCAAGAGGCTAGAACAATGTCTAGCCCAGAGGTGCTCAATATCTCTTTGCTCTTATTATTACCAGTTCCACATCTTGCACAACTCCAGGGGGCGTTGTTCAAGACTATACAGTTAGAATGGCACCCCTGGAACATATAATGTGCACAGTGACCCAAGACTTCAGCAACATGGTTGTCCTGATTATAGCTCATATTACAACGATGCCTGCACAGAGTTTTGAGAAAGAGGGGGAGCAAATACTCCATTCCAGACGGAGTAGGCAGGTCCCATGTATTTTTACTGCTGCATCGTTCACTCTTCCATTATGAAAGACACCCAAGAAGACAATGTCAAATGAGCTGCAGGGGCCTCCATCCCAGACTCCCAACCTCTATGCCTGTCTTCCTCCCAGCCCACAGCCCCTGCTCGGTCATCCTGGGGCGGGTCCCCAACACCCATTCCTGCTATGACACCTTGCTCCTGATCCCTCAAACTCTCGGGCTATGGGTTATTTTAAGCCCAAATTAAAGACTCCTCTCTCCTGAATGGCTGCAATTTCAGTCTGTGGTTTGTTCACTGTGACGTGGCTTGGGGCCACGGTGTCGGTACGTGAGGTGCTTCAAGGGGGTAAACTATTCTAAGAAGGAGGCAAGGACTTTGCAGGAACCGTCTCACTGCAACCCAGTCTCCGCGGAAAACACAAGCACACGGATGGACAAAGAAGAAGAAAACAACAATGGGAGAGTCCCATGTATCTGGATAAGGAAGCTAAAAACAGCACTGCATAAGAAGCGAGAAAGGCTTGGAAGCTATGGAGGGCTTCAGACCCCAGAGAAAAGGATTTGCCACTCTAATTCCATGAGCTCAAGTCTGTGTTTCTTCGTCAGTCTCTTGTTAGAAAGATCTCTGAGCCTGATACAGGCCTTTCGATCTACAGCAACCTTTCCATAGATTTTATGGTACATGGGGTAGAGCTCGGGAAGCTGAGACCACAGGCAAAGCTTCCAGGGCCACCCCCTGGGGGATCTGGGTCTGAGTCTGGTGGTGGGCAAATGAGCACAGTGCTGGTGAAAGCAGGCAGGTGAGGACAGAGGCAAACCAGAAGGAAACTGGGTGGGAGCAGGGCAGAAGCCCACCAAGCTCTCCAAGTCAACATTCTCTGTCTAAGCTGGAGGAAGCAGAGACAAGAGCGGTCAGGACCCCACTCCGTGCCTTGCTCCTCCTGTTCCTTCCAGCCATAGCCGGAGGGCAGAGTCACCGCAGTTTCTTCCCTGGTCCCATGTGCAGCCTCTTCCGAAGCCTCCACGCTAACCCACTGGCCCGGGTCAGTTCCCGACTTGGCTGGCTGCATTCTGCAGGCTTCCCCAGGTGCCCAGTCAGCGTGGGCTCCTTCAGCAGCCTCTGCAGAGGAAGCCAGCTCCAGAAGAGAACATCTCCAGAATCATGAGTCCATCCTGGGCTTTGGGTTTCCAGACCCTCACACAGACGTGAGGGAGCCTGTGGCCCTTTAGCTGAGTGCTCACACCTTAAGTGGCTAGAAGAAGGTGTGACACTGGCTGCCCCCCACTAAGTCCCACTGTACAGACCCTGTTCTGTTTGCTTGGCAGTGAGAGCTTTTTAAAAACGCCCTTTTGATGCAGACGTAGAGAATGGACTTGAGGACACGGGGAGGGGGGACGGTAAGCTGGGGCAAAGTGAGAGAGTGGCATGGACATATATACACTACCAAATGTAAAATAGATAGCTAGTGGGAAGCAGCCGCATAGCACAGGGAGATCAGCTCGGTGCTTTGTGACCACCTAGAGGGGTGGGATAGGGAGGGTGGGAGGGAGACGCCAGAGGGAGGAGATGTGGGGATATATGTATACGTATAGCTGATTCACTTTGTTATACAGCAGCAACTAACACACCACTGTAAAGCAATTATACTCCAATAAAGATGTTAAAAAATAAAAATAAATAACAATAAAAATTAAAAATGCCTTTTGGCTGGGCAGGAGTTCCCCAGTTCACTTACGGCCCCTACTGGCCCCCATCACTCCCTGTGACTTCACAGGCAGCCCAACTTACCCATTTATATAATCTCCCTGGCCCAAGGAGGTCACTGGATTTGCTTCCAGACTCCGTAACGACTAAATGCTTTCCTACCTAGTGTAAAAGCTCCGGCGCCCAGCGCAGTGCATTACTCAAGACTACCTCTCAAACAACAGCGGGTGATTTGAATGTAGTGATGTGATGGCGTCTCCTACACACAGCTTCTGAGACCACGTGAGGAGAGAAAAAGGAAGGGAAGGGAATGAGAATTACTCACCCAACCATCACTCCGGGAGACTTGATCCTGCCGGGCTACTGAAGCGTACCCCAGCGGCTCAGGGACAAACTGATGGAGATGGTTGTAGGTGAGCCAAACCTTGGCTCCAATAAAATTGAGAACAGCTGGCACTTCTGAATCCCCTGGTCCCTGGGGACCCGGGCTGAGTGCACGCCAATAAGCACCAGCCCTTTCCCCTTTTCCCTCTTGTCATGCCTAATTACACCAGGATTGTGCTGAGTCAAGCAACCTGCTGGGGTTGGGGCCCAGGCATGACCTTTCCCATTGCTTTCAGCCAGCGCGTGGGGCTCAAGTAGCCGTGTGCATTTCCACCAAGAAACCCAAGAATAAACTCAGCGCCGACGCGCACGATGCCAAACGCTAAGCCCCCCACCTCAGCCCCTGGGAGGACGGCCCCTTCTGAACAGAGGGAACAAAAGGGCCTTCCAATAGCCACACCACCTGCATTCAGCCCACCACCTCCTGCCCCCAGCCTTGAAACAGAGCCCCCTTGGCCAAGGAACATGGCGACCAGCAGTCAGCCAAAGGCGGCCCCAGGAAAGGGAAGCAGGCATGCTCGATGCCCTCAAGGACCCTCCTGGCCTGGCCAAGCTTTTACCCAAGGCTTGATTTCCAATCCCTGCACCCTCATCCTAGAGTCAGAGATGCCCACTCTGCACCACTCAATAAGGAATGTCTGGCCTCACCCTTCTCTACACACATGTGCACCCATAAGCAGGTACGTGCATAGCCGTCTGTAATGCCCCAGAGAAAACCATGCACCCAAGTGCTCTAGGTCAGGGTTCCCAACGTTGGCTGCATATTAGAATCACCTGGGGGAGCGTTACAAGTCTTGCTTCCCAGGCCACGCTTCAGAGCAATGAAATCAGAATCTCTAGGGGTAGGTATCAGGCATACATATTATTTTAAAGCACCCCAGATTCCAGTGTGCAGCTATGGTTAAGAATCATTGCTGTAGGTGAACTGAAAGCCCTGGAAAATTCCAACCACCAACCTATGCTTTGAGGCTGAGCTCCCAAGCTGCAACTGAGCTCAAGGTAGCAGGCAGACCCTCAGGCTATTGGCCACAAAGCCACAGAGACTGGTGATATTCATTCAACAAACATTGCTAAGCACCAACAATATACTAGGCCCTCTTCTAGGGATCTAGAGATTGTTTCAAGAGTTATACTCCCAGAGTTCAACTGGCTTGCAGTTTGGGTCTTAATGAGGTTGGTCTCTGAATTACCAACCAACCAGCCAACATTTACCAAACACCCAATGTGTGCAAGGTTCTGCGAAAGGTGCTACAAAGTATAAGGTGAAATTCCTGATCCCTGGGCGTTTAAATCCTAAATGGCAAAGCCTAAGAATTTGCACATTTAGAAATAAAAACACAACATGGTATAGAAAGGAAAAATGAAAGTGCGATTGAACAATTCAAAATAACAAATACATACCAAGCAGCGACTTTGTGCCAGGCACTGTGTAATGCCAGAGGAAAAGCAAAGACAGGATCCCTCTCCGGAAAGAATGTGGACTAGAGCAGTGGTTCCCAAAGTGGGGTCCCCCAGCTAGGAGCACCCACATCACCTGGGGACTTGTGAGAAATGCACATTCTTGGGCTTCATCCTAACCTACTGAATCAGAAGCTCTGGGGGCGAGGCCCATCAATCTGTGTTTTAACAAGCCCTCCAGGTGATTCTGATGCCTGTTCAACTAGAAGACTAATTAACGCTATAGGATTAGGAAAAGGAAAGACATCTTTTTGGGTCTAGAGTCGATGAAGGCCTTGAAGGATTTGAATCCTGGCTCTGACATAATTTGGGAACCTTAAGCAACCGCTTTAACCTCCTTAGGGCCTTTGTTTCATCAACTGTGAAGCAGTAACAAGCAGCAAGTGGTAACAAGGTCTACCATATAGAGTTGTATGAAGATGACATCGGACAATGTGTGAAAGTCACCAGGACAGTGCCTGGGGCCTAGTAAGTACTCAATAAAGGATCTCCAGCACTAGCGGTCATGATACAAAGGAGCTGGTCAGCAAAATGAATGCTGACGGAATAAATGAAAGAATAAACTAATTAATGCATGATTGATGGGGACTGAGTTTGGCAAGCTTGGAAAAGCAACAAAGAACGGGGACTCCATTCAATGGGCAAATGGGGAGATGTTCAAGATAGGACAAGGGCTTCTGAGACTGAGTGGTCAGAACACATGGCAGACCTTGAGACCAGCATCTCCCTGGCTCACCCTCCAAAGTGACCCCAAGGAAGGCTTTTGTACCCCAGCAGCTTGTGTGTTGGTTATGCACTTGGGCTCTGGAGTCAGATGTCTGCGTTCAAGTACTTACTGGTTGATTGGTCTTGGGTGAGTCATTTAACCTCACTAAACCTCAGTTTTCTCTTCTAAAAATGGGTATAATAATAGTACCAACATTACAGAGTTGGGGTGAGAATGGAACATGATAATGTGTATAAAGCAGCTTGGTGTTTTAAATACAGAGACTGACCTCTAAACATTAGCTCTTTGTATCATGGCTCACAGCTGGGTGCTGTCGTGACCTCTGCTAAATTATGGCTGCCTGAGATTTGTCAAGCAGACCAGCAGCTGTACACTCTAGTGCCAGATCCAAATGACACAAAATGGCTGTTGGTTTCCTCATAATAGCAATAACTGCCAAGGAGCGGGCAGCTGCCTACTTGCAGGTGGTGTGCAGGTCCTTCTCATGTACAGGTGCTGTACACATGAAACCTGGGTCATAGGTATCACTGTGCCCATTTTGCAGATGAGGAAACTGAAGTTCAGTGACTTATCAAAGTTATACGACTATCAAGTATCAAAGCCTGGATTCAATTTAGCTCTAATTCCAAACCCCATGGACTTTGTATTACCATGAAATCATCCCCAGATTTCCCCCAGAGGCTGCTTAAAGACCTTTCCAAATGGGATTCGCCCAGTGGCAGTGTCAGAGGGCCAGGCTCTTTCACGGTGCCACTGTGTCACACAACACATCAGAAGGGGATAGGGCTCAGAACTCTGAGTCTGGAAGAGGGAAGTCATAGGTGGGCAGAGGACAGGATTGTGGACCCTGCAGGACATCAGGCTCTTGGATTCTAAGACTGCTCCCCGCTTGCTAATAATGATTGTTTGTATACTGCATGTCTGTGTATCTGTGTGTGTTGGTGGCGGGGAGGGGTGTTAGAGGGGAGGGGAGGCAAAGACTTTCCTTCCCAATCCAAAAATGGTTACCTAAGCCTGAACACAAGGGAGAACAACTGACCGCAACACACAATTCACATCAGCTTTTAGAAACCACTTCCTTCTAAAAGAAGCATTCCAGCCTATGAAACAACACAGGAAGACGAATCCCTTTTATCTCCTCCCAGGTTTATTTCCTTAAATGTCAAATTATGGTCTTCTTTCTTCTTCCCCCAGATACCAGCTGTGACTCTGCTAACGGTCAAGGAGATCCTTAGACCCACAAAGGCTCTTCCTGAGGATTCAAACTGTGCCATGAACGAATGGAGAGAAGTATGGTTGGCCTCCTGTCATCCCTTGAGAGCGTCTAGCAAAGATTCCTGGAGTCCAATACCAACCTCATCCTCTTACCCGCTTTGGTCCAAAGAGCTGCCTCGATGCTCTCAACCAGAACAAAGAGGACATAGCCTGGTTGGGATTCTGAATTTTTATAACAATTACTAACAATTCACGCTCCCTCAAACCTTACATTTACCTGCAATGGGCCATGTTACCTTCAGCTGACCCCACCCGCCAAAAATACCACTGCATTTTCGTATGTATCATCTTGGTGTTCCACAGTTGCCATGGCAGTAAAATTTACACTCAACAGCCTCACTGCCATTTCCGACTACAAATGGAATTAGTCTGTTCCCAGTTTGGTTCAGCAAAAAAAGAAATATGCATCTACTATATGCCAGGCCCTATGCGAGGCATAATGCCCCAGGTGCTGAGGGGAATAAGAAAGGGATTTCTACAAGATGTTACTCCTTTACAAAGCAGACTTTTTCTTTCTCCTGTGATGAGATTATTTTCATTAAATTGCAGTAAAATATATGTAAAATTTACCATTTTAACCATTTTTAAGTACACAGTTCAGTGGCATTAAGTACATTTACAATGTTGCACAACCATCATCACCATTATTTCCAAATTTTTTCGTCAACCCAAACAGACACTCTGTACCCATTAAGCACTAACTCCCTATTCTCCACTCCCACTAGCCTCTAATAACCTTTAATCTACTTTCTGTCTCTATAAATTTGCCTATTCCGGACATTTCACATAAGTGGAATCACATGATATTTGTCCTTTCGTGTCTGACTTATTTTGCTTAACACAATGTTTTCAAGGCTCATCTTGGTCGTAGCATGTATCAGAACTCCATTCCTTTTTAAGGCTGAATAACATTCCATTGTATGCACATATCTCATCTGTCGATGGACACTTGGGTTATTTCCACCTTTTGGCTATTGTGAATAATGCTGCAATACTGACATACAAGTACCTGTTTGAGTCCCTGCTTTCACTTCTTTTTGAGTATAAACTTCCTCAAAAGTAAGTGGAATTGCTAGATCATACGGCAGCTCTGTGCTTAACTTTTTGAGGAATCGCCATACTGCTTTACACAGAGGGTGCACCATTTTACATTGCATTCTCATTTCTCCACATCCTTGCCAATACTTAATTTCTGAGTTCTTGGTTTTTGTTTTACTGTTTCGATTATAACCATCATAGTAGGTGGTTTTTTGTAAGAGAAAACTGGCGAGATAAGAAATGGTTTGTTCACCGGAACATCACAGGCGCACATGGGTGCACTCAGCACAGCTCTGTTGAATGAATGAGTGAATGAATGAATGGGCTCTCCTGGTAATAGTACTGTGTTACTCCCTTGAACCTGTACAACTCTTCCTTTGATGGAATTTGGAACTGGCACAAGGAAGTCCAGCTCCACAAAGGAGACCCAGGCAGCAATTGAGACCACAAGTATCCCAGAGCTTTAATTCAGGGGCCATCAGCACCATCTTTCTGCAATCTTTTTCCACGTCTAGGAATCAGTAAAACCTGCTGCTTTAGAATCAGGGGAGCCCACTTGGTGGAAACTCAAAAGTAAGAAGACTCTAAGCTATAGAGTGGGGTGGTTAAGAAACCAAAGCTATGGGTCAGACTGGCCTGAATTATGGCTCTACCACTGGCACGTGTGTGAACATGGCAAACTATCCTCTGTGCCTCAATTCAGACCTAATCCTATTCTTGTAAGGATTAAATGAAACAGTAAGAAACACTTTGCACAGTGCCTGACGCAACGTGAGGTCTCAATAAAAGTCAGCTTTTATTATTACTATGAAGCTCCAGTATTAGTGCACAGACCCAAACACCCCTACCCCCCTCAGGTACTTCCTCTGAGCCCCAAGATCCCTGGGGAAACAGGAGGGGCTCCCTCCAGGATGAGGGCAGACTTAGTCTCCTAATGATTTTCCAGACTGATTGGAAGGACTGCTAACACCCATCCAGAGGCACTGCCAGGATTGAAGATGAGGAATTCAGCCTTGTTTCTTCTCTACTTGGGCCACCAACCCCTCCAAGCTCATTTTGGCAAGGGGTTTCGGGAGAGAGCAGGGCCATCACCACAGCTCTCCTGCAAAGACCTAGAACCTCAGGAGGTCAGAAAGAACTTTCATTGTATTAAAACCCACAGACAGGACTGGAGTTGGGTAGAGTTTCCAAAGAGAAGGTTGACTGACAAGCCGAAAGTTCAGTAAGAACAGCAAGGGGGGCTGTCCCAGGAGGACCTGAGAGCCAACACAGAAGGAATGAGCTATGAGGCTGGGCAGGGTGGTATTTCATGCTGGCAGCCCCTTCATTCTTATGTGCGTGGAAGGCAACAGCGTTCGGCCTGGTCTGACAGGAAGCTTTGTATTTGACTGAAGCATACTGAAAATATCAAAGTCCTGTGGAATAAAAATACAGCTCCTGGGCCCAACACTTCACCTATAACCTGAAAGTTTTATTGCGTATGAAGACCCTCAAGCTAAAAGCCAAGCCACTGGGGTTGGAAGAAGGAGTACTAAAGAACAGGACCCTACAGGTGTGTGGGGAGCCATGGCTGTAACCAGGTAATAACAGTGGATCTTACTTATTGAGCGCTATGCTAGATGCTTTCCACACACATTGTCTGACTGACACGGTAGAGCAGCACCACTTGTGAGGGAGGTTAGACCCATTTTGTGGAGGAGGAGACTGAGGTTCAGTTAGGAACGTGCTGAGGAAGGAGAGAGAAGGAGACATTTCTGTGACTGGTATAGCATATATCAGGATGACCTCTGTGAGATTACTACTTTCAACCCTTCCTACCAACAAAGATGACAATTCCATAGGGTTCAACCTAATAGAATACATTTTATATATAAGTTATTTATACAGTAATTACTTTAGCATATAATTTAATTAATTTATTATATAAGTGATATCATACATAAATGTCCTATATTATTTACTGGTTATATAATGGTATCTATACATTACATCATATGCATAAGAGGCAGAGTGCTTAACGGTTGAGAACGTGGATTCCTGACTCGGACGACACTGGAAACTTGGCTCTACCACTTACTAGCTTTGGGACATCGAGTAAATAACTTGTCCTCTCAGTGCCTTTGTTCTTCATCTACACCATGAGCTAATAATAGTACGAACTCCACAGGACTCTTGTAAAGAGTAAGAGAATACAGGCCACGCGCTGGACCGGTGCCTGGCACACAGTACTGATGAGCAGTCATTGTCCCTGCTTTTGTTCACTGATGCCTTGCTACGGCCCTTGGCAATACTCAGTGCTACCTTGATTTCACAGAGACTTGCCCGGGTTTACACATCCTGCAAGAACGCATCAGCAATTCAAACTCAGGTCTTCCTGAGTCCCAAGCCCTGCTGTTCTTTCTAAGCTGGTCAGCTTCTCCTGGTAGCCTCTCTGAGCCTTCATTTGCCATTTGGTGAAAGGAGAGGTTGGATCAGCTGATGTTATGGTTCTTCCCAGCATCCTTGTATATCAAAGCAACAGCAGCAAAGACAGACAAACAAACAAACAAACAAACCACGATCAAATGTTTTCAGTTCCACTGAATGCAGTCTCCTTAGCCATGTGGCTAGAAGCTTTCTGTATTTAGGGTTCCAATTCTTTTTTCCTTTTCTGCTATTTCTTTCCAGAGTCCTCAGTACATTTCCTAATTAATCACTCCCACTTAATTTCCTAAAGCAATCACATCCTCCCCACAGGCAAGCAGCCTCGTCTCAGGCAGAAGCACACACACCAGCTGGTCCCATAGCTACGTGGGAGTGTGTGAGCAGCTTTTGGACACAGACCAAAGAGTGGCACAGACACAGGAAAAACGCAGCTTTAGAGCTACACTCAGAGGACACTCTTCCCGTCCCAGTGACATGTGGGTTTCCTGGTGATCAAAAGGACACTGAGATTTGGTTCTCCAAGGAAACCCTAAGATGCAGAAGATCTGGCCAGAGCATCCCAGGATGCAGGGAGACTCTACCGGTGGCTACTTTGTGATTCCAGGCAGGGCAATGCTGGTGAGATAGGAAGGCTTAGATTCCGCTCTCAGCTTTTCTGCTTATTTGTTGTATGAATTTGGACAAGAGCTTTCCTTTGGTTGAGCCTCAGTTTTCCCACCTTTAAAATGAGAACGGTAATATATGCCACACAGTGTGGTGTAGTGTAAGGAAAGAGCCACAAATGCGACAGCCTAGAGGAGCCTGGCAGCTGATATCAATGAGGGAAGTTGGGCTGAGCAAAAGAAAAATAACATGATGCCAAATGGCAGCTGACGCACAGTCTCAGGGTTGGAGTCACAACAGGGAGTGGTGGGGACTGCGGTGAAATGGAGACATGCCTCATCTAAACGCTAGTCAACCACTGCCAGCTGAACCCCTGTTGCCAAAATTTCCAATTTTTTAAAAAAGAAGCCAGAAATGGATTTTTATATGAATTCACGAATCTTAAAATGTTGGCAAGAAATTGACACTAAAAAAAGCAAAAAACAAAAAAATACCAATATGTGAGTCAATACCATGTGAGCCAAGCACAACACTTTGGAGGGTTGGTTTTGGCCCCCTGGCCACTGGTTTGCAAGTTCTCTCAATGTAAGTATTAACTGAGAAAATGTAATAATATATCAAGCACTTAGCTATGCACATAACACATAATAAACACTCGATAAATGGTAGCCGTGGTTATTATTATTATTATTGCAGTTAACTTCTCTGTAACTCAGAACCCTCATCTGTGACAATGGACATAAGGCTCATGGATGTCTGAGAAAATCCCTGAGGGTACTACAGAGGTTAATCATTGTGCATACATATTGATGCTGCTTTATTAATTGCAACGCACTTCATTGAGATTAGGTAGGACAGTGGTTCTCAACCAGAGGTGATTCTGTCCCCCAGGGGACATCTGGCAATGTCTGGAGACTTTTTTTGGTTGTCAGACTAGGGAAGGGTGCTACTGGAATCTAGTGGGTAGGGGTCAGGGATACTGCTAAATATCGTAAAATGAGCAGGACAGCCCACAACGACAATAAAACATCCCGCTGAAAATGTCAATAGTACAGAAGTAGAAAAACCCTGTGTAGACCGAAGTTTCCCTTTGCATCTCCTTTGTAGAAAAGACTTTATTAAGACAGAGGTGTGGATAGGTTCCTACATGGCAAGATACAGGAAAGGCTATGGGGTACAGGGAAAGAGGGATGGCAGTTGGGAGAATGAGCAGATATACACGTAATCATCTCCTCTAAGAGTCTCAAAGCCCTGCTTCCACTCTGCTTCCTATAGAACTTTTTCATCATTGTCTTAACAACTGTCACATCAACATATTTCCTTAAAAGATACTGCTGAAGCTGCACCAATTGGAAAGTAGGATCTGGGGAAACAGAACTTGAGAGAGAAGCTGCTTGAGGCAAGGTCACTCAGCAGGTTGCAGGGGAGACCTGGGAGAGAATCCTCCTGGGTCCTGGTCCAGGTCCCTCGGGAAGACATCACTCCATTTTGCTGTTGTCATAGTAATTATAAATCAATTCTGTCTACCCATTAAAGCAGTTATTCCATAGAATGTTCTCACAAAGCATTGCTGAACTCACCCTAGTTATTTTATGGATGTAAAAGTAATCACACATTTTTGTATATTCTATAATTCCAGCTACATTTACAATCGGCCTTCACCTCAAATGGTAAAAATAATCTGGGTTATATTACACCATGGTTGTCATGCATTGCTATGACTACTCCAAACAAAGAAAACTGTGCTAGAAGCAAAAGCAAGCAATTCTAGTTCACCTTAAGAAGGGAAGGGAAAGGAGAGTGACTTTATCAATTCCTACATTAATGCTAAGTGTTTTATATAACTTATTTAATATTCTCTATAATTGGGAACTTTTCTTTAGGTCAGTTTTCTCACACACTGCTGCACATCAGAAATACCTGGGAGCTTTACAAAATCACAACATCTGGGAAGCACCTCAAAATCATTAAATCAGAATCACTGGGGATGGGACCCAAGCATCAGTAATTTTTAAATCTCCCCAGGTGATTCCAACGTGCAACCAAGTTTGAGAATCAGGATTTCAGGACTCATTATCATTATTTTACAACGATGCTGACATCCTAAGAGCAAAGTGAACCTGCCTAAGGGCACCCAGCTGGTGAAAGGTAAAACTGTGATTCCGACCGGGGTCTGCCTTTCTCCAAATGCCAGGCACAATCTTTCTCATTATGCCACTTTCTCCTAGAAGTTTGCTGACTGTGGCTTCCTCAGTTAGAGTTATTTGGTTGTAAGTTTGTGAACTTGAGCAAAAGGGAATTCACTAGAAGGTGCTCAGGGTCTTCTGGATTCAATGGGAATCTTTTTTTTAAATTATTTATTTATTTATTTATTTATTTATTTATTTTTGGCTATGTTGGGTCTTCGTTTCTGTGTGAGGGCTTTCTCTAGCTGTGGCAAGTGGGGGCCACTCTTCATCACAGTGCGCGGGCCTCTCACTGTCACGGCCTCTCTTGTTGCGGAGCACAAGCTCCAGACGCGCAGGCTCAGTAGTTGTGGCTCATGGGCCCAGTTGCTCCGCGGCATGTGGGATCTTCCCAGACCAGGGCTCGAACCCGTGTCCCCTGCATTGGCAGGCAGATTCTCAACCACTGCGCCACCAGGGAAGCCCTCAATGGAAATCTTAAAAACAGGTCTGGGAAAAAGGAAAGCAGGCACGTCTGGTCCCTGCACAAGTGCCTAGATGATCTGGCAAGCCAACATGTCCAATGTCTTTGTCCCTCTGGTTCAGATTCCACTTCCAGGGAGGAAGCACCAGACAGACCTGACTTGGGTCATGAGCTCATCCCTTGACTAGGAGAAGGCAAGGTCCCTGATTACAAATCCACCAGACTGTATCCTGTGAGTGCAAAAGACAATATTCCTCTCGGAAGCAAGACTGAATCCTGGGCAGCCACAACACAACACGTCTACTATGATGGAGGGAATAGAGGGGCTTATGCAAGTAAGCAAGAAGACATAAGACAGTCTCACAGGTACACTATGAACTTCAAGTAGAACTCAGCAAAAACCCGGAAGCCCCTGTAATCAAAATCATTGAAACAGACAGGGTCATTCAGAAGAAAGTTGCCATCGGAAAAGTGGCCATGAATGGCCTCAAAATCATTTGCAAAATATTGTGAGTTTGTGCATTTTTCTAAGAACACGGTCAATTTATTTTATCAGATTATCTAGACTTTTTTTTTTTTTTAAAGGATTTTAGGAGCTCTTAGGGAAGAAAAGGAGAAGCTCCTAACAGAGCTCAGGTCCCAGAAACGACCTGGAAAAATGCGACCTGGTGTCCTGGCCTGGCACCACACAGACGAGGCTGGTAGAGCTTTGCCAACTCTGAGCCAGGAAAACAACGCTTTTCCAAAAAAGCAACAACAGAAACAGACGCAGGTAAGAGTTAGCATGTTTGCCTGTAGTTACACAGCAGTAAGGAAGAGGACAGTCCCAAAGGAGAAAAGAAATCAAGGAAGCCGAGGGCGCTCTGGGGTCAAAAGCGAACAGGGGCCATTACAGTTCAATTGCAGATGTGTTCAAACAGCGGCACGCTCCCAGGCTGGCTCCTTGCCAAAGGGCCAGTTCTCCATCCTGTGAGGCTTTCTTCCCAGATCTAGGCATCTACAGACCCTAGTATGCAGGGACTTGAAAAATGAGGCTACTGTGTAATTAAATATATAATTACAATTAAATATTTAATTGTTCAATGCATAAATTCATGGATGAATCAATATACAAACAAGAGAACTATAATTGTTAACTGTGGTTACTCAGTATACGGGTACTATGTATTAAGTCCCTACTAAGAGTCAGGGACTGAGCTGGTAGCTTTAGATGACACATTTCTTAACCTCACAATAACCCTAAAAGGTACTTTCTATTATACTATAACCACTGAATAGACAAGGCTCCTAAGACTCCAAACAATGAAAGGACTGGTCTGTGGACACATGACAGTAAGCGATGGGATCTGAAACCAGATCTGTCAGCTTGAGCATCTGTGTGCTTGCCGCAGCTCCAGGATGCCTCACAATGTTCATGACCATCAACTATGTGTTGGGCATTTTGCTAATTCTTACAACAATCCTTGAAATAGGTATTACTGTCTCCGTTTTTTTTAGATGAGGAAACTGAGTCTAGAAAGACAAGTAACTTGCCGAAGGACACATTTTGAATACAGATTTTTTAAATCCAAATCTCTCTGGCTTTAAAGCTCAGGGACTTTCCAGCAAACCTCCTGCCTATCTAATTCAATCTGATTTTTTTAAATGTGTTGACTTAGTTTGATTTTCACAAACATTGTACAAAGCCCATAGAGAAACATAGCTCCTGCCCTCAAGGAGCTTTTAATCTAGTTAGGAGATTAGTTACACAGTATAGAAAATAACGATGATAATTACATGGCTGTAGAGTTTTTTAAACATGGCCACAAATTCTTTGGGACTTCTTCCTTGGAGAAGTGGTTCCTACACTTTAACCTGGGCTAGCTTGTGTTGCTTAGAGCAACAGAATACAGCAGAAGGAATACTATGTTACTTCTAAGACCAGTTCATAAAAAGCCAGGCAACTTCTGGGTTGTGTACTGACACAACCATTCTTAGAGCTCTGAGCCTCCATGTGAGATGTTAGGTCACTCTAAGGCTGCCATGCTTCGAGGAAGCTCAAGCCACATAGAGAGGTCACATGTGGGCACTCTGGTCAACACCCCCAACGGAGCCCAGCCTTCGAGTCAAACCACCTGGGTGCCAGACCTATGAGTGAACAGCCTGCAGATGATTCTAGTAGCCACCCATTCAAGTCTCCCCCAGCCATTCCCATTCTCTAGATGATGTCTCATACATCAGGAAGCAGACACAAGCCACCCTACTGAACTATGTCTTCAACCCTGACCCAAAGCATCATGGAGCATAATAAAATGGCCATTGCTTTACAACACTAAGTTTTGGGGGTGGTTTGTTAATCAGTAATAGGCAATCAGAATAATGGCTTTTTGAGTGGATATTTAATGCCAGGCACTGTCCTCTAAGCTTGACATGTATCACACCTCATTTGATCCTCCAGCAGCCCAAGGAAGCAGGTGATTGTTAAAGAACATGCCCAGGATTGCTTAGCTAGTGATGGCATTCAAGCCCAGATCACACTAATTCCAGCATCGATACTGTAAACTGCTCTGCTATAGAGGAAGGGAAATTCTGTCTTTGCAGAAAGTCTACAAAGCCCCAATCCAATCAGTCTTAAGAAACATGCTATTTTTGAAACTAAACATCTTTTTCTTTCTTAATTTCAGAAGGCTTACTGTGGAACTGAGCTAATTATTTGAGCCTTAATCAAGGACCAGCCACTCCCTGAAGCAGCTGTCCTGGCCTCTCTACTGCCTCTAGGAAGTCCCTTGGGTTGGCTGGATATTGGCTCCAGTCTAAACCCCAAATCCCAGCCCCTAGAAGTAAAGATGCATAGGGCTAAAATGATCCTTGGAGATCGTCCAGTCTACTCCCTTCATCCCCTTATAAGACGAGGAAACTGAGGCCCAGAGAGGTCAAGTGACTTGTCCAAGGTCACACGGTATGTCAGAGGTACAGCCAGGTCTCCAAATTCCCAGGCAAACATTCTTTCTACTACACCATGCTGCAGTTGCTAAAAATTCCCCAGAGCTGCCTCCCTCAGCCCTCCTCTTGACAAAGCCGTTTTCCCCGCCACACGCCCACACAACTACACACAGTCACATTTGGCAAGAGGTGCCCTCAGCCCCACTCTGCTCATGAAATGCTGTTTTGCAATGGGGCCTCTTTGTTCGTTAGCAACACAAAGAAAACTGTACTGCAGTCTTCTCAGAAGGAGATGTTTCTTGTTTTAAAGACGGAAAGAGAGCTTCCTGGCTGAATATGGCTCGAATCAGCATGCAGCTCCAGTCGGGAAAGAACCCAGAGGAGATTTAGGTCTTTGCAAAATTTCTAGAACACACGAAGAGGGCACATGGCAGGAAGAAACTTATGGGAAATGTTTCAGAAAGTATTAAAAGGTACGCCTAAACAGAGTAAACAGAGCAGATTGGTTACTGTCTTGTGGTATGAAGTAATTAGAATGGGGGGGCACTAGAATCGTTAAAAACTCTCATGAAGTAACTGGCCTTCCCATTTTGGATTTCTGCTCTAGCCCTGTTTCCCAGCTGTCCTTTGGATCTGGGATTTTCCCTTTCTAGACCGTAATCAAGCTACCTTGGTGCTTGGAGCCCTCAGGATAGGCTCTGAAATCCCAAGTCACCCATTTGGTGCCTCTCCTTTGGTTCCACATTATTCCTTATTGTTTGTACTAGATTTGGTCCCTCGTCCATCTCCCTAGTTTCCCTGATTGGCAGAGGCTTCCTACGGCTCTGAGTGATCGTTATCGAGGCCCAAATGCTGTGATCAAGGCTGAAATGAAAGCACGACAAACTTCTCATGAGGGCAGCTCACGCCACAAAGCTGAAGTCCCCACCAATCACAGCTCTAAGACATGTCTCTGTCCAGGTGGGTTGAGAGCAGTGGGGAGTGGGTAGACCAGATGATCTCCAGAGATACTTCAAAAGCCTGAAACCCTCTCGGCTACGGAAGGAAACGAGAGAGGGAGGGACAGAACCGAGTTCCATGGCAGAAATTCAGGACTTGTAAGCTGGCAGCAGATGGAAAGAAAAGTGCCAACTTCTAGCAGGAGGAGATGCAGTGCACGCATTTCTTAGGGCTACTGCAAGCCCCAGGTCTTCCCTTCCGAAGGATCAGGTGAATGCCACCCAGGAACCACCTCCTACTCACAGGCACAGCACACATCTCCAGGCACAAGACGAGATCTCCAAAAAGAAACTGGGCCAAATGAAAGTTCTCAGACCCTTCCCCTCAAAGCTGAGTCTTCCCTATTACCTTCCCCACGCCTAGGCAAACCTGCCCAAAGAGCCAATTTCCGTCCAAAGCCCCCCTCCCTCATTTTCCCCTGAGAAATCTCCTACCTGCTTTGTTAAACCTAAGAGAGAAGAATGAGTGAATGAGCACCACAGGGAAACAATGTCCAGTGGTCTGGTTACAGCTGGAATAGCCCAGGAGGGGAAGCTGGCCTTCCAAAGGAGGCCCTGTATCTCTTCACGGCCTCAAATACTGCTGCGCTGTGCGTCAGTGTTTATGAAATGCTTCTCAAATAAGGTCAGTGTTCTACGCAGAGTTAGGACTCTAATAAAATGCAGAACTTGTGCTGTTTGCCAGCTAGCTGCGGAGGCATACTGGAATTCTTTCTCGGATACAATTGTTCTCAGATTAATATTTTCCCCATGAGTTTTTTTTTTATTCTACTTGTACTATTTTTTTTTTTTATGATGTGTGAGTTTTTCTACATATTTATACCCACTAAAAGGGATGAGTGGGGCTTGCTTTCATCAGTGGTTCCTGAGGGCTTGGTGTCCCATCCTTCATTTCCCCCAACACCCCATAAATGTCCTCTCAGAACCTAGCCTGATGGCCTTCGCCTTGTCAGTCACTTGGTGGGAAAGGATAGCCCAGATTGATTTCCACATTATTTTGAGCTGTTCCAGTGATGAGGACATTTCACTTGCCTTAGTCATCATTGTAGGCACTCAACAAATAGCTCCTTTAAATGACTGCATCCTTCACAGAGCCCCTTATTTGGTTCTACTTTCTTTTTTGTTTTTATAAATTTATTTTATTTATTTTATTTTTGGCTGCGTTGGGTCTTCGTTGCTGCGTGCCGGCTTTCTCTAGTTGCAGCTAGCGGGGGCTACTCTTCATTGTGGTGTGTGGGCTTCTCACTGCGGTGGCTTCTCTTGTCGCGGAGCACGGGCTCTAGGCGCGCGGGCTTCAGTAGTTGTGGCACACGGGCTCAGTAGTCGTGGCTCGCGGGCTTAGTTGCTCCGTGGCACGTGGGATCTTCCCAGACCAGGGCTCGAACCTGTGTCCCCTGCAGTGGCAGGCAGATTCTTAACCACTGCGCCACCAGGGAAGTCCCTGGTTCTACGTTCTTGGAAACTGCCACTTATTAATTACTAAGGCAAAAAGTCCTCTCAACTCCACCCATTTGGATTGCCGACATTGGTGTGAGGCTATGTGTGCATTTGTAAAAGATGCATCTTGATAAATGAAAAGGAAAACCCCAGTAAAAGTTCAAAAACATGGGTGACTCTGAGCAAGGCCTTTGAGTCCGCTGAGTTTCCTCACCTGTAAATATAAGATTCTGATCATCTTTCAGATGCAGGATTTAGATATTGTGGGTGGAATCAGTAAGGTATTCCCACGGCACTAGATTTAGGAGACATTTGCAGACATCTGATCTCATTTAAACCTTGCATCAGATCTGAGAGAAGTGTTATTCCCACCATTCTAAAGGTTACAGATGAGATGATTAAGACTCAGCAAGATACTCCTATAAATTCCTGCAGTTAAAAAAAATGGATGGAAACCAGGATTCCACCTAGGTCTTTTTCCTCATTAAAGGTTATATCACACCGTACTCTCCTCTGGTTTCCCATTCACACCCCTTCAAAACCCAATGTATAAAACACTTTCTACCTATGTTCTAGAGCTTGGCAGAGATGCAGAGGAGAAAAAGAATATCAGGAAAGTGCTAGATGGTCCAGAAACTTTTGTACCACATTTCTGAGCAGGACAGCTCTCCAATGAAATCATCATTGCTGAGCTTTTCAATCGCAGAAGAATCTGCTCTATTCTCTGCTTGGGCTGCAGGGAGTTTAAGAGCATACTGTATGTAATTCCATCATTCACAGAGTCCAGCCCCAGAGGACCTCTACACACCACCCTGGGCATCATAAAAGGCTTCAGATGGCCATGAAGATGAAGTCTGAAGTTGTTTTCCGGACACAGCCATGGATTGGGAGTCTGCAGTCTCCAATGAAGGTCCAGGCCACAAAGATCCCACGAAAATCCAATCTCAGGAACTGAAGCTTAGATGGTCAAAGTCCAAATTCAGTACTAGGCAATGGAGAGCTACATAGAGGGCAGGATCGGGCAAGAAGCCAAGCTGGAAGGGTCAAGACAGGGGCCAGGAGCCACTCAGGCTCCAGGAGAGATACACAAGATGCACAAGTCCATGGTCAAGCCCATAAGCCTCAGATTAGAAGAGGACCATGGACACACTATGCAGACAGACCCGAGCCAGGGTATACACTAATTGAGGGCAGGGGAGCAAAGAGTGGGTATGCTAGGTAGCAGACAGTAACTAGGGAGGCTGAAAAACTCAAGAGGGAGTCAAGGTGGGTGGTTAAATGTGCTGGCAGACTTTCAGCAATGACGATGCACACTGCTGCCAAAGTGCAGAATGAATCAGGGGTCAGGAACTCCGACTGGCATTTCGGACAAGAGAAGAGAAGTCTGAGCCCACACAAGTAGTGATAAGACCGTGAAAAGTGAAGTCACATTTAGTCCAGCCAGGATGCATCTTATATGCATCCTGCACCAGCAGGACCCAATCTCAGGGTGGCAGGAGCCTGGAGATCATGGCTGAAAGAAGGCAAGTAGTACAACTAACTGAAAACGAAGGCGATCCCTGGCAAAAGCTAGGCAGATACTCGTGGGGGAAATTTTGGTCAAGAAGGCTCATCAGAACTGTTCTTGGAGGGTTTATTCCCTCAAATCCAAAATAAAAAATTATAATAATTAGCCACATAACTAGGGTGATATTCTTCCTAAGACTGGATTCAGCCCTAAACACCCTAAACTCCCCTGTTAGATAAAACTGCCTTAAGCGCAGCTCCTCTCATTTTAAATGGGGCTCAGGCCTTCTTAGGTTCCATGTAACCGTGAACTTCTGCGAATCTAAACCACGTTCCCACTTCTACCCATGGGAACCCTATTCACCCTCAAGCTCCAATTCGAATGTCACCTACTTCCCCAAGCTGGACAGGATGGGTCCTTTGCCAGGTGTCCAGAACACGGCCTTGGCACCCCTCTTGGGATGCCTTACATCAAACAGGTTCTCCCCCGTCTCGGGATGCCTTACATCAAACAGGTTCTCCCTGATTCGACTGGATATCATTGTTGTTGTTTTTTTTCTTCTGGTTCTTCTTTGAGAATTGGGTTTAGAAGACAGGTAAGGGCGGCTGACTTAACCTGGGGGAGGAATGACATGACCAGTGGTTGGAGCGCAGACCAGAGACCAGTCTGCCTGGATAAACCCCGGCTCCACTTCTCCCACCTGAGGAAGTTACTTCACCTCTCTGACTTTGTTTCCTTATCTGTAAAATGGGGACACAATGAGTTCCTGTCTCACATGATTGTCCGAAGATTGAGTCCATGCACATAAAGGGTGAGAAAAGCGCCAGGCGCAAAGAAGGGCTCCATAAATGGGAGCTGTCATGGTGATGGTGACTGTTGTTGTTATTCTTCACAAAGATGTCGGGAGTGCCTCAGCCCTCTCTGCTTCATCTTCCATCACATTCATTCCAAGCACTGCTCAAGCAAATGAGCCCTGTGCCGGTGGGCGCCTCAGATGGTAGAGGAAATCACTTTGAGAAACTCAGGCTTCTCAGCTGAGCCATGCTGCTGAGAAAGAAGGGCCCAATTTTTCAGGCTAAAATATTTTACAGGAGAGAATAACACACATATACACATCAACACACACACACACACACCCACACACCCACACACACACACACACACCCACATCCCATGCTGATGGGGCTTCTGGCACCAGCCTGACAGAACAAGGAGGAAGCAAAAGTCATGAAGGAAAAGACTACAAGAAACCAAGAGTTTAAGAGAAAATTCCACAAACAGGGGAATTAAACATTAATAGGAAATCATTCCAGAGAAAATATGAACAGAACCCCAGGGAAAGAAGATGCTACAGGCTAATAAGACCTCAACATTTTTATCCACCCCAGCAGGAAAGAACAGGACAATGTATTTATGTAATCCACACCCCAGACCACAGAAAGACTTGGGAAAAAAAGCAGGGAGAACTCTGTTGATTATACTGACAACCTGGATAAAGATCTGTAGGGCAAGCTCACTAAAACTGCAGAGGAAATGAGGAGAGGACTGGTTATTATGTTAGAAGGGAAAATCAAAATAGAAATGTTCCTGGAAAGCTGATGAAATGAAACTATTTGCCAAAATTTAATTAGGATAAATGCAAAGTGTTGCACTTAGACGCCAAAAGGTCAAGTGCACAAATCTGGGATGGGGGAAAATAGGATCAACAGCAGTGAGGGTTGGGGAGACACTGGGGATGCAGTGAACAGCTGGGTCAAAATGAGCCAACCCAGGGGCGGTGGCTGTCCAAAGTGAAGAGGTCCCTTTAGCATGCACTGATAGAAGGTAAGATAACAAGAGAGTGGAAGGTCTCATCCAAACTAATAAAAGGCAAAGAGAATTGGAATCTATTTAGAGGAACATAACTAGGAAAGGGGAGAGTGCCTGTCTCAAAGTCTAACATGCACAGAACAGTTGAGGTGATTATAAAAGTTTATGGAAGAAAAGAGAAGACTTGGGTAAGTGGGTGGTGAGAAATGCAAGAGCAATAAGACGTTTGAAATCCTATCATTTGGGAAAAGGATTCTGCTTGCTCTATGTAATAACAAGTAATGGGAGATAAGTTCAACCCCCAAACAAAGAAAAATTTCTTCTTAGAACTGCTTTTAAAGATGGAATAAATTGCCCTAGGAAGAACTGAGTGCCTCACCACTAAATGTAATCAAACCAAGGAGAATGACCACTTTCCCCAAAATCGTGCTGGTGGAAGATCAACCTGTACATGGTTGGAACTTGGACAAGAAGACCCCCTTCAACCTTGAAAATCCATATTTTTCCAAATCAGGTTTTATCTTGAGCATGCTATGGAAGGAAGACTATAGTCAGCAAGAATTATGGTAATCAAAATGATAGGAATATTTATAGAGGATGCACTATGATTCAGGTAGTCTGTATATTCAATACTCATACCATCCTATGAAGGGGTATTATTATTATTCCCATTTTATAAATGAGGAAACTGAGGTCACCCAGCTAGTTAAATGGTAAACCGGGACTGGTGACCCAACTGGCTCTGGAATTCACACCTTTACTCACAAAATTATTCCTTTCTCACTTCCCATTCCTCTCAGTATTGAGGATTTTTAATCACACATTCATGACAATGTTTCCGAGGGAACTGCTGTATCAAACATGGTGCTAGCAACAGACCTAGGAAGACCACAGAGAGTGGGAAGGAAAGCATAGCCTTTGGCAGACCAGCACTAGCAGTAGTTACAAAATAACAATCTAGGTCTCCAAGCAGAGGATTGGTATTATGAGTTCTTCCCACCTGAGTAAGAGGATTTAAATTGCAGGCTGGAGAATCACGAACAATGGAGAACCTTGAAAACACAGCACCGGAAACCACAGCAGGGCACCCTCTGATCTACTGTATCCAGAACGAGTGGTGGTTCAGAAAACCTCTCAGGAAATACCATACCTTGTTATTTTTTTGTTTTTGTTTTTTTGTTTTTCCAGCAGTTCTAAAAAGGGTTAAGACCACCTTACATAATGAGGGTGGAGCATGCTAGTAAATACAGCTGTTTCAAGTAAAAGCAGTAACAGAGGCAGACACGGGAAGTCAGTAAAAGGAGGTATTTAGGGAAAGACGTAAGGAATGAGCACTGAAAAAAAAAAAGAGTCAGGGCCAAAAATTCCCCATGAAAATCTGACCCCCCAAAATAAATAAATAAAATGCATTCCTTATTTAAATATACCACAAAGCAGCATGCCCATGGAAAAGATATAAACCGCTTCAACCGTAATCCCTGTTTTATGGATCGGAGGCCAACCTGGGCTTAGCTGGGGAGGAGAGGGAGGGAACCAGGCACAGGGAGACTGGGCAGAGCCGACGTGCAGGCGAGGAACTTGCCTCGACAGGCACACTTCAAGTGGGCATCTCCAAACTTCCAGCTGGATGGGGCCCGAGATGAAGAAATGGAAGTACCAGCTGTGGTCACTATCATTAAGAGTTTGTGGAGGCCTATGCGCCAAGTACTGTGTTAAGCACTTCCTGTGCATTATTTCATGTAATCGACCCCCAGAGGACCATTTACTCTTCGCCCTTTACAAGTAAGGAATGGTAGATGGAAAAGCAACGTACTGGGCATTGTGCTGAGCGCATCACATGGATTGCCTCGGGCCACATTCACAGCATTCCCCCAGGGCCAGTGCGATTATCACCCCCCTATTACAGGCATGGAAATATGGTACAAAGGGATTAAACAGACCGCAGCACAGAGGAGTGGAGTGACCCGCCCCAGGTGCAACAGCAAAGATGTAACAGAGCCAGAATTTAAACCAGAGCTGTCTTATCTCCAGAGCCCAAGCCTGAACCAGAAGGCATGGGGCTCTGAAACCTTCTTGCACGACCCACTCAGTGCAAAAGATCCCACAGCTCTCGGACCCACTGTTCTCACTTTCCAGGGGAGAAAGCACTCAGTGACAACAAACAAAACTGGGGAGAAACAAAATAACAATCAAAGTGGCAAAAATGCCAAAATAAACAAGGCCCAGCTCATGGCAAAAGCAAAACTTAATAGTGAACCTACAAATACATCGATTAATACAAGCAGAGCAGCAATCAAAAACCACACAGAGTGCAGGATAATGCTGATGAGCTCCTGATTAGAAAATCCTATGGTTTAAGTGTTCAGGATTTCTAGCTCTTTTCATGGGCATGTGCACAGTAGGAGTTTTGCATGGTTGCTAAGCAACGTCTGGCAACCAGACTCCAGAGTGGATCACTCATTATGAGTCCTTGGTAACTCTAGTAAGGCAGTAATTTTAGTTCATGAAAGCCAAATTTTAGAAACCCTTAATAACTCATACAATAGGTTACTAATAAGTAGCCCTTAGCCATACATAAAAAATGCAGATCTATAACTGCCCAGCTTTCACTTGTAAGAACTAAAGAAAGACTTGTACTTTTGAGATTCATCATTAATTTATTCAACACATACTTGTTGAAAACGTACTATGTGCCAGGCGCTGTTCTATGCTATGGGGAAGAGGCCCCTGACAGTTCACCAGTGAACTACAGACTATACACAAAAAAACCACAGACTATACTAGAATTCTACTTTTAGGAAAATGAGGCTCAGAGAGGTAAAGCAATCTGTTCAGCGTTGCACAGCACACTGGAGGCGGATATGTTCAGCTGCTCACGTCCAGGCCAGTAGGCTCGGCAGGAGAACACTGCTTCCCGGAAGGGCCACGTCCCCATGGTTGGTCAAGAGAGGCCCCATGATCCACCAGCTTGCCCCCGGTCCTCTGAGCTAGCCCCGAGGGCTGGGAGTACCAGGATGCAGGGCTTGGCTGTTGAGCATCTTGGAAAGTCTCCCACTTGACCTCAGGACCTCTGTGGTCAAGTAAGGGAAAGCCTATGACACGGTGTTGGTTTTTATTGGACCCAACCACCGGCGAAGCTTGCCGTCATCTGGAGTGATGGAGAAAATTAAGTTACCACATTCTCACGTTTCAGCCTTTAGCCTGTATTCCTTCGCAAACAGGAAATGTTTATTTAAATACAGCAGTCTCCAGCATGTTCCAGAGCCAAGTGAAAAACCAAAGATGTCCACTCTTGCCCCACTCCACTGTTCAGGCCACCACCTCGCCGCGGGTGAGAAGGAGGCCTCTGCCTGCCTTTAGGCAGGACGAGGCAAAGGGGCCCTGCATGAGAGTTCATTTTCATCTGTCTCCTCTTTTTCCAGGCCGAGATTGTGGTTGGAGAAGAATTACATCTGTGGGCTCCTTTTGTACTCAGAAGGGTAAACGCAACATCTGTTTACTCTGTGCTCCATGGTAAATGTTTTGTTTCAGGCACCACCATTCACTTCCTCTCCCCTTGTCCTCTATCTTTGCTCCATGGATAATAAATTACACTGAATTCTCCCCTGCGTTTATTTAGCTTTCTTGTGGGTGTCACCTCCCCATTGAGGGGAAAAAAAAAAATTGTCGGTAGTTTATAAACAACAGAGAGTTTCTCTGTGTGATGTCCTGACATTATGGAGAATATGCTAGAACACAGACCCCTAGCTCTGATACCAGCTTAATTATGAACAATTTAACTGGCCCCATTCCAGGCCTGGAGCAAAGTCCAAACGGTGACCACATTATCCTCATGGACGTTTGCTTTAATGGCATGCCATGGGTGGACAAGGCCTCAGAAGTCAACACTACCAGAGCAACAAACCCTCCCTCCCCACACACACACACCTCTTCATAAAAGCCTCTTTGGGAGACAGAACAGCAGGAACAGAGAAGGGAGAAAATGTTTCCTCTTTGTTATAAAACACAACATAAACATTTGACATCAGAAAATGGATCTTAGGAAGGTCCCGAGCATCTGATGGCAGGGCTGACAAAACTTAGCCACATGAAAAAAATGAGCCCTGAGAAGTTTAAAGGCTCACTAAAGGAAAGTTCCTTCTTCCGTCGTTTGCTTACATTCTTTAAGTTGGATTGCTGGTTTTCTTCTGTATATGCCATGATTTTATATACAGTTACTGGAATGCAGTGGGCACTCCAGTCATGTTTGTTGAATGAATGAAGGGAGGAATGAATGAAAAATTCCTCCCTAAAGAAATCCTTAGCATAGCTCAGAAATGCCACCGCCCCATAAGAGTTTGCAAAATTGAAATGTCACAGGTGAGTTGACTGAGACAGGGTGTGGGGTGATGAAGGAGTACTGGGACTATTGGGAGGCTGCACCTAATCCCTGCAGTAACCCTGACCCAGCCTGCTTGTAAAGCTGCCCCCTCTCCTGGGGAGGGAAGAGACTAGAATGAGAAGCCAGCCGCATCACCCCAACGCACCCCAACCAAAGAGACATCAGTGACCAGAACCAAGGCAGAGGAGACTCAGATATTCCAAAGCACCTCCTACTTCGCCAATGCCTGCCGGTGGCCATGACAGCAGGGGGCCCATGGGAACGCCCAGGACTCCAGTCTCTACCCAGTCTCTTCAATTATAGAGCAGATGGGCAGCCCCCAGCTGCCTGGGTCTCCTGGGAGAGGTAGCACAGTGGCATGCTGGCTGCAATGCTGTGCCTGCAGCTTTTGAAGGCCTCCTACATGCTAGAAGGAGAGGGGCCCACTCTCTTTGGTGTCTCAAACATGCAACATGATTTTGAATATCAAAGAGAAGTAGACTCAAGACCCCAAAAGGAGAGCTAATGTCAAGGCAAGTCAAATGTTTGCAGGGTGTACCTGAAGCAGCAGCAACAGCTGCCTATTTTAAGACCCCAGCCCACGGAGAGCCCCGCCAGGACCGTCTACTTATAGATCTTGGCCCAAGCTGAACCGTGTTCCAAGGATGTCCAGCAGCGTGGTAGGGGGTATGGACTTAGGAGCCAGACATGCTCGAGTTCAAGCACTTAACTAGCTACTACATGACCTTGAACAAATGACAAAAAGGCTTAACTGTAAAGTGGAATAATAAGCATTACCTTTGTAACTAATGATCATGGTAGAGATTCAATAAGATAACACATGTAAACAAACTGAGGCATAGAAAGCATTCATTAAACATTAGCTACAGCTATTATTTCACTAACTCATGTGGCTGGCCCTGGTGTTGAGGAGGGAGGGGAATTTAGCTTGTAAGTTACAGGTTTCCAAAAATACCACTAAAACAAGTTTTTCACTGGCATGGTAGAATATAATGTCTGAGTTAAGCTGTAGAAACCTGGATTCTGCCCTTTTATTGCCATCACCTTGCTGTGTGACCTTAGGCAAGTCATTTCACATTTCCGAGCCTCGTTTTCTACACATATTCATGAAGGTTCAGCTCTAACCCTCAAGAATTGTTTGGTTCAACCCCACAGAATAATCACTGCACTTGAAAAAAATGTCTTGAGCCAAAGGTAAAGCTCCAGGAAAAAGGAAGGCAGTTCTACTGAGTCTCCGCTCAGGGACACATAAAAAGTAAGCGGAAGAGAAGTGGAGGGACAGGAGGTGATTAACAGGAATAACACACTCTAGGACAATACATCTTAGTCTCTTGCCCACTCTCCTCCAGACTGAAGTCAAGAAGGCAGAATCTTGAAAACCTATGCACCTACTCTAAGACATGTGCAGAAGGGGGCAGCGGGAGAGCAAGGCATGCAGAAATCTACCAGCTAGAGCAAACCCTCACCCACTTCTGGGCTGTGTTCCCAGTCCAGTTCCAACCCCCTCTACCATTTCTCCCTCCTTTCCCACTCCCCAACTGCAGGCTAGGAAGAGCCCACCCCAGAGTCCAAGTTTTGAAATTGGTCCGAGGATCAAAATGATAAATGTTTCCAAAACGTTGACATATGAAAAGTAAATATTTGGTTGCACAATTGGGGTTAAAACGAGGGTCAATCCACCCCACTCTCCAAGCGCCTCTCCTCTTGCTGCCAAGCCCAGGATCCGAGGCTGAGTGCGGTTTGTAAGATTATAGTGCTGGGTCTCATTTAAAGGGCTGTCAGCATTTCCATTCTCCAGCCCGTTTGGGGAGGCATTTATAACCGAGCCATAAAAAATTCACCGGGGCTGCAACTTGGCATCTCCGAGGCCGCGCTCCAGGCAGGGCGGGTTTTGCAAGCACCCACTCTGAATTGGTTCGGTTCCTCAGAAGTTAGACCTTCAGACACACTCTCAACTTTCCTCGCAAGGGCAGCCAGAGAGCGGCTGGCCCATTCTGATCTCCAAGCCGGTCACAGTCTCTCAGGCCCTCTCTCCTGTCTCCGTGCCCAGACGCCCCATCACCCTTCAGCTTTCTCCTTCGCCCCCTCTTTAATGAGCGCGGACCCCTTACCCTCACCCTAAGACCTCCCTGTCTGCAGTGTCATCTCTCCTTGCCTCCTGCCAGCATTCCCCTTGAAAGCTGTCAGCTGGCCCTGCGTCTGGCACCCTCACCCCTGGAGAGACACTGCTCTTTGCTCATCACTGGGGTCCTCGAGACCTCTCTCCCCAGACCTGCCCAAAGCCACAGACCCCCAACTCAGAGAGTGAAGGATCCGATGCAGGAGAGGGTGAAGGCAGAGACTGCAACTAGCGCGGCCAAGGAGAAGGAAGGATCTGGCGCCGGGGGGCCCCTCTGTGGGACCCAGGTGGGTGGCCCGCGTGAGGCAGGGCGGGGCGGGGGTACTCACAGGCGCTCGGCGTTGCGGGGGATGCCCCGGGGAACCGCCCGGAGGCCCAGCCCGTGGCAGTCCACGCTGGCGGCGGAGCAGGTACACTTGGTGGGGCAGGCGGCAGCGGGGGGGCCGCTCAGAACACTCGCCAGCGCGAAGGCCAGCACCAGGCGGGCGCGCACCGCGGCGCCTTCCTCCGTCCGCCTGGGGGCCATAGTGTGCAGGGGCCCGCGCCCGGAGGAGGTTGCCTCGGCGGGGCAAGACGCGTGGAGCCCACGGAGGTGCGCTGGGAGCACGGGCGGCCTGGGGAGCGGGCGGCTGAGTTGGCGCGGAGGAGGAGCGAGCTCGGCGCTCAGGCGCACGGGCCGCGGGCGGAGCGGGGCGCGCCGGGCGGCGGCGGCGGCAGCAGCAGCTCCATCGGCGGGGCCGGCGCTGCCCCGCTGCGCATCGCTCGGAGTGCCCAGGTGCCGAGCGCCCCCTGGCCCCGCTGGCCCGCGGCCCGGGGCGCGGGCCGGGTTGGGGACCTGGGGCGAGCGCAGTGAGGCACGGCGCCCCGGGAGGTTCGGCTTGGGGCTGGGCTCGGGAGCGCGGCGGCGGTGTCGGCGGCTGAGGCACGGGGCGACCGGGTGAGCTGGCCGGCGCTCGCTCTCTCCATTCACTGAGCCGGGCAGACACCGGAGACGTGGAGCCCACCCCTCCCGCCCCCCAAAAACGCCAGCTCCGCCTCCCATTGGCTGCGCCGCGCGTCATGTCGACTAAGTTGGGAACTTTGCTGGAGCAACCGAGAGCTCGAACGGAGGAGGCAGCGGAGGAGGGAGCTCGGCCAGCAGGGCCCCAGAATTGAGGCTTACTCACTCTGGGGAGCCAAGGACTGACCAGGCTGGTGGCCCTGAGCTGGGCATGCTACTCAGTATTCTTTCCTTCTGTCCCAACACCGGCCCGCAAGGGGGCATTTGAGTACCCCGACTTTATAGACAAAAACTCAAAGTTCAGAGAAGTGAAGTGACTTGGCTGGTCACAGCCACGAGGGACCCCAAACCGCGGCCCTCTCATTCACCCATGTTTCACTTCACAGCCCATCAAAGCCCATCAAGCTACCTCATCTACAAAGATCCTACCTCATCTTGGCCAAGATCCACTTCTTCCCGAAGGACCTACTCTATTGACATTACTGCACTCCGTGGTCACAAATGTTACAGAAAATGGTCACCTGAGTGGTTCAGGTCGCTGCTGGTAAACCCTACCCGTAGGCCTGTCCTTCTTTGCCCAACCCCAATGCCTGCTGTGCTCTAAAAGTAGGGATGGCAGGGCCTTGGACCCCTGGATTGACAATGCTGTGTTCCTAGTCCTTGAGCTTCTGCCTCCTGACGAGGTGACTCTGGGTCAATCGTGTCACCACTGAGCTTTGGTTTCCTCAAAACAAGGAGGCCACAGCCCTGTCTGGGCCCACCTCACTGGGCTGTTTGGAGCATCAAAGAAGAGAAAGTGATTTTTTCAAAAGAGTCATTTGCATGCAAGGCATCCCTTCTGCCCCCAATGCCTTCCTCTTCCAGTGGCTGCTCAAAATTGGCCAGGTCTGAGCTTTTCCAGATGCTGTGGGGAGGGGCGTGTGTTAGAGGCTCCATAAATACTTGTAGGAATGATTCTGTTTGTTTGTTTGGAGGGAGAGGGCAGGAAGTTGAGGAAGTATTGCCCAGACTTCCTTGAGGTCTGCTCACACTGGAAAAATCTGAATGAGCCCTGTACACACACACACACACACACCATCACACATACCCACTTGTACACAAACATGCTTACACACTCACTCTTATACACATTCACACTCAATCACATATAACACATGTGCACATGCACGCTCACACACTCACACACCCCGTGTCGTCGACAGCAACTACGCTCCTGAGAGTTCTTCCCTTTTCTTTCACATAAATGCTATTCTGATTCCTTCTACTTCATTTTCCTTCAAGGGAACTTTGAACTGCTTGGACCACATCCTGTGAATATATAGTAGAGGTACAGATTTTATTTTATTGTACTTAACAGATTTTCAAAGTTTTAGCTGCAGGCACCCAACTGTACGTACACACACACACACACACACGCACACACTTCAGCCCCTCCATCATTCATAAACACATTAGGTGCAATTTACTGCTGTTATTCTTGGGAGCAGCTTGCAGTACAGATGCTGTTGTCATCGCCCTCTGGTGGTCATAGAGGGTCTAGGGGTGACTTCAGCATTTAAGAACTCTAAACATTCTTGCCTCTGAAGCTTTCCTCCAAACCTTGAACCAATTTAGTACCAGGACTGAGGCAGATGAGAGAACTGGGCAAAGGCCCAAGGGCACACAAGCGTCTCAGACTGTCTGGAGCAGAAAAGAGTAGGGTTTTCTTTGTTTTCCCAAATGCACACTAGAGCATGTTTTGCAATCCCTTCAGGCTGGGCCTGGGTCTGGGCTGTAAGCACAGTATATGTGTATGTGTGTGTGTTTTGCAATCCCTTCAGGCTGGGCCTGGGTCTGGGCTGTAAGCACAGTATATGTGTATGTGTGTGTGTGTTGGGGTGACGTGGGTTGTTTTCCATTTAAGCTGCTGGGAGGGGGGTTCATGAACCTGACTAGATCTTTAAGTGACTTCACAGGCATTCAGGTTTGCTTTTCCCTGGGAGAGCCACCTTAGAACAGAGCCCAGAGTCAATCAACCCAAGGAAGGAGCAAGTGGAAGAAACAGGAGGTGCACAGGACACTGGAAGCCCAGAATCATGGAGTGTTTGGGCTGGAACAACCTTAGACATCACCTAATCCATCATCTCTGCAAGTGTCTTCTGATGATGACTAGTTCCACATGTTTCTTCATGGGGCGGGGGGAAGCTTCCTTGGGCAAAAATAGAGTAAGAAATGCTGTTCGCTTTCACCTCACCAGATACAGATAAGTGTATTTAAGAGTCCTAAAATAAAGAAAGTGGCTTAAAGTTTGTTTAATTCAGTTTCCCAGTATCGCTGGCCCTTTTACGTGTAAACTTAATACTCTTTTGGAATTTTTGGAGAACCCCCAATAAAATTCAACCCTTGTATTTAATAACATGGAAACTAAGTCCCAGAGAGCGGAGGGCAATGGTGCAAAGTCACCCAGCTGATCAATGAGAGAGCCAGAGCCAGAACCCAGGGCTCCCCATGCCTAGAATGGAGCTCCATCCACCGCCCACCCTTCACTGATTCCAAGGAATCTGCAGAATGTGTCAGCCTCCCCATGGAAGAATTACTCTCCCTAGAGAAGTCTAAGTCCTTATGAGGTCAGGCTATTGGGTAGGACTTTTTATGTCAAGTTCCAGAGATGGCTTTTATACTCTGTGGTATGAGTTTCAGAGTTCCACACAAGTCTCCTGGGATTTTTGGATTTTTTTCCAAATTAAAGAAAAATGTTCCCTTTACTTTTCCATAGACGTCTCAGAAGCAAACTACCCACCCACTCCCCCAGGAAAAGCCACCTCAGACTTTACCTGTTTTCTGTCTCTCGGTGTAAGGCACCACCATTCACATGGCCGCTGTAATCGCTTGAGGTTTTCTGGGTGCAGCAATAACTAACTAATTGAAGTAAAAAACATATATATGACTTTTTAAGCAGGCTTTTGGGTGGCATAAAAATTTAAGGAAAAAAATGAAGAGGGAGATTTCAAGAAAGACAAGAACCAAGGCAGGAACTAGGTGCCAAGCCTAAGATTTCCAGGTACCTAGGAGGAAAAGACTGCTTGGCCTGCTTACATCACGTGATCACCCTCTTGGCCAGAAAAGACAAGAACCCATGGGTGACGGTTCTTTGCAAACTACACTCAGCAGGGCAGGTAGGAGTGGTGCTCTCAAAGGAAAATCGGGGAGCTATTAGCTAAGAAAAGTAAGGGGAGGCAAAACAGCACCGAAGCATCTTCCCTCTGCCTCATACCACAGCCATTCAGTTCCTGAGTCCTGTTAATTCTTCCCCATGATTATCTTCTGAATATGTCCCCTCTTCATCTTTGGTCCTCCTGCCATTGTTCAGATCCTGTTTTCATACATGGCTGTTGTTCACATTGGTCCCCACATTAATTCTCTAACTTTGTTTGTTTTGCTCTACCAATCCATCTTTTGCTCTGACGATCAAGGGACCTTTCTAAAATGCAGATCTGACAGTGCAATCTTGAACTTTGAAATAGATTTCTGTCCTTGCCACCTCATCTCCCACCACTCTCCCACACCCACTCAACATCCCTCCTGTAACATCCTTTCCTGTTCTTTCCTATCTGGCTCCCCCAGAGTCAGTTTAGCTGTCAGTTTCTCTAGGAAACCTTGCTGGGCCAGACTATTAGATTCTCTAGGGCAGTCACCATATATAATCCATTTGTTACAACATTTTATTATAAAATTTTTCAAACATTCAGAGACATCTAATCCATTTTTGCATGCTTGATGCCTAGAGGTACAAATAAATCTTTGACATTTGATGAATGAATAAATGAACAAATCCATGAATGAATGATCTTCCCAATCAGCTAGCATATTTGATAGTCTCTTGTTGTAGTTTTACTTATTTTGATCAACATTGCTTGATCTTTGGGGGAGAAAGAGGTTACATTCTTTCAGAATTTCTGGGAGGGTTTTTTGCTAACTATATACATTCTCTCTCATTATGATATGTTTTCTCCTACCCTACTGAAACTTAGCATTTATGCTGGTCATTCTCTAATGGATTGCCCAGATCACTCTCTGCCCACTGTCACTCGGTTCTATTCCCAAGGAGGCTGACCTTAAAGGACTGTATCACCTGCACTTCCTTGGGTCTGGTCATGTGGGGAACTAGCAGGATATCAGAGAGCTGGAGGAGGGAGGCCAGGGCTTCCTCCACAAGGGCTTCAGTTTGGCAGTGGCTGCCTTCCTCGACTGAAGGTCATAATTCATGTCCTCTAGGCCTGTCCTCCAACTCCTAGTCCCATCCCCTTGCCTCTTTGGGGGTAGGAGTAAGAACAGCTTCCTGTTATGCTAAACCCGGCAATCC
This sequence comes from Balaenoptera acutorostrata, assembly GCF_949987535.1. NCBI lineage: Eukaryota > Metazoa > Chordata > Mammalia > Artiodactyla > Balaenopteridae > Balaenoptera > Balaenoptera acutorostrata. Next base: position 155,152,612 of record NC_080065.1, read on the forward strand.
CCATCCCTTGGTGATTCCTTAACCTTTGCCTCATCTTTCTAAATAGTCCCCTTATTAAACTTTCTTCAATTAACTCCTTTGAGTTGTGTCATCCATTTCCAACCAGGGACCCTGAAACTAACACACTACTCACTGAGCCAGTAAAGCAGATCTCTAAGGAGTAGTTGAAGAGGGAGGGGAGGGAGAGACGATGAAAACTCCAATTTGAGATTAAGACTGTGATCCCTATTAAATGCTCCTGGGAGAGAGAACAACGCATGTATGTGAATTTTAGGTCTTTTCTGGAGAACAGGTTTAAGGGAAAGGTACCATCAATCAGACCATGTTTTTCAATGCAAAGTCTTCTTTCTCTCTCCTCTGAGAAAGAACGAACAATAAAGGTTTACTGACAGTTAATCTATTGAGCCTCCCCAAGGAGCAGGATCCACTCTGACTAGATAAATATTTGATGAATGAAGATCTAATTTAAAAATAAGCTATCTTGGAGAAGATAAAGAAACAGAACCTTCCAAAATCCAGGTACACCTGTAGTGGACAATTGTCACTCTTTACTCCAACCATTGTGATTGTGGTTCAGAACTTTCTTGTTCTTATATAATCTTATTTCCCTCAAGACTGATTTTTTTAGGGGTTCAGCACATGACTTAAATGAGCAAATCAGAGTCTTCCCTAGGATTTTTCTAACTGGAACTGGAGAAAGAGATCCAGTCCCTCTGTGATTATAAAGCTGGAACATGTGAGGAACATGAATGAGTGGTCATATTTTCAGCTGTGTGGCTCAAGCTGCTACAATGGAATGGGTTTGAACCATTTTCCAGAAGTGTAAGTGGCATCTACCTTAACTGAAGCAATCAAACAACCATTTATTGGGACTTTCATATATGCCCAGGAGAAAACACAGCCCACAGCTGCCAACAATCCAATTAGGAAGACAAAATTAGGATACATGAAAGAAGAGAAAAGACATGGCATACAATTAAATGCTAATTGACGTGGGTCATATAGTAATTGCTATGAAAATTCTACAGTGGAAGAAATCACTTCAAGCTGAATTAGAAGGGCTGAGGAATACCATTTGGCTTTTGAAGGATGCATAGATTTGATGAAATCAATGGGAGGGAAAAGGGTCTTTGCATTGAGGGAAGCAAAGGCAAGGAGGCAAGAATAGAATGAAAGGTGTATGGATTTAGGGAGAGGGCTTAATGTGGTAGGGGCAGGTTTCTATTGATCTGAGAGCGAATTTGAGAGAAAGAGCTTTGATGCCTGATTTGCCCTTGGAGGTGGCTTGGCCACCTTGCCGTGGAAGTTGGAGGGCTCTGTGTAGAGACAATGACTCTGACCTTGAGAGATGATACAGATTGAAATCCCCAGAAGGGAACCATTAATGTACCACCAGATCAACTTTGCCCTGGCCTGAGAGGAGGCCAGATGATCTGGGGCGCTTTTGTTTCCCTAAACTGGTCCATCTAGATGGCGACTCAGCCAGATGCGGGGTCAGCCAGAGTGATGACCCGAGAGGTCTGGCAGACAGGTGAATGCAATCACGTGCCTCTCCAAACTATACAATGAAGATCTGTCTCATATTTGAGCAAAACAAGAACTGTCACTGGGGAAATGGCTCTCTAATTTGAGGAGTATTAATCACCTAATTAACCAGAACACCTGCTTATAAAACTTCTCCCACCCAGGGAACCAAGTTAAACAAAGCACGAGGATGTGCCGGTGGCATCTGCATCTTTGGCTGCCCTCCTTGGGCACCGGGGCTCACAAAACTCTCCAGCCAGCTGTCGGTTTGGACAGAAACTTTTAGAATATCAGCCTTGTTTAGCAAGCAGTAATTAGTGCAAACTCAGAGAAACTCCTCTCGCAGTTTCCCTGGAATCATGGATGTCCCTGATGCGCTGGGTACTATTCTGAGTATTTTGCATACATTAACTCTGTAATCCTCATGGTAACCAGTTGAAGTCCCCTGTTGTAGTAGAGTGTAGAGGCTGGCTCCATGCTCACAGATCCAGTTTCTTTTCCTGGGCACACAGGAAAACTACATTTCCCAGCTTCCTTTGCAGTTACATGGGGGCCATGTGCCTCATTCTGACCAACAGAGTGTGTGCAGAAGTGATGCATACCACTTCCAGACTTGGTCTTTGAAATCTCTTACATAACCAGGCAAGACTTCCCTCTTTGACTGTTGGCTGGATAAATAGAGGGGATCCAGTGAAGGATCCCAAAGTGTCACTGAGAGAGTAGTAGAGCCACAAAAAGACACTGGAATGCCTGAATTATCACATAGAAGGCAGTGGTCAAACAAACAGTCAGTCTGTAACATGAGAAAAACCTAAACCCCCACTGAGATTTTGGGGTTGTTTATTATATCCATTACCCAGGCTGATACATCAGTGCAATCTTGGCAATTATGTTTGTGCAATCACACATGACCAATCTTAGGGAAAGCTACTACCTGTGTGTTATGATTTCAGAGACAACAGGGAATTCCTCCCATCCTAAAATAATACTTTCTCCTATTGGTTCGTTGATGAAATGCTTTTTAATAATAACCGTCATTATCTGCTCTTTATTTCTTATTCACTTAACATATCTTTACGGAGTTCTTTCTAGGTACAGGTAATATTATACATGTTATAGTGGAGACAAAGTAAACATGATCACCACTCTCATAAAGTCTTGTATGGGCAACAGATGCAAAACAATCAATTAAACAAGGAAATAGATAATTACAAATTACAAGGTGTTGGGAAGGGAATTAATAGGGTGATATGATAAAGACCAATTGAGGCTAATAAAGTTTCCAAAAGGTGGTTAGGGAAGGAGATTCAAAAGAAAAGAAGAATCTAGCTATGATATAATAAGGTATGGAGTGGGGTAGGTCATATTCCAAGAGACAAAACAGCACGTGTAAAGGCCCTACAATATGGCTTGACCAGTTAGAGGAACGTAAAGAAGGGCACTATGGCTAGATCCTAGAGCATGAGGGAGACCTGTTCTGGGAAGGTCAGAATTATTTCTCCCTCACCATCGCATTGACCCCTGTCTGTGCAAAGTACAGCAATAAGTGGTATTACCCCTATCATTTGTAAATGATATGAAGAGAAGCTGAAACTTTTGGATTAATCTGACTTAGAATCTATTGCAGTTCCAGAGGTATTTGTATATAGGGGGCTGATAAAAGGCAAACTAGTTAAGGGAATTGTATTAAAGCTATCTTGTATAGGCAGCATCATATTTTCCTACAGCTTTCAAGTTTTTTGATGCAGCTGGTAGGTGGGAGAAGACTTGTTAAGGACCACCAGGGTAGGAGATTAAAGCCCTTCTAACCTACCCTTGGTACCACCACCTCACAGAGTGAATATTCAGTCCTGGGGAGGGCATGTAAAATATTTTATTGTACAAATTTCTATTTTTCCAAGTTCAGCTAATGGCATCACCATCTCCTCAGATGGCCAGGCCAAAAAGCTAAATGCCATCTTTAACTCCTCCCTTTTTTACCTCTTAACCCACTCCATCCATCAGCTCGCCAAGACCTCTTGATTTCTCAACTTAAAACTTTGTGAGATCCTACCCACCAATGCTCCATCTCCTTGGCTTTGTTCAGCCTCAATAGCTTCTTACCCAGGCCCTTTAATCGGCTTTCCTGTTCAACTCCTCCAGCCACATGCCAGAGCTTAGAAGCATTTCTATTACTTACAGAATAAAGTCTAAAGTGTATACATGGTAAAGAAGGGTCTTTATCAGCTAACGTTTTGCTTCATTTCTTCATGAAACTCTTGCTTCATTTCTTCACAAATCCCCATTTCCACCTTAGGCTGAGCCATGGAGAATTAACGTTTCCTGAATGTGTTGAGGTGTTTGCCATCTGTCACAGTATCCCATGCTCTTCCCTCTTTCTGCAATGCCCTTGCCCACCTCCTCCCTCTGGTGAAATTTTCCTAGTCCTTCACCATGCAGCTTAAGCATCACCACCTCTGTGAAACATTTTATACTTTCTTTTTAAACACCTCACTATATTAGAGATATCTTCATTTGATCTGTGGCTGTAGAAATCTATTACTGCACACCTTACACTAATGTAAGTATCTCTTTACACTTCTCCATTCTTCCCCAACTAGATTGTGAGTCCCTTGAGAGATGGCATGTGCTTGTCTAAACTCCTTGAGAGAGCTATCTATCTTCATTGTGTCGGAATCCTCTTTTACCATTCTTTCTTCAATCCACCGCTTTCAGAATTTCTTCCCAACGTTCTACTGAAACTGACCTCCCCATTCTTCTGGTTACTTAAGCCAAAATTCATCCTTCACTTCTGTCTTCCTTTTATATTTAACATCCAAACAATCACCAAATCCTGTTTATTTTTTCTTCAAGTCCAGAATTCTACTATTTTGTTTCATGTCTACTGTTACTACAAGTGATTGTCACTTCTGGCCTGGATTATGGTAATAGCCTCCTAATTCCTTGTCTCTATCACTCTCTACTTTCTACAATCTACTTTTAGCCCATCAGCCTCAAAATGTTAAAATATATGTAAGATCATATCCTTCTTCTCATCTAAAGTTTCTGGCTACGATGCAGTACCAGGAACTGGATTTACCTTCCCTTCTTAAACACATAGAAAACTGGACACGATGTATGAAAAAGATGGATTTTAAACTTTGGAATATAAGAAGTGCATGACTGTGCTCCCTGAAATGAGAAAGAAATGAGGTGAGCTGTAAAATTTTGCTCTTACAGCCTAGAGATAATTTCCAGGCTGAAGCACAGCATTCTCTCTAAGTTGAAGAGACAGAGATTGGAGAGGCCAGTGAGTCTAGAGTTGTGAGACTGCATACCTGAGAAGTGGGAGCTGAACAGAAGAGAGTTCCAGATTCTAAAACCTACAGAGAGGTTCCTCTGAGTCTCTGGCTGAGTATTTGTGAAAGAAAACTACATGAGGCTGGGGAAAGAACCACCAGAGAGCAGTAGAATGACCCTAATTTCCAGAGTTCACACAAGACTGGAAATTAAGGGTTTCCACCAGCCACAGTGAAAGTCCCTCATAATACATAGGCCATTGGGTAGAAACCTCAGAAGAGTATTGCCTTTGTAGTAGAGCCAAAGACACTACAAAGTGGGTGTACCTAAGAAAAGCTTAAAAACAAATCTCAGAAGGATTCAACTGATTCCATGTAACTTAACTGTGAGATAGAACAAAGTTCCATACTCTTAAAAAAAATATACAACATGAGCACCCAACAATGTAAATTTCATAAAGACTGCCATCAAATAAAAAGTCACCAGGAACACAAAGAAGCCTGAAAATATGATTTATAAAAGAGAAAAAAATAAAATCAATAGAAACAGACCCAGAAATGGTAGGGATGATATAATTAACAGACGATGATGTTAAAATAGCTCTTATAAACATACTTGATATATTTAGGAGGTAGGGAAAAATGGAAGATATAGAAAGAATCAAATAGAACTTTTAGAGCTGTAAAATACAATATCTAAAATGAAAATGCACTGGAAGGGGCTAACAGCAGGTAAGATCCAGCAAAAGGTCTTGCATCTAGGATTTTTTTAAGTCTTACAACTTCATAATTAAAAGACAAACAGCCAAATTAAAACTAAGCAAAAGACCTTAAGATACATTTCATCAAAATGTAGAAAGAGATACAAATAACAAGTAGACACATGGAAAGATGCTAAAAATCATTAGTCATAAAGAAATGCAAATTAAAATCACAAGCTACCACTATACAGCCACTAGAATGGCCAATATCAAAAGGAGTGAAATTACTAAGCATTGATGAGGATATGGAGAAACTGGGACCCCAATTCATTGATAGTAGGAGTAAAAATGCTACAACTGCTTTGGAAAACAGTTTGGCAGTTTCTTAAAAATTAAGCATATACTTATCATATGACTGAGTAATTTTACTACTAAATGCCTACCAAAGAAAAAGGAAAACATGTGTCTACAGAAAAACCTGTATAGTGGTATTATTCATAACAACCAAAAATTGAAACCATCTATATGTCTATCAACTGATGATTGGATAAAAAACTAAAAATAATATATTCATACAATGGAATCCTACTCATCAATTAAAATAAATTCAAACAATCTTCTGATATATGCAATGATGTATACAAAACTCAAAAACATGTTAAGTGTAGGAAGCAAGACACAAAGACAAGACTACGTATTGTATGATTCCATTTACATTAAATATAAGGAAAACAAAAACCACAGATACAGAAAGCAGACCAGTGGTTTCCTGAGGCTGGGGGTGGAGTGGGATGGGCAGTGGGAATTGATGGCTAACAGGGAATTTTTGAGGTGATGGAAATGTTCTAAGGCTGGATTGTGGTAATAGGTACATGACTGTAAATTTATTGAAACTCTTCAAACTGGATTTAAAATGGGTGATTTTTATTGTATGTAAATTATGCCTCAATAAAGCAGCTAAAAAAGAAAATTGCTTAAAGTAAAACAATAACAATGTACCAAGGGGTTTATAACATATGTAGAAATAAAGTATACAAAAGTAATAGCACAGGGGCTTCCCTGGTGGCGCAGTGGTTGAGAATCTGCCTGCTAATGCAGGAGACACGGGTTCGAGCCCTGGTCTGGGAGGATCCCACATGCCGCGGAGCAGCTGGGCCCGTGAGCCACAGCTGCTGAGCCTGCGCGTCTGGAGCCTGTGCCCCGCAACGGGAGGGGCCGCGATGGTGAGAGGCCCGCGCACCGCGATGAAGAGCGGTCCCCGCACCGCGATGAAGAGTGGCCCCCACTTGCCGCAACTAGAGAAAGCCCTCGCACGAACCGAAGACCCAGCACAGCCAAAAATAAATAAATAAATAAATAAATAAATAAAATTAAAAAAAAAAAAAAAGTAATAGCACAAAGGACAGGAGGAAGATAATAAAAGTATACTGTTCAAAGCTTATAGGTAGAGTGGTATCATATTATTTGAAGATAGACTAGGATAAATTAAAAATACATGTTTTAAACCCTAGGGAAAGCATCAAGAAGTAAAACAAAGACATAGAGCTAAAAGCCAATAGGGGAAATAAAATGAAATCATAAAAAATAATTCCCACTGCATCTAAAATAAGATAAGAAAATAGGAAAAAAGCAAAGAAGGAATAGATGGGACAAATAGAGGACAAAAACCAAGTTGGTAGATTTAATCCCATATAGCAGTAATTACATTACATATAAATGGACTAAACAATCCAATTAAAGCCAGAGATTTGTCAGATTGGATTAAAAAATGTAAGACCCAACTGGATGCTGTCTATAGGAAATACACTTTAAATATAAAGGCACAAAGAGGTTAAAATTAAAAGAATTGAAAAGAATAAAGCATGAATATACTGGTCAAAGAAAGTTAGAGTGCCTATATTAATATTAGATAAAGTAGATTTTAATCTAATCATTATTTCCCTGGATAAAGAGGCAAAATTTTATCTTGAAAAGTGGGTCAATTCATCGAAGGACATAACAATCCTAAATGGGGATGCACCTAACAACAGAGTTTCAAAATACATAAAAATGGAAACTAGTAGGACTAAAAGAAGAAATAGACCAATCCATAACTATAGTTGTAAGTATTAACACTCCTATCTCAGTTGTGCTAAAACAAGCAGACTCCTATCTAAGAAATTACTTAAGGATATTTATATAAGAGTCTTGAAAAACACTAGCAACCAAATAAGCTTAATTGACGTTTAGAGAATTCTCTACACAACAGTAGCAGAATACACATTATTTTCAACTTGGAACATTCACCAAGATAAGTCACAGTCTGGACCATAAAGCAAGGTTCAATAATTTTAAAAGGATTCAAATGATATAAAAGTATTCTTTTTTTTTTTTTTAAAGGTCTTTCTTTTTTTTTTTTTTTTTAATTTTATTTATTTATTTTATTTTATTTATGGCTGTGTTGGGTCTTCGTTTCTGTGTGAGGGCTTTCTCTAGTTGCGGCAAGTGGGGGCCACTCTTCATCGCGGTGCGCGGGCCTCTCACTATCGTGGCCTCTCCCGTTGCGGAGCACAGGCTCCAGACGCGCAGGCTCAGCAATTGTGGCTCACGGGCTTAGTCGCTCCGCGGCATGTGGGATCTTCCCAGACCAGGGCTCAAACCCGCGTCCCCTGCATTGGCAGGCAGATTCTCAACCACTGCGCCACCAGGGAAGCCCTAAAAGTATTCTTGATCACAATAGAATTAAACTAAAAATCAAAGACAGAAGGATATGTGAAAAATCATCAAAAAATTTGAGAACTAAACATCACTCTTCTAAGTAAATCATGTCAAAGAAGAAATCACAAGAGAAATTAGAAAATATTTTAACTGAATGAAAATGAAAACAAAACATATAAACATTTATGGAATGAAGCTAAAGCAGTGTTCAGAGGGGACATTTTATCATTAAACACACATATTAGAAGAGAAGGAAGGTTGAAAACAATAACCTAAGGTTCCACCTTAATAAATTAGATAAAAAGAGCATTTCAAATCCAAAGTAAACAGAAGGAAGGAAATACTGAAGAGTAGAAATCACTAAAACTGAAACAAGAATGCAATAGAGAAAAGCAATGAAATCAATATTGCTTCTTTGAAAAGATAAATAAATTTTTAAAAATTCTAGCCAGAATAATAATGAAAGAAAGAGAGAAGACATAAATGATCAATATTGGGAATTAAATAGAGGACACCCTATTTAACTTACCCCTATAAAGCCAACTATCATGAAAAGTATAATAAAAGAATATTATGGGAAGCTTTATGCCAAACTTTTGATAACTTAGATGGAATGGACAAATTCCTTGGAAGACAAAAACTACAAAAGCTCACTCAAGAAGAAATAAATAACCTAACTAACCCTACATCTATTAAAAAATTAAATTCACAGTTTAAAAACTGTCCCACAAAAAGAATCCAGTTTAGATGATTTCACTGGCAAGTATGACCAATTCTACACAAACTCTTCCAGAAAATAGAAAAGGAGAGAATACTTTCCAACCATTAATGAGATCAGAATTACCCCGGTACCAAAGCCAAAGACATTATAAAAGAAATAAAAATTATATACCAATTTCCCTCATAAAAATTAACTCAAAAAGCTTTAACAAAATATTAGAAAATGAAATTCCATAATAAACAGAAAGGATAATACATCATGATCAAGAGGAGTCTATCCCAAATATGGAAAGTTAGTTCAACACTTGAAGATTAAGCGATGTCATTTACTAAAGTAACAGTAAAAAAGAAAAAGCAAATGATCATCTGACAGACGCAGAAAAAGCACTGGACAAAATTTCACGTCTGTTCATTATAAAAATTCTCAAAAAACTAGGGGAAAAAGGAAACATCCTCAACATGATAAAGGACATCTACAAAAATCTTTACAGCTAATATATTTATATAGAGAGAGAATGATAAAAGAAATAAATGCTTTCTCTTAAAATTATGAACTAGGCAATGATATTTGATCTCACTGTTCATTTCAACACCACACTGGAGGTCCTAGCCAATTAATTATATGAGAAAAAGTAAAAAAGGCATGGAGACTTGAAAGGAAAAAATAAACCTCTGTTCATAGACAACATGACTGTCTAGATAGGCAATCCCAAAGAGTCTACCAATAAGTGTGTTTAATATGGTTGCAGGATATATGGTCAATATATGAAAATCAATTGTTTTCTTAGGTACTGGAAAGGAATAACTGGTAATCAAAATGACAAAAACAGTACCATTTACAATATCATTAAAAACATGAAATGCTTAAGAGGCAAAAGATGTAAATGCTCACAATGACAAAATGTTGATGAAAGAAACCAAGAGGGCCTTATAAATGGATACATATAACTGTGCTCATAGGTTGGAAAATTGACTATTAAGATGTCAATTCACCTCCAATTGATTTATACATTCAGTGCAATCCCAATCAAAATCCCAGCATGATTTTTTGGGGTAGAAATTGACAGGGAAATTCTAAAATTTATATAGAAAAGCAAAGGAACTAAAATCACCAAAATAGGTAATTTTGAATAAGAATAGCAAAGTTGGAGGATTCGCATTACCCGTTTGATGACTTACTATAAAGATACAGTAATCAAGACTGTGTGGTATTGACTAAAAGAGAGACATAGATCAAGGGAATAGAATCAAGAGTTCAGCAACAGACCCACATATATACGGTTATTGATTTTCAACCAAAGTGCCAGGGTAAGTCAATGGATAAAAGATAATCTTTTCAGCAATGGGTGCTGGAACAATTGGCCATTTATATGCTAAATAAGTAAATAACCTTGACCTTTTTTCTGCGCCATATACAAAATTAACTTGAAATGGTCTGTATCTAAATGTCAGTGTTACATGTGTAAAAACTTCTAGAAGATGTAGAAGAAACTCTTTCTGATCTTGAGTAAGGCAAAGATTTCTCAGTTAAGTCACAGAAAGCACAGACCATAAGAGAAAAAATTGATAAGTTGAACTAAATCAAAATTCAAAGCATCTGTTCTTTGAAAGATATTGTTAAGAAGATTAAAGACAAGTGACATATATCTGATAATGGCTTTGTGTCCAGAATAAAAAAAAAACTCTCAAAATTCACTAAGACAAGGAAACTAATAAAAAAACGGGTAAAAGCTTGAATAGACACTTTACCAAAGAAGACATATAGATGGCAATAAACCCGTGAAAAGAAACTAAACATCATTAGTCATCAGGGAAACTGCAAATTAAAATCATAGTGAGAAACCACTACACACTCATTAGAAAGACTAAAATTAAAAAGTGCCATTGAGAATGTAGGGCACCTGGAGGCCTCGTACACATTAGTGATGGGAATGTTAAATGGTCAGGTCTTTGGCAGTTTCTAGTAATGCTACACATTCACTTACTACGTGACCCATAAACCCCACTCTTGGTATTTTAACCAAGAAAAGTAAAAACCTATGTCCACAAAAACCTGTTTACAGATGTTTATAGAAGCTTTATTTATAATAATCAAAAAACAGAAGCAACTCAGATGTTTATCAACTGCTTGAATGGATAACCAATTTGTGGTATATTAATGTAATGGAATACAACTTAGTAATAAAATAAAGCATCAATACAGGCAACAAAATGGATGAATTTTAGAAGCATTATATTAGTGAAAGAAGTTACAAAACCTGCATACTCTACATATAATTACACTTATGTGACAATTTATATAAAAAGGCAGAAAGCAGATCCAAAACTAGATTGATCATTGGTTTCTAGGGACTGGCTGTGGGGGAAGATAACTGACTACAAAAAGACACAAGGAAACTTTTTGCAGTGATGGAAATGTTCTGCATCTTAATTATGGTTTTGGTTACAAAACTATATATATTTGTCAAAACTCATCATACTACACTCTTAGAAAGGTAAAATTTTATCATCTATAAATATCTCAATAAATCTGACACCCTCCCCCAAATTTCGCTTAAGCCTCAGTTTCTTCATCTATAAAATTATGGCCACTGTTATTTTTTTCCTTAAAAATGGTCCTTTTCCATGGAAATATTATTCTGGCCCTGATTTCTAAGTCATTCCTTTGATTATCATTTGCCATTTTATATCTCTGGTACACAAAGGCAAAATACATTCAGGACGAGCATCTATTATCATGCTCCATATGTACTGATAACTTGTGCAATACTTAAAGTATATGACATTTAATAAAAGAGGCAGAAGGAGTCCATTTTTTCAGGTTCCAAGCATACACTCCAGACTCCAGACCTTGATGAGAACAATTTGCTTTTCGAATTCACACCCTGTCCTTTTTTCTCAGTTTGCAATGGGAAGAATTCTCAAAAATGTTGCTAGTTATTTGTCAGAGCCTAGCGGGTATCAGGGCTCTGACATAGAGCAGTGGGACTTGTAAATGTATTTTCATAGCTGACATAATTACATTCAGAGTAACTGGATCCATTTTGGGTTTCTTCCCTTTTGTTTCTTGTGGAAGTGGGGTTACTCCTTCACTTGGCCTCAGAACTCAGCCTGTGTTTACCTCCTATCACAACTCTAACAGCAATTCTCGTTGCTCACCCTTAGTGTCTACTGCCTTCACAAACTTCCTCCTCCACTGTCCTGATGTAGTCAACCCTATGGAAACCAATTTCTAGTCTTTTATTTCAATTGGGGACATATTCTCTAAACCTACCTGGAGCTGAATTTTCTAAACCAGACCTGTCTGCAGACTGCACCACCATTATCGTTATTTTGCTTTTTAATAACAATCATAACAACAATAATAATAATGATAATAATGTAGCAACATTACCGTTAATTAACAGTTGGGCCCCGGTCAGTGCTAAATACTTATAACTAATCCTCACCTCTCTCAGTGACGCAGGTATGGTCCCCACTCTACAGTGAGGAATTGAGGCACAGAGCATCTCAATGGCTTTGCCCTGGCCACAGAGCCTATGATTGGCACGTCTGGGCTCCAGCACAGGTCTGACTCCAACACCCACATTCTTTCCCTGGCTGACAAGGCTCAAGAGCTCACCTTGCCTATCAGCCAGGACATATTGGCACAGGAATTAATTTAGGTCAAATTTTTGAAAAGAGTGAAAGAAATGAGACTTCAAAAAGAAATACTTGGCAAAATTTTCCTCTTAATCAAGCCACTGACAACCTTCAGATCTTCTCTTTAATTCCAACAGGGTTACTCACCAGACAGCTGCTTTTCCTGGATGACTGCTGATAGGCAAATCCTGGTGGCAGGTTGGTAATTATGCACCTCACCTGTCTGACCACTTACTTATAGCCAACCCATGGCAGACATCACTAATCAGTCATAGCAATCGTCACCACAGTGGCCTTGGGTGGCTTTACAATCATTCTCATTGTTCTGCTGAGGCAGCTTTCGGCAACTGGTTACCACTGATAGGTAAGTTAAGAATCATTTGCCTTCCCAGTCCTAGCTGAGCTTGTTTGTCTTGTGTTTTGATTCTTCCCTTCCACAGGTAAAAGCATAGACAGAAGTGGCAGATGAATTGCAAAGGTGTCATCTAGTGACCAGTCTGCCTTGAGATCTCTCTTCTGAGAGACCATATCCATAGATATCCACAGCCGCTCTTGAGATCTCTCAGCCCTAGAACACCGAGGCAGCACCCTCAGTAATCAGGATTTTACGCATCTAGTTCAACATTTATAAAGTGAAGAGGTGGGTGATAATTTAACTGTACGTGAAAAGGATAAAATCTAGAGCAGCAGTTCTCAGCCCCAGCTACACACCAAAAGCCCTGGGGAGCCTTTAAACTATACAGATTCCCAAACACCATTCTAGACTAATTAATTTCAAATCTAGATACACATGCTAAAGAACACAGCAATTCTAAATCTAAGGGCATGCATGGGAAAAGATGCTAATTAGAGCATTGCTTGGAAGCGCAAATTATTAGGAAACCCTAAGTGTCTACCAAAATAGTGGATAATAAATTGTGATTATATATACAGTGGAAAATATGCAGCTACTTAAATCAATGAAATCATTACATATCAACATAAATATACTTTTAAAACACAAGTGGAAAATGAAGCTCAAAAATATATGAAGTATTATGTCATTTACATAAAACTTGAAACAAGCAAAGTCAATACTGCAATTCAAATGTCATATGTTCCTCATGGACAAATTCATGTGAACAAATTAATTAGAAAATCAATAGCTATGTAAACACTAACTTCTGGATATTAGTCACCCATGGGGAAGAAGGGAAGGCAATGGGGTAAGAAGCTTCAACTCTATCTGTAATATTTTATTTCTTTAGAAAATTCTGAAACAAATATGGCTACATATTAAGATCTAGCAAGGATGATGAGTCAGCTCGAGTGTTGTTTTTATATCATTTTAAAACTTTTATATATGCTAAAGTATATAAATATAAAAATTACTTTTTCTGCCATTAAGATCATCAAATGAGATGTATGAAAAATCATTAGCACAGAGCTCCATAACTGGTATCAGTCACTAAATGGTAGATAGCTTTATTATGAACTCATCAATTATGCTCAAATACACCCAAAGACATTCATAACAGTAAATTTTAATAACATATTTGAAGCAATTTAAACATCCAATTAAAATCGTTGTGTAAAATATAATACGTTCATTTACATGAATGGACACATGAAAAAATATGCACCCATTGAAATGATGGTTTTGAAGATTAACATTATGTAAAATGCTTAATACATAATGTTAAATGAAAAAAACAATATGTAATTTTGGCTGTATATGTGATATCTAATTCTGAGATTGGAATAAAAGTCAGCATGAAAAAGTAAAACACCAAGGAGAACTGGTAGAATGATGAATGATTTATTTCCTTTCTCTATTTGTAATTTTTTGTTCTAATTTCTTACGATTAAAAAAATTAAGATATCAAATTGAGTTCATACTTTTCTAGGTAGCATACAAAGAAAAAAGTACCACATGATGCTTATTGTTAGAGAATTGAGGGCCTGAGAGAGAAGCAGATACACACGCTGATGTGTAGGCCTGATGATGGCAACTAGGAGATTTTGAACATTGGCTTTTGATACATTATTGCCAACCCTCACAAAATCTGTGCAATTTATAAATTCTTGTCCCTGATATAACTGAGGCTCAAAGATATATGTGACTTCCACATCCTCTTTCTCCTCAAGCCACCAAAAGAGCCTCTCCTCTCTCTCCCACTTCCTTTCTTCCTTCGCCTTTTCCCCCTCCCCCTCTCCCCTAGTCTCTGTCTCTGAACTTGGCTACTACATCACTGAGAAAATTGAAGCAATCACAAGAGCTCGTCTACTTCTCTAGATCCTACCACCACAGCTAGCCACCTTCTACAGTTTCCATCCATAGACTTTTCTTTGCCTTCTTACCTATGTGTGAACTATCCATGTTCCCATCTAAAGCTAAGCCCTTCCACCTGTACAGCAGATCCTATTCCCTTCTCTTCCATGATCATTCTAGCAATCTCTCCTCTCTTTTCTATGTAATTAAACTTCTCTTCTGGGCTTTCCCTTCAGCATAAAAATGCGCTGTATTCTCTTCCATTAAAAAAGGGAAGAAAGTTCTTGTTGACCTCACTTCAGCATCCATCGCCAACTGTGCTCCAGCTTGAACAAAAGTTTTCTCTGTAGGCAGCCACCAGGGCTCCTCCTCCATCACTCCACTAAAAGCCCCTCGCCAAGGTCGACAATGACCTCCACATGTTGCTGAATCAATGGTCGCTTCTAAGTCCTTGTCTTGACTTATTTCACACAGTTGCTCACTCTCTTTTAATACTGTCTTCCCCTACACTCTGTTGCTTTTCTTCTTCCCTTGCTGAATAAACTGCTTCGGTGTCCTTTGCTTGTTCCTCTTCTCTCCAATCCCTCCATGTTTAAATGCTTCAGGACTCAGTATTTGAATCTCTTCCCTTCTTTATCTTTGCTAATTCTTCAGTGATCTCGTCTGGTTTCAAGACGTTAAACAACATCTGTACACCGATGGCTCTTAAATTTATATCCTTATGCCAGACTCCAGATGTGTACATCCGACTGCCTATCCAACAGTTCCCCTTGGATGTTTAATGGAAATCTCAAACTTAGCAAATTCAAAACTGAATTCCTGGTCTTACCCCTAAAACTTTCTGTGTGCCCCCTTCCCCATCTCAGCAGATGGAGACTGCATCCTCCCAGTCTCTCAGCCTCCAAACTCTGGAATCATCCCTGGCTCCTTTCCCTTTTAGCCTCCACATCCAATACGTCAGCAAATCCTGTCAGTTCCATGTTCAAAATACGTTCAGATTCTGGCCACGTCTCACCACTCCACAGCCCTTCTCCAAGCCACAGTGCCATTTTTCTTTGACTACTGCACTAATCCCTTAATTGGGCTGTTTCTAATCGTTGCTGCCTACGACATTCCAATGACTCGTCATTCCACTCAAAGCCAAAGTCCTTCAAATGTCTTAAGCTCTACATGGTCTGACACACACCCCCATGACATCCATGACCTCCTTCCTTATCATTTCCCCCCTTCGTTTACCCCACTGCAGCCCCACTGGCTTCCTTTCTGTTCATTGACTATGCTAGGCACCCTTCTGCCTTACCTTTCTCCAGATTTTCCCTCAGCCTGGAGCAAACTTCCCTTAGACATCCACTTGCCTCACCCTCTCATCTCCTTCAATGCTTTGCTCATATCTGACTAATCAATGAGTCCTGCACTGACCATGTTACTTAATACAGCAATCTCTACCTCCGCCTCCAACATCTTCTCCTGACTCATCCTTACCCTGCTCCATTTTTCCTCTTTTGCTGAGCACTTATGTATTTTTGTACCACATAAGTCATTTGTTTTTCATGTTTATAATTTATTGACTATCTCCTGTGCTAGAATGCGAGCTTCCTGAAGAGAGGGCCCTTTATTTTGATTAGTTATGTAACCCAGGGCTAAGAACAGAGCCTGACATGTAGGAGGTGTTCAAAACAGTGTCATTGAATGAGTGAACTGATAAGCAAATTGCCTAAGTTCATAAGGTAGGTTATAGAAGTGGGTCTGTCTGACTCCAAAACCCAAGCTTTTCCACTAAGCCTGTGCTAATATAAGTTACTCATATGCTTGAAGGAAACCATTTATTGAAATAAATCTTTAAAAAGAATAATAGAGGGCTTCCCTGGTGGCGCAGTGGTTGCGAATCTGCCTGCCAGTGCAGGGGACACGGGTTCGAGCCCTGGTCCGGGAGGATCCCACATGCCGCGGAGCGACTGGGCCCGTGAGCCACAATTACTGAGCCTGCGCGTCTGGAGCCTGTGCTCCGCAACAAGAGAGGCCGCGATAGTGAGAGGCCCGCGCACCGCAATGAAGAGTGGCCCCCGCTTGCCGCAACTAGAGAAAGCCCTCACGCAGAAACGAAGACCCAACACAGCCATAAATAAATAAATAAATAAAATTAAAAAAAAAAAAAAAAAAAAAAGAATAATAGACATGTTGTATTTCAAAGGACTCTAAGAAACCTCTGTTCTCTTCCCAAATGTGCCTTGGGGAAGTATCTTCACATTTTTAACTCTGGGTTTAGGCTTTGTGATTCTTGAAGGTAGATCCTTGAAGCTATATCATGTACACAGGAAAGAGCTTATTACACCAATATTGTCCATTAATCTCTGAACATAGGTATGTGAGAAGGTTGTCCATGGAGTGGGTGTAAGCAATAAAATATCTTATGGTGACCAGAATGAGAGACTGAAAACATTTTAAACCCATGAGGCTGTGCTTAACCTTAGTGAGAAGAGCCTTGAACTCAGGGAAGAAAGCAGGGTAGTCCCTCACAGCGTGGCCTCAGAATCACTCAGACTTGGATTAGAGACCCAGCCTTTCCATTTGCTAGCTGTGTGACCTAGAGACAGTTACTTAATGAAAGGGAGTTTCATTTTCCTTATCCATAAAGAAAGGATACTGGTAGTATCTGTTACATAAGGCTGTTGTAAAAAAATTAAATTCCGTGATACAGGCAAAGGGCTTAGTGCAGTGCCATTTACATAGTACACCCAATAGATGTTGAGACGCTGGTTTATACTGCTAATATTTGTCTTTTGCCAAAAAATATGATGTTAGTTGTAGTTTTTAAGATGTATTATTACTAAAAGAATGAATGCTTTCTTAAGAAAAAAGTGAGGCTATTCACTCTCATGACTCCTATTTAACATCCTATTAGAGGTCCTAGCCAGTGAAATAAAGCAAGAAAAAAAAGCTTTCACATTAAAAAAAGAAATAAAACTGCCTATATTCACAGATAACATGATTTTTGTATACAAAATCTCAAAGAATCTCTAAAAATCTACTAGCAGTAACATGTTGCAGGATAAAGGATCTAAAAATCTATTATCTTTCTATACACTAGCAATGAAAAAATGGAATTTTAAACAATAGTGTAATTTACAATATCACCAAAAAGCATGAAATAAATAGTATACATCTAACAAAATCTATGCAATATCTGTATGCTAAAACAAAATATTGCAAAAACAATTTAAAAAGACTTAAAATAAATGGATACATTAGTTATACATTGATAGTTGCAATATTCAAAGATAGCAGTCCTTCCCAAAACTGACATATAGATTTAACATAATTTCAACCACATTCTCATAGAAATTCACAAGTTGCATCTAAAATTTATACGTAAAGGCAAAGAAACTAAAATAGTCAAAAAAATTTGAAAAAATAACAACAAAGTTGGAGAACTTACACTACCTGATTTCAAAACTTAGTAGTAAGCTATAGTAATTATTACTATAGTAATAGTAAGCTATAGTAATTAAGACAATGTGGTGAAAAAATAGACACACAGATCAATGGTATAGAATGGAGTGTCCAGAAATAGATCCATACACATTTAGTCAATTGGTTTCAACAAAGGTGTGAAGGCAATGCAATACAGAAAGATGGTCTTTTCAACGCACTGCAGCGGAATAATTTTGGATAACCTATAAAAAAAATCAAAACCAAAAACCCTGAGCCCATAACTTGTACCAGAGACAACAATGAATTCAAAATGCATATAGACCTAAATGCAAACCTTTAGGATATGCATTCCTAGAAGAAAACATAAGAAAAATTTTTTTGATCTCAGATTAGGCAAATATTTCTTAGGTATGACACCAAGCACATCATGTATAAAAGAAGAAAATCATAAATAAGTTTCATCTAAATAAAAATTTCTGTTCTTCAAAATACAGTTAAAACAATTAAAATAGAAAACCAAAAACCCAACTAAAAGGACAAAGATTTAAACATTTAACCAAAGAAGTATATCAGTGGAAAATAAGCACATGAAAGGATACAAATTAAAATGGCAACAAAATATCATTACACACAGATTAGAAGGGAAAAAAGGGATATTACAAAGTGCTGGTGAGGGTGTGGAGCAACTAGAACTCTCACACGTTGCTAGTATTAATGCAAAATGGTACAGCCACTTTAGAAAACCATTAATTTCCTCATACAGTTAAATATACACTTGCCACATATGATCTAACAGTCCCATTCCTAGGTATTTACCTCAAAGAAATGAAAGGATCTGTTCACACAAAACTTTGTATGCAGATGTTTATAGCAACTTTATTCATAAATGCCAAACACTGAAAACAACCCAAATGCCCTTCTACTGGTGGTTAGGAAAATTAACTGTATTGCATTTATTCAATGGAATACTACACAGCAATAATAAATGAACTATAGATACATACAACAGCTTAGATGAATCTCAAATACATTATACTGAGCGAAGTTAGTCTGTTTGAAAAGGCTACGTTCTCTATGATTCCATTTATATGATATTCTGGAAATTAAAAATTATAGGGACAGAAAGCAGATCAGTGGTTGCCATGGACTGGGGTGGGAGCAGGCTTGACCACAATGGGGCATGAGGGAATTTTTTGTGTGATGGAACCATTCTATATCTTGACCATAGTAGAGATTGCATGACTGTATACATTTGTCAAATCTCATAGAACCATAGAGTAAAAAGAGAATTTTGCCTGATGTAAACCATACTTCATACACCTAAGTAAAAAAGAAAAATCTAGGCTGACTGCTGTTTCTTCTTCAGCACTTTGAAATTATTATTCCACTGCTTTTTATCCTTTATTGTTGTTATGATAATAGTATTTCTTAGCTTAACTACACTATATCAAGAGATGTATTTATTTTCATTTTTATTTATCCTGCTTTCTAAATCTGAGGAATCATATCTTTTATTAGGTCTGGAAAATTTTCAGCATTATCTCTTTGAATGTTTCATCTCCTATTCTCTATACTCTCTCTTTATGTAGCATCTATTACAGATAAATTTGACCCTTCTCATTCTCACATTCTTTTTTATGTTTTTCATCTTATTATCCTCTAGTGGCATTCTGGAGAATTTCTTCAGGTTTTCTTCCCAATTTTCAGTTCTCACCTCAGTGGTGTCTGATCTGGTTTTTAACCAATCCATTGCCTTCTAAAGTTAAATGATTTATTGTAATATAGCATACACATACAAATATGCATAAATCATAAATGTTAACTCAAATAATTTTCACAAACCAAACACACAGTGAAACTGCCACCCAGATCAAGAAATTAAGTATTGCCAGCACCCCATAGACCCCCTTTGCATCGCTTCTCAGTCACCAGACCCCCTGCCAAGGCAACCACAATTCTGATTCTAACACCATAGTAGATTAGTTTTACTCATCTTGAACTTACTATAGATGGAATTTTCAATCTGAAATCTTTCGGCTTCTTTTACTCAACATTATGTTTGTGAGACCCATCATATTGCTGTGTATAGCATTCATTTATCATTGTGGTTTAGGACTTCCCTGGTGGTCCAGTGGTTAAGACTCTGTGCTGCCACTGCAGGGGACACGGGTTCCATCCCTGGTCAGGGAACTAAGATCCCACATGCCGTGTGGTGTGGCCAAAAGAAAAACCCTGTGGTTTAGTATCCCGTTTTATTAAGACATTACACGTGATCTATTTATGTACATGTGGGTAGTTTCCTAGTTGAGACAATATGAATAAGACGGTATGAACATTCTTGTACATATCTCTGCCTTTCTGTTGGGTATATATCTAGGAGTAGAATTGCTGAGTCATAGGATAGATTAGTTTTCTCTCGACGCTGCGACAAACTGCCACAAACTTAGTGGCTTAAGACAATAGAAATTTAATAACTTACAGTTCTGTATATCAGAAATCCAACATGAATCTCACTGACAGATTGGCAGGGCTGCCTTTCTTTCTGGAGGTTCTGGGAGATAATCCATTTCCTTGCCTTTTCTAGCTTCTAGAGGCCACCTGCTTCCTTTGGCTCAAGTGCCTTCCTCCAGTAACTTTGATCCAAATCCTTCTCACTCTTTCATCTGCTTCTCTCTTATGATTTCCTCTTCCAATTTTAAGGACCCTTGTGATTACATTGGGTGCACCCAGATAATCTCCCTATTTTAAGGTCAGGTGATTTGTAACCTTAATTCCATCTACAAATTTAATTCCTCTTTGCCCCATAACATAACATATTTACAAGTTCTTGAGATTAGGACATGGACGTCTTTGGGGAGCCATATTTTGCCTACCACTTAGGGTATGCATATGTCAAGTTGTATTTTACTGTATAAGTTTTTCAAAGTGGCTATTAATTTACACTCCCACAGCAGTGGAGGAAAGTTCTAGTTGCTTGATATCATTGCCACCACATTGTTTTTTTCATTTTATTCATTTTGGTGGCATTGTATTGGTATTTCACTTAAGTTTCAATTTGTATTTTCCTAATGGCTAATAACGTTGAGCATCTTTTTCAGTTCTAACTGGCCTTTGGATAGCTTCTTTTCTGAAGTGCTTATTTGTGTCTTTTGCCTATCTTTCTATTGGGTTCGTGTCTTTATTGCTAATCTGTAAGAGTTCTTTAGATATTATGGATAGCAATCCTTTGTCAGATATACATACTGTAAATATGTTTCCCACTCTATGGCTTGCCTTTTCACTTCCATAGTGGTGTCTTTTGACAAACATAAGTTCTTAACTCTAACATAGTCCAACTGTCTTCTATTGTTAGTATTTTATGGTTATTCCATTTAAGAAATCTTTGTCTAAAAATATTTTTCAATGTTTTCCTTTAGAAACTATATTTTCATATTTATATTTATAATACATCTGGAATTTTTCTATAATGTGAGGTATAAATCAAAATTCAATTTTCTCGTATGGCTATCCAATTGATAAAAGATTAATTTGTTGAAAAAACACTTCACTTCCCACGGCATTTCAGTTTCACCTTTGTCATTAAATGAGTAAATATGTGTAAGGTGTGTGTGTCTTTTTATTGATTTTTCAATTTGAAATGCAATGCCTCTTATTTTTAAAAGACCTGCTCATTTCTTTTTAAATAGTTTTTTTAAAAGTTTCCCAAATGGTACCCTATATTTCTATAAATGGCACTTCAAATATTCAAAATGTACTTTTTAATATTGGCTCTATCATATAGTTCCATTATTTCAAACTTTTGGGCCAATTAATTCCTGGGTTATGTCTGCCATTCCCCTCATAGTGGATTGCTTCCCTGTGTAGTTTTAATTTTTGTATGAGATCTTCTTTTCAATGAGCTGTGTGTGTGTGTCTGTTTGTGTATAAAAGTCACACACAACATGAGTTTTGGCTTAACATACAAAGCTTTTTTCTCTCATGCAAAGTCTGCAGCTGCCTTCCAAGCAGTGATCTAGCAATCCAGCTGTTTCCATCTAGTGGCTAAACTATCTCAAGATGTGGCTGCCACTGTCGCCGAGGAATGAAAAGAAAGAGCAGGAGATCTCATGCCTTTTCTTGCACGCTTCAGTGCAGGTGTGACCTGTGTCACTTCCACTTGAATCCATTGCCTAGACATAGTCCATTGGTCCTGCCTAACTGCAAGTGGCCTGGAAATTGTAAGGGAGCATATGAATATTTGGTAAGCAGTAAATGTCTCTGCTTTTTAATCACCATATATTATTTTTCTCCCTTATTCCCAGTTGTAGAACATATTCAAGCCCTCCCCTTCCCCAACGGAAGCAACTCAAAGGCCCACTCGGTCATTTCATCCAGTTCAAACCCCATCAGATCCAGACATGGTTACTCTTTGTCTTGAGGCCTGTGAACTAAAAGGATAAATATCTTCCCCTTTTCCAACACAGTGGTAGAATACCAGCAGGATAATTTCAGTGAACACATCCATTCAGAAAGGGGAGAAAGGGAGATGGCCAGCAGTCATTGGTCTGAAATGGCACTGTGTAGATGTTGCGAGGGCCCACTTCAATGGGAATGGGAGCTTCTTATTATTTAGCTTCCTTAGGAATGTTCTATAATATCCAGTCCTTGAAAGCCTCATTCTCCAGTTAGTGGTGTCTGCTGACTCTCCTTCATGATGGACTACTTTCTTGTGTATTTTGTAATTGTTGTTTGTGAGCTGATCAGCAGTAGGGATTTATGAATGTGGTAGTCAGTCATGTGTGCCCCAAGTCATGAAAGCATTTCTGCCAAGTGCTGCAGGGGAGTCATCAGTCCAGGACTGCTTTTTTTAAACAGCAGTTTCTCAGTTGGAGATTTTTACATCATGAAAGTAGTGTAAATTTAGACTCACACTCACCTAAGCAAAGGCTTGGGAATTTTACCTCTCATGGGAAATTTCTGACTGCTCTGAGCCACAGAACATTCAGTTAAAGCCTTTCTTGTTCCCTTCCCAATCTCATTTCCCAACTCTCTTCCCCAGAGGTAACTGGTATTCTGAAGATGGCTTGTATCCTTCCCTTTTACTGTGTCTAAAAATAGTCTATAGTATTGACCTGTGGTTTAAAATTTATAGTAATGGCATCATATTGTGGTTATCTACTGCAACTTGTTTTTTCTCAGTAAACATAAAGATCAAGTTCATTCATTTTAATTGTTGTGTAGTATTCCACTTTAAACAAAACCTCAAAAACTCAACAGTTTTCCATTTTTCTATTATGAAAAAAATTCAGGTTGTTTCCAATTCTTCCCTATTTATAAATTATTGCTGCATGAATATTCTTTGTACATTTTCATGGAAGTATTTTTGGGCTATATACCTGTTATGGAATTATTGGGCTATAGGATTTGGATATCTTTAACTTTATTAAGTATTGATAAATTACTCTCCTAAATGGTTATGCCAATTTATAGTCATAAGC
Source organism: Balaenoptera acutorostrata (assembly GCF_949987535.1). NCBI lineage: Eukaryota > Metazoa > Chordata > Mammalia > Artiodactyla > Balaenopteridae > Balaenoptera > Balaenoptera acutorostrata. The sequence goes on from NC_080065.1 coordinate 155,176,334, forward strand.
ATTTTGATAGACAGCATGATGTTGCCTTTTCAATATCTAAGTCAAAACTTGGTTTTGCTAGATCTTTTAATTTTTTTCCATATGATAGATGTAAAATGTTATCTCATTGCAGTTTTAATTTGCAGTTACAAGATTATCATGAGGTTGACCTTTTTTTTTCACAATTATTGGCTTTTCAGGTTTCTTCTGTGAAGTATTCATTTTTCTACTGTGATTTTGTCTTTCCTCTATTGATTTATGAGGAAGTTTTATATTTTCTGGATATAATCCTTTGTCAGCTCTGTGAATTGTAAGTGTTTTCTTCCAGTCTGTGGCTTGGAAACCTTCCTTAGAGTCCTAAGAAAACCTTACTTGGTTGAGATTTCTGGAGTCTGTATGCTAACAAGTCTTGTTCATGCTTTTCCACCTTCCTGCAGTGTGTCGTGGACACCATATGAGTAGGCGACATTTCCATGTTCCCTGGGACCCATGTAGACACTGCTCCTGAAGCTGAATTGATTTTTCTCGCCGACTGTGTCTGTGGGACTCCTGGCTGCCAGTAGGACCCAGGGTACACTGGTCACCCTAGACTCCTGGAGCCATTTCACCTGATGCCACCAGAGTGAGAGCTTAAAAGGCTGGAGACCTAACGAAAATCATAATTTGGGCAACGACTCACTAGCAGCCAGGGAAAGACTTCCTACAAGCCTTCCACAGACTAGAAATGGTGCTAAGAGTCAGGATCACTGGATAGGAAGCTTTTTATCTGACATGAAAAACTTATAAGCTATCAGAACCATTGCACAAGGTTTCTACCACAACGTGTAACATTTAATTTTGAGACAGCATCACACAAGCAGGGGAACAATTTGTATTAGAGCCACCCCACACATGAGCTATCTCTTGGTTGTTACTTAAAGAGCGCTGGAGAGCCTTAGCTGTGCATCCCCAGGCAAGGGCTGCCTTCTCTTGAAAACTCATTCTCTCTATAGACAAAATTAGAAAAAGGGATTTGGTATCTAACATTTTACCATTTTCTTTGCTTCTGACATTCTTGGTCCCATGCAATTTCTATCACCAGGAACACTTCTCTAGTTTAGTTGTGAATCTCAAACTTTGGCCACCAAGTTCTCTAACGGAAGGTTTCCATAATGTCTGCATCACAGCTCTAAGCAGCCTACGAAAACGCAAATTCTCATTCTTTATCACAAGTTTTCGTGTGAATTTTTCAGTCTACTCCACGTTTTATCTGGATTTATTTTAATGAACGAATGATGCATTTGAAATTTAGTTTTCAAGTATGTTGAAGCTCTAGGAAGAAATATGTTTATGCTGTGACTTGGAATAGACCCTAGTTCATGTGTAAAAACACCCATGGGGCTATGGCTCCTGGAGCAAAGGTTTCTTCTAGCCATATGTTCCATTACTCTCCAAACACATACAGGATGCTTCAGTCATATGGTCTGTTTGTTGTCCTTTGCACTTGCTATTCTATTTCTTACCTGAAGATCTTTACTGATGTCAAGTCATTTTCCAATTCAGCATACTTATCCTCTTCCTGCTAACTTTTCTGAGAGCTTGAAGGCCCTGATTCTCAGATAAGATTTCCCAAGCCCATGGAGCTTGACCTTAGAGCTTACTGTCTTTTATTGTTGGTTCCTCAATTGGACACATTTATCATTAGCTGGACTGCATGTTCCTCAAGGTTAGGTCCATGTCTCAGACCTCTCTGTCTCTCTTAAACCTCATTAGGACTATCCTTTCTAGTAGAAAGCATCTACATTTTTTACATTCTATGAGTATTTGTAAACCAAGATGAGGTCACCCTCATAAAAAGAAGAAAAAGGAGGAAGGGGGGAGAAGGAAGAAAAGGTCTAAGTCCATTCTGCTGCTGTAACAAAGTACCACAGACTGGGTAGCGTATAAACAGAAGTTTTCTTTCACAGTTCTAGAGGCTTGGACATCCAAGTTCAAGGCACCAGCATGGTTACTTCCTGGTTCATAGCTGTCACTTTCTTGCTGTGTCCTCACATGGTGAATAGGGCAAGGGAACTCTGTGAAACCTCTTTTACAGTAGCATTAATCCCATCCATGATAAGTTCCTCACAAAGGCCCCACCTCCTAATACCACACATTGGGCATTAGTATTTCAACATATGAATTTTGAGGGGACACAAACATTCAAATGTTACAAGAAGCTAACATTGATTGAGTGCTGACTGTATGCAGGCACTGTGCAAACACGAATGCACTTACACACATCATGCTCAGTCTTTACCACATCCCTGCGAAGTAGGTATCATTGATACCCATATTCTGCAGATAGGAAAACTGAGGCTCTGAGAGGTTAAATAACTCCCCAAAGTTCACACCACTGTGAGAGAGCCAGAACGCTGGCCCCTAATTCCATGATGGTGGATCTTAAGTTCTTAACTATTAAGGGGAAAGAGAGATGGGGGCAAACATCAGACCAGTTTAACACGGGTTGGGGGGACTGGTGAAAGTAGTGACACATGACATTACCTGTGGTCAGGTGGGAGGTGGTGTTCTTTCCAGTTGAAGAAACTACTACTTTCTAGCAGGAAGTAGATGCTTTCTACTAGAAAGAACTGTCCTAATGAGGTCCAGGAGAGACAAAAGAGGTCTGAGGCACAGACTTGATCTTGAGAAGCATGCAGTCTAGTTAGGGATACATGTGAACAACAAAGGAACCTAAAATGGTGTTCCAGGCTCAAGCGGGCATCACTGAGCAGCACGAAGGCCCCAGGCATTGGAAACAGGGCCAGAGGAAAGGGCACGGAGAACACGAATTTCCCTAGAACCTATTTCCTTTCTTGCAGCTGACCCCTAACAGAAACCAAACTCTTGCCCAGCCTGTCAGTCTGATACCATGCCTGGCCACAGCAATCATGCCTGCTCAGCATTCCCACAGATGGATATCGTTTTCCAGAATAGAGTGTGGAAAACGATATTTTTCTACTGCCATGATAACATCCCCACAATTAGAGGGAAAAAAAGCCAGAAACTGATATTTTACAAGGTCACGCTTCATTTTCCCTGGCAGCCCAGGGAGGAGGGCTTTGTTTCTAAGAAGCCAGTGGGAACTCTGGGGGCTGTGTATCTGGTGGGGTCTGTACTCGGAGTCTGGTGAGTCTTTTGCAGCATCTCCTTAAGTGGAAGAATATAAAATTGTGCAGAGAAATGCTTTAACATGCAGGCAGTCAGTGAAGATTTGTCAGATCGACGAAGGCCAATTCTGAGTGTTCTCTGCTGGGTTTCCTAACACCATGGGACACTCAGCTGAACTATCTATTAGGAATATTTTCCCAAGTCATTTGTGTTAGATTATAGGCGATAAACTGCTTATTGTTGCCTGTCTGCCATAAATATAAAGCAATCATTTTTAATGCAAACAGCTGTTGGGCTTGCCTCTCCAAGATGCATTGCCCAGGGACCCACGTTCAGCTGTTTTCTCCTTCATCAAGTGCATTTCTGATTGTTTTTCTGCTCTGTGGCGTACCACACATGTGGTGGTGTTGGGGGTGGGTACAAATTTTCCTTGTTTGGGCACAGCGTTTCTAAAAATATCCAAAAGGAATTGAAGGTGCAGAGGGGCAATTTAAGTTGTATGAAATCTGGTGACTCAAACCCTTATTACAGCCTCCAATTTCTTAAAACGACCTTGGAAATACCAACCCATTTTTCCTAACCTCCAGCAATAAGATTTGGGATTTTGGATTACATGCATTGATTCAAAAATGCGTTATGGAGGATCTGCAATGTACTAGGGCACCACGCTAGATACTGAGTACATACAGGTGAACCAAAATTGACATGCTGCCTGCTCCCCTGCCTCTTTCCCCCTCCCCTAGCTTCACGGGGGCATAATGAACAAATAAAATTGTAAGATATTTAAAATCTACAATATGATGATTTGATATACATATACATTGTGAAAGGATTTCCCCCATGGGGGGGGGATTTAATTAATTAATTAATTTAATTAACACATCCATCACCTCACATATTTATCCCCCATCTTTTTGGAGGGGGGTGAGAACATTCAGTTCCACTCTCTTAGCAAATTTCAAATGATACAATATGGTGTTATCAACTATTGTCACATTATACGTTAGCTCTGCAGGCCTTATTTATCTTATAGCTAAAAGTCTGTGCCCTTTTACCAACTCTATTTCCTCCACCAACCCCTGGCAACCACTTTTCTACTTTCTGTGTCTATGAGTTCAATCCCCTGCCTCTTATAGTCTAGTAGGGGAGACAGGCTGATCAAATTATTGCATAAATTGTGATCCCAGGTATGAAGGAAATTTAAAGAACTAACAAAATGCCTAATCTAATGATTCATGGCAATTTTCCTAAGAAAGCAGCATTTGAGCTGAAGGTAAAGTGGAGTTAACTCTGCAAGGGAAGAGAGGGAATGAGGACGAGATTTCCAGGAAGACATAAAGGCACATTCAAAGGCTACAGGTGGGATGAGCATTGTAAGAACCGAGTTAAAGCCTGGGCACTGGATGCAGAGAGGGAGACAAACAGCACAGTGGGGCTGAGAGGCGAACGGGGTTCAAATCTAGCAGGGCTTTGAGGGCCATGTGAAGAGGAGCTTGGGCTCTATCCTGAGACTCACAGGAAGCCACTGGAAGCTACAGCCACTGGGGCCTCAGGAGGAAACTGCTGGTTTCCTTGAACCATACTTCAGTGAAATGTTGGAGATAACTTACAGAAGGAATTATTTAAATGGGTGTGGGTGGAGTTAAAGGAACCATGGAAGGATGTTGAGGCACCCAAGCAAAGCAACATGGAGAAGCCATGATCACTTCTAGGCCTGAAGAGGCAAGGGGAGGAAATAGTGAGAGCTGGAGCGGAGAAGGAGAGCCACCCTGCAGGAGCTGTGGTCATGGAAAGTCACAGACAACAAGAGAACTGTAGCACTCCAGTGGGAAGACATACTTCAAATGCTCCTGCCTCTTGCCCTCCAGTCTCCTGCTGGATCCTTCATTGGCTGAACGCCCACAGAAGACAGAAAGCCAAAGAAATCCATTGAGATCAGCCTCCCCTCACAACCAGGTATAAAAAAGCAGAGAGAGGGAAAAATGGAGAATAACCAGTCCTGCAGGCTTTTAGCCTGTGAGTGACATGATCATATTTGTGTTACAAAACAGATTACTCTGATTGCTCTGTAGAGGACCAATGGGCAAAAATTAAGAGTGGGAGGACCTGTAAAGAGGCATCCATAAATAATAACAGTAGCCTAAGCCAGAGTGGTAACCGAGTTGATGGGGAGGAGTGGACACATTTAGAGATTCCTAACATGGAAGGGCTTGGCCAAGACTAGAAGGAACTCTGCAGTCTTCAGATCACACCCATCCATTGCTGTGAGATAATTGAGGCTCAGAAAATAGAAGGAACCTGAGCCAGAGGCAGAGTTTTCCCCCAGCCCCTCCACCGCACTGCCTCTGTCGACACACTCCGCCTGGATCAGAGCCTCACCCTTCACTTTTATTCTCCAGGACAAATTCCTTTCTTCTCTAAGGCCCCTAAGGGTCACTGTGGCAATACCCACTCCCAGAACCTTGACTTTACCTTCCTGACTGTAGTTTCTCGACTCCATGGCCTTCTTGCTGGGGAGACCTGAACATCAGCGGCACTGTAGAGTTCAGCTCACCTCGATGGCTGGGTCAGAATAAACAAGGGGTGCTGGAGAAGCAAAGCATGGCTTCTTTTCACCTTTATTTCTAAGAGTGAACAATTATTGAATTCTTACTCTATGCTGGGCAACAATTAAGTCCCACAACCACACATGGAAGTGTGTGTGTGTGTGTGTGTGTGTGTGTGTGTGTGTGTGTATAAAATCATTTTTTATAAATGAGCCAGCCAAGCGTCACACAGATTAAACTGCTTGCCCAAGATCCACAGCTGGTAAATGGAAAAGTCCAGATTCAAACGCAGGTCTCCCGACCCCTAAGCATCTAGGGTCTTAACCACTACCCCCCTACTGCCTCTCACTACTTGGCATAGCATTCTGCCAGGCTCTCTTGTGTGGAGTATTGGGGTTGGGAGATAGAGTTCAAGGCATCAAAGAGTAGGGAGTGGTAAACAGTCAAAGACAGCAACCTTCAGTCCTGTTCTCTGTGTGTGTAGAGAGAGACACACTACTCTTCACATCAAGAGGAGTCACGCAATGTCCCTCACCTTGAATCTGGGCTGGCCTCAGTGCATTTGCTTTAACCAACTGAAATCTGGAGTTTCTGCAGCTGTATCACAATAGGCTTTGCAGCTTTCTCTTCAGATGCTCCCTCTTCGGAGCCCACTGCCATGCTTTAAGAAGTCCAAGCCACGTGGAGAGGCCAGGTGCACACGCTCCAGGTGCAGCCGCAGCTGAGCTATAAGCAGAGAGCCAGAAATAAATCAACCCAGGTGAGTGAGCTGTCTTGCACATCAAGGCCAGTCAAGGCTTCAGATGACTGTAGCCCCAGCCACCATTTGACTATAAAACCACGTGTGAGAAGTCCAAGTGAGAACCACCCGGATGAGCCCAGGCAACTGAAGAACTACGAGAGATACTAATAAATTGCTTGAGGCCACCTAATTTAGGGGTGGTTTGTTATGCATTTATGGATAGTCAGAACAAAGGGTAAGGTCTCTGGCCTCATGGAAACAATATTTAGACAAATGGAACATAGGCATACCACAAGAATTCCCTCTCCCACGCAGCTGTTAATGAGGAGCCCCTTTCCTGGAAGCTTTCCCTCCTCTGCCAAAATCTGGTCCCACCAGTTCTTGAGCCCAGCCTCCCTCTTAGTCTGTAGGAGTTTCCCTGCCTGTGAATGCCTCAGTGTACAAGTGAGACCCCCAGCCAGGGAAGATGGGGAGTGTCTTGGATCACAGCTCTCTGCCTTCCATTCCCTCCCAGCTTATGGCCATGCAGGTCCTCCACCAACATGGAGTGAGGGTGTGGAACAGACTCCGGGAGCTGCAGGACTCAGACGAGAAGGATGCAAACCGAGGGTGAAGGAGAGCACAATGGGGACCTTGCCGGAAAGCCATCATCCTAGAAAGGAAAAAAAAAAAAAATAACCCATATGTTATCCTAGCCCAAGACTAGATTTAAGTCTGGCTCTAACGAGGTTTCTCAGCTTCAGCATTGTTGACATTTTGGACTAGATAATTCTCCGTTGTGGGGTCTGTTCTGTGCATTATAGGATGTTTAGCAGCACCTCCGGCCTCCACCCACCAGATGCCAGTAGCACTCACCCACACCCCCTCCCAGGTTGTGACAACCAAAAATGTCTCTAGACATTGCCAGCTGTTCTGGGGGTGGGGCTGGGGGAATGGCAAAGCTGCCCCTGGTTGAAAACCACCACCCCTCCCTTCCTTCTCTGCTCTGAAGATTTTCCTCTCAGATCGGTGCCTTCCCGCCACAGCTGTCCTTCACCCTCGTGCGCGTGACCAGCACAGCATCGCTCATCCACCTCCCCAGCACTCCCCTCTCCCTGCTCTTCCCCTGGCCAGACGGCCCTCAAGCTCTCTGGAGGGCATTTCATAGACACAATGTGGTACTGCAGGCTGAGTCCATTCCATACCCCAGGCTGAGGATGACACAGGCCAGATTAATGGGTGAGCCACTAGGCAGCTGTCCAGAGCACCAGTCAACAGGGGACACTGAAATGTCAGTGCAATAAAACTACAGTAGGGAGCTAGTTAACTCAGGTCTCTACACATAATTGCTGACAAAACTGGTGAGACATAAATTAGTTTGGTTGCAATTAAACACTGGGTACTGCTGCCAGCCTATCTCTGTTGATATTTTTGTGGCAAGTATGTGCAATTTACATGGTATATATGAGGCCTCACCACTAACTTTGAGACTGGCCCCCTGAGAGTTCCCTGTAAAAACCCAGACTGTTGAAATTCTGAAACTGAAAAATTCACCATGCTGCATGTGCTCTTTCCCGGAGATGATTTATTAGAATGTCTTCATTTAAAGGGTTTAATATGCCTCTCAAGAAACTGTCTAGTTCAGAAAATCACATGCAATATGTACATGGAGTATAAATCTTTATTTTCAACATTAAAAATGCATTTAATTTTTATTATTTTTCCATTCCTACTAAATGTTGAACAGACATGTAAAGAATAGTAGTGTTAAAAGGCCCCAAATTACTCACCTGACATGTCCATGTCTCAGTCTGACCAGGGGTGTTGATGGGAGGTGAAGGGGCAGAAACTCAGAGAAATTGCGCTGGAAAACTTTTCTTTCTACTCCCATTTATTTCCATGTAAAATCAGATCAATATAAATCCTCGAAGTTACTTTCATGTAAAAATAAAGCAAAAACAAAACAAGAAACTGCCTGAAATATAAGTCAGGAAATGGGGAGGAGCAGGTCATCTTCTGTTTGAGCTTGGGGTTTTGAGAAAGACGAGGTGCTCACTGTGTAGATCTTTTTCAGCTCCATTAGGTAGATCCAAGCCCTCCTGCTCCAACGGATACTTCTTTGATTCACTGGTCAACTACCCTCTTCTGCACCTGAAGCAAGAAAGTGCTCACCAACTGTTGGGGTTGGAGAAGACTCCCTGCTGCACGTGGCCTGTGTGCAGTCTCGAGGTCACAAGTGTGTTACTCCTGGTCCTGAAAGCAGCAGATGCCAAGATGGGATTAAACATGCAAAAGACCTGTTGGGAAAATGTCTACAGGAGGAACAATAATTTCAATTTTAATAATTCTGTTACAAATCACCTTCCATTGTGCTTCCCAGTCCTTTGCTCATATGGCTGTTGTCCCATGAAACACATTGTATTCCAATTAGTTACTTGTGGATTTATTTCCCCCTGATAGTTTGCAAAATTCCCAAGGACTAGGAACATGTGTGTTAATTCACTAAATAAATAACTTATCACTCATATATTTATTCAACAAAGGCTTTTGAGTGCTTTGTCTGTGCCTGCTATTGGTATCTGGGGAGGCCAAGATAAGTAAGACACAATACCTGTCGCACAGGAGCTCAAAAAAAAATTAGGACGAAAGATGAGGAGCCATCAGTATAGCCCTGCATTGTGTACGGTACAGTCAAGGTATTTACTGAGAAGAGCAGGAGCGTCAGGAGGGATACCTAGCTCTGCCGAGGGGGTGGCAGTGAAGGAATTCATCATAGGATTGATGGCTCCCGGGCTGCATCATAAAGGACAACTTGAAGTTGTCCAGGATTTTACCCCTAGTTTCCAGCACACACCAAGTCCTCAATATGACTCTGCAAAATGAATGAATGAATAAATGAAGATGAATAAACAGAAAGTAACTGAGAGTATTTTGTCCTGATCAGCATCTATTGCCCTTCATTCTGGTAATAGCATCTTTTTCCTTGCTCCAGAAATGTACCCATGAACCAGGCCTTGGCAATTAGTTAATGAACAGGTTCTGGCCAGTGAATGGTTCAGGAGTGTGGACATGGTTGAACTTGGGCCAGTGAGACTCATCTTAGGACTTGGTTGAGCAGTGGGAAGACAGAATCTCTCTGCTGACCTGGAGCTGTGAGGATGTCAGTCGGGGGAATCTGTGGGCATCTTGGTTGAGAGAAATCTGCCAGAGGGTGAAGCTGCATAGAAGAAGAAGGACTGAGAGGTGGAGAGAGAGAAACTGGGTCCTGATGATATTGTTTTAGCTCTTGGATCCAGCAATAATAATAAATGGGTCTATTCTTTATCTGTTCTTTGGGTGATCATTAAATTACCTTTTTTGGCAGGTGATGAGGTAGGGTTTAAGCCAGTTTGAGTCGGTTTTTCTATTAGTTGCAACCAAACATGCCTTGACTAATAGAGATAAACAGCTATCTATAGCATGAGTTGCTCCAAAAAGTACTGAGCTCCCCATTTCCAACACGGTTCATGTAAAAATCAAGATAATTCTATCAGAAAAGGAAATGCTATATTACTGGGGACCCTTAAGCCCTTTTCAGCCTTGCTGATTGCTGATTGAAATTTGTGCCTGTTACCTGAAGCAGAGAATGTGTGTGAAAGAAAGAAAGGCGGGAGTGGACACAGAGAATCCACACCCATAATGTCAACCAGATTGCCCAGCAGGCTTCCCATAAAGGCTCGGTATGTTTAGCCTAAAGTGTCACTTCAGAACTGCTATTTTCTTTCTGCATTTTGGATGAGTGACAAGAATGACCTAAACCAGAGAGAACGGACACACCAAAAATTTTGTTAAAAAGAATGAACAAGTATGCAGGTTGGCTGAGAGAAAGTGATGTGGCCACCGAGACATAGCGGCTGAGAAAGGTGTTTTTCTTTTTCCTCTTGCCCCTACATGCACCATCGAAAGGAGGAATTATTATCAAAGTCCAGAGTCTTTCTAACTCCTCAACAAACATAAACATCCTCGCCACAGTGCCAACCTTGGCAGGGACCAGAGGGGAAAGTGCCCACTGCCCCCACTCCCAGGGGTTTGAGTCAAGAGGCCGAGGAATCTGTGCAACATGTGTGGGGCAGCCGTCTAATGGGGCAAAGCCTAGAACCAGAGAAGATGCATTTTATGAAACGGAAATACAAATAAATAGCTGACACCAGAAGACAGACTGTCTCCTGACTGTTTAGAAACCACTGGACTCTGGTTCTGTTTATAAAGAAGACATGTTCCACAGAACCAGTTTTTCCTCAAGGCCAAAGAACCAACATATTCCAGGCACATGTGGAAAGGGATTGAGATGTGGGTTCAGGGTTTCAAGCTCTTTAATGAATTCATTCTGTCTCTGGGTCAAGACACATGCAGAGTGTTTTTGTATTTTCTACTCTCAATAACTGGGGGAGACATAGATGCATAGCCCTCCTCTGCATTTCTAGCCCTTCTCACCTTCCCGTCAGTTTCATCTTTCTACTTTCTTGCTTACCTGCCTCCATTACCCACCTTTCATTCCCTCTTAGCAGAAAGAACACTCCCAACTATTCAAGAGGCATGGATTCTGGGTTCAGACTTTGCTAATAACTGGCTATTGAACATTAGGCATCTTATTTAATCTCTCTGGACCCCAGTTTCTTCATCTGCAAAATGCACTTAGATAAGTGTTTACCCAATTTATGGTCCTCAAAATATGAAGAACTGGGGTGCATGTTTGGATATTAACAACTCTGAGATATAATGCAGGGAAGAATCATGTTTAACTTTGTTTTGCCAGCGTGATTCAAATTCATTTGAGAACAAAATCCCTTAAAAACAAAACCAAACCAAACCAAAATCTAGCTACATCTTGCTATTCTATGATATAAAAATTGGAAAATTCTTGTTGTGGTCAATACTTTGGTTCTCTAAACCTCCTTTTAAAATCCTTCTATTTAGAAAGGTTGGGAACAAAAACTATACTTCTCAGACTTCCTTGCAGCTAGGGTTCTACTTTTGGATTATATCCTACCAATTAGATATACTCATGTGAGATGGGAAAGATATTTTCATTTCCTGCCCAATGTCTTTCTAAAAGCCTAGCTCAATTCTGTGGGGCTTTTATGTTTTCTCTCATGGCCATACCTTCTCCTAGGCAAAGAGCTTATTTAGATATAGCAGGTCTAGTCCATTTCTTCTCTTCTGAGTTGTAATAAATCCCAAGAAATAGACCCAAGACAAGTCAGGAAAGGGTAAATGCTAGCTGGGATCATCTTTCTCTGAAGTTTCCATCATCTTTTACAGTTTATTTCTGATTCAGTAGAACATAGTTCATTTTCCTAGGGTCATGCAGCAATTCCAGGAAGAGAGATACTTGCTAAAAAGTTGGAACGGTAACCATGATGCCCTATGGATCCTCTGGCAGCCATTATGAGGCTAGATTGAGGTGGGCACACAGACTGTCCCCCTTCAACATCCCCTGTTGTTAATTTTATATAGCGATGACTATATTTCTCATAACATTATTAACATATTTCTCATTAACATATTTCCAGAAGCATCTTAAATGCTGTTCCAGTTAAAGAAGACAGCTCTGGAAGGACAGAAACCTAGCTCTGGCTCCCCAATGACTTAGTAAGCCACCTTGGTAAGGACAAATAACCACCCTATCTTTTAGATTCCCTGGGTCTAAAATCAAGAAAGCACCATTTTCCCTGGTTGCCAGTACTTCAGACAAATAGAAGACCCTGTGGTGCAGTGAGTTTTAAAACTGAGCTTTTAAGGTGGGTGTCAGCAGAAATCTCTTGCATTCCTAAACACTAACAACAAAAGATCAGAAAGAGAAATTAAGGAAACAATCCCATTTACCATCATATCAAATAGAATAAAATACCTAGGAATAAACCTACCTAAGGAGGCAAAAGACCTGTACTCAGAAAACTATAAGATACTGATGAAAGAAATCATAGATGACGCAAACAGATGGAGAGATATACCATGTTCTTGGATTGGAAGAATCAATATTGTGAAAATGACTATACTACCCAAAGTAATCTACAGACTCAATGCAATCCCTATCAAATTACCAGCAGCGTTTTTCACAGAATTAGAACAAAAAATTTTACAATTTGTATAGAAACACAAAAGAACCCGAATAGCCAAGGCAATCCTGAGAAAGAAAAACGGACCTAGAGGAATCAGGCTCCCTGACTTCAGACTATACTACAAAGCTACAGTCATCAAAACAGTATGGTACAGGCACAAAAACAGAAATATAAATCAATTGAACAGGATAGAAAGTCCAGAGATAAACCCATGCACCTATGGTCACCTAATCTATGACAAAGGGGGCAAGAATATACAATGGAGAAAAGACAGTCTCTTCAATAAGTGGTGCTGGGAAAACTGGACAGCTACATGTAAAAGAATGAAATCAGAACATTCTCTAACACCATACACAAAAATAAACTCAAAATGAATTAAAGACCTAAATGTAAGACCAGATACTATAAAACACTTGGAGGGAAACATAGGCAGAACATCTCTGACATAAATCGCAGCAAGATCTTTTTTGATCCACCTCTGAGAGTAATGAAAATAAAAACAAAAGTAAACAAACGGGACCTAATTAAACTTAAAAGCTTTTGCACAGCAAAGGAAACCATCAACAAAACGAAAAGAAAACCCATAGAATGGGACAGAATATTTGCAAACGAAGCGACCAACAACGGATTAATCTCCAAAATATACAAACAGCTCATGCAGCTCAATATAAAAAAAAAAAACAACCCAATCAAAAAATGGGCCAAAGATCTTAATAGACATTTCTCAAAGAAGACATACAGATGGCCAAGAGGCACATGAAAAGATGTTCAACATCACTAATTATTAGATAAATGCAACTCAAAACTACAATGAGGTATCACCTTAAAGCAGTCAGAATGGCCATCATCAAAAAATCTACAAACAATAAATGCTGGAGAGGGTGTGGAGAAAAGGGAACCCTCCTATACTGTTGGTGGGAATGTAAATTGGTAGAGCCACTATGGAGAACAGTATGGAGATTCCTTAAAAAACTAAAAATAGATCTACCATATGATCCAGCAATCCCACTCCTGGGCATGTATCTGGAGAAAATCATATTTGAAAGGATACATGCACCCCAATGTTCATTGCAGCACTACTTACAATAGCCAGGACATGGAAACAACCTAAATGTCCATCAATGGAGGAATGGATAAAGAAGTTGTGGTACATATATACACTGGAATATTACTCAGCCATAAAAAAGAATGAAATAATTCCATTTGCAGTAACATGGATGGACTTAGAGGCTGTCATACTGGGTGAAGTAAGTCAGACAGAGAAAGACAAATATCATATGATATCACTTATATGTGAATGTAAAAAAATGGTACAAGAGAACCTATTTACAAAACAGAAATTGAGTCACAGATGTAGAAAACAAACTTATGGTTACAAAGGGGAATGGGGGGATAAGCTGAGAGATTGGGATTGACATACACACACTACTATATATAAAAGATAACTAATAAGAACCTACTGTATAGCACAGGGAACTCTATTTGGTGCTCTGTAATGACCTATATGGGAATGGAGTCTAGAAGAGAGTGGATATATATATGTGTATGGCTGATTCACTTGGTGGTACAGTAGAAACCAACACAACATTATAAATCAACTATACTCCAACTAAAAAAATTAATCAAAAAAATTAAAAAAAAAATAAAGTGTGTGTCAGATACTACCAACGTCAATCCTGACCTTGACTCCATGAAGGTTAGACACTAGAAGTTAGATTCACCAAAACATGGGCTAAAGGGAATCTCTGGGTCCTTTGGCAAAACTGTGAAGTAGCTAAAACTTGTCTTTTCCTCCTTCCAAATGAGAAAAATTCAGTTTTCCAAACTTCAGCACCAGAAATCTTTTCCCACTTCCTCTGCCCTCTAGAATTGTGCAGGGTTTTATCAATAGCTCTGTCCTCCTTCTCAGGGCAAGGAAAAATAGTAAGCTCATATATCCTGGGGCCGTGGTTTCAACCCTGGCTGCTCATCAGCCCTGGATAGCTTCAGGGAGCATAGATGCCAGGGCCCCACAGCTAGAAACCCAACTCAGTTGGTCTTGGATGGCGCCCAAGTAGACTAACTATTCCACAGCTCCCACGGGTTGAGAACCACAAGGGTATTGTTACCTAAAAGCACCTCTTCAAAGAGAATCATGGATGAGGTTCCAGGGATGAACTAAGTTTGCCTCACTCCTACTCAGAATTTCCATAAAGCAGTTTATTGCCATTCACTTTTACTTGCAAGCTTCAAGGTAGCCAAATGGGAAGTGGGCTCTTGCCATAAATAAGCTCATAAAATCTTGCATTAATGCCAAGGTGAATTTAATACAGAGCTTCTGTCTAGTAGCTGGTGCCCTGTTCTGGAAATTCTGTGCCCATTCTGCCTGCTGGCTTCATTGTGCTCAATTATCCCACCCTTGAATACCCCCAGAACCTGGCTTTCATCCTCCATCTGGTGTCCTATTCCTCATCTACCATTCCAGTACTAACCTGATAGCATCAAATAATGACAAGCACATGGGCTTTGAGTCAGATCTTGTTCAAGTCTTGACCACACTACTCTATAACTCAGGATACCTTGAGAAAGATATTCTGTGTCTTGGTTTCTTCATCTGTAGAGTAGGGAGGATATAACCTACCCTCTCAGTTTAGGGTTTGACACACAGTACATACTAAACAATTGAGAGGTCCCTTCTCCCCTATTTCATTGTTTACCTGTGCTTATTTACACCTCTATTGTTGATGTGACCAGTAACCCAAAGGATTTTTAAAGGTAGGATTTGGGGTATTAGTAGGAAGATGTTTTAGGGACAGCAAGACCTTTGTGTTGCAATTGAAATTACAGCCTACTAGTCCCCGCTAACTCTGTCTTAGTTCCCACCATAAGGGGTCCTACCAAGGCATTCAGGACAGTGATGTGATGGGGAAAACTAAGGAATGCAGTGGGCGTAGAGATCTGAAGAAGCTCTCTGATAGTCACTCGCGGAAGGCTGAAAAATAAACCCAGAGAAGACCTGGAAAGGGCAGACCACCAGATGTCCAACTAGGAAGCAGAAATCCTGGCTGGAGTCTGTTTCAAACCACAGAATCTGAATTTTGGGAAGAAAGCATTAAAAACAATAAATTATTCCAAATGGCAAATTTAGGATTCAACTGTCTCAAACTGTAACAATTTAGGCACTTGTAAAAGAGAAATATTCCAGATGGCAAAGTGGAAGGATGAATTACAGAGAAGGAAGTGGCTAATATCCTGTGCAAGACTTTGAAGCAATGCAAAGAGAGAGCCTTCCTTAAAGAAGCAGGCTAGGGGAGCCTGGTGTTTCTAAGAGACAGAAATGGAGTGCCATTCTCTCAGGGTCAGCTTGCCCCACTGGCCAGCCCTGGGTGCTCAGGGCTCAGGTTTGATATCAAATTCCCTTCTGTCTTCCAAGAGATTCTGGAACAAACAGCTCTGGTGGTCTCAGGGGGGCATCTGGAGTGACCACTTAACATATATAGAACTTTGATTGACATGGTCCATCTTCTTAATTCAGGGTTCCATGAGCCTCGGTAGGGTGTCAAATTGTTCCTGGTCCCCTTTTATCTTCTATCTATCTCTCTTTATATGAGGTCACTCCAGCTCTGGAATCAAGGGGATTGAATCTGAACAGGTGAGCTGAAGGCAGCTGAGGGATCTTGGCTGCATCCTGCTCAAAGGGGCCTTAGTTCTGGCTTCTCAAAACGTAGCCTTTAGGCTACATGACTTGACTACATGATGCTTCCGTGTTACCTGGGAGATTATCGGAAATGCAGCAACGCAAATCTACCAAATCAGAACCTGCATTTTAACATGATCCGCAGGTGTTCTGCATGCATGTTAAGATTTGAGAAGCAATGTTCTACTAGATTGTATAGGCAAAAGAGGTATGTAGTCCCACAACAATTCCTTTATTCATCAGGAAGGACATTTCTCATTGAGTTTGTTTAATATTTTTAACAATACTGCACCTCATTGAGTCTATGAGATCCTAATAGTACTACCAAGGCCTTGACCTCAATACTACTAATAAAAGCCCTTTCCATCTGAAGTTGGGTCCTTAAACGAAGGGCCATCTAGTGCTCAATCTCAGCCTCAGTTACTCCATTCTATAATTTCTCCCCCTTTTCTATGGGACAATCCATCTCAGCTGGAGGAAAGTCACAGCATGAAAGTTGGATAAATTCCTCTATTGGTTTCCCGTCACGTTAAAAACAAAAATCAGATTCCTTATAGTGGTCTTACAAGGCCCTTAATGGTCTGGCACCTGACTATATCTTACATTTTATTTCTTGCTCTTTCTGCTCCAGCCACTCTGGACTTCTTTCTTTCTGGAACACACCAAGTTCTTTCCTAGCTCTGAGCATTTCCAGTCATTGTTTCCTCCATGGGAATGCTGTTTCCTTCCTCATATCTTATCGTTGCTGACTCCTCATCATTTAGGTCTCAGCGTGAATACTCTTTACCTAGAAGGGACAATCCTGCCACCTCTATCTGAAATCCCACCCACCTCATCCATCTCTATTACATCATCCTGTGTGATTTTCTTCACTGTACTTCACATTACCTGGTATTCTCTTGTTTATGTCTACTAATTTATTTCTCCTCCCCTACCACATACAATATAAGCTTTAGAATAGCAAGGAACAAGTTCCTCTTACTGATTGCTATATCCCAAGTGCCTAGAACAGTGCCTGGCAACGTATTTACTCAATGAACGTTTACTGAATTTGAGGGAATGATAGTGCTAGCACGAAATCATTGACTTTTCGATTATCTGTGTGTTCCTGCTTTTCCTGCCCAAACCACTCCACTCATGCCCACAGATAACTCAGAAGGGCTCAGGTGGCAAAGCCTGGGTTAATGATGCTTTAGGTCTGGCCCGTAGGATTGAGGTAGGTCATGTTGTGGTCACTTCAGAAATGTGTGATATTTCAATTCAATACAGTTCTGTAAACCCTTACTGACTGCCTGCCCATGTACAAGGCACTGTGAAATATAACAAGGAATATTATAAATTCCTGACTTCAAGGGCCTCTCCTTAATCAGGCAGACAGGTAGATAAGCTAATAATTTTCGTACAGTATGAAAAGTGCCCCAGCCCCAGTTAGTTCAAGTTATAGACGTACAAAGAAAAAGCAAGAGTTTAACTCCAAAGGAGGAGGATTAGTGGTAATTTCCCCAAATAAATGATGTCTGATTTGGGTCGTAAGGCACAACTACAAGTGTTCCAGAGGCATATAAAGGCAAAAGGCATTCCAGGGAAACAAAGGTACAGAAAGCAAGAAAGGGGGTTGAAGGCACTGCAGAGAGTTTGGCGATGCCAGAGTGCAAAGTGCACAGTTTGAGGAGACAGAAGGAAACAGGCTGGAAGGAGTCCGGAGCCTGTAATAACACATCTCTTTAAGGTGCCAGGCCTACTTTATGTTTGAGGTCAGATGCAAACATCTCAAATTGATTTTAGTCCAAAAGAGCCAGCAGTGAATTTAGCTGAGCGCGTGTTGCAACCTCTAGCCCTCCTCTGTGCTCCCCTTGGGCACCATGAGCACCATACCCAGCAATCTCAAAAGCCCTCACATGCTGGACCCATTAGGCACTGCATGCTCCACTGTCTGAGTCATTTCCCCCTCTGCCAATCGTGGCAGAACTCAGAGGAACTCTCAACTAATTGAATTTGAGATGACTCACTCCAAACCAGGGACTTGAAACTTGAAAACCTCAGCAGCAATACCTTGGCAGTGAGACTCTTGGTTCAACTTGTCCAGTTTGTTGTCTGGGAGCCAGTGGAAGTGAAGGGATAGAGCAGGGGTATGTGGGGGGCAGGGGTTTGAAGCAGGAACTTTGGGTGTTTTCAGAGAGCTGGAAAGACAACGGCACCCACTGTTTGTCATTGCTTGAGATCCAGCTGGTTGCCAAGAGCCAAAAATGACACTCAAACATGTTTTGTTCAGTATACCTAGTTTTGTTTACAATATTTGATGAAATATTAAAAAATAAGGAGATTTCACATTAAATTCTGGATTTCTGGAGTCTCTCAATGATTTGAAAGATCTGCAATAACCCACTACAAGTGAAGAGTGGGTGCCCTTTATACGGGTTGTGTGCTCCTCAGGTTTCCATGGTCCTCACCCTAACATTTACATTCTGGTGCCTCTGCACTCATGCTCAGAATGCTTCGTTGGTTTACTATACCTTTTTGGCCCCTCTGGACATTTGAGTTTGCAACCCCTATTCTGAAGCTATCACTGAGAGGACAAGCTCTGATGACATTTTCAGCAACAGAGGAATGGACCTCAAAATATTATCTCTGGAAAATTTCACCTGCTCAAGGCTCAGGAATTTTTTAGAAAATAATACAATAAAAGGGCATGAAGATGACCAATCTCCACCTCCCACTTCTCTCCTGGCAGATTCATGGTATTCACATTTGAGGCTCGGGTTATATATTTTTATTGTCTTATTGTTTCTCGTCATAATTACATTATGGTTTGTATTTAACTGATGCCCAATAAATGGGTAAGGAATGGAATGGCATTGCTGGTCTAGGTCTTGTGCATCTGGTATCTTCCCTCAGGAAATCTGACACCCAGGATATGGCATGTTTGGGTCTTTCTTCCATCTATTTATGTTTTAATGCTTTCCTTCCCTCCATCTGTATTCATCTGCCTGCTCTTACGAGAAGCATTCCGTGATGTCCCCAGGCTGGAAATATTAGCCTTCCCTTCTCTATTCAAAATTAGTACTTATTTGTTTTTGTTATGTAACTTCCTGAGTTTTTGTTTCCTTCATGGGAAAAATAATATCTACTTCATAAGATCAGTATGTACATTATGTCTGGACATGGTGGAAATGACCATTGCACACACTTATATATCACTTGCCATATGCCAGGAACCCTTCCAAGTACTCTGTACATGTTGACTTATTTAATCTTTACTACAGTGCTATAAAGTAGGTACTTATGTTATAACCCCATTTTACAGATGAAGCAGCTAAGACACAAATAGGTTAAGTAACTTGCTCAAGGTCACCCAACTAATAAGTGCTGGATATAAGCTTCAGAAGCTAGACCCAGCATCTATGGCCCTAACTACTAGGTAACACTGCCTCTCTTCTAAAGTGAGGTCTACAATACACAGTAGTGTGCTTTGTGTTTGAGATTGCAAATTGTCCTCCATTATCCATTCTTAAAAGTGCTATTTTGTATTTTTAGTCACATACAGCCAGACTGAATCCTACTTGCTTTTAAAGCATGATTTGACTAGCTGAAGAGAAATGTGGAGGGAAGAGTCTCAAATAACATAAATAATGCTTGAGAGGTGGGATACTCTGTCCTTCCTTCTCCTCTCTACTTTAGGCAGGAGAATCTTCAGGCAGAGAACTCTTTTGAAAAATAGCTTATCAGCAGATCCTTCCAAAAGGTCTTTTCCTTCTAAAAGTACCAAACATCCAGCATAGACGCAAAACACCCCTGAGACCAAGAAAAGACTTGGAACTATGAGACTGCAAATGACATTGGTTTTCCTTTCATTGTTTTTAGACATGGATCTATTCCCAATTCTACCACTAACTTACCTGTACAATTTGATACAGACTTCTATTTGTCCTTGGTTTTTCTATCTGTAAAATGAAGGATTGGAAAATGGCAAACAGATTTGTTTTTGTAGGGCATATCCAATTGATTCATTGGTTTTGCCTGAAGTACTGCAAGCCATTAGCAGTATTTGACCAGCACTGTCTGCCATCGGGGAGAAGGTGTGTCAACATATTGGCCAAGAATTTGCCTCCCTGGATTAGATGATTCTCTAGGCTCCTACACAATTTTATGTGCATGTGAAAACAGCTACAAGGAGAAAAGAGAATAACAAAGCAAGAGATATGGATAAGATTTTTTTAAATGGATTTTGAGGAAACAAAGTATGACTGCTGAATTACCACTTATGCTGGAGGCAGTACAGGACAGGATTAATATTACAGAAAATCAAATCAGTAATGTGGTAGACAAGTGTAAAATTAATGCAGAGAAAAAGAACAAAGAAAGAAGTGGGGCAGAAAGGGCAACATGAGGGATCTTTGTCGTGATGGACCTGTTTTGTGTTTTGACTGTGATGGTGGAAAATAAACCAACACATGTAATAAATCACCATAAAATTAAGTGCGCACACACACACACACACACACACACACACACACACACCCAAATGAGTACAGGTAAATCTGGGGAAATCTGAATAAGACTGGTGATGTATAAATGTCAATATCCTGTTTATGACACTATACTATATTTTTGCAAGATATTACCGTGGGAGAAAACTGAATAAAAAATACATGGGGGCTTCCCTGGTGGCGCAGTGGTTGAGAATCTGCCTGCTAATGCAGGGGACACGGGTTCGAGCCCTGGTCTGGGAAGATCCCACATGCCGCGGAGCAGCTAGGCCCGTGAGCCACACCTACTGAGCCTGTGCATCTGGAGCCTGTGCTCCGCAACAGGAGAGGCCACGATAGTGAGAGGCCCGCGCACCGTGATGAAGAGTGGCCCCTGCTTGCCACAACTGGAGAAAGCCTGCGCACAGAAACGAAGACCCAACACAGCCAAAAATAAATAAATAAATAAACAAATGTGGGGTTTAAAAAAAAAAATACATGGGATATCTCTGTATTATTTCTTACAAGGAGGCTACAATGTATCTGGACCTACGATGAGCTCAAAATAAAAAGTTAATTAAAAAAGAAGATCAAAGCTATAAACACATAATAGGAGAATTAGAGATAACAGAATAGATACCCAATAAACAGACAAATAGTGTTATACAAGGGAACTAGAAGCAATGATCAAAGGTAAAAATAGATTAAAATGTTTTATGCTGAAAAAAATGCTGATTTTCACAGATTTAAAAGACTCACCAAAATCTAGACATAATGAAAGAAAAGAGATTGATTCTTAAACACGTGTCAAACTTTCTATATTATGATAATTATAACCGAAAATGAAAGCCAGATGAAGTAGTTAGGAACCAAGAACTTGTAAACAGCTCTGGGGACAACAGAGGAAAACTTGCAAGCCAGTGGCATTGATGAGCCACTCTCTCCATGACTTGTTTTAGGGATTCCATTCCCCCTTAAAGCCATGGACTGGTGACAAATCTGAAAATGCTGCTGAATCACAGATGCTGCATGAGGAACAGTTGCACTGAGAGGAAGATTAACGTTCCCTAACATTCTGAATAATTCCCTACCATTCATAAACAATTTCTTGAAAAACGTGAAGGCAACTTTTACAGTTATTATTTAGATGGGGGTCTGGGTACCAAGCAAACTCAATCATACCTGTACTTGCCCTCAGAAACATTTCTTTAACCTTAATGAGTGCATTCAGTCAATGGACATTTATGGACACATGGCAAGTAGAAGGCATTGAGAATGTACAAAAATACTGAATCAGGCATGACCCTTACCCCAAACAGCCCACTAGAGATGAGCATAAATACTAATAATAATGACTACGATTTATTGTTATCTACAATTCCAGACACTGCACAAGTGCTTTATATATTATTTAATTTAATGATGTCAATAATTCCATTGAAGGTAGAACTGGGATTTTACTTTATGTTTGTGTGACCCAACAACTGTGCTATTCTCTAAGCTTACTGCCCACCATTTTTCAAGATGAAGGTCAAGTCATACAGTCACCATTAAATACATCTTCTATAAACATGTACAGATTCATCATTCATTCATTCATCCATCAACAAATATTTATTAGCATCATCTTTGTATCAGGATCTATGCTAGGTCCTGGGATACAATCATGAGAAAAACAGAAAAGAATCCATCTTTGAGGAGCTTCAAGTTAATGGGGAAAACTGGTATTACTCAAATGATGAAATGAATATATAAATTTCTGTGTCTATGGCAAGGGCTACAGGGAAATATACTTGTTGTTTTGAGGGCATATAAGGAACCAATTTGACCTGATAAGGAAAGTAGGGAAGGTTTCTCCAAAGAAGTGACCCTTTAAGGAAATCAGAGGAGGGAGTAAGAGTTACCTGGTTGAAGAATGGAAGGAAGGCACTCCAGGAAGAGGAAACAGCATGGGGAAAATTTCAGTGCTGGGAAGGGGCTTGGCAATATGATGGAATAAAAGAGGACCACTGGGGAGAGAGTGAAGCAGTGTGGTGCAAGGTGAGGATGGAAACTTAGGATGTGCTAAGCCTTGGGGCCCATGAAAGGGATTTTGCCTTTATCCTAAAAGCTAGAGAAAGCCATTGGAAGGGTTTAGAAAAGGAGTGGTAGGGACATGGTGAGTTTGGAATTTTCAGTCAATTCAACTTTTTTTTCTATAGCCAAAGCTGTTAGTGTGAACTTCTCAATTATATTCTGTCTTATACTGCTTATTGTAACATCAAGTAATAAAATATCATCTCCCCAGCTAGAGCGGAGACACCTGGAAGGATGGGGCCATTTCTTAAACCATATTTTACTGAATTTAAGACACCCAAATAAGATGTATGTTCACCACTGCATTCCACTAAAGAAGAGAAAACATGCCAGTAATTAAAAACAGCATCTCTATTCTGAAGATTTAAAATGTGAAATAATGTACATCTTTAACTTGATGAAATATTATACTTCCTTTGACTCTCTTATAATGCCTAATACAATACTGAGTTGGTCATAAGTAGAGTGGGGAGAGTGCCAGACTTCAAATGAGAAACTAAGTTTGCAACTGGTTCTGCCATGCACCTGAATGAGAATGACTTTTTGGGTCCCAGTACACTCCTCTGTAAAATGATTATGTGGTCCCTGAGGTTCCTCCCAGATCCACATCTTCTTTCTGCAAGGGACTTTGAGGCTTTCCTCTGCTGGAAAGTGGGCCTGGCAGTGAGCTATAGGACCCCCTACGCTTCCCCAGGTGAAAGGCAGTAGGGAATGTGCCTAGAAGCCACACAGCCCTGATTAGAGACAGAAAACTGAAGGCTCGAGATGCCTAGTGACCAAGGAAACTTTCTGTAGGTCCCATGTTAACCAGAGATGGGAGCAAAGCATGGACTGTGCTTTGGATTGAAATGTGGTCCCCCGCAAAGATAAAGTCCTAACCTCCAGTATCTGTGGATGTGACCTTATTTGGAAATAGGCTCTTTGCAGAGGATCACGTTAAGATGAGGTCATTAGGGTGGGCCCTAATCCAATATGGCTGAGTCTTCATGAAAAGAGAATATTTGGACATGGAGACAGACACGTGCAGAGGGAAGTGATGGAAAGACACAGGGGGAACATCTTCTCCAAGCCAAGGAATGCCTGAGGCTGCCAGAAGCTAGGAAAGACACGGACCAATTCTCCCTCAGCGCTTGGAAGGTACCAACCCTGCTAACACCTTGATTTTGGATTTCTGGCTTCCAAATTTTGTTTCTGCAGCCCCAGAAAACTACTACAGAATTGTATTACTCCCGTGATGTAGTGTCTTTCACTTCCCATCCTCCTCTGCTTCTGAGAGAGTAGCAGATGATCACAGACCAGGGGGCAGCAATACATGAAATTAAGAGAGTAAAATTTGTTCTCAACACTCTCCCACCTCTGCTTTCCACACCTGACAATTCCTTCTCATGCCTCTGGCCTCAGGTACCAGCACCCCATTCTGCCTTCTCGTAGCCAAGAATACTCCAGGCTCCCTGCAGCCCTGCGAGTATTACTTTTTCAACCTTAATTCCACTCTGCATCCTCCTCTCTCCTTCGCCTTCATCTCATGTGTATTTTAAAAATTAGTATTTGGCACAGGAAAGGGATGAGGAATTTTGTAGCAGAGGTGATGAATTTTGTCGGTATCTGACATATAAATTTCCAGTGGGTGAAACACTTGACAGTGTGCAAGACACATTACTTTCAGGAGCCACCCTGGTGAGCTGAGAGGACATATAACATTTGGTTTTGATGGCTGAGAAGTCAGACTTCCTCCATCCAAAATCTGCCCTCCTACACTGGCATTTCTTTCCCCTCTGAATCAACACAGGACAGTCTGTCTGAAAGTTGAAGCCCTCTGGGGGCCCAACCCCAGTCCCAACCATTCACAGGACCCCATCCATTAATGTTTAATAAATTGCTGCCCCAAGGCCAAGACTCTGCCCCAACCTGGCCCCTTTCCCCACCTCCACAGGGATGGAAGGTTGACCTAGAAGTTAAGGTCCCTGTCTCTACCAGCTTTAAGATGTAGTGATGCTAGGACTTCATTCTTGTTATACGATCTTCACTCACAGCCCCTTGTCCTCTACAGCCATTTTCTCTCCTACTTTCCCAAGCTTTCTCTTTTCACACCTGCCCTTGAGGTGTGCCTGGAAATGGAGGCAAGATTGAAATTCAAATTTCACACAATATCCAGTGTAGAAGAATACTACTAATAATTATTATTAGAGCTTTCATTTCTTGAGAGCTCACTGTGTGCCTGAGTTGATGTTCTGTTTTATAAGCATGTTTTTTAAACCTCCCTATAAGCCTATCAAGTAGGTATGAATATAAGTCCAATTTTATAATGAAGACTGAGGCCCGCATAGATTAAAAATACTTTCCTAAGATCAGATAGGCAGAGACAGAAGTGGGAATCAAACTTATTTTAAAAAAATTTTTTTAACATTTTTATTGGAATATAATTGCTTCACAATGTTGTGTTAGTTTCTGCTGTATAACAAAGTGAATCATCTATATGTATACATATATCCCCATAACCCCTCCCTCTTGCACCTCACTCCCACCCTCCCTATCTCACCCCTCTAGGTAGACACAAAGCACTGAGCTGATCTCCCTGTGCTATGCAGCTGCTTCCCAATAGCTATCTATTTTACATTTGGTAGTGTATATACGTCAATGTTACTTTCTCACTTCATCCCAGCTTACCCTTCTCCCCTCCCCCATGTCCTTAAGTCCATTCTCTATGTCTGCATCTCTATTTCTGTCCTGTCCCTAGGTTCATCAGAACCATTTTCTTTTTTAGATTCCAAATATATGTGTTAGCATATGGTATTTGTTTTTCTCTTTCTGACTTACTTCACTCTGTATGACAGACTCTAGGTCCATCCACCTCACGACAAATAACTCAATTTCGTTTCTTTTTATGGCTGAGTAATATTCCATTGTATATATGTGCCACATCTTCTTCATCCATTCATCTGTCAAAGGACACTGAGGTTGCTTCCATGTCCTGGCTACTGTAAATAGTGCTGCAATGAACATTGTGGTACATGACTCTTTTTAAATTATGGTTTTCTCGAGAGACCTTCAAGATAGCGGAGGAGTAAGATGTGGAGATCACCTTCCTCCCCAAAAATACATCAGAAATACATCTACATGTGGAACAACTCCTACAGAACACCTACTGAACACTGGCAGAAGACCTCAGACTTCCCAAAAGGCAAGAAACTCCCCACGTACCTGGGTAGGGCAAAAGAAAAAACAGAGACAGAAGAATAGGGACAGGACCTGCACCTGTGGGAGGGAGCTGTGAAGGAGGAAAAGTTTCCACACACTAGGAAGCCCCTTCACTGGTGGAGACGGGGAGTGACACGGGGGAAGCTTCGGAGCCACGGCGAAGAGCACAGCAACAGGGGTGCAGAGGGCAAAGTGGAGAGATACGCACACAGAGGATCAGTGCCGACCAACACTCACCAGCCTGAGAGGCTTGTCTGCTCACCTGCCGGGGCGGTCGCGGGCTGGGAGCTGAGGCTCGGGCTTCGGTCGGATCGCAGGGAGAGGACTGGGGTTGGCTGTGTGAACGCACCCTGAAGGGGGCTAGTGTGCCACAGCTAGCCGGGAGGGAGTCTGGGAAAAAGTATGGAACTGCCTAAAAGGCAAGAGACCATTGTTTCGGGGTGTGCAAGGAGAGGGGATTCAGAGCACCACCTAAATGAGCTCGAGACGGGCGCGAGCCACAGCTATCAGCGTGGACAAAAGAGACGGGCGTGAAGTGCTAAAGCTGCTGCTGCAGCCACCAAGAAGCCTGTGTGCAAGCACAGGCCACTATCCACACCTCCCCTCCCAGGAGCCTGTGTAGCCCACCTCTGACAGGGTCCTGTGATCCAGGGACAACTTCCCTGGGAGAACACATGGCACGCCTCCGGCTGTTGCAACTTCACATCGGCCTCTGCCGCCACAGGCTCACCCCACATACCATATCGCTCCCTCCCCCCAGCCTGAGTGAGCCAGAGCCCCCTAATCAGCTACTATTTTAATCCTGTCCTGTCTGAGCGAAGAACAGATGCCCTCAGGCGACCTACATGCAGAAGCAGGGCCAAATCCAAAGCTGAACCCCAGGAGCTGTGCCAACAAAGAAGAGAAAGGGAAATTTCTCCCAGCAGCCTCAGGAGTAGTGGATTAAATCCCCACAATCACCTTGATGTACCCTGAATCTCTGGAATACCTGAATAGACAACGAATCATCCCAAAATTGAGGCGGTGCACTTTGGGAGCAACTGGAGACTTGGGGTTTGCTTTCTGCATCTAATTTGTTTCTGGTTTTATGTTTATCTTAGTTTAGTAATTAGAGATTTTTTTATCATTGGTAGATTTGTTTATTGATTTGGTTGCTCTCTTCCTTTTTTTTTAATATATAGATATATTTTTTTTTTCTCCTTTTTCTGTTTTTGTGAGTATGTGTATGCTTCTTTGTGTGATTTTGTCTGTAAAGCTTCGCTTTTACCATTTGTCCTAGGGTTCTGGCTGTCTGTTTTTTTTTTGTTTTGTTTTGTTTTTTGGTACAGTTTTTAGCGCTTGTTATCATTGGTGGATTTGTTTTTTGGTTTGGTTGTGCTCTTCTTTCTTTTTATTACTTTTTAAAATTTTTAATAACTTAAAAATTTTTTTATTTTAATAACTTTCTTTTCTTTTCTTTCCTTCTTTTCTGTTTTCTTTCATTTTTTCTAACTTTTCTTCTGAGCCCTGTGGCTGACAGGGTCTTCGTGCTCTGGCCAGGTGTCAGGCCTGTGCCTCTGAGGTGGGAGAGCTGAGTTCAGGACATTGGTCCACCAGAGACCTCCCGGCTCCATGTAATATCAAATGGCGAAAGCTGTCCCAGAGATCTCCATCTCAACGCTAAGACCCAGCTCCACTCAACGACGAGCAAGCTACAGTGCTGGACACCATATGCCAAACAACTAGCAAGGCAGGAACACACCCCACCCATTAGCAGAGAGGCTTCCTAAAATCATAATAAGATCACAGACACCCCAAAACACACCACCGGATGTGGTCCTGCCCACCAGAAAGACAAAATCCAGCCTCATTCACCAGAATACAGGCACCAGTCCCTGTCACCAGGAAGCCTACACAACCCACTGAACCAACCTTACCCACTGGGGGCAGACACCAAAAACAATGGGAACTACGAGCCTGCAGCCTGGGAAAAGGAGACCCCAAACACAGTAAGTTAAGCAAAATGAGAAGACAGAGAAATATGCAGCAGATGAAGGAGCAAGGTAAAAACCCACCAGACCAAACAAATGAAGAGGAAATAGGCAGTCTACCTGAAAAAGATTTCAGAGGAATGATAGTAAAGATGATCCAAAATCTTAGAAATAGAATGGAGAAAATACAAGAAACATTTAAAAAGGACCTAGAAGAACTGAAGAGCAAACAAACAATGATGAACACAATAAATGAAATTAAAAATTCTCTAGAAGGGATCAATAGCAGAATAACTGAGGCAGAAGAACAGATAAGTGACCTGGAAGATAAAATAGTGGAAATAACTACTGCAGAGCAGAATAAAGAAAAAAGAATGAAAAGAATTGAGGACAGTCTCAGAGACCTCTGGGACAACATTAAACAAACGAACATTTGAATTATAGGGGTCCCAGAAGAAGAAGAGAAACAGAAAGAGACTGAAAAAATATTTGAAGAGATTATAGTTGAAAACTTCCCTACTATGGGAAAGGAAATAGTCAATCAAGTCCAGGAAACACAGAGAGTCCCATACAGCATAAATCCAAGGAGAAACATGCCAAGACACATATTAATCAAACTATCAAAAATTAAACACAAAGAAAAAATATTAAAAGCAGCAAGGGAAAAACAACAAATAACATACAAAGGAATCCGCACAAGGTTAACAGCTGATCTTTCAGTGGAAACTCTGCAAGCCAGAAGGGAGTGGCAGGACATATTTAAAGTGATGAAAGGGAAAAACCTACAACCAAGATGACTCTACTCAGCAAGGATCTCATTCAGATTCGATGGAGAAATTAAAACCTTTACAGACAAGCAAAAGCTAAGAGAATTCAGCACCACCAAACCAGCTTTACAAGTGCTAAAGGAACTTCTCTAGGCAGGAAACACAAGAGAAGGAAAACACCTACAATAACAAACCCAAAACAATTAAGAAAATGGTAATAGGAACATACATATCGATAACTAACTTAAATGTAAATGGATTATATGCTCCAACGAAAAGACATAGACTGGCTGAATGGATACAAAAACAAGACCTGTATATATGCTGTCTACAAGAGACCCACTTCAGACCTAGGGACACGTACAGACTGAAAGTGAGGGGATGGAAAAAGATATTCCATGCAAATGGAAATCAAAAGAAAGCTGGAGTAGCAATTCTCATATCAGATAAAACAGACTTTAAAATAAAGACTATTACAAGAGACAAAGAAGGCCACTACATAATGATCAAGGGATCAATCCAAGAAGAAGATATAACAATTGTAAATATTTATGCATCCAACATAGGAGCACCTCAAAACATAAGGCAAATGCTAACAGCCATAAAAGGGGAAATCAACAGTAACACAATCCTAGTAGGGGACTTTACCACCCCACTTTCACCAATGGACAGATCATCCAAAATGAAAATAAATAAGGAAACATAAGGTTTAAATGATACATTAAACAAGTTGGACTTAATTGATATTTAGAGGATATTCCATCCAAAAACAACAGAACACACTTTCTTCTCAAGTGCTCATGGAACATTTTCCAGGATAGATCATATCTTGGGTCACAAACCAAGCCTTGGTAAATTTAAGAAAATTGAAATCGTATCAAGTATCTTTTCCAACCACAACGCTATAAGACTAGATATCAATTACATGAAAAAAATCTAAAAAATACGAACACAAGGAGGCTAAACAATACACTACTAAATAACCAAGAGATCACTGAAGAAATCAAAAAGTACCTAGAAACAAATGGCAATGAAAACACGCTGACCCAAAACCTATGGGATGCAGCAAAAGCAGTTCTAAGAGGGAAGTTTATAGCAATAAAATCCTACCTCAAGAAACAAGAAACATCTCAAATAAACAACCTAACCTTACACCTAAAGTGTTAGAGAAAGAAAAACATAAAAAACCCAGAGTTAGCAGAAGGAAAGAAATCATAAAGATCAGATCAGAATTAAATGAAAAAGAAATGAAGGAAACGATAGCAAAGATCAATAAAACTAAAAGCTGGTTCTTTGAGAAGATAAACAAAATTGATAAACCATTAGCCAGACTCATCAAGAGAAAAAGGGAGAAGACTCAAATCAATAGAATTAGAAATGAAAAAGGAGAAGTAACCACTGACACTGCATAAATACAAACGATCATGAGAGATTACTACAAGCAACTATATGCCAATAAAATGCACAAGCTGGAAGAAATGGACAAATTCTTAGATAAGCACTACCTTCTGAGACTGAACCAGGAAGAAATAGAAAATATAGACAGACCAATCACAAGCACTGAAATTGAGACTGTGATTAAAAATCTTCCACCAAAAAAAGCCCAGGACCAGACGGCTTCACAGGCGAATTCTATCAAACATTTAGAGAAGAGCTAACACCTATCCTTCTCAAACTTTTCCAAAATATAGCAGAGGGAGGAACACTCCCAAACTCATTCAACGAGGCCACCATCACCCTGATACCAAAACCAGACAAACATGTCACAAAGAAAGAAAACTACAGGCCAATATCACTGATGAACATAGATGCAAAAATCCTCAACAAAATACAAGCAAACAGAATCTAGCAGCACATTAAAAGGATCATACACCAAGATCTAGTGGGGTTTATCCCAGGAATGCAAGGATTCTTCAATATACGCAAATCAATCATTGTGATAAACCATATTAAAAAATTGAAGGAGAAAAACCATATGATCATCTCAATAGATGCAGAAAAAGCTTTCAACAAAATTCAACACCCATTTATGATAAAAACTCTCCAGAAAGTAGGCATAGAGGGAACTTACCTCAACATAATAAAGGCCATATATGACAAACCCACAGCCAACATTGTTCTCAGTGGTCAAAAACTGAAACCATTTCCTCTAAGATCACAAACAAGACAAGGTTGTCCACTCTCACTACTATTATTCAACATAGTTTTGGAAGTTTAAGCACAGCAGTCAGAGAAGAAAAAGAAATAAAAGGAATCCAAATCGGAAAAGAAGAAGTAATGCTGTCACTGTTTGCA
Organism: Balaenoptera acutorostrata; assembly: GCF_949987535.1. Lineage (NCBI taxonomy): Eukaryota > Metazoa > Chordata > Mammalia > Artiodactyla > Balaenopteridae > Balaenoptera > Balaenoptera acutorostrata. The sequence continues at coordinate 155,207,258 of NC_080065.1, forward strand.
GATGACATGATACTATACATAGAGAATCCTAAAGATGCTACCAGAAAACTACTAGAGCTAATCAAGGAATTTGGTAAAGCTGCAGGATACAAAATTAATGCACAGAAATCTCTTGCATTCCTATACGCTAATGCTGAAAAATCTGAAAGAGAAATTAAGGAAATACTCCCATTTACCATTGCAACAAAAAGAATAAAATACCTAGGAATAAACCTACCTAAGGAGACAAAAGACCTGTACTCAGAAAACTATAAGACACTGATGAAAGAAATTAAAGATGATAGAAACAGATGGAGAGATATAGCATGTTCTTGGATTGGAAGAATCAACATTGTGAAAATGACTATACTACCCAAAGCAATCTACAGATTCAACGCAACCCCTATCAAACTACGAATGGCATCTTTCACAGAACTACAACAAAAAATTTCATAATTTGTATGGAAACAGAAAAGACCCCGAATAGCCAAAGCAATCTTGAGAAAGAAAAACAGAGCTGGAGGAATCAGGCTGCCGGACTTCAGACTATACTACAAAGCTACAGTAATCAAGACAGTATGGTACTGGCACAAAAACAGAAATATAGATAAATGGAACAGGATAGAAAGCCCAGAGATAAACTCACGCCCCTATGGTCACCTTATTTTTGATAAAGGAGGCAAGAATATACAACGGAGAAAAGACAGCTTCTTCAATAAGTGGTGCTGGGAAAATTGGACAGGAACATGTAAAAGTATGAAATTAGAACACTCCCTGACACCATACACCAAAATAAACTCAAAATGGATTAAAGACCTAAATGTAACACCAGACACTATAAATTTCTTAGAGGAAAACATAGGCAGAACACTCTATGACATAAATCACAGCAAGATCCTTTTTGACCCACCTCCTAGAGAAATGGAAATAAAAACAAAAATAAACAAATGGGACCTAATGAAACTTAAAAGCTTTGGCACAGCAAAGGAAAACATAAACAAGATGGAAAGATAACCCTCAGAATGGGAGAAAATATTTGAAAATGAAGCAACTGACAAAGGATTAATCTCCAAAATATACAAGCAGCTCATGCAGCTCAAAATCAAAAAAACACACACCTCAATCTAAAAATGGGCAGAAGATCTAAATAGACATTTCTCCAAAGGAGATATACAGATTGCCAACAAACACATGAAAAGATGCTCAACATCACTAATCATTAGAGAATGCAAATCAAAACTACAATGAGGTATCACCTCACACCAGTCACAGTGGCCATCATCAAAAAATCTACAAACAATAAATGCTGGAGAGAGTGTGGAGAAAAGGGAACCCTCTTGCACTGTTGGTGGGAATGTAGATTGATACAGTCATTATGGAGAACAGTATGGAGGTTCCTTAAAACACTAAAAACAAAACTACCATATGATCCAGCAATGCCAGTACTGGTCATATACCCTGAGGAAACCATAATTCAAAAAGAGTCATGTACCACAATGTTCATTGCAGCACTATTTACAATAGCCAGGACATGGAAGCAACCTAAGTGTCCATCAACAGATGAATGGATAAAGAAGATGTGGCACATATATACAATGGAATATTACTCAGCCATAAAAAGAAACAAAATTGAGTTATCTGTAGTGAGGTGGATGGACCTAGAGTCTGTCCTACAGAGTGAAGTATGTCAGAAAGAGAAAAACAAATACCGTCTGCTAACACATATATACGGAATCTAAAAAAAAAAACAACAAAGGTTCTGAAGAACTTAGGGGCAGGACAGGAATAAAGACGCAGATGTAGAGAATGGACTTGAGGACACGCGGAGGGGGAAGGGTAAGCTGGGACGAAGTGAGGGAGTGGCATGTACATATATATACTACCAAATGTAAAATACTTAGCTAGTGGGAAGCAGCCACATAGCACAGGGAGATCAGCTCGGTGCTTTGTGACCACCTCGAGGGGTGGGATGGGGGGGTGGGAGGGAGACGCTAGAGGGACGAGATATGGGGATATATGTATATGTATAGCTGATTCACTTTGTTATAAAGCAGAAACTAACATACCATTTTAAAGCAATTATACTCCAAAAAAGATGTTAAAAAAAAATATATGGTTTTCTCAGGGTATATGCCCAGTAGTGGGACTGCTGGGTCATATGGTAGTTCCGTTTTTAATTTTTTAAGGATCATCCATAGTGTTCTCCAGAGCGGCTGTATCAATTTATGGGAATCAAATGTAGATACAACCAGGAGTCCATGCTTTTAATCACTTTGCTATATTGACTTCCCATGTGTGGAAATTAGAATGTCTTTGTTGATGGTTTAGGAAAATCTCCTTCCATCACAGAACTTGAATCAGTTCTGAAAATTAGGAAAGGATTATGAAAATGCAGAGATTTAACTTTAGAAGACACCTTAGAGATTTTCTTGCCTCTCCCCTCACTTAACAAATGAAGAATCTGAGGATTTCACGGGCACAAATACTTGCCAGTGGATAAACATTTACAAAGCTTTGCACTAAATCCAGACCTCCAGACTCCTAAGCCATGGTACAAGGGAAGAAGAGAAACATGTCCTAATCTTTGTATTAGTGTTCTCAAAGTCATGCAAGCATCAGAATTATCTTGTAGGGTGGTTAAAACACAGATGGCTGGGTCCCATCCAAGAGTTTCTGTCTGATCCAAGGTCTGGACCCAGGCCTGAGAATTTTCATTTTTAAGTTCTCATGTGATGCTTCTGGAGACTTCCTTCTGAAAATCACTGTCTTTAAACTCAGAAGATGCTGTATGATTAGGTGAGCAGGCCTCTTACCATGGTCACTGAGTACGAATTGCACCCTAATACAATGGTTCTTATCCTTGGGTGAACATTGGAATCACCTGGGGAAATTTAAAAACCCACTGCAGAGTCTGATTTAATTGGTCTGAGGTATGGGTTGAGCACTGAATGTTTTACAAGCCCTTGAGATGATTCTTAAGTGCAATCAGCATTAAGAACCTCTGTCTTAACACTTCTAACTCTCTGATTTTAGGTTTATATAAACTCTTGGTACTTCAGTTTTCTCATATGTATAATGAGAATAATAATGATACTTATGATTTTTGTGTATTTTGAGTACTAAATGAATTAATAAATTTAAAAACATTTAGAAATATGCCCGGCATTTAGTAAATATTATATAAATGTTGGCTGTTGCCATCATCATTGTAGTTGTAATTAGTGTCTTCTTTCCTCTTTCCCTTATTACTGTGTGTTCTAATTTTCATGGACTGCTTTACATGTGGGCAAGACTTTAAGTCTTTTCTAGAATGGGCTATATTAAAGCTGTGAAAATTAAGTGGGTCCAGCTGGCCCCCTTCAGCTTCATCTTACACACACATTCCCCACCACCCTCCCTGTCCAAAGAAACAGAAACAAAAACAGAAGCTGCTCCGTTCTTTCAGTTAGTTTTGTTTAGTGGAATCAGGAGGTAAAGATTCTTCGTTATGATCTAAATTCCAAAGCCCTTGCTGAAAATCAATTGACCATAAATGTGAGAGTTTTATCTTGTGACTCTCAATTCTATTCCACTGAGTTATATCTCTGTCCTTATTCTGGTACCTCAATATCTTGATTAATGTAGCTTTGTACTAAGTTTTTAAATGAGAAAGTGTGAGTCCACTAACATTGTTCTTTTTCAAGATTGTTCTGGCTATTCTTATTCTCTTGCACTTCCATATGAATTTTAGAATCAGCTTGTCAATTTTTGAAAAGATGAAAACTGGGATTTTAATAGTGATTGCATTGAATCTGTCATTCAATTTGGGGCATATTGCTATCAACAATTATTAAGTAAACCTTCTGATTCATGAACGTGGTATCTCTTTCCATTTATCTGAGTCTTTAATTTCTTTCATCAATGTTGTATAGTTTTCAGATTGTAAGTTTTATATTCTTGGTTACATTCTTAAGTATTTTATTCTTTTTGATGCTAATATAAATGGAATTGTTTTCTTAATTTCATTTTCAGATTGTTCATTGCTAGTGTGTAGAAATACAATTGATTTTTTTTTTTTTTTTAATTTATTTATTTATTTATTTATTTTTGGCTGTGTTGGGTCTTCGGTTCGTGCGAGGGCTTTCTCCAGTTGCGGCAAGCGGGGGCCACTCTTCATCGCGGTGCGGGGACCGCTCTTCATCGCGGTGCGCGGGCCTTTCTCTATCGCGGCCCCTCCTGTCGCGGGGCACAGGCTCCAGACGCGCAGGCTCAGCAATTGTGGCTCACGGGCCCAGCTGCTCCGTGGCATGTGGGATCTTCCCAGACCAGGGCTCGAACCCGTGTCCCCTGCATTAGCAGGCAGATTCTCAACCACTGCACCACCAGGGAAGCCCTACAATTGATTTTTATATATTGATCATGCTTCCTACACCCTTACTGAACTTGTTTATTATTCTAATAGGTTTTTAGTGAATCCTGTAGGATTTTCTATACAGAAGATCATATCATCTGCAATAGTGATAGTTTTATTTCTTCCTTTACAGTTTAAATGTCTTTTATTTAATTTTCTTGCCTAATCATGCTAGCTAGAACTTCTAGTACAATTTGAATAGAAGTGACAAAAGCAGACATTCTGCTCTTGTTCTTAGTCTTATAGGGAAAGCATTGATCCTTTCACAACTAAGTATCATATTAACTGTGGGTTTTTCACAGATGGCCTCTATCAGGTTGATAAAGTCCCCTTCTCTTTCTATTTTGTTGAGTATTTTATCATGAAGGGGTATTGGATTTTGTCAAATGATTTTCCTGAATCTACTGAAATGACTGTGTGAGTTTTATTCCTTTTTCTATTGATATGGTGTATTACATTGATATTCAGAGATTAAACCAACTTCACATTCCTGGGTATGTCAAGGCCCTTATAAAAAAACTTGTTTTTATAAAAAGTTTTAAACACATAAGAAGTAGAGAGAATCATACACTGGACTCTCAACTTTATTATCAACTCCAGGGCCAATTTGGTTCATCTATATTCCTTGCTTCACTCTGCCACATTCCAATAATTTTGAAGGAAATCCCAGCAGTTATATTTTTCATATGTTACTATTGGTGTATGTACCTCAAAAGTATAAGACTTTTAAAAAAAAAGTCATAATATCATTATCATATTTAAAAGCAATAATTCCTTGATATCGTAAAATATCCAGTTAGTGAACAAATTTCTCTAGTTATCTCATTATTTTTTAGAAAACTTGTTTGATTCAAGACCAAAATAAAGTCTATATTTAAAAATCAATTCATATATCCCTTAAATCTCATTTAACTTACTGGATCACCCCTCTATCTCCCCCCCATCTCTTTTTTGCATGAAGAAATTAGATAATTTGTCTGATAATGCTTGCCACAGTCTGGATGTTGCCAATTTTATGCCCATGGTATAGTTTAACATGTTCCTCTGGACACTGTATTTCCTATAAACTGCAAGTTATATTTAGAGACTTGATCAGACTCAAGTTTGATTTTCTGGCAGTAATACATCACAGGTAATGCTGTGTGCATCCACTAGGAGACATATATATGATTGTCTTAATTTTTGTTATGTTAGTAGCTATTACTACTTACTTCTAATTTCATTAAGAGTTTCAAAATAGTTAAATTCTAATTTTTCCTCTGGTTCTAAGTAACATTTTCACTTCATGCAAGATTAAGGAAGAAAATATGGGTGTTTGAGGGGGTGGAGTGAGACTTATTGGAAGGATTTGTGGGGTGTTTCCAGGAACCAAGGCTTCATGAAGGACTACCAGAGTCCTAGAATCTATCAGGCAATATGGAGCTTCTCTCTCTCATCTCTCTCCTGAGGATAGCCCCCATTCCTCTTCACTTAACTTATTTAGGCTTTTCATAACACTTACCGACTTGACATTTCTACAGCCAAACAATTTACAGAGCTACTGTGCAAGGATGTTTCAATGTCAGATTCCCTGGCTGATATCTTCTGATTAGTCCAGTTTTGGCCAATTAGCTATGACCATTAGGACAGTATGGCAAATTCACACAGTACAAACATGTCCACCTGTGGGTCAGGTGAAGGAGGGTTCTTAGAGAAGTGTATGGGTGTATATTCCAAAATATTGGCTATTGGTATCTCCTCCTCCCGTGTCTACCCATGACTTCAAACCACCATTTTTATACATTGATGAATCTCCCTCTCCTCCCTTCCATCAAATGAACTTCAGACTCATATAAATCTACCAACTAAAATATCCCCTTAGAAATCCCAAATCTTAACATGTCAAAGACTGAACTCATCACCTTACCCCCCAAACTGGCCCTACCTCCATGAAAGGAACCATAATGAATGCAGTGAACCATATAAAATGTGTGACTTTCCCTAGACTCTTCCCTGTACTAAATCCCTTTCTTTCCATCTCATCCATCTAGTCACCAAGGACTCTAATTCAGCCTCCTTTAATATCATTTGCATTTGTCCCCACTAATGGGCACTGCTTAGTCACTATCCATTGCTTCTAACCTTGATTACTGCCTTAGCCTCCTAACTGGGCTCTCTGGGTTTCAGATGGTTTTTTCCACATTTATCTTCCACACCTCTCATAAGAGCCATCTTTCTAAAACACAGTTATAATCATTTCCCTTTGCTGATTAAATTCCTTCAGTAGTCCACTGTAGCTTTCGGGGTAAAGAGTTCAAACTCCCTTTCTCAGCAACAAAGTTCATCACCATCTGGCTCCTGGCCACTTCTCCAGCTTTGTCCCCATCGCTCCCTCACAGTCAATGTATTGTCTAGTCATCCAGAAGCATTTGCAGTTTCCCAAATTTGACAAGTTATTTCATGCGTCTCTGCTTGCTTTCCCTCAGCTGTTTCCACTCTCTGGTGTCCTTTCACCTTTTTCATCCACCTAATAGCTAGTGGCTCCTCAAAACTCAACTAAGAAGCTGACTTTTCACCTTCTGTGAGAAACATCCTAGGGTACATGTTTAGCTTGACTTTTCATCTCCAGCACAGAGTAAGTGTTCAGTATACATTTGTAATATAAATAAATTGAAAACCTGTAGTTAAGTCTTTAGGCAAAAGTGCCTTGGCTTGTTGCAGCTCCATTTTTCAGACATTCTGGGCAATGCCTACGCCCCTGAACCTCAGTCGCCATAGGAGTCCCCACAGGCTCCTTGGACAGATTCTCTTAGCTCAGTGCATTTCAGTTCATGGACCAAAGCCCAACAGGCATGAACCAGACAGCTCTGAGAGTCAGCGTTGCTGCTGGGTACCAGTGCAGACAGAAGGAGACCAGGCAGGCAAAGGAGAGTGAGAACAGACTCTTGGAATTTCCAAGGAGCACAGTGAATGTCCCCTTGCTTGATTGTGGAAAATTCCAAAATCAAGGACCAGTCTTTTGGAGTTTAGGGTTACATCCTTACCAGGGGGCTTTTGCTGATTACCTGCAGCCCACACTAATCACTTCTTGACCACTGAGGACATTTCTCTATGTCTGTCATTCATTTTAATATCTGACTACATTTTGTGTAATATGTTACCTATTGTCTAGTTTCTTTCAGTTTCATGTAGCATTCTGTAGGCAAAAAAGCCTCACAAAAAAGATGACATGTTTCTCAATGGGAGAAGTGCCAGAAACCTGGAGAAGGATAAATGTTTTGCTTTTTTTAAGAAAGAAGGGATGATTCTAGAATTTATGAACCTACTGTCCCTAAAATTTAAGAAACTAGCAAAAAGAAAAGTTTAAGGGTGACTTGTGAGTACTATATACATAAAAAGGTGAATTTATAATCACCTAGAAGCCACTTGAGTTCCCTGAGGACAAATTATGCCAAATGAACCTATTTTTTTTCCAGTAGAATTTCTAACTGGTAAACTAAATCATAATAACAATTCATATCAACCCAGGGTTTTATAATACAAAGCACTTTTCACATGTTATCTCGGTGAAGTACCACGGCATTGTGGAAAGATGATGGATTTTCTAGCAAGGCAGATACGAGTTTGAATCTTGGTGCTACTTCTCTGAGCCTTTTTTCTTCGTCTGTATAGTATCTTTAAATATGTACAAGAATAAAAGGCAATCTGTGTCCCAGTCCAGTTAGTGAAATACAACAATATCTGCATTTTATGGAGAATTTATTCCAATTATCACCATTCTTAATTCTCTCAGTAAACACTGAGGAACATATTAGTGTTGTCTTTTTTGCATATGAGAGAATCGGAAGTAGGTTTAAGTAATTTTCTACGAGACACCCAATAAGTGTGTTAAAGACAAAGGTTTGATCCCTCTTCTTTGCTATACTTTTTCTCCTATATGGCATGGGGAGCAAGATAACCTTCTAATTTCCTCATTTTGCAGGCACAGACTATGTGGAATGGCAAAAAAAAAAAACAAACTACGAGCTAGATGGCATTACAGTGCGGAGAGTTTACAGCCATTTGATTGACAGACCTTCATAATGTTGATCAAAATCTACCTGGATGGGGGTGGGCTGTTTTTTACCTCACAGAGCTCTGGTTTGACCTATTCTCTTCAACAATTTAATTAACTTAAACAAATAAAGGGCATTCTGATTAAATCTGTAATTACTGTAACAAGCAGTTAATATGCTGGATATATAAATCAAAATTTATTGAAATAGATAAAAGGAAATGGATAAAAGGAATGGGTCAAAATAAGACCAATTTTACCAGAGATCAAGAAAAAATCCTATATTTATAATCAAAAAATTAAACTTCATCAGTATGGAATTGGAGAAACATGGCTTGACAGCAGCAAATGTGAAAACAACTTCATGATTTAAGTTGATTACAAGCTTGATATGAATCAACAATATGGCCAGCCTACCACTTAATCTTTTGCTGCATTCAAAGGAACTTATCACACACAATGAAGATGATGGTCTCAAAGTGTTTTGGGATGGTCAACTTGCACATGGAGTTGCACATTTAAATTTGAACATCATATTTTGAAAAAAACCTTGACAAAGGGAAGGCAAGTTGGAAAACATTCCAAGGATGTTGAAAGGTGTTCAAAACCTTATTCAAGAAATGCTTTGGAGATACTGGGAAAGTCTGTTTACACTAGGGGAAAGAAAACCTATGGGAGACATTATAATGAAGAATATAAATGGAAGAAAGATTTAACTTTGTGTAGATCCAAAAAGTGAGCCAAAGACCTTGAAAGGCAGACATCTCTGAAGGCAAATGAATGGAAGTGAATGATAACGAAGTGTACCATTTACCTAGCACAGAGCTAATATGTATCTTATATACTTTATTTCTCACAAAAGCCCTTTAAGTACCAAGCACTACTACCTCTATTTTACAGATTAAAAAAATTCAAGTTTAGAAAAATGCAAATAACTTGCCCAAGGTCCTAGAACTAGTAAGTTCTTAAGCAGGGATGCATCCTCACAACTCTATGTTGTAGGTATTACTTCAGTTACAAGAGAACCTGAAGATACCGAATTTACTAAAGACCAAAGGTGACTACATGGTGGAACTGGCTTAATAAGCACTTATTTTGTGCTGGGACCTGGGCAATACATTTTACAAGCACAAGTTATTTTCATAAAATAATGGTTTGCAATGGTTATTGTTATTGCCTTGTTACAGATAAGGAAACTGAGGCATAGGTAGATTAAAGTAACTTGCTCAAGATCATAAGTGACAGAGATGGGATTAGAACCTAACCCTAACCCTAACCCTAACCACTGTGCTATGCTGCCTCTCTCAGAGAAGTCCAAAGAATTTTCTACCAACGAAAGCTCTCCACAAATGCTTCAAGAGGCAGTCAGCTCTTCATTAATGAAGTGGTCCAAGGAGTGGCTGGTGGTCCCTGTGTGAGGGTAGACCTGTAGACTGAGATGCCTGGATAATCCAAGCCTTTATGATTCTATCAAATTTGCTTTTCAGATTAATTCTTCACGGGGTGTGCTAAACACCAAATAGGTGCTGGTAAGTAGTTGTTGATTTGAATGGAATAGAAGTCCGCTCTCAGGAAGGGGACCCCTCAGTGCATTGCTGTGGGAGTTGTGGCTTTGCAAGTGAACTTTCTAGCTATTTGTGTCAAGGCTGAATTAGAGAGAGGAGGGCTTCCAAGCATAGCTAGCAATTAGAGTCCAACCCACAAATTCATGCACTGGACTGGCTGCTTGCGTGGGAAGGAGAGGGAAGGAGGCACCTTCAAGGGGGCAGCGGAATAAAGTAGGGGCAGCTGTGGGCAGCAGCCCTGAGAGCTGTGGCCACAAGACCAGCCTGGACAGCTGGCCTCAGTCTTGATTTGGATTAAGATGTTTATTCTGCTCTGCCTCCCAGGCCTCTCCCTTCCTGCCTCAAGGGCTGTCCACTCGAGTGTCTGAAGAGGTCATTAATTGAATACAGACTCTCAGATCCAGCCAAGAAGTGTTCTCGGACTAAGATTCACTTTTGGGGTGAAGGATACCCTCCCAGTGGTACTTTGTAGAAATTCCCTTCCCTTGCCAACTCCTATAGTTTAAAGGTCATGGTCCACGAAAAAATCTGCATTGAATGCATGCCACACTGAGCTTATGTCTGAGCACAGTTTTAACTGGTGCTGTGAAATGGTATTGTAGGGAGAGAACGTAACCCAAGTCTTGACTGGGGGTTCCCTGGGACGAAATGTTCTCAGAAGAACATGCATAGATTATCCACTTGGTTTTTGGAGGGAAGATAAAAAGTCCTCTTGCTCAACGACTACCCCACTAGTTTATCAGAAACATCCCTGGGTTAAAGCAGAGGTTCTCAGACATTTTGGTCTCAAGTCCCATTTACACTCTTAAAAATAATTTCGGGTCCCAAAGAACTTTTGCTTATGTGATTTATACCTTTCAAAATCTATCAATCATATTTGAAATTAACTGAGAAATTTTTAAATAATTAATTAATCCATGAACTAGTTAACTCATTTAAAATAACAATAAACGATTATGTGTCAATGCAATTTTTTTCTTTAAAAAATATTTTCCAAAACAAAAATATTTTGTGAGAAGAATGTCACTGCTTTACATTTTTGAAAATCTCTTTTATGTCTGGCTTAATAGAAGGCAGCTGTATTCTAAGATCTGCTTCTGCTTTCAATCTGTTGTGATATGTTGTTTGGGTTGAAGGTTATGAAGAAAATCCCACCTCACACAGTATGTAATTGGGAAAGAGAGGAGTATTTCAACAGCCCTTTTAGATAACTGTAGTGATTCCTTTTTTACCACACCAAAACAGGTTAGCTGCAGTGTAGAACCTGACTCCATATCAATGAACCTTTCATACTCTATTACATTAAAATCCACTGATCTGTCCTGCACTTTGACTACATCTTTTACCCATGTATGGTTTTGTAATATCATACATTAATCATTTAGAAAACATTGATTCACTGAGTTATACAGACCTTCCAAATGTTGATACATTTCATTTGACAATATAAAAAAATTCCCACATCTATTAATATCTCCACTGAACTTATCAGAAAAATCTTGAAGTATTGGGAACCTGTCAAGCCCATGGTGGCAAATCAAAATTTTTCAGAATTCTAATTTTCACTTGAAAGCTCAAATTTTATCATTGACATCGGGCACTGTCAGTTGTTTTCCTTGAAGTGACAGACTCACTTTGCTCAGTTTTGAGAAAATGTCTGCCAAATACTCAAGTCTGAATAACCAGTTTGTCTCTTAGTCATTTTTTCAAGAAAAAATGGTGTTCCGTGGAAAAAGTGGCTAGTTCAGTTCACAGCTCAAACAATCACAGGAGTGCTTTTACTTGAGAATTTGGTACGCAGCAAAAGTGTTTTATGGGTGCTTCCCATTTCGTCACAGAAAATACTAAAAATACGTGTACTCAACAGCTGAGATTTTAATAAAAGTAACAATACTTACTGCTTCATCAAAATATTCTTTTTTTTTGAATTTTTCTTTTTTAAAAAATTTATTTATTTATTTTTGGCTGTGTTGGGTCTTTGTTGCTATGCAGGGGCTTTCTCTAGTTGCGGCACGCAGGCTTCTCATTGCAGTGGCTTCTCTTGTTGCAGAGCATGGGTTCTAGGTGCGCAGGCTTCAGTAGTTGTGGCGCATGGGCTCAGTAGTTGTGGCACATGGGCTCAGTAGTTATGGCTTGCAGGCTCTAGAGTGCAGGCTCAGTAGTTGTGGCGCACGGGCATAGTTGCTCCGCGGCATGTGGGATCTTCCCGGACCAGGGCTCGAACCTGTGTCCCCTGCATTGTCAGGCGGATTCTTAACCACTATGCGCCACCAGGGAAGTCCCCATCATAAATATTCTTAAGAAAACTGCCTTTTTGTTTTTCCTGTGAGTGTGTGGTGTTGAAGAAGGCAATGACAGTTGGGCATCACTGACTCAATTTGTTCTAAAGGGCCAGCAGTTATGTCCACAGTTGCTTTTGCACCATCAATGCAAATATTAACTCCGTGACAATGGCAGATAACATCTTAGTATTATTATGAACATAGTTTGACTTTGCAGACCTGCTGAAAGACTCTTAGGGACCCCAGAGGCCCATGGACTTCACTTTGAGAACTGTTGGGCTGAAGCACTGAAAGCCCTTATTAAAATGTAAGTGTCACTTGGGAGAGATGGGCAGAAAAACAAACTCTTGGCAGTCATTGCCAGCACTGCATGGAGGCAGGAGAGTTCAGCAAGTATGACCTTCAACTTTAGGAGTCAGATAAATCTGGGATAGAATACCAGATCCCACACTTCCTAGTTCTGTGAATTATGTCATTTTTAAGGTCTTGTTTTTTTCATATGTAAATGGAGATAATAATCCTAAACTCTTAATTTTGCTATAAGTATTTAATATGATAATTAAGTACCTAATGCAGAGTACATACTTAATAAATGTTAACTGGTCTTATAAGTTATGTCCTTAATAACCTAGAAATAATGGGATAAAAGATGGTTAAGTTTTTATGGACTTGGGGAACAGGAAACTGCCTGGGGGCTTCAGGATAGGAAATTCCTGAGTATCAACCAAGATTAGCCATCTAGAGGGTACACAGAAAAGAGATGCAGAAAGGACTAAAGACAGCCTTCACTTTTTCATTCATCCATTCAACAAATATATGATGATCACCTACTGCAGGCCAGACTCCAATTTTGTACTAAGGAAAGCCGCCAAATAATGACAACGACTGGTACTGTGGGCAGGATGTGGGATTCAAGTCAGGAACCTTTTGGTCCTAGTTTTGTCATAGCTGTGTTACCTAGGGCTTGCCCTTTAAATCCTCTGAAATTTGGTTTCCCTATTTGCAAAATGGGAAAGATAATAAATGCTTCACTGTGATGTTTCAAAGAATAAAGGTAGAAATGTAGTTAAAGCAGTCTTTAATCATTTTGGTGCCTGTGGTTCTTGAAGTGACTCACCTTTTAATGTCTTGAAAAGCAGCATCACATGGAGGAAGGAATCCCTCCATCCTTAATGTCTTTGACTCTAAACTGTAATAATAACACCTGTCTACTCTTGAGGGGTCTTAGTACACACAGTATCAATATAGTTAGTGTATGGCACATGGTATAGTTAGTGCTCCACAAATAGCAGTTATTATTTATAATTTTGTAGTGAGACAAATATACTTCCATGGAAGCTGGCACATAATAAGCCAAGAAAATAAATGACAGAGAAGGACTTTTAGCACCATACCAAATAATAAAATACAGCAGTTAAGGATTTAATATTGATAGAATGAAAGGTCTGATTATCATTAAGAGACTCAATCTGTGGCCAAACCACAATGAGGGCATCTTCTTGCCTTCCTACCACCATTCTCAAGATCTAACCTCCTACCTTTAAGCAGTGTTGGAAGCAAGAGAGGTGGATAAATGATAAATTGTGCTGGTCTGAGCAAATGATTAGGTAGTGCCTTGGTCGGGGGTAAGGAGTGGAGTATGGTGAAAACAAAGGATCTGAAAGGATTAAGAAAGTGTGAGAGCAGAGAGATGAAGCATCCAAGAAGGGACGTGAGGTGTCTCTGCTGACTCTGGGGGTTGCTACATGGAGAGCCCCATGACCCTATAGCTAGTACCCCAGGCCTCAATGAGCTAAAAGATGGAAAGAATAGCACAGAGAAGTCTTCTCTACTCTCTACCTCGTAATAGGATGTGTATAAGATGGGAAATACCACCAAACTCAAAGACTGAACATTCTCCTGTACTCCTCATGGGAGTTTGACAAGCTGCCAGTTAATCTCCTTGGTTTTGGGCTGTATTTTATGATATTTTAAAACAGATATACAATATTTACTAAGTGCTGGGAACTAATGTAATTCACACATATTATTCTTTAAATCCCAATAAATTAGAGTGAGATGCAATATCAAAAAAACAAACAACCCAATCAACAATGGGCAGAAGACCTAAATAGACATTTCTCCAAAGAAGATATACAGATGGCCAGCAAACACATGAAATGAGGCTCAACATCACTAATCATTAGAGAAATGCAAATCAAAACTACAATGAGATATCATCTCACACCAGTCAGAATGGCCATCATCAAAAAATATACAAACAATAAATGCTGGAGAGAGTGTGGAGAAAAGGGAACCCTTTTGCACTGTTGGTGGGAATGTAAATTGATATAGTCACTATGGAGAACAGTATGGAGGTTCCTTGAAAAACTAAAAATAGAACTACCATATGACCCAGCAATCCCACTACTGTGCATATACCCTGGGAAAACCATAATTCAAAAAGAGTCATGTACCACAATGTTCATTGCAGCACTATTTACAATAGCCAGGACATGGAAGCAACCTAAGTGTCCATCAACAGATGAATGGATAAAGAAGATGTGGCACATATATACAATGGAATATTACTCAGCCATTAAAAGAAACAAAATTGAGTTATTTGTAGTGAGGTGGATGGACCTAGAGTCTGTCATACAGAGTGAAATAAGTCAGAAAGAGAAAAACAAATACCGTACGTTAACACATATATATGGAATTAAAAAAAAAGGTTCTGATGAACCTAGAGGCAGGACAGGAATAAAAATGCAGATGTAGAGAATGGACTTGAGGACATGGGGAAGGGAAAGGGTAAGCTGGGATGAAGTGAGAGAGTGGGATGGACATATATACACTACCAAACGTAAAATAGATAGCTAGTGGGAAGCAGCTGCATCCCATGGGGAGATCAGCTCGGTGCTTTGTGACCACTTAGAGGGGTGGGATAGGGAGGGTGGAAGGCAGATGCAAGAGGGAGGGGATATGGGGATATATGTATACGTATAGCTGATTCACTTTGTTATACAGCAGCAACTAACACACCATTGTAAAGCAATTATACTCCAATAAAGATGTTAAAAAAAAATTAGAGTGAGATGAATTAAGGTGCCCATTTCATAGATAAAGAAATTGAGGCAAAGTAACTTGCCTAAAGTATTCCATCAATAAGGGGCAGACTCTCAGGAGCCAGAGAATCAAGCTCCAGAGTTCAGGCTCCTAATCATATAGCTCTACCATTATGAAGAGAGTAAATTGGGAGTACAATTATTTTGATGCTGGTAACAGTACTCAGTGATGATGTGATGATGATAAGGAGGAGGAAGGTACCCATTGTCAAGGTAATCTTTACACTACAGACTAAGACTAGCAGACTGTAAACAATGACTACTATTCTTATTTTTTTAATGAAAAGTAGTATGTTTTAACTGCCAGTTTAACCTGCTGAAGGATCATCTGAAGTCTGCACACGGGGCAGCTCAGCTGAGGAAAGGAAAGGTTTCCTTTTTTCATAGAGGAAAGCCAGAGAACTTATTAATGTGTCCTTCCCCCAGGCAACCCCTATTTTTAATGCCTCATCCTATTACCAAACTCCCTGAAGAACTTAAGCAGGCTTGCAAAGTTGCTGCCACTGAAGCCCCTAGAGATGCATGGACACTCAACCTTCAGGAACCATTCATCTCCTACTTGAAAAGAAATTGCCTCAGGATTTCAGGAAGAGAGATGTGGATTACATTTCCTTAGAGGCTGCTCAGTATGAAATGAATTTTTGGAGGAGATCTGAAACTGTCATTCACATGATCCTGCGTAACCAAACAGCCTCTAGAAACCCTCTTTATCATGTTCGCCTCTCAAAGTACTCTCTTGTCCAAGAACACCATCCAGGGAGCAACATGGGCTCCCCATCAGACTCCAGTCAACCAGGTGCTGAGGTTACCTGGCCTGGCCAGTGGACTTATGAAGGGAGAAACAGTCCAAGAGGATCATCTCAGCTTGAACAAGGTAGCCTCCTTCCAACCAAACTATGACAGTTTCTCAATCCTGACTGCAAGTTAGAATCACTTGAGGTACCTTTCAAAACTTCTTGAAGCCCAGGTTGCATCTAGATCTCTTCATCTGTAAAATGGGTATATTAATGTCTCTCTTGCAGGAGAGTATGTTTGGGATTATAAATTCTCTAAGTAAACCATTTAGTACAGGGCTGGGCACTTGGTAGCTATTATTATAAGGACTTCAGAATTTCTTGCATATTCTACCCCACTGCAACCTAATATCAAGCCAAACCAGACATGTAGGAGATGAGATTTCTAGGAAGAGGTTGGGGGTAGGCAGTGACTACAACTGAGAAGCCTTGTAGAACATTGTAATTATTGTGACCACTATGCTAATTTATGCTGAATATGGATAGTCCCATTTATACTTTAAGAAGACCACTCTGGCTGCTGTGTGAAGAATAGGTTGGGGATGGATAAGAATGGAAGCAAGGGGATTAGTTAGGAGGCTATTGTAGTTTCTGTGAAAGATGATGGATGTTCAGAGTAAGGAAGTGGAAGAAGAGTGTAGAGACATCGTCTGAGATGAGTTTTGAAAGTAGCAGGGAGCTGGCTTATGGATTCATTGGACATGGGAGGTAAGAGGAATGGGGAGCTTTCTGTGACTCCCAGGTTTCTGATATGGGCTTCTGGGTGGAATATGGGTCTACTTACTACCAAGATGGGAGAGGCTGGAGAAGGATTTTGGAGGACAATTGAAAGTTAAGTTATGATCATATGAATTTTGAGATTCATGTTTCATTTAAGTTGAGAAAACGCACAGATAGTTAGGTATAAGGGTATGAAACTCCAAAAAGAGAACTGGTCAGGTGATGTATATTTGAGAATCACCTTCATAGAAATGGTGTGAATTTATGAGAAGGGCCAAGCTCACCTAGGTGAGACTATACAGTGGAAACAAAAGGAAAGAAAAGGGACCCAGAATGGATCCCTGCAGAACACTAAAAGAAGCTTGCTGTGTTTCCTACTAGAGTGTAGATTCCTTGAGGCCAGGAATATGCCTTATTCACTCCCATGTTCCTAGTGCCTGATACACAGTAGGCACTTAATAAATGTTGGATGAATCCATCAATCAATCAAGTGAATCAATGAAGTAGGTGACCGAAGAAGTGTCTCTGATTCTGATATTCTAGACTCTGTGTGTGTCTGTTTTCTGTGAAGTAGGAGTAGAAATTTCTGGAAGGCAAGCTCAGCCTTTGAGGAAATATGAAGACTCTTAATCGTCCAGAGAATTCTTACTACTGTAACTCCATGGCTCCCACTGTCTTTTGCCTTAGGAAGCTATTTGATGTTCAGGCTTCCACATAAACAGGTATTTAAGGCATTAAGAAGAACAAAAATGGTTTAGTTTAATTACACGCTTTCAACCCATTGGTTCTATTTAATGAGGTTCATCTCCTGAGACACTTTAATCCAGATGCAAAATAATCCTCTCTGAAAGGGACTGACATTTCTACAGAGACCATGATGGGGCCAGTTCATCTCTGATAGGTGTCGCCCCCTGCATCTCCCTGGTAACCTCTTCATGCCCTGTCTGAGCCATTGCCTCTCTCCTCTTTAAAATTTAGTGAACTCTCCCATTACTTCTTGTGCAGCTCTGGCTCCCACAAAGGAAAAAGAAGCAATTTCTCTAGGACCCCTTTAAAAAAAATTGACCAGCCACCTGGTTTAGATTTGCCAATAATGGTATGTTAGAGACTGAAAAGGAGGCTATTGAGGCGCCCTGCAAAAAAAAAAAAAAAAAAAAAAAAAATTGAAAAGAGCAATATTCCAGCTGGTCTCTTTTCTCCAGCTTCTCTGTGTAGGAGGGGTGGGAGGACAGTGTAGTGGTTATAGACACTGGCTTTCCAGCCAAACTGAGTTGGCAACTCACTCTCCTGCTCCTTAGCTGTGCCTCCTTGAGCACACTGCTTTGTCTCTCTATACCTTAGTTTCCTCATCAATAAAATGGGGAGAATAAAGTTACCTATAGTCTAGGATTTTAGGGAGGAGGAAATGAGATAATAGATACAATGCATTTAGCATAGTACCTGGCCCAAAGTAAGTACTTAGGAAATAGACACTATTATAACTGAAAGAATCCCAGGTTCCTCTGCCCTTCAAGTCATCAATTATGAATGCAACTTCAACTTAGCATTCTAGGGAACTCCTAAACTGTCTACAGAAATAATGACTGGTGGACCAAAATCGGGGCTTTCCCAAGTTGTTATTATCACTCTGGATCACTCTGATTGCTTTCTTATGCTTTAAAAAGTCCAAATTACATCCTGACATCCATAAGCAATCAAATGTAGATTAAAAAGTACGCATGCGACATTAATAGAACTATCCCCAGGTACATGCAGATTAAAAAAACACGTTCATCATTCAGAATAGGAGTCATGTGCCAGGGTGTCTGCATCCCATCCCTGGTACAGAATATTTGCTGGAGTAACGGCTAAGGATTCTACTGGTGCAAACATATGTAAATTAAATCTTTAGCTGGCTGAAACACCTTGAGGGAGAAGAAATAACAGACACCATGTTATTCACATCTGGCATTTATATTACATGCAGGCCCTACTAGACACCATTCTGAAATTCTATCAGATACAGTTTTTACATTACTAAAGCTATTTTCTCAGACCTCATCATGTTCCATCGGGGAGCTCTATTCCAGGAGAGATATTAACAAGTAAAGCTTGTTTAATGAGGATATCTAGGAGACAGAAGAAGAGTTGAAATTGTGTCATAAGTATGTAGCAGGGACCCTTTTGGGAAAATAATTTTGTTGTTTAGAAACATTTTTCGATAAATAGCTTTGGTGTGGCAGATAAGACCCTATGGGCATAACTTGGAAGGAGAGAGCTCTGTATAAGTAATGTGCAGGAATTTGAATATTGTTAGAAAAAAAGAGTCAGAAGTGGGGAAAGTAATGAAGAGAGGGGAGCAATGGCAATATACTAGAAGACACAGTTCAAGGAAAAGGGGGGCAAATAATAAATTCCTGGTGGCATAATGGATAAGAGATTTGAAGAAATATATTGTCAAATATTTATTTGCAAATTGATTATGTTCGGCAGGGGAAATTGCCTCCATTATCACCATCAGTAAACTCTATCATGCATCCAAATGCTACATGTGTGTAGTTTAGGGGTTCAAGAGGATGAATTCATGTCAAGATCATGGTCGGGTACAGAATTGAGGAAATCCAAGACAAAGAAACATAAATGAGACAGAGTTCTGTGGAATTAAGAACTCAAAGCCAGAGGTCACCTTAAGAACATAAATCCCCAGGAATTCACAGAAACCTTGGGTTGGGCCTCAGATTTCCCACAGGATGTGGGACGGGAGGCTCTAACCAATTTTATTTAAATCTCAAAGGACAGACTGTCCTGAATTGACATCTGGTTTATATGAGGAATGATGGAAGTTACTAGGCATATCTGGCTTGAAATGGAAGGTACCAAGTGAATCTCTGAGCTGTAGTGCAGTATCTGAAGGAGGACTCAAGCAAAATAAGACAAAAACAAAAACAAAGGTATTCCATGCACTTCCAGAGGGCAGAATCAGAGTTAATACCCTAAATTTATAGATCATTTGCCTTAATATAAAGGAAAAAATTCCTAAGAATAGACTTTTTCAACAATAGAGAGGATGGCCTTGTTAAAATGGTGAATTAGTTGCCTTCCCTCTTTGGAGGTTCCCTAAAAAAGGATTCCTTTAATGAGTCAGGTTGAATTAGGTGACTTCTAAAGTCCTTTTTTAACTCTAAGATTTGCATACTTACATTTTAACAAAACTTATTGGGCGCCAATACTGTACCTGGCACTGTGTTAGGTACTGAGATACAATAATGATCAAGATAACCCATCCAAGGAAAAAACAATTCAGTGGATTCTACAGTTCTAGGAAATGTGTCTGCCTATATAAGCAACTAACAATATTGAGTGCCTACCATATGCCAGGCATGTTACATTAATTGCCTTACCCAATCAAACCACCAAGGCTAATTACACATGAAAAATACAAAGTCAGAAAGGTTAGTAAGAACTTACTCAATATATGACTATGGATGATTAATTAAACTCTCCTTGCATCCATTCTTCATGAGTGTAGTAATAATATTCAATGCTTAGAGTTCTTGTGATGATTACAGTGAGTTAAAACATGCAAAGTGCTTAGTAATTCATGTCAGTGGTTATAATAACAATTTTATTACAGTCATTGCACAGCTTTCACTAGTGGACCTGAAAGTGGAACACAGGTCTGCTACTTTCAGAATGCCTTAGCCTCACATAGAGTGGGGCAAGATGAGCAGTGAAGGGAGCTTGGTGCCCTTTATTTCTCTTGAACAGGAAAACAAAAGCCATTAGAGCCATGGGATATGGGAGGACAGGAAACTGAATCTTCAAACTGATATCATTTCATTTCAAGTGTCAGTAAACTTTACAGTCACTCCTGCCAATAGTGAACTCTCAGCAAAAAGATATCAGAGGAGGAAATTAAATTACCCCACAGGCTTCATGAACTTTTGTTCATTCCATCTTTTAAGAAATTAATGCACTGTGTTGCTTCTCCTACAGACCACATAATCTTAAAGAGTATTAAGTGGATAAAGACTAGAAAAGCCAATGGGGCTCATTTTCCAGCAAGATACGGAAGATAAACCACAAACAAGATAAAAAATACTAACCGATATCCTTTCCATAATCAATGGATAATTGCTTGAACCGTTTAAGAAGCAGGAATGGGTTCTAATCATTCTTTTAACGATTTCTGCCCACCCCGTTCTGATTATCTTAGCCACAGAGGTAAGCGTTGACTGGAAAAATATTTTCCTTTCCTTTACATACCTTGAAATTCTCAATGGCATGCGAATTATATGATTATTTCCCCTCCTGACAGAGAGATTCAATAGTTGCTGTACAGGTGTAACAATTAGTAAGACATAGTCCTTACCAATAACATAATAAAAATAATAGCTATTTTAATTGAGAGTTTATATATTTTGCTAAATAATTTATTCATATATCATTTGGGTCTCACAACAATACCATATGATCAGTGTTTATGGACGCTATAGATGAAACAATAAAGTCTTGGGTAATGGTGGATTAGGTAGTTCAGACTGATCTTCCTGATGAGGACAAATTTTAAAATTCTAGAAGAAATATGTAAAGCATCTTCCCCTAAATGCATCACACAACAATCAAGTTAGAGTGGAATTACTAGGCAAAAATCTGAGAGAAAACAGATATTCAGAAAAGTGAGCCTGCATTTGGTTCCCCTTTAGCCCAGAGGACATTTACTAATGCAGCAGAAGTGGATGAAAAGCTAAGCAGCACTTTTTACAGCATTATACAGGTTTAGGCAGACAAAAATTGAAGTTCAATTTGGCTTGCCAAACTCAAGGGTCCTAAGAAAACATGCTACACTAAGGACTGGAACCTGGAAGGACTAGACCCCAGTAATAATGATGAAATCACATTCACATGGAATAGTTTTAATTCATCTGGGTGGCCCAGAAAAATTTCAGTCCCTAAAATTAGATTGAGATGATCCTATGTTGCTAGTAACCCCAGACACCTGCAAAAAGGAAATGAGAATCTTCTCTGGAAAAAGATAATAGCATGATAGTCATCATATTATTTTTGCAAATTTATTTTCACATACAGCAGCCAGCACACAGTCAACAGTAACCAGGACAAGAGAAGACAAGACAACATAAAAGAAAATCATTATAAACAACTTAGACCACAAGTGCTCCAAATAGTGGAAATTCTAAACATAGGTTGTGAAAACAATTAGCTTACTATTTTCATAAATAGAAAAGTTGAACTTAATATTTTCAGCAAAGAACTGGAAAGTATTAAAGCTAACTTTGCAGAATTAGAAAATAATTAGAAATTCTAGCATTTAAAAAGGTACTAGCTGGTTGGATTCAATAGCTTATTAACAGAGTTGAAGAGAGGATAGGTAAACTGAAAGAGAGGTCAGAAGAAACTATTCAGAAAATATCATGGGGAGAAAAATGTATACAAAACAGAGTAGAGTAAGTAGGATCCTAGAGGACATAACAAGGAAGTCTAACATACCTGTAACTGGAGAGCCAGAGGAATTGGAAGGAGAAAAGAAAAAATAGGAAAGAAGGGATAATGGCTGAGAATGGTCCAAAACTGATGAAAATACTGATCCACAGATTTGGGATAACTTAAAAAATTCCAAGCATAATATAAAAATAAATCCATACCTAAACACATCATATTGGAATTATATTGAAAATTTTAAAAAGGAAGCATTCTATAAAGTAGCCAAAGGAAAACACAAATAATCTTCAAAGGAGTAATAATAAGAGTGACAGATGACGTTCAATAGCAACAATGGAAGCCAGCAGAGAGTGGAATGGCACCCTTTAATTTGCTTTAAGAAAGCAATTGTCATCATAGAAATTATATCCAACAAAAATATTCTTCAAGAATAAAACTGAGACAGGAATTCTGGGAAGATAGCTGTTGTGGTGGAAATGGTTGTTTTACAGTCTCTTGACTCACCCCATAAAAAATACACAGAGTAACTAAGTTTGAAAAACTAAGAGACCAAAAACAATATCTACAACAAAAATAGAGATTAAAGTATCCCCACCTATCCAAACATAAATGATTCAGATGAAGAGCTACTAGGCACGTGTGACATCAGCAAGTATGTGAGAAAGAGCAGAGGGAAACAACAGGGCATTTGATTGTCCTAAAATGAGAACCACAAAATCCTCGACGGTTATTCCCTAAAAAATGTGAGACTGGGGAGCTGAAATTGAGAGGAATTTTTCATATTACAATTTATAATTGAGGGCAAAGGATCTGTGGTAACATCTGAATGACTAGAGCAGCCAGTACCCTACAACTTCTCAAAACTAACCAACTCAAGCTTCCTTCCAGGATGAAAACCCACAATGGAGTGTAATGGTTGGAAACAGAATTTAAATTGAGTAGGACAGAATCAGTAGGGGAAAAAAAAAAAAACAGATAAATGTGGAGAAGGGGAAAGAGTCAGGAGGTCTCATAAAATACAAGGCCCTATTTTTTTTTAACACTTTACAAAAACAAGGAAGGAGGAGCAAAGCTAGAAAAACTATTCACCTTCCTTTCTAAAAGTTCAAAAACACTAATTTCACATGTAAATAAAAGAAACCAAAAAGAACCTTGATCATTACCCATTTGAAGTTATGATGAGAAAAAAAGAAAATGAAGAGCAGAATAACATCCCTCCAGGAGCTGAAACTATACCAGAAAGACATGAGCACAGATAAAGATTGTAACCTAATACATCAAATGAAGCTAGAAGATTTTAAGAAAATCAACAAAGATATAAAAGAATAGCATACAACAGAAATTTTAAAACTCAGAAATGAAGTGATGGAATTTAGGAAAGAATGAGAAAGAAAAGGAAGGCAAATGAATTTCAGAAATGAAGATTAAACTAAAAGGAACACAAAAGTAAACAAAATAAATAATGCCTTAAGAAAGCTAGAAGGTGAAAAGGAGAAAAAATAAAAATAAAACAGAAATGGTCAACCACCAGAGGGCAGACAACAGAAGCAAGAAAAACTACAATCCTGCAGCCTGTGGACCAAAAACCACAGTTACAGAAAGACAGAGAAGATGAAAAGGCAGAGGGCTATGTACCAGATGAAGGAACAAGAAAAAACCCCAGAAAAACAACTAAATGAAGTGGAGATAGGCAACCTTCCAGAAAAAGAATTCAGAATAATGATAGTGAAGATGATCCAGGACCTCGGAATAAGAATGGAGGCAAAGATTGAGAAGATGCAAGAAATGATTAACAAAGACCTAGAAGAATTAAAGAACAAACAAACAGAGATGACCAATACAATAACTGAAATGAAAACTACACTAGAAGGAATCAATAGCAGAATAACTGAGGCAGAAGAACGGATAAGTGACCTGGAAGACAGAATGGTGGAATTCACTGCTGCGGAACAGAATAAAGAAAAAAGAATGAAAAGAAATGAAGACAGCCTAAGAGACCTCTGGGACAACATTAAACGCAACAACATTTGCATTATAGGGGTCCCAGAAGGAGAAGAGAGAGAGAAAGGACCAGAGAAAATATTTGAAGAGATTATAGTCGAAAACTTCCCTAACATGGGAAAGGAAATAGCCAACCAAGTCCAGGAAGCGCAGAGAGTCCCATACAGAATAAACCCAAGGAGAAACACGCCGAGACACATAGTAATCAAAGTGGCAAAAATTAAAGACAAAGAAAAATTACTGAAAGCAGCAAGGGAAAAACGACAAATAACATACAAGGGAACTCCCATAAGGTTAACAGCTGATTTCTCAGCAGAAACTCTGCAAGCCAGAAGGGAGTGGCATGATATACTTAAAGTGATGAAAGGGAAGAACCTACAACCAAGATTACTCTACCCAGCAAGGATCTCATTTAGATTTGATGGAGAAATCAAAAGCTTTACAGACAAGCAAAAGCTAAGAGAATTCAGCACCACCAAACCAGCTCTACAACAAATGCTAAAGGAACTTCTCTAAGTGGGAAACACAAGAGAAGAAAAGGACCTACAAAAACAAACCCAAAACAATTAAGAAAATGGTTATAGGAATATACATATCGATAATTACCTTAAACGTGAATGGATTAAATGCCCCAACCAAAAGACATAGACTGGCTGAATGGATACAAAAACAAGACCCATATATATGCTGTCTACAAGAGACCCACTTCAGACCTAGGGACACATACAGACTGAAAGTGAGGGGATGGAAAAAGATATTCCATGCAAATGGAAATCAAAAGAAAGCTGGAGTAGCTATACTCATATCAGATAAAATAGACTTTAAAATAAAGAATGTTACAAGAGACAAGGAAGGACACTACATAATGATCCAGGGATCAATCCAAGAAGAAGATATAACAATTATAAATATATATGCACCCAACATAGGAGCACCTCAATACATAAGGCAACTGCTAACAGCTATAAAAGAGGAAATCAACAGTAACACAATAATAGTGGGGGACTTTAACACCTCACTTACACCAATGGACAGATCATCCAAAATGAAAATAAATAAGGAAACAGAAGCTTTAAATGACACAATAGACCAGATAGATTTAATTGATATATATAGGACATTCCACCCAAAAACGGCAGATTACACGTTCTTCTCAAGTGCGCACGGAACATTCTCCAGGATAGATCACATCTTGGGTCACAAATCAAGCCTCAGTAAATTTAAGAAAATTGAAATCATATCAAGCATCTTTTCTGACCACAACGCTATGAGATTAGAAATGAATTACAGGTAAAAAAACGTAAAAAAGACAAACACATGGAGGCTAAACAATACGTTACTAAATAACCAAGAGATCACTGAAGAAATCAAACAGGAAATAAAAAAATACCTAGAGACAAATGACAATGAAAACACGACGACCCAAAACCTATGGGACGCAGCAAAAGCGGTTCTAAGAGGGAAGTTTATAGCTATACAAGCCTACCTAAAGAAACAAGAAAAATCTCAAGTAAACAATCTAACCTTACACCTAAAGAAACTAGAGAAAGAAGAACAAACAAAACCCAAAGTTAGCAGAAGGAAAGAAATCATAAAGATCAGAGCAGAAATAAATGAAATAGAAACAAAGAAAACAATAGCAAAGATCAATAAAACTAAAAGTTGGTTCTTTGAGAAGATAAACAAAATTGATAAGCCATTAGCCAGACTCATCAAGAAAAAGAGGGAGAGGACTCAAATCAATAAAATCAGAAATGAAAAAGGAGAAGTTACAACAGACACCGCAGAAATACAAAACATCCTAAGAGACTACTACAAGCAACTTTATGCCAATAAAATGGACAACCTGGAAGAAATGGACAAATTCTTAGAAAGGTATAACCTTCCAAGACTGAATCAGGAAGAAACAGAAAATATCAACAGACCAATCACAAGTAATGAAATTGAAACTGTGATTAAAAATCTTCCAACAAACAAAAGTCCAGGACCAGATGGCTTCACAGGTGAATTCTATCAAACATTTAGAGAAGAGCTAACACCCATTCTTCTCAAACTCTTCCAAAAAATTGCAGAGGAAGGAACACTCCCAAACTCATTCTATGAGGCCACCATCACCCTGATCCCAAAACCAGACAAAGACACTACAAAAAAAGAAAATTACAGACCAATATCACTGATGAATATAGATGCAAAAATCCTCAACAAAATACTAGCAAACAGAATCCAACAACACATTAAAAGGATCATACACCACGATCAAGTGGGATTTATCCCAGGGATGCAAGGATTCTTCAATATACGCAAATCAATCAATGTGATACACCATATTAACAAATTGAAGAAGAAAAACCATATGATCATCTCAATAGATGCAGAAAAAGCTTTTGACAAAATTCAACACCCATTTCTGATAAAAACTCTCCAGAAAGTGGGCATAGAGGGAACCTACCTCAACATAATAAAGGCCATATATGACAAACCCACAGCAAACATCATTCTCAATGGTGAAAAACTGAAAGCATTTCCTCTAAGATCAGGAACGAGACAAGGATGTCCACTCTCACCACTATTATTCAACATAGTTCTGGAAGTCCTAGCCACGGCAATCAGAGAAGAAAAAGAAATAAAAGGAATACAAATTGGAAAAGAAGAAGTAAAACTGTCACTGTTTGCGGATGGCATGATACTATACATAGAGAATCCTAAAACTGCCACCAGAAAACTGCTAGAGCTAATTAATGAATATGGTAAAGTTGCAGGTTACAAAATTAATGCACAGAAATCTCTTGCATTCCTATACACTAATGATGAAAAATCTGAAAGAGAAATTATGGAAACACTCCCATTTACCATTGCAACAAAAAGAATAAAATACCTAGGAATAAACCTACCTAGGGAGACAAAAGACCTGTATGCAGAAAACTATAAGACACTGATGAAAGAAATTAAAGATGATACCAACAGATGGAGAGATATACCATGTTCTTGGATTGGAAGAATCAACATTGTGAAAATGAGTATACTACCCAAAGCAATCTACAGATTCAATGCAATCCCTATCAAATTACCAATGGCATTTTTTACGGAACTAGAACAAATCATCTTACAATTTGTATGGAGACACAAAAGACCCCGAATAGCCAAAGCAGTCTTGAGGCAAAAAAATGGAGCTGGAGGAATCAGACTCCCTGACTTCAGACTATACTACAAAGCTACAGTAATCAAGACAATATGGTACTGGCACAAAAACAGAAACATAGATCAATGGAACAAGATAGAAAGCCCAGAGATTAACCCACACACCTATGGTCAACTAATCTATGACAAAGGAGGCAAAGATATACAATGGAGAAAAGACAGTCTCTTCAATAAGTGGTGCTGGGAAAATTGGACAGCTACATGTAAACGAATGAAATTAGAATACTCCCTAACACCATACACAAAAATAAACTCAAAATGGATTAGAGACCTAAATATAAGACTGGACACTATAAAACTCTTAGAGGAAAACATAGGAAGAACACTCTTTGACATAAATCACAGCAAGATCTTTTTTGATCCACCTCCTAGAGTAATGGAAATAAAAACAAAAATAAACAAGTGGGACCTAATGAAACTTCAAAGCTTTTGCACAGCAAAGGAAACCATAAACAAGACGAAAAGACAACCCTCAGAATGGGAGAAAATATTTGCAAATGAATCAACGGACAAAGGATTAATCTCCAAAATATATAAACAGCTCATTCAGCTCAATATCAAAGAAACAAACACCCCAATCCAAAAATGGGCAGAAGACCTAAATAGACATTTCTCCAAAGAAGACATACAGACGGCCACGAAGCACATGAAAAGATGCTCAACATCACTAATTATTAGAGAAATGCAAATCAAAACTACAATGAGGTATCACCTCACTCCTGTTAGAATGGGCATCATCAGAAAATCTACAAACAACAAATGCTGGAGAGGGTGTGGAGAAAAGGGAACCCTCTTGCACTGTTGGTGGGAATGTAAATTGATACAGCCACTATGGAGAACAATATGGAGGTTCCTTAAAAAACTAAAAATAGAATTACCATATGACCCAGCAATCCCACTACTGGGCATATACCCAGAGAAAACTGTAATTCAAAAAGACACATGCACCCGAATGTTCATTGCAGCACTATTTACAATAGCCAGGTCATGGAAGCAACCTAAATGCCCATCAACAGACGAATGGATAAAGAAGTTGTGGTACATATATACAATGGAATATTACTCAGCCATAAAAAGGAACGAAATTGAGTCATTTGTTGAGACGTGGATGGATCTAGAGACTGTCATACAGAGTGAAGTAAGTCAGAAAGAGAAAAACAAATATCGTATATTAATGCATGTATGTGGAACCTAGAAAAATGGTACAGATGAGCCAGTTTGCAGGGCAGAAGTTGAGACGCAGATGTAGAGAATGGACATATGGACACCAAGGGGGGAAAACGGCGGTGAGGTGGGGATGGTGGTGTGCTGCATTGGGCGATTGGGATTGACATGTATACACTGATGTGTATAAAACTGATGCCTAATAAGAACCTGCAGTATAAAAAAACAAACAAAACAACTAATACTAAACTTTCATTGGGTTATTTGTATGGAAATATGTTAATATAAATGTTTCAGACATTACATGAAGTTTCTAAAAATCTTATATTTGTATTTGTATGGAAATATGTATGGAAATATGTTAATATAAATGTTTCAGACATTACATGAAATTTCTAAAAATCTTATATTTGTATTTGTATGGAAATATGTATGGAAATATGTTAATATAAATGTTTCAGACATTAAAAAAAAAATAAAAAAATAAAAAATAAAACTGAAATGAAAAGACTAACATTATTTGAGAGAAAATAGGCAAAATTCCATGAATGTATAGTCAGAATTTCTTTTAAAAAATGTAAATCAAAGCAATAGGAAGAAAATGTTTAACTATAATTCAAGAAAACTTTGTGGAAACTGAAAAAAAATAAGACATCAAAGTACATATTGAAAGGGCATACTGCTTAGCTTAATAAATCAAACCAGAACAACCAATACCAAATATATCCTAGAAAAACAATAGAACTTTATAGAAATAGAAAAATTCCTTTGGATATCCAGACAAAATTACCAAGTTACTTACAAAGAAAAAAATTATTATCATCATCTGACTTAGCAATAGCTATACTTTATGCCAGAAAACAATGCTGTAACATATTTAAAATTCCCATGGAGGGAACTGTGAGTTGATTATTTATTCAGTCAAACTATCTTTCAAGGATAAAAACACAAACAAACCATGAACATGTAAGAATATTATTATCATTAGTACTTTTCAAAGAAAGTACTAGATGAGAGGCTTCAGACAACCAAAATAAGTTGTCTGAGGTAATATGTGTTATTGACTTAATATGATTAGAGTTGATCAATAACTTTTGTCATCAGAAAAAAAGAAGCAAACAGATATTATGTGCCTCCTGATGAAAGGACTCAATACCATGTCTGAATAATCCTGCCAAATAATTGAACCTGCAATTTAATGACTAATAAGTCCCTTAACTACCAATTTGTGAAAATATAGGGAGAGAGGAACATGTTAAGTGACACTCCAGAGATGCTATCAGCAAAACTAAGTTTATGGACAAATGATGGTAGCTTCAAAAAATAAGTTGTAAGAAAAAGGAAGAGATGGAGAGAAAACTACAGGTTACAATAATTTAAAATCTTATTAAGTAATTACCATGTATAGACTTTATTAGGGTCCTGATTCAAACAAACTGGAAAAAAATGAATATTAAATACAGTCATTTTCATACCAAGAAAAACTGATAGAATTTGCTGCCAGTGGATCTGCACTAAAGAAAATACTAAAGAATGCTCCTCAGACAGAAGAAAAATGAGGTGCAGGAAGAAACAAGGAACAATTAAAATGGTAAACATAGGAATAATCTAAATGAAATGACTAAGCAAAGTAAAATGAACAAGGTTGATATATAAAAATAAATTGCATTTCTAAATTCAAGTGGCAGTTGGAAAATAAATTTTGTCTATTTTATAATAGGGTCAAAAAATCAAATTCCTAGGAATGAATCCAACAAAATCTGCAAAACCTCCTCATAGAATACTACAAAATATAATTTAAAAAAATTTTTAAGTACAAAATAGATGGAGATCTATTGATCGTGAATTAGAACACTCATTATCACAAAAGTGTTCAATTCTCTCTAGATTGATTTTTGCCTTAAAAAATTCCCAAAGTCTCTTCTGTGGAATTTTTCAATATGATTTAAAAATATAAATAGAAATGCAAATGTACAAGAATAGCAAAGACAAATTAAAGAAGGAAAGTCAGGTGGAAAGACTTGCTCGATTGGATATTAAGATTTATTATAAAGTTACAGTAATTAAGGCAATGTTTAATAGTACCAAGTTAGACAAATAGGCTGATGACTCATAATAGAAGCAGATCTACACAATAAATGGACATTTGATTTATGCTAAAAATGTCACTGCAGAGAAGTAGGGAAAGGATGGCCTTTTCAATAAATATTGCTGGGATAATTAGGTATGCATATGGGGAAAAATGAATTTGACTCAACACCATAAACAAAAAAATCAATTCTACATGGATTATAGACCTAAATATGAAAAGCAAACAATAATATTTTAGATTATAATAGAGGAGATTATCTTTATAACTGGTTTGAGATAAAAATTCTTAAATGTGACATAAAAAGCACTAGGTTGATAAATTTGACCACATTAATACTAAGAATTTCATTTCCTCAAAATGTACCATTAAGCAAATGAAAAGGTATTTCCACACAGAGTGTGAATAGATATTAGCAAAACATATAACTCGCAAAGGGCTCATATCCAGGACATACAAAAAATTCTCATAAACGGATAAAAATAAGACAGGCAACCCAGCAGAAAAACAGGCAAGGAAAGAAAAGTAAAAAAGAAAAGGAAAATAAAGGAGACTCTAACAGGTCCTTTGCAAAAGAGAAAATCCAAATAGTCCATAAACATATGGAAAGGTATACAACCTATCAATAATCAAGAAAAGGCAAATTAAAACCAAGATAAAATATTATCACACACCTAGCCAAATGGCTAAAACTAAAAAGATGGACAATATCAAGTGTTGGTGAAGATGGAAAGTGATGGAAAATATAAACTGGAACACTTTGGAAACACTTTGTATTATCCACTAAATCTGAAGATAATGCATGCCTGTGATCCAGCGGTTCTGTGATGCATGCATATATGCTCCACAAGGCATGGATAAGAAGATTCATAGCAGCAATGCAGCCATGACCCCAAACTGGGAATGATCCAAATGTCCATCACAAGTAGAATGGCTATATGAACTGTAGTATATTCATACCATGGAATATTAGACAATAACAAACATGAGTGAATTACAGCTAAGTATAACAAGGTGACTGAATCACACAAACATAATACTGAGGAAAAGAGGTCATGCAGAAAAGAATACATACTACAGATTTCCATTTTAACAACATTCAAACCAGGATATTTACATGGTATTTACATGGTAAATCTAAAGAAATGCAAAGAAGTTATCATCATATAATTCATCATATGATTAATCACTACATCACCATATAACGGTAGTTATATTTAGGTGAGAGGAATAAAGTGTTATGAGAAAAGGGCACAGAGAGGACTTCTAAGGTCCTGATAAAGTTCTATATTGTGCCCTGATTGGTATGACCTGGGGGCATCCACTTTATAAAAATTCATTAAACTGTGTATTTATGGTTTATACATTTTCTCTGGCTGCTTCACAAATACTCAGTTTTAAAAGAGGTTTTAAATGAAGACAGGAAATCAAGATGCAGAGATTTTGAGCTTTCCAAGGTGGGATACCTATCAACTCAAGACATCCCTGGTGTCCTTGACCCCAAAACTTGGGCTCTCAAGCACCATCTACAAGTTAGTCATCATATAGTAAAGGACATCAGTTATATCTGTAATACAAATAAAATAAAATAAAATAAAATAAAAACAGTGGCATAAGGAGGTAGAAAGAGAATCAAACCAAGGAAGAGATAATGTCCAGCCCAACTACTGGAACAAGCTTCATGGGAGTGACATAACCTGTACTAAGTCCAAAAGACCATGGCTTTTGGGATTCTGAAAGCCTCCAGGCCTAGATGGATGTGGTCATCCTAACCTAGAAGGACAGATATGGTGCCAGTGCTGCCTCAGGTAATCGGGAGACACAGCCTCTCTGGCCCTCTCTGGAATGAAGGTAGGTCACAGTTTTGGAACAAGAGGCCTGAAGAACAACCATCTCAGACCTGAGTGCCCAAGTTCACAAACAGGAAATCATAGCTGCCAGGAGTAAATTTTGAAGGATTCCCAGTTATAAAATTGTTCTCATTAAACAAGAGCTTAATGAGTTTAATGAATGAGTCCGTAGGAATTAAGTTTCTCCTACAAACGTGCAGATGGGCTCAAAGAGCAAGAGGGAAAACGCATGAGAGCAACTATCTCGAGAGAACTGATCAAACCTTGTGGGACTGGAGGGAAGAGACTGGGAGCTTAATGCAATCTGAAAACAAATCTACATGTCCCCAGCCCAGCTTCCTTCCCCCTCCCCACTCTCAGCCTGATCTCCCACCCTAAACCATGTTTCTTCACAGGAGCCAGAAGCTTCTGCATCTTCCATCTGGTGCACAGAGAAGTGACTCATAGCAATAAATAACAAGAAGAAAGGAGCCCTTCATGAATAAAAGGGTAGAAGCAGGACTGGCATGAAGCACTCAACTCTCCTTCCTATAAAGTAAATAAATAAAGCAATGCCAACAACTTAAAAGTGACGTGCCTCCTTTCCACACTGCCTGTCACGTGCCGCAGTGTCTTCACTGCATCTGACAGCATGACAAGCCAGAATCACTCACTAGTTCCTGTCTTTCTGGGCAGACAAAGACATGGTGTAATTTTCGGAAGCTTCCTCAATGTGCCCTGAACTGAGCACAGATGGTCTAGCTCCTGTGAAAAGAAACGCTGTCTAGAAGTCGCACAGTGCAGGTGGGTTGGAGGGTTACATCTTGAATTACTTTTAGTCATCAGACCCCTGGGCACTTCTGGGTCTGCTCGTCTCTTAAAACAGCCTCTGCAGTTCTTTTCAAATTATAGAGCATTTAAGAAGGGCCAGGGGCTTCCCTGGTGGCGCAGTGGTTGAGAATCTGCCTGCCAATGCAGGGCACACGGGTTCGAGCCCTGGTCTGGGAAGATCCCACATGCCGCAGAGCAACTAGGCCCGTGAGCCACAATTACTGAGCCTGCGCATCTGGAGCTTGTGCTCCACAACAAGAGAGGCCGCGATAGTGAGAGGCCCGCGCACCGCGATGAAGAGTGGCCCCCGCTTGCCGCAACGGGAGGAAGCCCTCGCACAGAAACGAAGACCCAACACAGCCATAAATAAATAAATAAATAAATTTAAAATAAATGTGATTTGAATAAAAAATTAAAAAAAAAAAAAAAAAAAGAAGAAGGCACTGGTACAGCATGTGCTTAATACCCAGAAATTTAAAAAAAAAAAAAAAAAAAGAAGGGCCAGCTCTGTCAGGTTCTGCAGACCTGACAGTTGGTGCAGACGGGACCCAGAACCAGTGCCCACTCTCAGGAAGCAGTCTAGCAGGAGAGATAGCCACATTAATACATGAATGCCATTTAGAGGGATCAGTATTACAATGGAGAAAGATTAAAAGATACTAGGAGGATGGATAAATTCTACTTGGGAGACCAGGGGAGGTATCCTAGAAGAGATGGTATTTGAACTGGATTTTGAAGAATGATTTAGTAGCTACAAAGAAGACAGGGGAAGAGCCAATCAGACAGAGGCATGGAATATGCAAAGACATGGAGTACTACTAATAATATTTATCCTAATTCTAATCCCAATTCCAATTGTTAAGCCTAATACTAATATTCCATTTACTGAGGATTACTATGAGTTAGGTGCTGCACCAAGCTCTTTACTGTGATTGCTTCATTTAAATCCTATAAAAATCTTACATAGTAGAAATTATTATTATCATTCCCATTTACAGATAAGGGCCTGTGGTTGGAGAATTCATACTGCTGGTGTTTGAGAAAACGTGGATAGTGAAGCACACATTTGGCCACTAGGTTACACTGTCCTTCAGGATGTCGGCATTCTAGCTGAAAATAGAGGTAAGCTAACTTGAAGAGTCTTTCTGCTTCTCATAGGACACCAAAGATATTAGAAGAGAGATGTGTGAATGGCTCTTCAAATGGGGATCTGTATTTGTGAAGCAATTCTTCCTTGGGGAAACGAACCAAAGACAGGTGTGTAAAGTCACGCTGGGCATGAATAGAGTGAACAGAGATAGGATTATGCAATCCTAGAAAACTAGACCTCAAGTGGTCAGATCAGTGGCAGCTGAACTGCTTTACAAAGCGGGCAGGAATCTTCTTTAGCTTTTGAAAATAACTAGAAATAGCCCCGAAAATGACTTACTAAACTCCTGAATAAAAAAAAAAAAAAACAATATTGGGGGGATACAGAGCTGACACCAAAAACACACATTTCTACCTGGGTCCCCAGTAGCCTGGTAACATACATGCTTGTCTTACAGCCACGAAGGAATGAGAGTGGGGAAGGCAGACTTCAGTGAATTCCATAAAATAAAGCTGTCTCTTCAATTTAGGATATTTATACACACTTTCTTGTTAATAACCATAACAACAAGAGTGATAATAGTAGCTATTGCTTAATGGGAGCCAACAATATGGGGACACTGAGGAAAGCCTGCCTTAGCTCATTGACTGACGCTGCCACCAATCCTATGGGTTGTTTTACAAGGTCCCACAGTCAATATAAGTAGAGACAAGATGGCTCAAGTCCTGCACTCCCAGACTTTGAATCTTACTCTTTTCACCTCAGTGTTAAGGGAAAGTATGAGAACAGAAAGTGTGTCCTGGTGATAATCAACAGCCTTGGCCTGCAGGGATTCCAGGAAGCTGAGCTGGGAGCCAACAGAGATCTTACAAACATGCTAACCACATCTGTCACTTTGTGGGTGTCAGCACTGAGAGCATTTACTCTGCCATCCATGGGGGAATTTGAATGAAATTCCTCATAGGATTCCCAACCCATTTCCAAAGCATCTTGGAACAACGGGAGACTCTTCAGAGTGCTCTGCATGCCTGAGATCTTACAAGTGTATGAGCTGACCTAATCAGACAAAGCCCACACTTGACTGCAGCAGGGAGATGCCCACAAGTTTGTCATTAGGCAGGAAGCAGCTAGAATCACTTATGAAATCATTCTTTGTGACAAAGGCTGACAAAAGAGGATCCCTTTATGGACTCCTAACAGAGGGACATTGACTTAGCCCCTGGGGATGTTTTGAAGGTAGAGGAGCTTGGTTCTTCTGGCTCTGTCCCTGGGCCCATCTCCAGAAGGGAAGGGAGTGAAGACAAGGCCAAGTGGGTCTCAGAGAAGACTCCAACTTCCCCGGACCTTGCATTGAGATGAATGGAAAGTTCTGCTCTCCATGTCAACCTTCTCCTGCTGACTCCAAAGACTGTGGAAACAGGTTATGACCCCTGAGCTCCCCTGAAAGAATCTCATGAACCTCCATGGCCTTGGTTGGGAATGCTTCCTCTGCATACCAGGGTTACCCTTGTTTACCTCTATTATAGTATGTTTGTATCAATCAGCAGCTCAGGCCATTAGTCAAACTGCTAGAGTTCAAATCCCAGCTCTGCTATTTACCGTGTTACCTTGGACAAGTTGCTTAATAACCCTGTGCCTCAATAAAGTTTGTTGAATTAAAGAGGACTTCATTCATTCACTCATTCTTAGTGAGAGATAATAATACTAAATTTATTCAAGAAATGTCCAAGGAATAGGAATGTGACAGCAACCCAGGGCAGGATATGTCCTCCTTCTCTCCCCCACCATACGGGGACTGGACTGGAGAGAAAGCTTTCATTTTAAAACACCAGAAAAGTCACACAATTGCCAATCTACGGTCAACCTGGATGAAGGTTTTGATTCTAGAAGACTGTTTCTGTGTAGAAGAAATCCTCTCTGTAAATCTTCCCCTTTTCCATAAAATAGAAACTTCTCCCTTTTCCAAAATATTTGAAAGACAACAGCTTCCCTCCCTTTTAGGTCCCTCTCTACACGTTGCCAAGGAGGAAGGAATGGATTGACTTGTGAGGTGAACAGAACAGAGCTCGTAGGGCTAGGCCTCTGCTGGGTTGACTCTCTGGGACCTGCCCACAGAGCATGAGCATTCACTGCTCCTCCTGAAGTCCTGGGAAGGTAAACTCACCTGAATGGGGCTTGGTCTCCTTGCATGTGGGTGGACACATAAATCTAATTTTAGGTAGAAAGGGGGAAGCCCATTCTCAATAGGCAATACAGTTGAAATCTTGATTCCTCTATGCCCGCTGTATCTATTTCCCAAGTGCTTCCAAAGTTAAGCGGGGAGACTGAAGAACGGCTTCTCTAAAATACCAATATTCCCACTCAAGGAACTAACGTGTCCATCATTCAATAATCCAAGGGAGATGACTGGGAGAAATGTGAGGAATTCTGGAGCTTCTAATGCAAGAAAAGTCAAATTTCAAGGCAGACCTCCTTTGAAAAGTAATCAGTAATTTAATGTACAAAAATCAGTCTTCTTCTAACACTGACTTTTACACAAGGGTTATTCTATCAGTTAGGGCCCCAGGGGCACACTCACTGAGGAGGATTTATTTATAAAGGAACTAATTGCAAAGCTGTGGGTGGAGTGTAGGCAAGTACTCCCAAGCCACCTCCTTCTCATTTTCCATTCCCTTTCTCTCCTTTGATTTGGGACAAATCTGGTAAATGATGCCAGAAAATGTGGCTTAGTCTACTTCCTCCTTTAATAGATATGGCTAGGTCAGCAGAGCAGACCCTGAATGTATCAATCCCACAATCTGTGTAGCCAGGGATGACCAGCCTGCCTAAAAAGAGCAAAACCCTCTGAGAGTAGCACAAGGAGGCAGAAACAGAAGGAAGACCATACCTGGGACCTGATACAGTAACTCACCCACTAGTAGGTGGCCCAGTGAATGTTCTTTGTTCAACCAATAGAGTTAGCAGCACTGCCTTGGGAAGGATATAGTATGTATGTGGAGACTGGGAGAGAGATAGTTTCTTCCCCTCTGGACTTAAGCAGAGTTGTGAAAGGAGAGGAGTGAAATTCCCTTCTCCATACAAGGGCCTTTCCTCAGTTTTGGATGCCCCAAACAAGCCTACTTCATTTAAGAATAAGCTATTCTAGAAAGGATCATTCACCAAAGTTAAAAGTGACTCTGGGTTGTGTACAGGCGAGGAAGGATATATCTACACATAAGTGTTCCTACTCTTGTCTGTGAACACAGCTTGAGAGAGAGAATCCTGGTGAGAGAGACAAGTCCTCATTCCTTGTACTCACAGAAACACATAATGGGGACCAGGGAAGAAGACAGAAAGAGGAACTTTGAGCCTGTCATTACAGTAGGATACAGCTTGGAGATACTCCCCTGCCCCTTCAGGGGAGAACTTGTCTACCCATCTCAGACATGTGTCACTTCATCTGTACCCAAAAGATCTCTGGGGAAATGACATCACAACTGCACTTGAAAACTCTTCCTCCAAGTTCCTGACACGAAGTTCTTCCAGTTGTCCCCCCAAGGCAATGGGAATCCATTTCCTCTCTACAGGTCCTAGGGCAGACTTTATTAAGTCATTCCTCAGCTTTGACTTCTGTCACTAAGTAACCATAATCCAGTGGGATTTCCTCATATCATGACTATCAATAATTAATCAACTTCTCTTGAGAGCTCTGAAGAGCTTTGATAAGGTTAAGTGACGATATCCAGAGTCAATCTTGCCTAATTATCAGGTCTAATGCTTGCCTCCTTCACATTATGAGAAGCTGTTCCTGCTTCTGAAATGTGTATGTCTGAACTAGTTTCTCACATAAAAATATCTAGAAATCCATGTTTTAAACTGATGATTCACTCTGCTATCTTATGTGTGACCTGCTAATTTGTTGAACCACTTAAGACTATGACAAAGCTGGGCCTTCCAAACTCATGACCAATAGGGAGATATGCTCCAATCACTTAGCTGGACCTTGTAGCATTTGGGTTTTTGCAGACAGATACTGAATCACTGCCATGCCTTCAGGCATCAGCACCACAATTTGAAAATGACACAGTGTGTTTGATATAGGAGATGGGCCTCTGAAAAGCCAGGAATGTGAGAAATTTTGTAAACCAGACTTAACTTTCCATATGTATTGTCAACCACATTTTAAAGATCTTCAATTTCTGATTCACTGTGGTCAGTCTTGGGGTTATCTCCAAATTCAAACCCCATCCCTAGATGAATAGTAAATTTTATGGACAAAAACAATAACAATAAAACCCCAAATTTTATAGAACTAGTGATGGCCTCTATATAAGAGATTATTTTCATAAAGGAAACCCTTTAGGCACAAGGGATGAAAATAGGCATCTCCTATTACAGTGATTCCCATACTTTTGGAATGGCCTAGAATATTTTGGGTATTGACAGGATTGTCAACATTTTAGTGTGCCAAGTTAGGATATGATTTAAAACTTCAAAATAAACACCATTTAGAATCATCATTACTTCATAATAGGAGGTACATTTGAACACCAAAATGTAAGAAAGCTATAATCTCACAATGAATTAAGAAACAGTTGGCAGTAGTGTACTGATTTTTAAATAGATATTTTAAACTCTTTTAAATGTTGAAAAATTGTATGATACATTTTAATTTATGGTGTTATTTTGCATGTAATATATTTTGGTACAAGTGTGGTCAAGTTAGGAATATACATTCACCGGCGGGACACAAATTAGAGCTCAAACATTCAATTTTTGCTTCTGTCATGGACGTTGTCTAAAATCCAGGTTGATATAGGTATATGAACGCAAATGGAAACAATATACCTAATAATACCATTTCTTTCAATAAAGACTGTGGTAGCTTGAATTGTGTCCCCCAAAGAGATATGCTGAAGTCTCAACTCCCAGTACCTGTGAATGTAACCTTAATTGGACAGTTTTGCAGATGTAATCAAGTTAAGATGAGGTCATACTGGATTAGGGTGGTCCCTAGTCCAGTGATTGGTATCTTTATAAGAGAAAGGAGAGCAGCACAGAGACACAGAGAAAAACACAGAGGGAAGATGGCCATGTGAAGATGGAGGCAAGCCAAGGAATGCCAAGGATTGCCAGGAACCACCAGAAGCTAGGAAGAGGAAAGGAAGGGTTTTTCCCCAAAGGCTTCAGAGGGAGTATGGTCCTGTCAACAGCTTAATTTTGGACTTTTGGCCTCAAGAACTGTGAGACAATAATTTTCTATTGTTTTAAGCCACCCACTCCATGGTACTTTGTTACAGCAGCCCTAGGAAACTAACAGAGACTATTCTGGGTGAACTGAAAGAAGCGAAGGAAAGAAGCTCCTCTCATCCTAGTTCCTGGCTCTGCTTTCTTTCTACATGGGTAAGGAAAGATCAGGGGAGGGGGCCAAAGATCTGGACATCACAAGCTATCGGAAAGTGTGCCCCATTCAGCAGTGGCTTGTGTGGGGCAGCACATTTTGTCACAGATGAGCACTGGTCATCAGAGTTTTCACAACTGATTAAAAAAAATTAAAAAGCAACCAGGACAAAATAGCAAGAATGTTGCTCATCTGTATGTTCTCATTTTCATGTAATAGGTTTTACATGAAACATTAATAGGTTTTCTTGAAGCAAGGTTACCCTTGAACTGAAGCATCCCGTAGACCAGAAAGGCTCTTCTGGAAGCCAAAGCCCAAATGGCTAAGACTGAGGAGAAAACTCCGAGGCCTTTCGCCTTCTGAGTGAAGAATTAGATTCCTCTGCCTTCCAGGCTCTTCAGCTAAGTCCATTAACCCAGAGTTTCCTGCAAGACCCAGCTGTCCCCACTGGCAATGGGGCAATGGTCTCTAGGGGAACAACTGTCCAGGCCACTCAAAGCAGTTACAAAACCTATGAGAGCAGTTCTTAAACCAAACGCAAGAGCCCCCGTCTGTTTTTGCCCTCCTCCACTCTTGTTTGCAAGCCTAGGGAGGGCAATGCCTTCCCTATGGCTCCTGGGTTATGGAATGTATTTAAATGCCTGGTTCAAAACCCTCACTCACCGCTCTCAAATTTGACAATTGTTTAAGCATTATTGCTTGAATGGATACAGATGTTCAGCTCATCTCTTGTTGGGGGGAGTGTTTCTTTAGAAGAAGGGGGAGAATAGGCTTTTTTCTTCTTTTTTTTCCAGACACATATTTTATCTTTATGTTTGTATCAAGAACTGCCAAGAGATGCATCTGGTCCCCAAATCAAGAATCTCACACTCCTCCTCCCAACTCACAGCTTTCTAAGCGCCTTTCTTTGTGATCTCTGCCCAAACAAGCTGTAGGCAGAGCTCACTGGACAGATGACCCACACCTTGTGGAAAAAGAGGAATCACTTTCTCATCAGTGCCAGAAAGAATGGTGCCGATGGCATTTTTCATGATGTCGCCCTCCCCCAGCCTTTTACTTTTTTGTGTGTAATTCATTTTCTGATTAATATTTTCAGCAGCTAGAGCAAATGCCAGCTTAATTAAATTCCCACACCACCCCCCCTTTATCCAGTTAGTGGGTTCACTGGCTCCTCAACAACCTTTAGCATCTGCATTTTCGTGAATGCTCAGTTGCTTCTGGCCTCACCAAAAAAATCTGTTACATATTAAGTTATAATAAGATATAGGCAATTATAGTAGCAGCAGGACAAATAGATTTGTATGGTTCATTACAAGGGATTTCTGGAACATACACAGTGGAAATAGCCTGTTTCTGGGGCAGAGCATATTCTGGAGGAAAAATACATTTTAAAAAGGTGGGAGGGGGCAGGTAGCAGAAGTTTCCATAAGAAAGTTCTGGATATAAGGAAACCCTATCAGCTCAGTAGCTCTCTGTTACTTAGATGTGTGATGTTTCAACGTGAGAACCACAAACAAGTGAAAGATACAAGGATTTCCCCTGGAAAACGGGTGGGGCCTGTTTCTCATTTTTAGAAACAAAATGTAATACCGTTGTCATGGCACTGAAATAGACAAAATAAGCAAGAGGAATGAACGAACACTGGAGGAGCATCTGACATGCGACCAGCCATGTGCTACACACTTTGCACACACTGTCTCATTTAAAACTCATGACAACCCTGAGAGATATTAGGTAGAGATACTAAAATGACAATTTCACAGAGGTCACTCTAATAGCTATTGTTTTGTGAAGGAGAAAACCCAGGCTCAAGAAGCAATAACTGCTCAAGGTCACCCAGGGTCTGTCTGGCTCCAAAGACTATTTGTGCTATTTCCACAATACTATTCTAACCAAAGAGGTCCAGGGTCAATGTATAAATAAAGTGGAAGAGAAGACCTTCTGCCTGTAATAATAATTTTGGAAATACCAGAGAAGTCCCTCTCTTAGGTTAATTACTATATTAGACAATGAACATCACTCAATATACATTAGGTTATGCTTGACATTTAGCAGGTTTTAATAACAGAGTAAAGGGATGGTATTCCACTTGAAGGGCGAGAAAAGAGTTTCCTTAATGGCCGTGAAAATGTGCCTAAAGCAATGATGGAGTAGATTAGTTGAATTCACAGTTTTGTCTAAGTAGACCCAGAAGCAGACCCACTTTAATGCCACAGCTCTACCTCAAGG
This sequence comes from Balaenoptera acutorostrata, assembly GCF_949987535.1. NCBI lineage: Eukaryota > Metazoa > Chordata > Mammalia > Artiodactyla > Balaenopteridae > Balaenoptera > Balaenoptera acutorostrata. Next base: position 155,249,375 of record NC_080065.1, read on the forward strand.
ACCTAAAAAAAATCCCAAGTTGGGAAATATAGTATCTTCCTTTTCTTTACTATGTTAAAAACAATGCTACTTCCTAAGAGCTGCACCTGGAAAGAACCCTGAGAAATCTTGCTCCTCCCGTCACCCAATTTATCTCTAAACTGCAAGAATTGTTGTTTTTATCTTAAAAACTTTCAAGGATGGTGGTTCTCCAGCACTTTTCTACTTTCCATATAGAGAACTGTTTTTTTAACCAATACCATTCTGCAGAATCCATTTCATTTTTCCCAGGATAAATTCAAGGCATTTTGCTGAATTCATCAGCCCAGATTGGAGAGTGGGGTTGAAAAATCCCATATAAGTAAATACTCCATGAGTTTATATGGGCTGAGGTCACTGAGCCCAGAATATTATCAAGCTCCCCAGGGACCCCACAGAAGCGTATGAAAATGGCTTTAAAGAGATGTGCCAAGATGCTGACCCTTTCCCTTTGAGAAGCAAGGGTGGGAATGGGAGATCCTGAGCCAATGCTGGTCACTTGGGTGGGTAGAGAGTCAAGCTGAGCAAAACCAGCATATCAGTTTAGAGTGAAAGTCAGCTGAACCTGAAAATGCCAGCAGCTAACCAAGGAGTAGAAACCTAGTTGCTAAGTGTGAGAAAGTGAGCAGTGTTTTCTGTCTGAATGGCACTGACACCTTGGTGGTGTCAAAATGGCCCCTCCTGTTATCTTTTGTGTTCTGTATGTTCACTTTTGCTGGCCTCTGAGTCGCCTTTTCCTCCCAGGGAAGCATCATGGCGCAGTGGGGAGTGCTGAATTTGGGGTCTTGGGAAGTGAGTTTCATCTGTCTCTGCCTTTATGCACTTGTTTTTAATCAAAACACTTTGAAGTCTCCATTTCCTCATCTCTAAAATGAGGGGTTCTGAATTCATGACCACATGCTCTTTTTCTTTTTCTTAAATTGAAGTATGATTGACATACGACATTCCATTGGTCTCAGGTGTACAACATAATGATTCAACATTTGTATATGTTGCAAAATGATCATCACAATGAGTCTAGTTACCATCTGTCACCATACAAAGTTACAGAGTTTTCTTCTTGTTATGAGAGCAACTTGTAAATTTGTACTACAATATTACTGACTGTAGTCACCATGCTGCACATTACCTCCTAATGAGTTATTAATTTTATAACATAAGTTTGTACCTCTTGATTCCCTTCACCCATTTTTCCCAGCCCCCAAACCATCTCCCCTCTGGCAACCACCAATCTGTTCTCTGTATCTATGAGCTTTGTTTTGTTTATTCATTTTATTTTTTTAGATTCCACATATAAGTGAAATCATATGGTATCTGTCTTTCTCTGACTTGTCTCACTTAGCATAATACACTGGAAATCCATCCATGTTGTCACAAATGGCAAGATTTCTTTTTTATGGCTGAGTAGTATTCCATTGTATATACGTACACATCTTCTTTATCCATTCACCCATTGATGGACACTTAGGTTGTTTCCATGTCTTGGTTATTATAAATAATGCTGCAATGAACCTAGGGGCTCATATTTCTTTTCAAATTAGAGTGTTCATTTTCTTCCAATAAATACTTAGAATTTCTTCAAATAGATTCAGAAGTGGAATTGCTGAATCATACAGTAGTTCCTTTTAAAAAAATTTTTTTGAGGAATCCCCATACTGTTTTCCATAGTGGTTGCACCAATTCACAGTCCCACCAACAGTGTATGAGGGTTCCCTTTTCTCCACATCCTTGCCAACACTTGTTATTTCTTGTCCTTTTGATAACAGCCACTTTGACAGGTGTGAGGTGACATCTCATTGTGGTTTTGATTTGCATTTCCCTATGATTAGTGAGGTTGAACATCTTTTCATGTGCCTGGTGGCCATCTGTACGTTTCCTCTGGAAAAATGTTTATTCAGGTCCCTGCCCGTTTCTTAAATGTGTTATTTGGTTTTCTGTTATTGAGCTATGTGTGCTCTTTATATTTTTTGTATATTAATCCCTTATCAGATATATGATTTGGAAGTATCTTCTCTCATTCTGTAGGATACTTTTAAATTTTATTGATTGTTTCCTTTGCTGTTCTGAAACTTTTTAGTTTGAGGTAGTCCCATTTACTTTATCTTTGGTTGCCATTGCCTTTGGAGTCACATCCAAAAAATACAGCCAAGTGAGACATCAAGGAGCTTACTGATTATGGTTTCTTCTAGAAGTTTTATAGTTTCTGGTCTTACATTCAAGCCTTTAATTCATTCTGAGTTAATTTTTGTGTATGGTGTAACATAGTGGTCCAGTTTCATTCTTTTGCACATAGCTGGCCAGTTTTCCCAATACCATTTATTGAAGAGACTGTCCTTTTCCCATTGTATATTTGTGCCTCCTTTGTTAAAAATTAGTTGGCCATATATGTGTGGGTTTATTTCTGGGCTCTCTACTCTTTCCATTGACCTATGTGTCTGGTTTTATGCCAATACAATACTGTTTTGATTATTCTAGCTTTGTAACATAGTTTGAAATCTGGGCACATGATGCCTCCAGCTTTGCTCTTCTTTCCCAGGAGTACTTTGCTATGCGGGATCTTTTGTTGTTCCATATAAACTTTAGAATTGTTTGTTCTATTTCTGTGAAAATTGCCATTGGAATTCTGATAGAGATTGCAATGAATCTGTAGATTGCTTTGGGTACAGACACTTTTACAATACTAATTCTTGCAATCCATGAGCACTGCATGTCTTTCCATTTATTTGTATCTTCAGTTTCTTTCATCAATGCCCTTTCATTTTCAGTGTATAGGTTTTTCATCTCCTTCATTAAATTTATACCTAGGCATTTTGTTCTTTTTTATGAAATTGTAAATGATACTGTCTTTTTATAGCTACTTTATTTATTTATTTTTGGCTGTGTTGGGTCTTCGGTTCGTGCGAGGGCTTTCTCCAGTTGCGGCAAGCGGGGGCCACTCTTCATCGCGGTGCGCGGGCCTTTCACTATCGCGGCCCCTCCCGTTGCGGGGCACAGGCTCCAGACGCGCAGGCTCAGTAGTTGTGGCTCACGGGCCCAGCTGCTCCGTGGCATGTGGGATCTTCCCAGACCAGGGCTCAAACCCGTGTCCCCTGCATTAGCAGGCAGATTCTCAACCACTGCGCCACCAGGGAAGCCCGATACTGTCTTTTTAATTTCTCTTTGATAGTTCATTGTTAGTGTTTAAAAAATACAACAGATTTTTATATGTTGATTTTTACCCTGCAACTTTACTGAATTATTTTTTATCAGTTCTGTCAGTTTTTTTGTGGAGTGTTTAGGGTTTTCTATATATAAAATCATGTCAACTGCAAATTGTGACAGTTTTACTCCTTTCCAATTCAGATGTCTTTTATTTCCTTTTCCTGCCTAATTGTTCTGACTAGGACTTCCAGTACTATGTTGAATAAAAGTGGTGAGAGTGGGCATCCTTTTTTTATTCCTGATCTTAAGGGAAATGCTTTAAGCTTTTTGCCATTGAGTATGACGTTAGCTGTAGGCTTGTCGTATATGGCCTTTATTATGTTGAGTTACATTCCATCTATTCCCACTTTATTAAGAATTTTTATCATAAATGGGTGTTAAATTTTGTCAAATAATTTTTCTGCATCTATTAAAATGATCATATAATTTATAGCCTTCATTTTGTTAACATGGTGTATCATGTTGATTGATTTGCAGATATTGAACCATCCTTCCATCACTGGAGTAAATCCCACTTGATCATAGTGTATGATCCATTTAATGCATTGTTGAATTCAGTTCGCTAATATTTTGTTGAGGATTTTTGCATCTATGTTCATTAGGGATATTGACCTATAATTTTCTTTTTGTGTGGTGTCCTTGTCTGGTTTTGGTATGAGGGTAATACTGGGCTCACAAAAATGAGTTTGGGAATGTTCCCTCATCTTCAATTATTTGGAAGGGTTTGAGAAGGACAGGTATTAAATCTTCGAATGTTTAGTAGAATTCACCAGTGAAGCCATCTGGTCCTGGACTTTTCTTTGTTGGGAGTTTTAAATTACTGATTCAATCTCCTTACTAGTGATCAATTTATTCAGTTTCTATTTCTTCTCTGATTTAGTCTTATAAGATTGTACGTTTCTAGAAATTCATCCATTTCTTCCAGGCTGTCCAATTTGTTGGTATATAATTGTTCACAGTAATCTCTTATTATCCTTTTTATTAATTGGTATCAGTTGTAATTTCTCCTCATTCATTTTTTATTTGAGCCCTCTCTTTTTCTCTTAGTGAGTCTAGTTAAAGGTTTATCAATTTTGTTTCTCTTTTCAAAGAACCAGCTATTAGTTTCATTTATCTATTGTCTTTTAGTCCTATTTTATCTATTTCCACTCTGATCTTTATAATTTCCTTCCTTCAACTACCTTTGGATCTCATTTGTTCTCCTTTTTCTAGTTCCTTTAGGTGTAAAGTTAGATTGTTTATTTGAGTTTTCTGGTTTCTTGAAGTAGGCCTGTATGTCTATAAACTTCCCTCCTAAAACTGCTTCTGCTGCATCCTATAGATTTTGGTATGTTGTATTTCCATTTTCATTTGTCTCAAGGTATTTTAAAATTTCTCTTGATTTCCTCGTTGACCCATTGGTTGTCCAGTAGCATGTTGTTTAATCTCCACATATTTGTTATTTTTCCAGTTTTCTTTCTAGCTTCATATCATTGTGGTTAGAAAAGTTGCTTGATATGATTTCAATCTTCTTCATTTTTTGAGACTTGTTTTATGACTTAGCATATAATCTATCCTGGAGAATGTTCTATGTGCACTTGAGAAGAATGTGTATTCTGCTGCTTTTGGATGGAATGTTATATATATCTACTAAGTCCATTGGAGTAATGTGTCATTTAAGGCCAATCTTTCTTTATTGATTTTTTTCATCTAATGACCTATCCATTGAATTAGTGAGGGCCACATGCTCTTTTCAAGTGCTAAGACACAGGTGTATTCTGAGTCACAGACAACAAAGGCCAAGGTTAAATGCCTCGGATTCATAGAGGCTGTCCTAATAGAATTATGTGGCAGAATTTAAGAGCTCCAAACTGGATGTCAGGCATAAGACAAAGGATCTGGAACTGACCTCTCCAGATTATTGGTCCCTTTATAGTGGTACTACTTAATTATTAAATTCCATGGGAAAAGGCAAGGCAAAAACAATTTGTACAAGTCATGTCTTCTAGAGTGACTGTCACACACATAACCCTAATGAGAAGGCAAGCCTGGGCTGCTATGTTTAGTGCCACTGGGATCCACCCAAATCTGGCCTTAACTGATAGTACAGGAGCTGAACAAGCAATCCATAGGCTGTCCAGTAAAACTATAGGCCAGACAGATTGCTCCATCAAGAATTCGAAATTTGTGAACTGGATGATTAAGCCTGTAAGAGTGGGGACAGGAACTTAAAAGGTTGTCATGGAAAAAACTCTAGAGAGGCCAGGAGCAACAGTCAGGATGGATCATACACAAACTAAAATTATGAGGAAGCATAAACTATGCGTAAGCAAATGAATGATCCTAGGGTACCTGGTCTCCAAATATGGCCCTCTCAGGCAACCAGTCATCCTGGTATTCATGCTCTTTTGTACTCTTCTCCCCTTGAATCTAGCCTGACCCTGCAACCAGTCAAATATGGTAGACGTGACAGAGTGTGGTTTCTAAGGATAGGCCATTTAAAGCCTTGCAGCTTCCACCTGGGTCTCTTGGAATGCTGGCTCTTGAGATGTTATTAGAAAACCCAGATGCCATGAAAAAAGAAATGCCAGGCACATGCGGAGGCCACATATATTTACTCTAGTCAACAGCCTCAACTGAACTGCTAGTATCAGCAGCCAGCATCAAGTACCACCCATGTGAGTGAGCCATTTTAGAAGTCCAGCCCAGTTGAGCATTTAGGTCATTCTAGCTCCAGCTGTCATATGACTGAAACTACATGAAATATCTCAGGTGAGAATTGTACAGTATGGTCAACTCACAGAACTATGACATATAATGATAATTGTCATTTTGAGCCACTAAGTTTTGGAGTGGTTTGCTGTACAGCAGTAGATAACCAGAAGGTCCATAGGGAAAAGGCAGATGGACAAATGGAAGTACAGTCTCCAAGAGAGGTACTGGCTCCCAGGGCTGCCTTGGTGTCTAAGATTTCTAGTCCTCAGCAGAGCCACATTTATCTCCAAAATAACATTTGTTTTTTTTATCTGAAGCAGCTTGAGATCTGTTTTCCTTATAATCTAATTAAACAAACAAACTACAATCCAACTGGAAAGAGACTAAAATAGATACCTAGTGAGAGTTTAGTACAGAGACTTCCAGAAGCTAGTCCATGGATAAATACTTGTGCTAACAAGGTTTTCACAACTCTTCAATATAATGAGAAATATAAAGACAATATAGCAATTTTTGTTTGTTAACCTAAATTCATTCAAGTTAATAAAGGCAAATAGATCTACTCACAGAATCTGAAATGTGAAGTAGGATAGAATTGAATCCCCACCACCCAAACATTAATCATCAAATTCTTGATCATCAAGAGATGGCAACATTCATGTCTTGCCTTTGCTCTCCTTCAGTCTCTGTTTCTCCCCACACGTCCCAGGACTGAAAAGGTTGGGAATTGCTTTTACCTTCCCATATTGATCAAACTGCCCTTCCCTTAGGGAAAGGTGGTTCCAGACCTCCCACCTCCTCTATGTCATGTCCTTCTTCCCTATCCCAGACTCATGGCTAAGCATCAACGGCACATAGTATGAGAGGGGCCATCAGAAATACAAACATTTAGGGAATGGGGGAGGGTGCATAGCTTTTATCAGATTCAATAAAAGAAGCCACTAATATAAGACAGGTGGGACAATCTATTATTTCTCAATGCCCTTGGTCTTGCTTTAACTCAGCTACTAACCCTATATTTGAGTAAAAATAAGTAAATAGATAAAATCTTCTCAACAAGGTGCCCTTTCCTCCCTAGCCCCTTTGATGCTCTGTATAGTGTAAATTATTGTAATTCAGATAGTTTAATGATTATCACTACGAGTCATGTGACTTTTCTACACACTGAAAACAGAAGCCCTTCCACAGACTCCACCTTGCCCAAGGTTACAGAGAAGCAGCAGGTGAGCAGGGACCAGGGTGACAGCATTCCTTACCAGCCTCCTCCTTCGGTAGGAGGTCAAAGCCTGGACAGAGAGCCAGGTGGTCTTGATTTGCATCGCGAAAGTCACCTGTCCAGCTTTGTGCCTGAGGCAGAGAGATCAAAGCTGGAAGGGTAGCTGGGAGCAGGGAGGAAATAAAATACTGATATAATGATATGCATGATAATTCGCCTCCATCCACCTTTTCAGGAATGAAAGTGGGGCCAAGAAGTGACCATTATTCATGTTCCTTCCATGAGCTCACATTACGGCTCCTGTTTGCCCTGCCAGATGGGTCTCATACAGCTTTGCCCAGGAAAGGAAGAACAGGAGGTAAATGAAGATGCAGAAATGTGGTACAATCAGACAGTTTCCCAAGCACTGCTACCACCTCTGTGGAGATGTTCTGTAAGGAGGTCAGTTTTGAACTCTTTCGGTCCCAGTTTGAAAATACTTAACATGCAGAAGCTCAAAATCTAACACATATAAAAGAGCATCTGCTATCCTTAAAAAGAGGTGGGTAGAGGGGGTTTACTCTGGAGCCCCCATCTCTCTTCCTCAATTACTGAAGAAGCCACAGAGGACAAATGGAAAATGACTGTCCCAACTTTGGGCATTTCTATTGCTGAAATGATCTGAAGTTCACCATACTTGAGCTGGGGTTTGATGAAATGGGGTGAGGGGTAGGGAGTAGATGAGAGTAAGAAGGGATGCCAAGCTTGGTGGCAAGCTGAACTATTAGAGCAGCACATAAAACTCAGGGAATGGATATATTTCCTGGCTGGGAAGGAGACGGGGGCAAGAGACATATTGATGGTGAGGTCCTCGGGGAATTCTCCATCTGAAATGCCTGCCGAAGATGACGTCACTAACCCTCATCAGAGGCCAGGCTCCGGGGAGCTGTGGCTCACCACAGAAGCGGCTCCAGTTTCTGGGTAAGAGGAGCCAAGGCCGCTTTGGCCCTGGCTGCAGAGTGTGGGCGAGCAAGGGAAGATTTAAAGATTAAGTGGTGAAAATGTTAAGTGAACACGAGCTCCTTATTCATTGTCTAGATCTTAAAATCTTTCTGCTTCTTTACTGCAATACCCAAGAAGAGCTTATGTATTTGTTCCTCACATTTCTAAAAATATAATAAAAGTTGTCTAAAAATAAAAAGCTGGCCCCTCTCCCCGTGACAGGTATCCTTGGTGCCATTTGCAATCTGGTCTCCAGCTCAATCTCCCCACTTGCCTCAATGTTCTATCCTTTCACACCTTTGTCCTGAGCTTTGTCTTGAGCACACTGCTTCTCTTCCCAGAGGACCTTTCCACCTCTGTATAGCAAATACTGTCACCAAGAGCAGGGAAGTTTGGAGTTCTGGGTTCAAATTCTGACTCCCCTACTTAGAGTTTCTACGTCTTTAGGCAAGTCACTGAAACTCTCTGAGCCTCAGCTTCTCTATAAAACAGGGTCAGGATGAAAAGAGAAAACAGATATGCAGCATGTGCCTGTGGAGAGCTGTTATTCTCCTGGCAAACTCTGACTCCATTCATCAGTATGCAGCTCTGAGAACCTCCAGTGACTGGGGGCTCACTTCCTCCCAAGCAAGGCTATGGATTATTGACAGAAAGTTTCCATTATATTACAGCAAAACTTACTTCCACCAGCAGTTGCTGAGGAATGGGCACCCCTACTTCCGGTCAAGGAAAATGTTTTGTGCAAGTCACACTGAGGATCCACTCAGTGGATCCACTGCTCCAATGTGTCTGACTCCCCCTCCCCATGGTGGAGTGACAGCAGAGCCAGGAGGATGACATTCACCTCTTCTAGGCTCCACATGGAACCAAGTAGAGGAGGAGAAAGTCTCCAAGATCTCCTCCGTCCCTTTCTCTGGATCCAACAAATGTTATCTCCACTAATGCAGCAGCCCATTGATTTCCAAGCTCAGTTATTCCTAACACCTTTCATCTACGCCCAAATGCCCTTTGTTTGCCAAGAACCCACCCAAAACATCTGGAGCGCTGAATGTAAAGCAGGTATCTTGGATGGTAGAATATCACTAAGGAAGGAGAGAAGAAAGAGCTCTTAAGAGACACTGAAAATTGTCTCTGATCCAGACACCTTATGGGCTTATTTATACTCACAGGGGTCTCACGGTAATGGGGTAGAATGTTCCAGTGGGTAGGAAATGGAAGGTAAGAGAAGTGGAGTCTGCAACATTTAGGGCATCTATCCCTAAGCCCAAGTTCAGCAAGGGGGTGAGCTGGAACCTGGGTAGTGTGAAACTAGACAAGGAAAAAGATTCAGTATGAGATGATTCTGCATATATTTCTCAATCAGAGGAATTTTCTTGGCTATTGTTGCTACTGAGAGCCCCCTACTGGATTGCAGATCCACCCAACATTTTCAGCAAGCTGCCAGCCTCAAGACACCTGAGCCACACAAAGACATCATTCATTCATTCACAAATATTTATTGCAAGTCTATAAATCTCTAGACACTGTTCTAAGTCCTAGAGAAACATTTAAGAAAAAAGACAACAGTCCCTGCCTTTGAGGAGCTTACATTCTAGTGAGGCATTCTTTGTCTGGCTAAAGCATAATACTACATTGAGATTCAAGATCAGGGTGCACAAACCCAATTCCTCTAGAAGCTGAATGGGTAACAGACATGAGCAGAGTGATCTAGTTGCAAGATAATAGGGGGTGGGGACTGTGGAGACTAGAGGTCTCATACACCATCTAAAGGGAGAAGCTGATATTTGATTTCAGACAGTTATTTCCACACAACAATGCAATTTCATTGCTTCCAGATCTGGTTTGTCAGTAGAAGCCAGGAATCTAGATTTCTGTGAAATTCTCCAGTTTTTCAAACCTGGAAAAATCAAACTAAAGTCATCTGTCAGGTTCTATCTGAAAGACATCTGCTTGTGACTCCTGCTTTTGACATCCAATGGGATTAGTGAGAAATTGAGGAATGAAGTAGATCAACTACAAAACTTGGAGTCAGAATGACACGGTCTCAAACCAGCTTCACCATTTACTACCAGTGTTGTAGGGTTACTTTTAAAAAGGTTACTTAAACTCCTCTAGTCTCAATTTCACCATATGTAGAACAGGAATAAAACCATGGAAAGGGTACACTAAGCAATAAATGATAGGTGTGTAGCACGCATGTCTGGTACATAGTAAGAGCACAATAAATGTCAATTATTATAACTGTCAGGGTCATGACAGGAAACAGATGCACATTCAAATGTTTTAACTGAAGAAGTTTAATTATTCTATTTATGGAGGCACAGACATGGTTTAGGGAAAAATGCATAAGGACTGACAAAGCACCCAGAGTAGAAATATCAATATCGGGGAGCCATTACCACCCCTGGCCTGCAGGAGCAAAGAAATAAAAAGAGTTACCAGATCCCACTGAAAGAGGGGCCTGTGGAAGAAGGAAACTTGGTGGGAGCTATGGTCCTAAAGGAATACCAGCCTTGCCGGAACTACAGTGAGGAAAGGAGGAAGGAGAGAAGAATACCCATACCTCATAGTCTCTCTTCAATTTCCTTGCCTCCCATTGGTCAAACCAATCTGGAAGCCAGAAGGCAAGAGGGCCTGTGTGGTGCAGTGCACAGAGGTCAGTCTCCCAGGCCCAAGCAAGGGTAGAAGAGAGCAGAGCATGGGTCAGTATATCTGAAAGAAGACACAGTTGTCCTCTACTTCTTCCCATTGATTATGTATCAGCCCACTTTCTCAATCTCTGCATTTTAGAGGCAAATATTCTAGTGGAGCTCTCTGTATTCTACTTGAAAATGCTCACTACTCTGAACCTGTCAAGTAAACCAAGTCTTAGAAGTACCCAAAGGGCAATTTTCTGGAACAGCCTAGGGCATCTACACTGGCTTCCCCAGGGAAGGGCTGGGCTGTGTGCAGAGCTAAATTCACAGTTAGTCTAAACTATTACTTAAGATTCCTCTTCTATACAGGTCACTGGAATAGGAGGTTTGCCAAAAGAGGATGGAGCAAGTGAGAAGAGGAAGGCAGGGGCGAGGCAGGAAGCAAGCTGCCCTGATCTTATTGCCACCTTGGGCTGGAAGAGGGCGGGTAAGTAGGAAAAGGGGTGATTGGGAGAAGCCACACCTAAAGTGATGTTTTTAAAAATATCACTTAGCACATGTTAAGCTGCAAGTAACTGAAAGCTCACTAGTGTAACCAAACAAGTCCAGAGGTATGGAAGTGATCAAGTGAGGCCTGGGCAGATCTGTGGCTCTGGGTCCCGCCTTCTTCCACATGATGGCCTATCATGGGAAGGCTGCAGCAGTCTTGGGACTTACATCCAGACATGACAGTATATAGAAGGAAGAAGAGTTAGCTTCTGGTATCTCAGTCAGAAAAGAATGCTCTTTTCCAGATGCACCCAGCACACTTAGCACATTTCATGAGCCCAAACTGAGTCATTTGCCCATTCTTGAATCAATTCCTATGTACAAGATAACACCACATGATGACTGGCTTAGAGCTAGGTTGCCAGAAACAATTTCTATAGCAACAAGGGTAGGTGGGATTACTCTGACAGAGTGACAGTTTTCTCAATTCTCTCTTGGATGGTACTTAACTAGTACCATTTAGATGTATAGGAGACAAGATAATTCATCACATACAACAGATGCCTTAGGGCATTAAGGCTTATTTCTCCTGATGAACCCTATAAAAACGATCATCTTTAAAAACAAAGGTTTATTTCTCATTCATGTGCTACATCCAGTGAGGGCTGCCTGGGAGCTTTGCTCCGCATCTCGTCTCTCAGAGACCCAGGCAGATAGTTGTACCTCCACCATCAGAATGTTGCAGTGGCAGGGGAAAAAAACAGTGATTTCACACTCACTGCCTTGTAAGCATCCATCTGGAAGTGACACATGTCAATTCTACTTGCATGTCAGTGACCAGAGCAAGTCACACAGCCGCTTCTAACTTTAAGGCAGTAGGGAAGTGCAATTTGACGTTATGCCTGGAAGGAGGAGAATGGACCTATTTGTTAGCAGCCCTAGTAACTACCACGCAACACTGGCAAGAGTTAGGTGGGATGGACACTTGCAGGCATCCTGGTAGCAGTGTAAATCAGCACAGATTCTCTAGAAAGCAAGTTGTGAAAATGTGCGTTAAGGCTCTAAAAGGAAGTTCATTCTCTTCTTCATGTAACCTTCTCTTAGGAAGTAGAAACTTAGACAAAGATTCTGAACAAAAGTGTATGTTGACGCACTCGCTGTATAAACAAAAAACCAAATAACGAGATTATGCAACAGCAGGGTAATGGTTAAATAAATCAAAGTATCATATGATGGCTAATTCTCTAATGCTTTAAAATGTTGCTTTTTGAAGAGTGTTTAATGACATGGGAACAGGTACATATCAAGGAAAAGTTAAGTGAAGGATAAAAAATTGTACCGTACAACTTAATATAAAATTAAGGTACAAAGAAGAAAGACAAAGGAAGCACAGTGAAGTATTAATGATGGCTATCTCTAGGTGAATGTTATTGTAGTCTTTGTTTTTCTCTATTTCTTTAGTTCTCTATACAGATAAGCAAATATTTCTTAGTAATCAGGAAAAAAGATTATTAACATATATAATCCATGGCAATTTTTGTAATAGTAGAAATTGAAAACATCTAAACTCCATCAATAGGGAGTTGGTTAAAGGAATTATAGTTCAGTCAAATAATAGATTATGATGAAACACTTAAAAATTACGATATATTTGATCTGTCATGGAACACTTGCTAATATAAATTAAGAAAAAAAGCAAGGTTCAGAAAATCAGATATAGTACACTGCCATTTGTATAAACATGCACACACACACATACACATTTCTGAAAAGAATGCACAAAAAACTAGTAAGAGTGGTTACCTTTCGGTGGTGAAAGCTAGGAGACTGGAGTGCTGATTTATAACCATGGAAGGGAGACTTTCAACTCTAAGTCCTTTACATTATTTGATTTTTTAAAACCATGTGAGTATATTATTTACCTTGAGTTATATTTTACAAACAAATAATAAACAAATAAATCAGATCCTGGCTCTGGCAGACACATCATAACTACTGGTTACCTTCCCTGCCCTTTTTCTGTCCTTAGACCATTTCACTCAGTGACTCAGTCCTAGGTTGAGCCATAGCTATAGCTTAACAAGGCTTAGGGATTGCGAATGGATTTCATTGATCTGTCTGCCATTCTGAGCATGAATAACAGAGGGTCCCCCGAGGAGGCTTGACTCAGGCACAGGGAACACAAGTCATCCTTTCACCTGGGCTACAGGCATCTTGCACCCTTCCCAAGGACCCATCTGCTAAAAACACAAAGGCCTTTATTTGGCCGATAGCGAACATTTCCTGCAAACAGTTGACATCTTGAGCCCAGGCCTTTGTGTCTGCCCAGGGCTATTTAATTCTTGGGAGTTACTTATAACCATGGATACTGAGCTGGATCAATCACTGTGGACAATCTCAGGGTCAAACATTCTGAAGACAGGCTCCAATGCTGATAGAGAAAACTGAGCTCTCAGCTCCCCAGAGCAAGGCATTGGAGAATGGCTTCTTCTAATTCTATGCCCCAGGACAAGCATGGTGAGATGTAGAAGAGTTTGCTCTTACCTTATTCTGAGCTTGGACACTATGGCTCTGTAGGCTTCTGCCACACAGGCCTTCTTCTCCCAGTACCTCCAGCAGCATATGTTCCCTCCTCCCCACCTCTGCTGGGGATGGTCTGTGACAAATGCTACATATGCAGCAAATCTCCAATCCGGGGAAACAGAACTGAAAAACGATCTCTGCTCATGTGGAGTTTATGTTCAAGTAGACAAGCACCAGTAATAATCAAAACTCAAAAAATAAGATATCCAGTATGACACAAGTGCTGTGGAGTTAAATAAAGGAGAGATATGGATAGGTAGTGCCAGAGAGAGGCCTCACTCCAAAGGTGAAACTTGAGTGAAGATCTGAAGGCAACAGGGAGGGAGCCATGTGGATATTGGGGAGAGCATGCTTTGTAGAAGTGGCTGAATTTTACCCCGACTTCAGCAGAAGATAGAAGTAGACAGCCAGCTGAGATGCAGGAATAATGTTTTAAAATTTCTGCATTTAAAAGTCTTAAAATTTATATTCAAGATCTGCACAGTTATAAGAAATAATCTAAATGTCCAACAGCAGTCATATCATGGTATGAACATGAAATCGATTATGATCTTGTCTCTAAAAACCACGCATTTGGAAGAATATTTTAAATGGTGGGAAAATACACTCAAAATAAAACGTCAAATGGGAAAAGTAGAACGCAAAATTATATTCTAGTTTGTCTTGTTCACTGTGATAAACTAGTTTAGCACCCAAAACAATGCTTGGTACATCACAGATATGTAATAAACAGTAACAAATACCTGTTGATTAAGTTAACTGTTGAATTTAAGCATGATGCAGAAAAAAAAAAGCTAGAAGGAACATTATCATTAATGGTTGTTGGCCTTCAATGATGGAATTCTTGATAATTTTCTGTGGTTTCCAAATTTTCTACATTGAAAAAAAGTGTTGCTTATTTTTTAAAGGATTTGAAAAGATAAGATTACATCTGAGCCCCTCTACCATGGACAAATTTGGCTATATTTGCCCTGAAAAAAAATAGTTGCTACAAAAAACCAAAGATCTCTTCACCTAGCCTGAAGTTTCTACCATGAGGAACCTTCTTGGGGAGGCATTATCTAAGAACTTCCACTTATCGAATGCATATTTGGGGACCAGAAAAAGTGCTATCCCTTTTATATTAGGTGTTCTCAGTTTTGGCTGCACATTAGAATAACCTGGAAGCAACACGGCAGACCAGTTGAATTATATTTTTGGAGGTGGGACCGAGGCATCAGTGTTTCTTAAAGCTCCCCAGATGATACCAATACGTAGCCAATGTTGAAAATGACTGTTTTATGTATGTGTTATTTTATTCTCTGAAGTATTTCAATCCCCAATGTATAGATGAGGAACTGAGTTTCAAAGAGGCAAAGGTCAGTCTGCCCAAGGCCATATGCTAGGAAGTGGGTTAGCAGGTGACTTAACTTCAGACCTGATAGAAATCACTTGGCCTGATTTTTTACTGGAAGCAGCTAATATGCAGAGAGGGAGCTGGAAGAACTTACCCCAAGGTTCCTTGTAAGTCAGCACCCAATCTGAGGTTTCTATACCCTGCTTGGAACTCTTCCAACTACTCCTTGTAACTGAGACAGGAAAGATAACAGAAGGGACACACACACACACACCTGACTGTGAGTTTCTTTTCTGTCCCAAATTCAATAAGAATTCCAAATTTGGAATAGAGATTTCTCCAAAGAAGATATATGAATGGCCAACGGGTACATGAAAAGATACTCAATATCACTAGTCATTAGGGAAATGCAAATTAAAACTACAATTAGATATCACCTCATGCCTGTTAGAATGGCCATCATCAAAAAGATAAGAGATAACACATGCTGGCATGGATGTGGAGAAAAGAGAACATTTTTGTACTGTTGGTGGGATTGTAAATTGGTGCAGCTACTGTGGAAAACAGTATGGAAGTTCCACAGAAAATTAAAAATAGAGCTACCATAATATCCAACAATTCTACTTTGGGGAATATATCGAAAGGAAACAAAAACACGGACTTAGAAAGATATATACACCTGCGTGTTTACAGCAGCATTATTTATAATAGCCAAGACATGGAAACAACCTAGGTATACATCAATGGGTGAATGGATAAAGAAGTTGTGGTA
Source organism: Balaenoptera acutorostrata (assembly GCF_949987535.1). Classification (NCBI taxonomy): domain Eukaryota; kingdom Metazoa; phylum Chordata; class Mammalia; order Artiodactyla; family Balaenopteridae; genus Balaenoptera; species Balaenoptera acutorostrata. The sequence goes on from NC_080065.1 coordinate 155,265,301, forward strand.
TATACATATACAATGGACTATTACTCAGCCATAAAAAGTGAGGAAATCCTACCATTTGTGACAACATGGATGGACCTTGAAGATATCATACTAAATGAAATAAGTCAGACAGAGAAAGACAAATACTGTATGATCTCACTTATATGTAGAATAAAAAAACACCCACCAAAGTTATAGAAAAAGAGATCAGACTTGTAAGTGGTGGAATGGGGGGTGGGGGGAGGAGGAAGGTGGTCAAAAGAGAGAAACTTCCAGTTATAAGATAAATAAGTACCAGGGATGTAATGCACAACATGATGACTATAGTTAACATTACTACATGATATATATAGGAAAGCTGTAGAAAGTAGATCCTAAGAGTTCTCATCACAAGGAGAAATTTTTTCTTTTCTTTCTATTGTTATCTACATGAGATGATGGATGTTAACTAAACCTATTGTTGTAATGATTTCATAATATATGTAACCAAACCATCATGCTGTATACCTTAAACTTATACAGTGATGTATATCCATTATTTCTCAATAAAACTGGAAAAAAAAGAATTCTAGGTTTGGTTATATCTAGTTCCACCTTGGTGAGATGCAGGAGCTTCCCTCTCATGCCAATCCATGGCCTCTGGGAATGCAGAGGCCACTCAAGGATGCATGAGAACTTAAATGAGGGCTGTCTGCATGGGGTGGTTGGTTGGGGGCTGAGCACAGTTTTAAGCCCACACAATCATTACTTGATTATTAGGGACCATCTGGCTGATGGTTGGTCATCCCCACTAGTTGTCAGTGACGAAGATAAGTGGTTGCTCTTAGCTGTCATTTGGATCTGCTGGTGAATGGAGTCTGCTGTATTCATCAGTCTCACACGGTTGGGTCTCCCTCCTTTTTCCTCAACCTAACTGCCTTTTTTCTAGTCATAGGTGGGAAAATAGATCCATAAGTATTCACTAGAATCATCCTTTTGTTTCCCCTTTTGAAAATTGTTAGAATGGGTTTGTGGCCTCTGTTTTTTGGTACTACAGTGGATGACTCATGCCTTCTGTCAGGAACAGGGTGGAGGGTTCTACAGTGGATGACTCATGCCTTCTGTCAGGAACAGGACAAGGCTTCTGGGTCATACTCATCTTGTCCTACTGACTCAAGGTGCAGAGCAAACATGGAGAGGAAACCAAGATGACTGATAAAGCAATGTGTCCCTGTGACAAAGACAAAAGGCCAAGCACCTCAATGTAGGCTTTAAAATGCTTCTTTTCGCCCCTGGGTGAATACACGTGAAAGTGAACTGGGTGTTATTAATATTACTGCAGCTATTAGCTCGGCTTTAGTCTACCTATATTAAAGCCTAAAAGAAATCTCCTGGCCGGAAGCCTGGCCCGCTAACAATTGATTTCCTTTTCAGGCAGGCCAAAGAATTCCCTTGGAAGGCTGCATAAACCACCAAGCACTTTGGGCCGGATGGAACACACTGGCACAAACGCAAAAGGTCACCTTGGACTGGGCCAACCTGGTGAATACCAATGAGCTGGAGCTCCCTGAAACCTCAGCTTATGCATGTCAGGCAGCTAACTTCACCATCAGGCCCACGCCTCTGCCTCTGCAGCCCACGCTGACCCAAGTTGAAAGGGTTTGGCTCACTGAGGGACCCCTTCAGAACTGTTCACACGGGAACCTGCCCATCCAGGGTTCTCAACCTGCTAAAAGCTCTGGCCAAGCCCTTTTGCAAGCTAACTTTTTTCTGCATACAACCATTTACAGATTTTGTTTTACCCTCCTGACATGAGTTAAAACAATGAAGGGGGTTCCTGAAATTGCAGAATCATGGAACACAGCTCTCTTTGCCCTTTCTACAGGCACACCCCTTCCACTCCATGCAGGAGCCCCCTTTATTCTTCACTGTTCCCAGGGCTTTTTGCCTTTGAGTAAACTTCAAAGAAACAGGAACATAAGATCCACATGTCAACAGGTCTATAGAAGACCCTGAGAATCTCATTGGAATGGGAGGCCCAACACCCCCTAAACATTAACTTCTCCACCCCAGTCCCATTGCATTGTCCTAAGCCAGCTGAGAACGTGGTCTTCTGCTAAAATGCATATCTTTCTGGGAAAGGTTCTGCTCCTGGTTATGTATCAGCTTTTCTTTGGAAGTCTGTCGTGTGTACAGAGACTGCTTGCACTCAAATCCAGGTTGCAGCACTTACTAATTATGTGAACTTGGCCTGTTCTTGAACTTCCCTTGAAGGGCCTCAGTGTTCCCATCAGTAAATGGAAGTTACAGTAATATCTACCTCATAGAGTGTTGTGGGGTTTAATCAGGTCAATCCCTGTAAAATGGTCAAAACAGTGCCTGGCACATAGTGCTCAATAAATGTACGTATTTTATTCCCTAGGAAGAGGGTTTGATCAGGAGGGGCATTTAGGCAGAATGGGACCCTGCTGCAGAAAAGGGACAGAGAAGAGGGTGAGAAAGGACACAGAAGAAGAAAACTTAAGGCATTGAAACTGAAATGCCATCGTGTAACTTGTACTCCTGGTTCTCTTGTAGACAGGTGCACTGACTCTGGTAGAGACAGACACAGAAATGCAGGCCCCAGCACAAGGAGGATATAGCACTGACAGGGTGCTAAAGGATGTGTGAGTGGCAAAAACGACACTTTGCCATTTTGAGGGGTTAAATTGGCACTAAAATTATAAACATAATGAATGCTTCTATAGAAATTTGGAAGAACACAAACAAAAAGAAAAAAATTTTAATCAATATTTCTACTATCCAGTGACCATTTTGATGTATTTCATTCCAATCTTTTTCTTCATGCAGAACTTATATACCTAATATGCATTTTGTACTATGCTATATCCAATTTTAACAATATTGGGATCATATTTTAAACTACTTTTTCCCCACTTAATACAGTTTGAGCACTTTCCCCTCATTAAATATGGCTTTTAATGGCTACATTATATCATCATATGGATTCATTTATCCAATTCACTATAAACATTTAGGTTATTTCTAATTCTTTTAGTATTATAAATCATGCAGCAATGAACATCTGTGCACATATATCTTTATGTGCATGTCTGGTAACTTCCTTAGGATAAATTCTTAGAAGTGGAATTATTGGATCAAGAGTTATATTCATTTTGAAGAACCTTGATACATATTGCCCTCTTTCTTGTTATGAACGTACATGCACAGGAATGGCACAGCTATAATTCAAGCACCCTTTCTTCCTTCCTCTACTTTCTTTCCTTGGCTGAATATTTCTCATCTTTGCATACTCATCCCCAGGAAGCCTCCCACTCTCCCACCATTTAGATGTCCCCTTTTTTTTTACTCTTATAGCCCTTGCCCTTCGCTCTAATATAGCATTTGGCATACTGGATTGCACTTGCTGATTTACGTGTATGTCTACCTGGCTGGAATAGAAACACCTTAAAGGTAATCTCTATAGTCTTGGCATCTGGCACATAATAGATGGAGTCAATGCAGAGCAAGCACTTGAGGGGGCTGGTGCTCTGTAGCGGCACATATGGTGCACTTCTCTGCTCAAACAGGCCTGCTCCATCACAAGCTCTTTAGGTAATGTGATCCAGGGAAATATTCCCAGCCCTTCTACTGACCTCTAAACCAATGAAAACACTGACTCAGGAACTATTATTATACCTCTCACAGAAGGCTTATCTACACACAGGATTAAGGGAAATAACCTACAAGTCTTGATTAATAGAAGCCAAGACTCTTGACAGTAACGACCTCTGGTCTGAGGTGTCAGAAGACAGGGGCCTTGAACAGCCCACAGCAGTCCATTAATAGGATCACAGACTCTTAAAGTTGAAAGGAAACTAAGAGACTTGGATTACAGATCAACATACCAAGGTCTAGAGAAGCACAGATGGTAATACTTATACCACAGAATTGTTCTAATGATTAAAAGAACAACACACAAAGAAGATATACAGATTGCCAACAAACACATGAAAGGATGCTCAACATCACTAGTCATGAGAGAAATGCAAATCAAAACTACAGTGAGGTATCACCTCACACTGGTCAGAATGGCCATCATCAAAAAATCTACAAACAATAAATGCTAGAGAGGGTGTGGAGAAAAGGGAACCCTTTTGCACTGTTGGTGGGAATGTAAATCGATACAGCCACTATGGAGAACAGTATGCAGGGTCCTTAAAAAACTAAAAACAGAACTACCATATGATGCAGCAATCCCACTACTGGGCATATACCCTGAGAAAACCATAATTCAAAAAGAGTCATGTATCACAATGTTCATTGCAGTTCTATTTACAATAGCCAGGACATGGAAGCAACTTAAGTGTCCATCGACAGATGAATGGATAAAGAATATGTGGCACATATATACAATGGAATATTACTCAGCCATAAAAAGAAATGAAATTGAGTAATTTGTAGTGAGGTGGATGGACTTAGAGACTGTCATACAGAGTGAAGTAAATCAGAAAGAGAAAAACAAATACCATCTGCTAACACATATATATGGAATTAAAAAAAAAAAAAGGTTCTGAAGAACCTAGGGGCAGGACAGGAATAAAGACACAGACATAGAGAATGGACTTGAGGACACGGGGAGGGGGAAGGGTAAGCTGGGACAAAGTGAGAGAGTGGCATGGACATATACACACTACCAAATGTGAAATAGATAGCTAGTGGGAAGCAGCTGCATAGCACAGGGAGGTCAGCTCAGTGCTTTGTGACCACTTAGAGGGGTGGGATACGGAGGGTGGGAGGGAGACGCAAGAGGGAGGAGATATGGGGATATATGTATATGTATAGCTGATTCACTTTGTTATAAAGCAGAAACTAACACACCATTGTAAAGCAATTGTACTCCAATAAAGATGTTAAAAAAAAAAAAAGAGGGAGGGGATATGGGGATATATGTATACGTATAGCTGATTCACTTTGTTATACAGCAGAAACTAACACACCATTGCAAAGCAATTATACTCCAATAAAGATGTTAAAAATAAATAAATAAATAAATAATAAACGTGGGCAGTAATTTAAAAAAGAAAAAAAGAACAACACATGTTGAAGTTCTAGTAAATATCTGGTATATAATATTTGTTCAACAAAAGGGATTGATTCATTAATTAATTCAATCATTCATTTAGCTAGTATTTACTGAGCGCCTCTTATGTGCTGTTATGGACTGAATTGTGTCATCTCCCCCAAATTTATATGTTGAAGCCCTAACCCCAGTGTGACTGTATTTGAAAATAGGGCTATTAATGAGGTAATAAGGTTAAACGAGGTCATAAGGATGGAACCCTAATCCGATAGGACTGGTGTCCTTATAAGAAGAGGAAGAGACACTAGAGCATGCTCTCCCTCTCCACACACAGAGGAAAGGCCACTTGAGGACATAGCAAGAAGGAAGCCATCTACAAGCCATGAAGAGAGGCCTCTCCAGAAACCAGTCCTGGCAACACCTTGATCTTAGACATCAAGCCTCCAGAAATATGAGAAAGTAAATCTGATGTTTATGCCCCTCAGTCTGTGGCATCTTGTTATGGCAGCCCAAGTAGACTAATACATGTGCCCTAACCCACCAACTAATGTGTGGTAGTGATTACACCCAGTGTTAACTTGTGCTGGGATCATATAAAAAGACACCTGGGATAAAATGCAACAGTACCCTTTTGATCATTAAGGGGTCTCTATTTTCTCATAATTCAAGGATGCTTCCCAGCTCCAAGTTAGAAAGGCATCCATTCATTACATTCTACAAATTGCCACCTATCCAACGCTGCTGCCCAGTTCTATGACCAGCACAAAAATGTTTGAGAAGGCAGCTTGCTGTCCCAGATGAGCACTTCTGAGTCAGAGACCCAAGTCTAAATCCCAGACCTGTCACTTACTAGATGTGGGACTTGGGAAAGTCACTTCACTTCTCTGAGTCTTAGTTTCCTCGTCTGTAGAATAGGGTTACTTGTGTATACCGTAGTGAGCATTTTAATGACCCCCAAATATGTCCAACGCTTCAGTCCCCAGAACCTGTGAATATGTTACCTTACGTGACAAAAGGGACTTTGCAGATGTGATTAAGGTTAAAGACCTTGAGAGGAAGAGATTATCCTGCATTATCGGTGGGTGGGGGGGGGGTTGTTGGAGGGGGAGGGTCAATCTAATCATATGAATCCTTAAAAGCAGAGAAATTTTCTTGGCTGTTGTCTGAGACAGTGTGGCAATGGAAGCATGCCAGAGATAGCAGCATGAGGACTTGAACCACTATTGCTGGCTTTGAAGGTGGAGTAGGGGCTTTATAAACCAAGGAATGTAGGCTGTCACTAGAAAGCAGAAAAGACAATGCAGCAGATTCTCCCCTAGAGCCTCCAGAAAGAAGAGCATCCCTGTCGACCTCTTGATTTCAGTCCCGTGAGACCCTGTTGGACTTCTGACCTACAGACGTAAAGATAAATTTGTGTTTTTTTAACCCACTACATTTGTGGTACTTTGTTACAGCAGCTATAGGAAACTCATACAACTTTATATGATTGTTGTTAGTTTCAAAAGAGAACATGTGCTTGTCACCTAGGAGGACCACCACACAGGCTCATTCATCATCCTTTGAAGGAGGGCAGGAGATCATTACTGAAAAGAAATGCTGTTTATAATCGAATGTCTTATAAGGAAGCAAAGGAATCTATAAACAAGAGTCCTTAACTACAGGTGATGAATGTGTGCTTGTATCCGTTCTCCACTCTCCTCTTCTGCTATTTATTTCAATCAGCAGCAGCTAGCTGGCACAGACTCCTCTCCCTATGGCCAACCAAGGACCCGGCTGACAATCCCTAATGGTCTCTACCTTCCTGTCTGGCGACACGTCCTCTCCATTCACCCCACTGAAAGCAGACTCCCTAATGGATTTTTTTATGCCTTGGCATACACATGGGCCTATGTCATACACACAGCCTTGGGCTCAAATTTTGTTGCTGCCATTTCCTGGTGGTATGTCCTTGGGCAACCATTACACCTCCTTGAGTCCTAGATTTCTCATTTGAGAATTAAAGGTAACTCCTACTTTATATGGTTGGTCAGAGCAGGAAAAGAGATACGTTTGCAAATTGCTTAATACAGTACCTGTCACATAGAAGTTGTCAGTAAATGGATTAATTTATCCAAAATAAATAAAAGGAGAGCAATAACTAAATATGTATGAATATACACACATAAGAAATATATTTATCAATATAATATTATATATAAAATCATATATAAAATATATACATATATAAACATGTAAACATATATATACAAATACACATATATAAATGTATGTACCACACACCAAATAAGATCTAGAGCTTGTCTTCAAATTTTTCCCAGTCCAGTGGGGACAAGACAGGTAAGTCAGGTCATTATAAGATAATGTAGTAAGTGCTAAAACAGGAGGAAGTACCCAGTACTATGGGTTCATGGGGGGAGATGCGACTACCTCAGTTTGTGTACTCAAGGAAGGCTTCTGGGTAAAGTCACTTCTCAACTGAATCCTTCAGGATTAACAAAAATTGGGTAGGTAAAAGACAGAGGGAATAAATATTATATGAAGATAGACAATCAAGCACAAAGACCTAACATAAGAGAGAACACACACAGAAATCAAGAAATGAACACAATTTAATATTGCAGAGTTGGAAAGAAGAAGTGTAGAGAAATTACTTACTGATGCAATTGTTATGTATAGGTTTATACTCATGTTATTGTTAGATGTGTCAGACAAAATATACCTTTGCATTAGTACATAGCCTATTCCCCTCCCCCACTGCTAGGGAAAATTTTGGTTGCCACTCAACCCTGTCCTGAGACTCAATGGGAAGATTGAGGTAATCCGTGGAGTAGAGAAATGCTGAAAAAGGTAGAGAATGATTTACCAGAAGAGGTGAGAACTTAAAAGGAGGGAAAAATTGGTGATGAGGGGCAGAAGTCCTCTAGCTTTTGTGTTTTCTTAAGAAGCTGTAGTAAAGATTTAAATTAGTTTCAATTTTTCCAACTATTAGTTCTTCGAATTTGATTCCATGCCAAGAGTAGACTTTGCAGGGCCCGGTTTTATACAGTTTTCACATATACATATAAATCCGAACGAACCTTCTCCAGCCAGACTATTTTATTTATTGTTCCTTCAAAATACCTATCTCTAACCCTTTACTTATGTCATTTGCCCTGCCTGGATGCTTTCCCTGCTTATCTAAATCCCTCCCATTCTTCAAGGCCTAGCTTATGCTCCACGTGTGCCTTAAAAGCTGTCCCAGCACAGAGGGAAGCCCCTTTGATGAATTTAGTGCATTTGTTGTCTGAATTGTAGACTGCAGTGCTTATCTTCCAGCAAATCTTCACAAAAACATCAAAGGACAATATAGAAGAAAATGCATCACCCCTTAAGACCACTGCCCTAAAGGAGCAATTATTTACACACAATCCCTTCCAATCCCTAATTATGGGTACAGATAATCAACAATATTGCAACCATGGTAGGAATTTTGATTTCATCTCTTAACTTTCTGCCTTACAGTGTTAGTGACATTTTTATGTTTAGAGTGCACATCCCCTCTACTTTTCTGGCTTTCATACAGCATAGGGTCTTATAAAGTTGTAATTTTAAATCTGTAGAAGAGAGCAGTGTCTCAAATAGAGAAGATGCTCAATAAATGTTCATTACTCCCTTTGAGCAGCTTACAGCTCCCTAGAGAAGGGCTGCATCATTTTTTTCCTTTCAAATCTCCCCAGCAACTTAACAAAGGTCACAAACTCAAACACTTCTAGGAGTCAAGCAGATTTTGTAAATAAATAAAATAAGCTGGGTGTAGGATGATATTGACAGTTTCAATAATGTGCTGGAAGTGGTGTTACCAGCTTGCAAGAGCCAGTTGTTATATTGTCAGGACTTTTACGAGCCAGGTTAAACAAAGCTTTTATCAACTTACCACTACATAAATTACATTAAAAACAGAGGTAATACATACTCAGAAGTCATCACTTCCTAATTATTTTACTAACTGGTGCTCTTATTTATGCTTTTGAGGTTGTTTGTGACTATTGTTTCTGTATCATGGAAATGCTACACTGTGTGTTCCTGTATATCTCTTCCCAATTTTTCATTCAGTGATGTCAAGTTGGCAGGTTGAAATTGGCTATGGTGAGAGTTTAGACAATACAGAAATTAGCAAATGCTACAAACCAGAGCTCGGTTTATTGTTTTGTTGATTTTCTAGACTGAAGAAAATGATGGCAGAAATGTCATTCATGATGATAAAACAAAATTGTGATATGTTTACAACTGTTACATAGCAAACAGCACAAAAAATTGAGGAAACAGTCTTCTAGTATTCAAAACCTAGTATGTGATTCAGCAAAGAAATCACTCATGTCATTGAAGAACAAGTGAAGTTTTTCAATGCTAGACAAAATACAGGATGCCCAGTTAAATTTGAATTTCAAATCAACAAGAATATTTTTAGCATAAGTATAGCTGAAATATTGTTCAGAACATACTTAAACTAAAATTTTATTTGTTTATCTAAAATTCAAATTTAACTGAGCCTTCCGTATTTTTATTTGTTAAATCTGGCAACCCTAGACATGTATCTTCATTGTTTCATTTCCATCTTACATGTTAAGATAAACAAAAATATCAACAAATATTCATGTTGGAGCTCAACTTGTTTGTCAGTTGTAACCATAGGTTGGCTATGGGTAAGACAGTTTGATAAAAATCAATGAAACAATCCTGTGAGAATCAATTGGTATATGAAATTGATAATAAAGAATATTGTATAACATTATTATTCATAAGTTTTATGTTACACATCCTTTATATCAGTGAAATGTATAACAAATTTTTGTGTGTATATACACACACATATGCACACCTTAATAATTTTTGGAGAGCTGGTCATTAAATATTCATCAGCAAACCACTGGAGACATTGAGATGGTGATAAACCTTTCCTTGAGAATGCATACAAATTCATTTTAAACACTGTCCTTCCAAACAAAACTTCTTCACCCCACCCTCCTCCAATTGCCACTTTGCTGTGTCAGACCTAGGACCGGTCAAGGTCAGGGCCCATTTGAACAATAACAGCAAAATTCACACTATTGAGAAATCAATCCCCTCTGAAGCAGCTAAACACTAGTAACTGAAATAAGTTATCTCCCTGCTCAAAGACTAAGTTAAAAAAGAACAAAGAAGGAAGATCATTCCTCCCTAACCCCACACCCTCTTTTTGAGTCTCATCCAACCATCTGGACTATTGTACACCACACCCATCTCCACCCAACTACCCATTCAAGCTGAGGAGGCATCTCTGGGTGCCATCAGGCCCCAACAAACAGAATCATAACCATAAGCAGATAGCATTCCCATTCTTGCCAGAGTGGTGTTCGTCTTAGGAAGACTGATGCAGTTGGCGAGCCTGCCTAGTTATGCTTCTGCTATTCTCTCTGACTGGAGGCCACCTGGACCTTGTTTTGGACAGTCGTGGGGCCCAAGATGGCCCTGGAATGAAGAGTTCCTCTGATTCAACCTGGTTAAACACACAAGAGCAGGAAGCACGTCAGTGAGGCAACATCTTTAGACTGTCTCATCCCCAGAAAGGCAGATTAGCAAGGGCAGAAAAGAAGACAAGCTGGGCCTCCAATCCAGGTGGCTGGAAAGAGCCAGGGGCTCCAGGCAGACCAGGTTTCCACACTCCAGGGCTTGCTCAGCTCCCACTTGGTTCTCTTGCCACACACTTGCTTTGTGTTGGTAACAAGAGAGAATCAACAAACTTCAGTGCGAGGAATACTCAGTTGTTTATTTTATGGGTAGTATCTGTCTGTCTATTTCTCTCTCCAGAATAAACAAAGACACAATAGAAAAAAAAACAAACAAAGAAAGGAAGAAAAAAGAAAAAGAACAGAATCTCTTATTTGGGTGTAACTGCAGTATTAAACACCCCCATGGATATAGTCTCAACTCTAAATCTATGTCCTAGGCCAGCGTTTTCCAAACTGTGTTCAGACAGATGTTTATAGAAAAATGGGGGGAGAATTCCATGGTCAAATAAGTTTGGCTATTGCATGTTTAAAGTTTTAATTAAATTTCTTTGCAGCAGAACTTCTCAGAGCCTTTAATATACAGATGTGCTTTGGGAATCTATTCACCAGAGTAAAGTTCACCATATTTTCCAAATTTATTTGAGTAAAGAACCCCCTTTTGAAACCATGTAACTTGGATTGGGACTTGAACCCATGCACTGGGACTCAAACCAAGCCAAAACCCAGATTGGGACTTGAACCCATGGTCTTTTAACTGATATCACACACCTGGTCTCAGGACTTAATGAAGCTCAGGTTCTTAACGTCTCATCACAGAAAGAATTCAGTGAGAGACAAAGTGATAGGTAAGAAGTGGATTTATTTAGAGAGAAACACTCCACAGACAAAGTGTGGGCCATCTCAGAAGGCAACAGTGGCACCAGGGTATAGGGTTGTCAGTTTTTATAGGAGTGGGTAATTTCATAGGCTGAGTGGGAGGAGTATTCCAGCTATTTTGGGGAAGGGGAGGGGATTTCCAGAAATTGGGCCACTGTCCACTTGACCTTTATGGTTGGCCTTGGAACTGTCTTGGCACCTGTGGGTATGTCATTTAACTTGCTGATGTGTTACAATGAGCGTATACTGAGGCTCAAGGTCTAGTGGAAGTTGACTCGTCCACCATCTTGGACCTATTGGGTTCTAATTAGTTCATGTCATGTCCTATGGCTATGTCATTCCTTTAAAAGTTGTGCCCTGCCCCCCTCCCTCCTGTTTCACTTTCCATGGAGTATCTTACAGAACCATGTCCCATGGAAGACACTTTACAAAACTCTTAGGCTCTAGCTATTTTCAATAGCTTCCCATTAATCAACAATAGACTGATACTCACATTTCCATGACTTTCTTCACCTACTCTCTTCTCTCATCCTCAACTATTAAAGGATTTCTCTTTCTTCAAGGCCCTTCGGGTGCTCTCAGAGCCCCTACATAATTCCCTTCTGTCCTTTTTTTGTTCAAACCAGAGTGTCTTGGTACCAATGTCATTATCATTACTACCAGCTCCTAGAAGGCAGTTGGTCTTGGTGGGGAGGACCTGGGTTAAAAGCCACATGGTCTGGAGTCAAGGTCTTGCCCCAAATGACCTTAGTCAGTCCACTTTACCTTTTAGAGGCTCAGTTTCCTTTTATGTAAAATGGGAATAATAGTATTTTTGTCACAGACTCATGATGAGGATCTCATGAAAGGGTTTCATGAAAGTGCTTTATTATCATAACGTGAAACTGAAAAATTATCATTAGCCCCATTTTTCCTAAATTCCTCTGACCATAAGAATCACCTAGGGCAGAACTGGAGCCTACCCGGCTCTTTGGTGGGGCTAAAGGTGGACTCCAGGAGGGCTCACGGCAAGGAGTACTTCCCAGAACTTCTGCTGCCAGTGTCCTTGTCCCTGTGGTGAGCCACAGCCACCCCTCGCCTCTGCAGGAGACCCTCGAACACTAGCAGACCCTTATTGATTAAAGAAGTTTCCTGCAATGACTACTAACAGCAGTACTTGTACTGAGGAACAACACTGCCTACATGCATAACATATAAAGAATATACTGAGAGGGCAGACAGCAGAAGCAAGAAGAACTACAATCTTGCAGCCTGTGGAACAAAAACCACATTCACAGAAAGATAGACAAGATGAAAACGCACAAGGCTATGTATCAGATGAAGGAACGAGATAAAATCCCAGAAAAACAATTAAATGAAGTGGAGATAGGCAACCTTCCAGAAAAAGAATTCAGAATAATGATAGTGAAGTTGATCTAGGACCTCAGAAAAAGAATGTAGGCAAAGGTCGAGAAGATGCAAGAAATGTTTAACAAAGACCCAGAAGAATTAAAGAACAAACACCTAGAAGAATTAAAGAACAAACAAACAGAGATGAACAATACAATAACTGAAATGAAAAATACACTAGAAGGAATCAATAGCAGAATAACTGAGGCAGAAGAACGGATAAGTGACCTGGAAGACAAAATGGTGGAATTCACTACTGCAGAACGGAATAAAGAAAAAAGAATGAAAAGAAATGAAGACAGCCTAAGAGACCTCTGGGACAACATTAAATGCAACAACATTCGCATTATAGGGGTCCCAGAAGAAGACGAGAGAGAGAAAGGACCCGAGGAAATATTTGAAGAGATTATAGTCGAAAACTAACCTAACATGGAAAGGAAATAGCCGCCCAAGTCCAGGAAGTGAAGAGAGTCCCAGGCAGGATATACCCAAGAAGAAACACGCCAAGACACATAGTAATCAAATTGGCAAAAATTAAAGACAAAGAAAAATTATTGAAAGCAGCAAGGGAAAAACGACAAATAACATACAAGGGAACTCCCATAAGGTTAACAGCTGATTTCTCAGCAGAAACTCTACAAGCCAGAAGGGAGTGGCATGACATATTTAAAGTGATGAAAGGGAAGAACCTACAATCAAGATTACTCTACCCAGCAAGGATATCATTCAGATTCAATGGAGAAATCAAAAGCTTTACAGACAAGCAAAAGCTAAGAGAATTCAGCACCACCAAACCAGCTCTACAACAAATGCTAAAGGAACTTCTCTAAGTGGGAGACACAAGAGAAGAAAAGGACCTACAAAAACAAATGCAAAACAATTAAGAAAATGGTCATAGGAACATACATATTGATAATTACCTTAAGCGTGAATGGATTAAATGCTCCAACCAAAAGACACAGGCTTGCTGAATGGATACAAAAACAAGATCCATATATGCGCTGTCTACAAGAGACACACTTCAGACCTAGGAACACATATAGACTGAAAGGGAGGGGATGGAAAAAGATATTCCATGCAAATGGAAATCAAAAGAAAGCTGGAGTAGCTATACTCATATCAGATAAAACAGACTTTAAAATAAAGAATGTTACAAGAGACAAGGAAGGACACTACATAATGATCAAGGGATCAATCCAAGAAGAAGATATAACAATTATAAATATATATGCACCCAACATAGGAGCACCTCAATACATAAGGCAACTGCTAGCAGCTATAAAAGAGGAAATCGACAGTAACACAATAATAGTGCGGGACTTGTAACACCGCACTTACACCAATGGACAGATCATCCAAACAGGAAATTAATAAGAAAACACAAGCTTTAAGTGACACAATAGACCAGATAGATTTAATTGACATTTATAGGACATTCCATCCAAAACCAGCAGATTACACTTTCTTCTCAAGTGTGCACGGAACATTCTCCAGGATAGATCACATCTTGGGTCACAAATCAAGCCTCAGTAAATTTAAGAAAACTGAAATCATATGAAGCATCTTTTCTGACCACAATGCTATGAGATTAGAAATCAATTACAGGGAAAAAAACGTAAAAACCACAAACACATGGAGGCTAAAAAATATGTTACTAAATAATCAAGAGATCACTGAAGAAATCAAAGAGGGAATCAAAAAATACCTAGAGACAAATGACAACAAAAACACAATGATCCAAAACCCATGGGATGCAGCAAAAGCAGTTCTAAGAGGGAAGTTTATAGCAATACAAGCCTACCTGAAGAAACAAGAAAAATCTCAAATAAACAATCTAACCTTACACCTACAGGAACTAGAGAAAGAAGAACAAACAAACCCAAAGTTAGTAGAAGGAAAGAAATCATAAAGATCAGATCAGAAATAAATGAAATAGAAACAAAGAAAACAATAGCAAAGATCAGTAAAACTAAAAGCTGGTTCTTTGAGAAGATAAACAATATTGATAAACCATTAGCCAGACTCATCAAGAAAAAGAGGGAGAGGGCTCAAACAATAAAATTAGAAATGAAAAAGGAGAAGTTACAACAGACACCGCAGAAATACAAAACATCCTAAGAGACTACTACAAGCAACTCTATGGCAATAAAATGGACAACCTGGAAGAAACGGACAAATTCTTAGAAAGGCATAACCTTCTAAGACTGAACCAGGAAGAAATAGAAAATATGAACAGACCAAGCACAAGTAATGAAATTGAAACTGTGATTAAAAATCTTCTAACAAACAAAAGTCCAGGACCAGATGGCTTCACAGGTGAATTCTATCAAACATTTAGAGAAGAGCTAACACTCATCCTTCTCAAACTCTTCCAAAAAATTGCAGAGGAAGGAACACTCTCAAACTAATTCTATGAGGCCACCATCACCCTGATACCAAAACCAGACAAAGATACTACAAAAAAAGAAAATTACAGACCTATATCACTGATGAATATAGATGCAAAAATCTTCAACAAAGTACTAGCAAACAGAATCCAACAACACATTAAAAGGATCATACACCATGATCAAGTGAGATTTATCCCAGGGATGCAAGGATTCTTCAATATACGCAAATCAATCTATGTGATACACCATATTAACAAACTGAAGAATAAAAACCATATGATCATCTCAATAGATGCAGAAAAAGCTTTTGAGAAATTCAACACCCATTTATGAAAAAACTCTCCAGAAAGTGGGCATAGAAGGAACCTACCTCAACATAATAAAGGCCATATATGACAAACCCAGAGCAAACATCATTCTCAGTGGTGAAAAACTGAAAGCATTTCCTCTAAAATGAGGAACAAGACAAGGATGTCCACTCTCACCACTATTATTCAAGATAGTTTTGGAAGTCCTAGCCATGGCAATCAGAGAAGAAAAAGAAATAAAAGGAACACAAATTGGAAAAGAAAAAGTAAAACTGTCACTGTTTGCAGATGACATGATACTTTACATAAATAATCCTAAAGATGCCACCAGAAAACTACTAGAGGTAATCAATGAATTTGGCAAAGTTGCAGGATACAAAATTAAGGCACAGAAATCTCTTGCATTCCTATACACTAATGATAAAAAATCTGAAAGAGAAATTAAGGAAGCACTCCCATTTACCATTGCAACAAAAAGAATAAAATACCTAGGAATAAACCTACCTAGGGAGACAAAAGACCTGTATGCAGAAAACTATAAGACACTGATGAAAGAAATTAAAGACGATACAAACAGATGGAGAGATATACCATGTTCTTGGAAAGGAAGAATCAATATTGTGAAGATGAATATACCACCTAAAACAATCTACAGATTCAATGCAATCCCTATCAAATTACCAATGGCAGTTTTTACAGAACTAGAACAAAAAAAATCTTAAAATTTATATGCAGACACCAAAGACCCCGAATAGCCAAAGCAGCCTTGAGGGAAAAAAATGGAGCTGGAGGAATCAGATTCCCTGACTTCAGACTATACTACAAAGCTATAGTAATCAAGACAGTATGGTACTGGCACAAAAACAGAAATATAGAACAATGAAACAGGATAGAAAGTCCAGAGATAAACCCACGCACCTATGGTCAACTAATCTATGACAAAGGAGGTGAGTATATACAATGGAGAAAAGACAGTCTCTTCAATAAGTGGTGCTGGGAAAACTGGACAGCTACATGTAAAAGAATGAAATTAGAACACTCCCTAACACCGTACATGAAAATAAACTCATAATGGATTACAGAACTAAATGTAAGACTGGACACTATAAAACTCTTAGAGGAAAACATAGGAAGAACACTCTTTGACATAAATCACAGCAAGATCTTTTTTGATCCATCTCCTAGAGTAAAGGAAATAAAAACAAAAATAAACAAATGGGACCTAATGAAACTTAAAAGCTTTTGCCAAGCAAAGGAAACTACAAGCAAGACAAAAAGACAACCCTCAGAATGGGAGAAAATATTTGCAAACGAATCGATGGACAAAGGATTAATCTCCAAAATATATAAACAGCTCATGAAGCTCAACATTAAAAAAACAAACAAGCCAATCAAAAAATGGGCAGAAGACCTAAATAGACATTTCTCCAAAGAAGACACACAGATGACCAAGAAGCACATGAAAAGCTGCTCAACATCACTTATTATTAGAGAAATTCAAATCAAAACTACAATGAGGTATCACCTCACACCTGTTAGAATGGTCATCATCAGAAAATCTACAAACAACAAATGCTGGAGAGGGTGTGGAGAAAAGGGAACCCTCTTGCACTGCTGGTGGGAATGTAAATTGATACAGCCACTATGGAGAACAGTATGGAGGTTCCTTAAAACATAAGAATAGAATTACCATATGACACAGCAATCCCACTACTGGGCATATACCCAGAGAAAACCATAATTCAAAAAGACATATGCACCCCAATGTTCACTGAAGCCCTATTTACAATAGCCAGGTCATGGAAGCAACCTAAATGCCCATCGACAGATGACTGGATAAAGAAGTTGTGGTACATATACACAATGGAATATTACTCAGCCATAAAAAGGAATGAAATTGGGTCATTTGTAGAGAGGTGGATGGATCTAGAGACTGTCATACAGAGTGAAGTAAGTCAGAAAGAGAAAAACAAATATTGTATAGTAATGCACATATGTGGAACCTAGAAAAATGGTACAGATGAACCAGTTTGTAGGGCAGAAATTGAGACACTGATGTAGAGAACAAATGTGTGGACATCAAGGGGGGAAAGTGGCAGGGGGTGGTGGTGTGATGAATTGGGAGATTGGGATTGACATATATACACTAATATGTATAAAATGGTCAACAGAAGAATGGATAAAGAAGATGTGGCACATATATACAATGGAATATTACTCAGCCATAAAAAGAAACGAAATTGAGTTATTTGTAGTGAGGTGGATGGACCTAGAGTCTGTCATACAGAGTGAAGTAAGTCTGAAAGAGAAAAACAAATACTGTATGCTAACACATATATATGGAATCTAAGAAAATAAAAAAAGGTCATGAAGAACCTAGGGGCAAGATGGGAATAAAGACACAGACCTACTAGAGAATGGACTTGATGATATGGGGAGGGGGAAGGGTAAGCTGTGACAAAGTGAGAGAGTGGCATGGACATATATACACTACCAAACGTAAAATAGATAGCTAGTGGGAAGCAGCCGCATAGCACAGGGAGATCAGCTCGGTGCTTTGTGACCACCTAGAGGGGTGGGATAGGGAGGGTGGGAGGGAGGGAGACGCAAGAGGGAAGAGATATGGAGACATATGTATATGCATAACTGATTCACTTTGTTATAAAGCAGAAACTAACACACCATTGTAAAGCAATTATACTCCAATAAAGATGTTTAAAAAAAAAAGGATAACTAATAAGAACCTGCTGTATAAAAAAATAAATAAAATTCAAAAATTCAAAAAAAAAAAAGAATCACCTAGGGCATTTATTGAAAAGAGAGATTTGTCTTAAGAGTCTGTTTCCATTGGTGGGACCTAGAATCTGTGATTTTAACAAGCATCCCAGGTGATTTTTACCATCAGAAGAATTTAGAAGGTACTGAATTATCCAGAGAAATAAGGAACGAATGGTGAATTTAACAGCAAAAGTTAAACAAGTGGGAGATATTTGGTTGGGGGGCAGGCAGGTGAAGTGAAACACTGCAAGGCTCCTTCTATTTATCACACTAGATAGGTGTGTGTATGTCCCTTTGCTGGGCAAAATTGGGCTGGACATTGACCTTTGTATAGTAATTCCTGGAGTACATACTCCAAACAATATATTATTAAATATCCTACTGGTCAGAATTTATCCAAAGTAGGCCTGGTTAGTTCGTTGTTTGAAACTTGGATCTTTTTAAAAAAATCAATTATAATCTTGTGGATCATCATAGATAGGGATATTCATTCAATAAATTAATCTCACTGCACTTCTAATCAAGCATTTGCTAGGCATGAGAGAGGAAGCAAAAAATACACACACAAACACATCTCTCTGCACTAGCTGATGCCACATTTTGCATTAGCCAACCCTTATGTAATTTTTGAAATGCTCATGAATGACAAAAAAAAGGCCCCATCTCTGAAATAATCTGTTTGTGTGTATTCTTTATGCCGTCAGAATACAGAAGCTGGGATTACTTAAAGATTTTATTTCTTCAGTGGAGAAGTAAGGGAATAAAAACAATATTTGCTTTATTAAAAATAAAGCAAACACCCCAAACAGAAACTCATTATTTCTAGAAAATCCCCTCTCATGTCCAACCACCAAGGGAGCCTCTACTGCCACTGGTTTTTTGAAAAAGTCCAAATCAAAGCCGGGAAAATCTTGTAGCCATTAGACTGTAATCTCTATGAATCACTAATTTGTTTTTTCATGACTTTTCCTGCATTCCTTCTATCTTCTGTAGTTTATTTTGTTCACTGTTTCCAGCAACAGCTTTGCCAAGTCCCAGAGTACAGAAGCCATCCAAGCAGGACGTGTGTTTCCCACTCCACAAGCTGCTTGCCCAAGTGACAAGGCATGAGTCTGACTTCTCTCCCATCCCATTCTTTCCCTGTGTGGTTCAGGCACAGACAAGAAACAACCAGACCTAAACACTCATGGAATAAGGCCCTAAACAGTCAAGGATGCCATGAGCAAATTCTGAGCATTAGGACTTTCATTCCTATTACTCAGAGCGTATCTTGCAGAGACTGAGGCCTTTAAGAAAAGAAAAAGGAACAGCAGTTGTGACCAGTTGGCAGTGGCCATGCTGTGGCTTAGTTAACACAATAAATAGTTTACTTTAACTTAGCTCCAGCTTACCAGGTCTCTCCCTTCTCCACTCCTATACATAAACAATCCACTTCTCATTTACAAATATTACACATCTGCATGTGTAACCACACTCTCTCTTGCTAAATAGGTATTTGTTTCTCTTTCTTCCCAACATGGGGAACTGGTATTGAAGTTAACCAAATCAACTTCTTTCACTGTGTTAAGTAGACTAGTATTTCTGAATGTATTTTGATGGTGGCAGCAGGGTAGGTATCTAATTTATTCACTCAACCATCCATTCATCAATCCATTCATTCATTGAGTAAATATTATTGTGTCTATTCTGTGGCGCACAGGCATTGGGGTAGATACTGAGGGTACAATGGTGACTAAAATACATGAAGTCCATGCCTTGGTGAAATGTACAGTCTAATGGAGAGACAGACATTAAACAAATGATTACACATATTAAACTTTTTAATTCTAATAAGGGCTGCAAGAAGTAAAGGGAGCTATGAAAGTTAATTAAAGGAGACCTAAGGACCACATACTGTGTGATTCCATTGATACGAAATGTCCAGAATAGGAAAATATGGACAGAGAGAAAAAGTATACTAGTGGTTGCCTAGGCCTGTGGGGGGAAGCACCTGAAGGGGTTCCGGATGATGGCTAAGGGGAGTGGGATGTCTTTTTTAGGTAATAAAAATGTTCTAAAATTGACTGTGGTGATGGATGCACAACTCTGTGAACAAACTCAAAGCTTTGAATCCCTCTTTCTCCATTCACCGCTAGTACTTTCTTGGGGGCTAGATTAATTCTCAGGGAGTATGTCCACCTACAGCTATTGGCGTTTATTCTACTAGCCTAGCAACTCAACGACAGTGAGTGTCTTTACCTTCTTGCTCCTGTCAAAGTCCTAAGTAGGGTTTAATTGGCCTGACTTGGTAACATGTACCTGCTCCTGCATCAAACACTAGATGGGGGAACGTGGTACCAGCATGGATACATGCCTACCCCAGGAGGTGGAGTCAGCTCTACCAGAACCTCAGGCTCTGAGATGGAGGAAGAGATGCTTCCATTACCAGACGCAGAGAGGCTGGGCAGGCAAAAGCAGCAGCAGCCCACCTTGAGGCGATCCATTGTCTCATACATCCTTGGAATAAAGGTTTAATCTCGAGGGACCGCAGCCCTTCAGGATACAGACTCACTACCCTTCATACAGTCTGCAATTGCTGAATCATTCAAAGTGTCACACAGAGAGCCTCAAAATTTGTAACTCTGAATCGATTATATTACTTAGTTAAATATAACAACAACAAAACCCAGTCGTTAGCTACAAGTAAGATTTTAAAACAGTTAATGTGTTTGTAAATTGACTTATGTAGACATTTAATTCATATTAAAAACTCTAATTTGCATTATGGTCTTGGGTTTCTTTAGGGGGGTGGGTGAGATTGGGATTTTTACTTGGTTGGTTTTGTTCTTACGTGCATATATCAGCTGCTGGGAATCCTGAAGTTCCAAGTGGTATGTAATGAAAAATAGTCATCCTGGGATGTTTCCACTAACAAGTGTAGAGGAATTACAGGCAACACATTTATCTGCTAATTACTGCCATGAAATTTGCTTTGCTAGCAGGTAAATGTAATCCCACAATGATGGCAAATGCATGGCTGGTCAGTTTCACTGCCCTATCACACACAAACATCATGAACTGGTCATGGCACTTGTTCCTACTGTTATCCAATGTGGCCTCAGAATCCTCCTCAACCCAGTGCTTCGAGGAAACACAATCAATCAAATGTAGTTAGAAACCAGGATGATCTGTGTGAGCTTGGAAGAGTTATTTAATCTTACTAAGTCTTAATTAACTTGCTTATACTTATGAAATGTACTTGTGCTTGACAAAAGGTAGTTAAATGATAGTGATGATGATGATGATTGCCTTTAGATAATATCTAAATATAACTGCCTCCGAAATTTTTCTCCAGAGATTAGTGGTGAGGAGGGCAGCATAAGTGATTCCTTTTTTGGTTTATTTCAGGCTCTCTCAGTGTATCGGAAAGGGGGTTCCTAGTTACTATGCAATGTTTACTTCATAAATGTTCAAGATTAGAACATTCAGGTGAAAAACTACACATTCTGTAAGAACCCATGGAGGGATGGACTGTCCATTCTGTCCCACAGTGTCCTTTATACAATGACTCATGTGATAAATGCCTAAGTTTGGTTCCAGGAAAAAGTTTGCACAGACAAAATGTGTAGGCTTTCCATTGTCACAAAACCAAAAGTAAGTAACCCAACATGTTTCCACTTTGCCTTCAGTGCCAGGAAGCTCGTGCCAAAAATGTATTACCCAAGTGTTATAATTAGCCCCGATCAGGTGCCTGAAGACATCAACTCCTTTTGAGTCAGATGTCTCAGTTTTCTTTTTTCCTTAAATGGTTTATTTTATACTGATTGAATCTGCAAGCTTCTTTAATCCCACTGGAAGAGTTGGGTCACCTGACCATTTAAAGTCTCTTTCAACTATTAAATTCTATGAACTCGTCAATAAAATTCAATTATAAAAGCAAAAATGATTAGTTCTAAACAAGATATATGGCCTCTGGCACCCAAATAAATGGGAAAGAGATGAAGGGATTTAAAATGTATTCGAAACTTACTGTAGGTTAGGCAGTCTACATCCATAACTGGTATTCTAGATGGTCTTGCTAGGTTGTGGGTATAAGTGTGGCCAGGTTGCCATTTCTAGTCACATCTGTAGCTCAGTGCCCCCATGCTATCACTCCATATTACAGAAGAAAAATCTAGGCTCAGACAGGTTAATTTTATTTGACCAAGATCACAAAGCCAGTGAGTGTCAGAGTTGAAACTCAAAGGCAAGTCAGCTACGTTCTTTCCATGACACACCTGTGTGAAATGGATTGTAGAACACGCCTTTCCTGTTCCTCTAATGTTGTCAGTATCTATTTCCTGAACCCACAACAGACCATTTCTATTATAATGCTTCCAAAATCAACTTCTCACTCTGACAAATGCCAAGGACAGCAACCAATAGCTTAAAAATCAGACTCCCAGTCTCTTATCTAGGCCAGAGTGGCAAGGAGAGAAGGACTCATAGGGCAGATTTGAAACCAAGATAGAATTTGGAGGTTTTAATTTTTAGTGTTATTTTCTATGAATATTCTAATAGAAATATGGTTCATAAAAATCATAAAGCATACAGAGGCTTCCCTGGTGGCGCAGTGGTTAAGAATCCGCCTGCCAATGCAGGGGACACGGGTTGGAGCCCTGGTCCAGGAAGATCCCACATGCCGTGGAGCAACTAAACCCGTGCGCCACAACAATTGAGCCTGGGCTCTAGAGCCCGAGTGCCACAACTACTGAAGCCCATGTGCCTAGAGCCCGTGCTCCACAATAAGAGAAGCCACTGCAATGAGAAGCCCGTGACCATAACAAAGAGTAGCCCCCGCTCACTGCAACTAGAGAAAGCCCGCACGCAGCAACAAAGACCCAATGCAGCCAAAAAATAATAAATAAATAAATAAATAAATTTATTTAAAAAAATTATAAAGCATATACACACACACACACACACACACATATATATGATTACTGGCTTTATTGGAGGATGAGAAGATAATGACCTTTGTGGATTTTTTATTTCTTGTGTAGCTATAAGCCAACACCAACACATAAAGTAAGATTGAGAAACTCTATAATAATGCTTTCTCTTCATTGAGAGAAAGGTCTCCTCCATCTATATCATCTGTATGACTGAATTTTCCTGAGATGGGGTGGGGTGAAGAGGCTAGAAATATTCTGAGAGCTATGGGATAAAATGATTTACTTTGAGGGGAAAAGCATGTTATCTGAATATTGTGCTAGGTTCTAGTCTTCTGGCACTTCAGCCCCCTCGATTCCTTAGAAAGGGGCCAACAGTATCTCCAAGCTCCTGGGAATGTGCCTGGAGGAGAAATGGCTAGGCTGGGTGTCCCAATATGTACTCTCCCCTGATCTATCACTAGAAGACATGGACTAAGGCATCTCACACTGCCAAGAAACTTTATTTCCCCAGAATCACAGAATTTAAGAGTCTGAAAACACCCTGAAGACCTGGCCAGTATTTTTAATATTTATTTTTAAGCTATGGAACCCTTTGTGTGTATATATAAACATAACAAGTTGAAAAAATATTGTCTTGACATTTGACATCCTAATCCCTATTAGGGAAGAAACTATTATTGTTTTGGAAAACACCTTGGTAAACATACTTGGGATATGACATCAGCAGGAGCCAGGACCTCAGAGGAGAAAGAAGACAAACTATTCTGGTTGAGAATAGAGAAGGGTCATATGCAAGTTTTTGTTTTTGTTCCTGAATGGGAGGAGGAGAGGTAAGTGAGGAGCAAAAAGAATGGAGAAGGGAGTGAGAGGAACCAGAAATTAAAATAATAATAGCTTAATTTTCTTTCCCTTTCTTCCTTCCTTCCCTTCCCTTCCCTTCCCTTCTCCTTCCTTCCTTCCTCCCTCCCTCCCTTCCTTTCTTCCTTCCTTTTCTCTCCCTCTATCTATCTATCGATCAATCGATTGTACCTGGCCCTGTTGTAATCGTTTTAGTTATATTAACTCATTTCATCCTCAAACCAATCCTGTGAGTAGATATTACTATAGTCTTCATTTTAAATATGAGAAACTGAAGCACAGAAAGGCTAGGTAATTTACCCAGATCCTACAACTAGCAAACATGAGCAGGCAGGGAATAGGTGAAATGGCATCTTAAAAATAATAATGTCTGCTCTTCCATATGAAGTTAATTTGCCTTTTTGCAAAATAAAACTTTTTCTGTTTCCTGAACCCCGCCCACACCCCTACCAAAAATGTCTTCTGTAAAGTCTATAAATATTTTGGGTGATTGAGTTAGCTTCTGATGGAATTCAAAGAAAGAGTCAAGTTCCGTGACTGGGCACAGTACCATTTCAAGGGGTGATGCAGCAGCCTGGGAGACAGAGGAGGCCCCCACTTCCAGGAACTCACCGAAGCTTGGGCAGGGTTTGTACCTTGGAATCGGTGGATTTTAGGCAACTTAACCTGGATCTAAGGGGACAAGGAAAACTCAAATGACATCTGGGAACGCCGGTAGAAACAGCACTCCACTGGCTGGAATTGGGCGGGGACCAGCGCCCTGCCAGGACAGCCTCCCTCCTGCTCCAACAGCAGCCTGTAAGTCACCACATAGACCATCACATTCCACAGATTTAGGACTTCTCTCTTACTGATGAACAAACTGAGAAGGACACTCCCTAAGAGGCTGCAAACTGGATTTTGTTTAATTTTGCCCTGACCAGTGTTTTATAACACCAAGTCACTAGTATTTAAAATGGGGGGATTTTGCATCTTAAAGGTCAGGATTTCCTGCTTGTCTTGAAAATCTGAAAAACTGTGCTGTCTTCCAGCAGAACAACACTTCACCAGAACTGGGGCTCACCATCCACTGTGCGTGGGGCATGAAATTCCCAGAGTGACATGGTCCCGGCTCTGCCTGATTCATCCATTTACTGCCTGATCAAGCGGTGTATTGGAAGCTCCTGAGAGAGCACACAACAGAGTGATTGTCAATGCAGACCTGAACTCAAACCTCTGGCTTCCCTTTTCAGAGCTTTACTGTATCACAGAGATCAGAGACCAGCACCAAAGTTTTTCTTACCAATGTATTCCGGTGTCTAGCACAGTTCTTGGCACGTCAGAAGAACTCAATGCATATTTCTTCGCTCATGGATAGATGGATGGATGGATGGAAGAAAGCTCATAGTGGTCAATGAGCAGAGGGAGGTATACCCCATTTCTCCTCCTACCATTACCACCATCACCAAACAGCCTCACACACAGGCAAGTGTCTCTGTTGACTTTGCCCCTGCAAGACACAGCTGCTTTATCAAGGCCTGAAGCTCCCTACTAGGGAAGAAATGCACCACCCCTTCTTCTTAAGTATCAACTGTTCCAGTCAGTTCCCAGGGTCATGCTTCTCAGACTGGGGACCTGAAGAGGACAAGCGAACCCAAACCAAAAGCAGGGGTGTGGACAACTCAGAGAGTCTTCAAAAGATGGATGGGGCCCAAGGCATCAGACGCTGGGTCATCATGAGAAACCCCAGATCCCAAGGCATAGCCCTGTGCAGCTTAGCTGTTGGCTGGATGGCATTTTAAGCCTTAATTATTATTCTGTTTTATACTTGCAGCCTCAGAGCCTTGCTAGTAAAGTGCTTTCAAATGTTTGGGAAGTCAGTTGCATTCAAGTTTATCCTCTTACTGTTTGGTTGACAGGAACTATTTGTAAATGGAGCACCCTGCCAGTTACCAGCATTTATTTGCAGTTATATCACAAATGTTTTTCAAACTTGTGTTTATCTATAATTTGACACATCAAGAGGACTTTTGCTCTTGGCCCGAGCTCCTGCCAAGGCAAATGGTGATGTGTTAATGTTACTTTCATCAGACCTTCACACACCTAATGGCTGACTCTCATATCTCCCTGGCATCAGGGTTACCCAAACTGATGTTAAGAGAGCAATTGAACACATATGTGACAAACAGGAGAGCCCAAGTAAGAGAAAAGGGGGTGGTGTGGGGGGCAGGCTCTGCTTGGAGTAATGTTTTAAATAAAGGGCTGTTTTCAGAGAAGCTGGCTCTGACATCCACAAAGGCAATTTGGCAAAAGACCTAGTTACTGTCTCATCCACCTCCTTACTGATTATGATGATTGCTCTTTGCTTTGTTGTTAAACTCAGAGCAAGATATGTCGGCACCCGAAAGGCATCTGTTTCACTCGGCTTGCTTACCCACCATTTCAGTTAAGCCCTAGGAAATCCTATCTTGGCCGATTTGTGGAGAAAAGCTCTCCGTTAGAAAGATAAATGCTTTTTGTGATGGATTTTGAAAATCATAGTACTTCATAGCTGGAAGGAGACCCTCACAGATGATCTAGTCCAAAACCCAGCTTATCTAATTCATGTATTCATTCAACAAGTATTTGCCAAGCTCCTTCCACATGCCAGGCACTATTCAACTCGATGGGGAAATATTGAGAACAAAACAGACAAGACTCATCTTTTATGGAGCAAGCAAACAAAGAACATAATTTCAGGGAGTCTTAGTTTCTATGAAGAAGACAAAAGTAGGATAATGTGATAAAGAGTGATTGGAGAAGTGGTTCTTTCAACAGGCAGAGCTGGAGAGGAGGCAATACTGGAGCTGAGATTAAGTGACAAGAAACTGGCCAAGCAAAGATCTTTGGGAAGGCAGACAGAGGAAAGTGCGGGTGCACAGGCTCTGGGAGAGAACAAGTTTCGCATGCTAGAGAACAGAAAGCTGCCCATGAAACGGAAGCTTACAAGGTGAAGTTGGAGAGGAGCAGGGACCAGGTCATGTAGGGGCCTGGGAATGATGATGAGGCAAGAAGAGTAAAGGGACTGGCTGAGTGTCTGTCATATAGTACAGGTCTCTCTCCCCGACTCAGAATGTTTTACCTAACACATGTAGTCCCTAAAACGAAAGCCACCATCCTTTCTCTCATTATATTTTCCCACCAGATATGTGCCCTAGGAGACATCGGATATGGGAAAATATGTCTTGGCACAAGACAGAGAGATTAATATTAACTAATATGTCACTCATATAATGAAAATCACTTGATTAAAACGATCTCTCAGCCTGAGATGTTTTATGTGCTTGTTTCTGCATATGTCTTTTTTTTTTTAGGAGAAGAAAATCTCTATTTCCAGCATTTCCCAAAATTCACCAATTTGTGAGTCATCTTTGGAGCTTATGCCATATCCGTGTCCCATCTTTACTATTTTCTACTTAATATTTTTGTTTAAGCTGACTTACTGTTTTATACTTTTTCCTCCTGCCCCAGTCGATAACATTCATAAAATTATCAGTTTGATGTGATACTTTTTTATTTTATTACATATAAAATAATTATATTTTTAAAGTTTAAGAGTTCTGACTTTTGTACCACCTAAAATCATACCCTCTGGGTAAAATTTTTAGGGAAAAAAACCCACTCCTGTGTCTAACAGGGGCATGGTGTCTCAGAAGGTTAGGGATATAAGCATTCTCTCTCTGTTTCTACCTTTTATTTTTGTTCCTGACATAAACATTTATGCCAACTTTCAATTGCTGCTCTTATCTCAATGATAGAATATACAAAATCTCCAGAATGCCTTGTTTCTGAAAAACATAGGATTCCTAAATGAGAATAAGTAACACAACCACCAACTCTCTTGGAAAGTGCCACCCATAGGTGGTGGCCGTAGAAGAAAAGGGGAGAAGACAGGCATCCCCTCTGAAAAGCCCTATCAAGTGGCAGAGGCACATGCATGCCATGGACCAGGCAGAGCAAAACGTATCCACAGGCAGTATTTGCCAAAACCAAGCTCATTTTAAAAATCATTACTTAAATCTTTATTTAAAAAAAATATTTACATAAGTAAAGAGAATAGTATAGTGACCACTCATGCACCCATCACCCACTTTCAAGAATTATCAACTCACGGCCAACCTTGTTTCCTCTATGCTCACACCCATTGCTTCCTCCCCAATTATTGTAAGGCAATACAATAATTGGATTATTGTAAGGCAAGTCACAGACATTGTTTTATTTTATCTGTAAATATTTCAGTATGTGCCTTTAAAAGGAGCCTGATTTCGACTATAATCACAATAGTCTGATTTTGACTAGAACCACAATACTATAATCACAATACCAGTATCACACTTAACAAAATTAATAATTCTTTAAATATAAAATGGCTAGTGTTCACAACGTATTTTTTTACAGTTGTTTTGTTCAAATCAGGATCCAAACAAGATCCACATAATCCATCTGATTGGTATATTTCATAAGTCATTTTAAATCAATGACACTTCCCCCCACCCAACTTTCCCCTTGCCTTTTTCTTGCAACTTTTTTTAGTGAAAGAAACCAGATCATTGTCCTACAGAACTTCCCGTATTCTGGATCTTTTGTGGTTGCATCCTTGGACTGTGTGTAACATAGTCCTCTGTCCTCCAGTTGTCCTACAAATTGGTGTTCAACTCTACAGGTGCTCTGTCCAAAACAGCAGCCACTCACCACGGGCCTGCTGAGCACCTGAAGTGTGGTTAGTCTGAATGGAGATGTTCTGTAAGTGCAAAATACACACCAGATTCCAAAAAAGTGAAATGTTTCATTAATAATGTTTATCTTGATTATATGTTGAAATAACAGCACCTTGTTTATATTGGGGCTGAATAAAATATATTATTAAATTAATTTCTACCTGTTCCTTTTTATTTATTAATGTGGCAACTAGAAAAATTTTAATTGCATATGTTGCTTACATAGTTCACATAGCCAGTGCTGCTCTAGAGGCTTGGTCAGGTTCAGATTTGATCTTCCAGTGAGAATATTTCATATACTACAAGGGGGTACGTAGAAAGCTGGTTACCTCTCTTTTTTTGTGGTAAGAATGATCGGTGTAGTCAGCCTGATCCATCTATTCTAAAATTACCTATCAGCCTCTCACCTAACAGTTTTAGCAACAATTGATAACTATCGTCTTAATGAGGGTTTCTTGCCCTCTGCACTATTGGCATTTTGGGCAAGATAATTCTTTGTTGGGGCTGCCCTGTGCATTGTAGGATGTATAGCAGCATCCCTAGTCTCTGCCTGCCAGATGCCAATAGCATCTCTCCCTGCCTCCAGTTGTGACAATAAAAATGTCTCTAGATATCGCCAAATATGCCCCGTGGGGCAAAATCACCTTCCCTACCATCCCACCTCCAACCCCAATTTGAAAATCACTGGTCTAGAGCCCTTATCTCAGTGGAGCCAAACACAAATTCAACCTTTTCAGTGAAGTCTTCCCCTAACACCATCTTCCTTCAGCCAAAAATCAACCCCTTCAACTCTGTATTTCCCTAGCACTCTGTGACATTCTAGTAGCATTTATTGCATTACTTTACAATTGTTTGGGTCTGTTCCCTTCCCTAGAACGTGAGCTCCTCAAGGGCAGCCTCCACACCTTTGTATTCATACTGTCTGAAAGAATATCTGAATGTAGGGCTCAATGGATGAAATGCCTAATCAAGGCAAAAGGCCAGAACCTCTGAGTTCCCTGATCCCACTAAGAAAAGCATGACTGCCCATCTGATTGCTCGGGAACCATTTCTGCAGTTTGCCTATTAGAGGGCCCTTGTGTCGAATGTACTGTTTGTGAGAAGAATTTTGGAGTCAGACCTGTCATTATAATTGAGAATTTATTCATTCGTTCAAGAAACATACTGAGCACCAACTACTGGACAAACATTTTTTCCCTCAAAATTAGAGATATGTGAAGAACAAGCCAGAAAAGGTACTCCCTTGAAAAAGCTACATCCTAATGCTAGGGGGATGTGCCTGAGGTGTCAATAAACAAATACACAAATAAATACATAGATAAACAAGATAATCTCAATTTGGGATTATAAGTGTATAAAGAAAATAAACAACATTATATGATAATGAGTACAGAATGGGAAACAACTACTTTTAGACAGAGAAAGAATGAGGTGGAGAAAGCCATGAGCAAAACAGGGAAGGGCATTCCAGGCAGAAGAAAGAGCAAATGCCAGGACTATGCAATAGAAAAGAGCTAGATGTGTTCAAATAACAGATTGCAGGTCAGGGTGACTGGAGCACACTGAGAGGGACATGTGGAACAAGACAGCTCAGAAGCATGGGCAGGACAGTGTAGACCACGGGCAAGTTTTGGATTTTAAGAATGAGAAGAAGGTGTTGAATAGCTTAGGAAATAGATTTGGGGACTTCCCTGGTAGCACAGAGGTTAAGAATCCGCCTGCCAGTGCAGGGTTCGAGCCCTGGTCCGGGAAGATCCCACATGCCGCGGAGCAACTAAGCCCGTGTGCCACAACTACTGAGCCTGGGCTCCAGAGCCCGCGAGCCACAACTACTGAAGCCAGCGCGCCTACAGCCCATGCTCCGCAAGAGAAGCCACCGCAATGAGAAGCCCACGCACGGAGACGAAGAGTAGCCCCCGCTCACTGCAACTAGTGAAAGCCCGCGCACAGCAGCGAAGACCCAATGCAGCCAAAAAATAAAATTAATAAATAAATTTATTAAAAAAAAAAAAGAAAATAGATTTGAATTACACAATTTACGTTTAAAAAATAATAGCTTTATTGAGATATAATCCATGTACTATAAAATTCACCCTTTTTAAAGTGTACTGTTTAGTTTTCAGTGTGTTCACAGAGTTGTGCAGCCATCACCACTATCTAATTTTAGAATATTTTCATTACCTCAAAAAGAAACCCCACTCCCCATTCTCTCTTACCCCCAGACCCTGGCAACTACTGATCTACCTTCTCTGTGGATTTGCCTATTCTATATATTTCACATAAATGAAAACATATAATATGTGGCCTTTTGTGTCTGGTTTCTTTCACTTAGCATAAAGTTTTCAGTGTTCATTCATGTTGTAGCATGTATCAGTACTTTGTTTCTTTTTATGGCTGAATAATACTGCATTCTATGGATATACTACTTTTATTTATCCATTCATCTGTTGATGGACACTTGGGTTGTTTTCACTTTTTGTCTATTATGAAAAGTGCTACTATAAACCTTCGTATAAAAGTTTTTGTGTGGACATTATTGTCATTTCTCTTAGGCATATGACTAAGAATGGAATTATTGAGTCCTGTGGTAACTCTATGCTTAACTTTTCAAGGAATTGCTGGACCATTTTTCCAAAACGACTAAACAATTTCACAATCCCACCAGCAATATATGGTTCACCTCCACGTCCTTGCCAACACCTGTCATTGTTTGTCTTCTTTTAGCCATCTGAGTGGAGTAGAGGAGTATCTCATTGTGATTTTGATTTGCATTTTCATAATGACTAATGATTTGAGGATCTTTCCAAGTACTTCTTGGACATTTTTACATCTCCTTTGAAACAAATGCCCATTCAAACTTTTTGCCCATTTTTAATTGGGTTATCTGTCTTTTTATTTTTGAGTTGGAAGAGTTCTTTATATTTTCTAGCTACAAATCTTTTATTGGATATAATTTGCAAATATTTCTCCTCATTCTGGAAGTTGTCTTTTCACTTTCTTGATGGTATCTTTTGAAGCACAAAAGTTTTTAATTTTGATGAAGTCCTATTTTTTCTTTTGTCCCTTGTGCTTTTGGTGTTATATCTAGTAAGGCTTTGTCTAACCTAAGGTCACAAAAATTTACTCCTGTATTTTCTTGTAAGAGTTTTATTGTTTTAGATCTTACATTTAGGCCTATGATCCACTTGAATTAATTTTTGTATGTTGTGTGAGAAAAAGGTCCCACTTCATCTTTTGCATAAAGTTATCTAGTTGCCCCAACACCATTTGTTGAAAAGATTATTCTTTTCCCATTGAATGGTCTTGGCACCCTTATCAAAAATCAGTTGACAATAAATGTGAGAGTTTATTTATGGATTCTCAATTCTGTTCCATTACCTATATGTCAATCTTATGCCAGTATCACATGGTCTAGATTACTATAGATTTGTAGTAAGTTTTGAAATTGAGAAGTGTGCATCTCCCACTTTTGTTCTTTTTCAAGATAATTTTGGTTATCCTGGTTCTCTTATACTTCCACAAGAATTTTAGGCTCAGCTTTTCAATTTCTGAAAGGAAGGCAACCAAAATTTTGATAGAAATAGTGTTGAATCTGAAAATTAATTTGGGGAGTACTGCCATCGTTAAGTCTTTCAAACCAAGAAAATAGGATGATTTCCCTTTTATTTATGTCTTCTTCAATTTCTTTCGACAATGTTTTGTGATTTTCAGTATACATGTTTTGCACGTCTTTTGTTAAGATTATTCATAAGTATTTTATTCTTTTTGATGCTATTGGAAATGGAATTTTAAACATTTCATTTTGGATTGTTCATTAGTGTACAGAAATACAATTGATTTTCATATACTGATCACATACCTACAATCTTGCTGAACTCATTTACTAGTTCTATAGTGTGTGTGTCTTTTTTTTTTTTTTTTTTTTGCCTAATTGCCTTGGCTAGAATTCCTATAACAGTGTTGAATAGAAGTGGAAAGAGTGGGCGTATTTCTCTTGTGCATTACCTTAGAGGTAAAGTTTTAAGTCTCTCACTATTAGGTATGATTTAGAAGTGTGTATTTTACAGATGTCCTTTATCAAGTTGAAGAAATTACCTTTGATTGCTACTTTGTTAGGTATTTTTATCATAAAAGGGTATATAGTATTTTGTCAATGGCTTTTTGGAGTCAATAGTATTACCGTATGTTTTTTGTTATTTATTCTTTTAATATGATGTATTACATTGATTGACTTTACTATGTTGATTCAATTTTGTATTTGCATTCTTGGGACAAGTCTCACTTGGTCATGGTTGTATAATCCTTTAAATATGTTGCTAGATTCAGCTTGCTAGTATTTTGTTAAGGATTTTTGCATTTATATTCATAAGGGATATTGGTCTGTGGTTTTCTTGTGATGCCTTTGTCTGGTTTTGGTATCAGAGTAATACTGGTTCCATAGAATATATTAGGCAGTGTTCCCTCTTGTTCTATTTTTTTCTAAGAGTTTGCAAAGGATTAGTATTCTTTTTTAGACATCTGGTAGATTTCAGTAGTGAAACCATCTGGGCCTGGGTTTCTCTTTGTGAGAGTTTTTTTTTTTTTATTACTAATTCATTCTATTTACTTATTATAGGTCTGTTCAGATTGTCTATTTCTTCTTGAGTCAGTTTTGGTAGTTTGTGTCTTTTTAGGAATTTGTCCATTTTTCCTGTGTTATCTATTTTGTTAGCATACAATAGTTCATACTATTCCCTTATAATACTTTTTATTTCTGTAAGTTCAGTAGTGATGTCCTCTCTTTCTCTCCTGAGTTGAGTAATTTGAGTCTTTCTTTTTTTTCTCTTGTTCAGTCCGGCTAAAAGTTTGTCAATTTTATTGATTTTTTCAAAGAATCAACTTTTGGTTTCATGGAGTTTTTTTCTATTGTTTTCTAATATTTTTTTCACTACCTTCCACACTCATCTGAATTATTTTCTTCCTTCTGCTAGCTTTGGGTTTAGTTTGCTGTATTTTTGTAGTTTCTGAAAGTGGCAGTTTAGGCTATTGATTTAAGATCTTTTTTAATATAAGAAGTTACATGTAAAATTTCTATCTAAGCACTACTTTTGCTTTATCCCATAAGTTTTAGAATGCTCTATTTTCATTTTCATTAATCTCAAAGTCTTTTCTTATTTCTCTTGTGATTTCTTCTCTAACCCATTGTCTATTTTAAGAGCATGCTGTATAATTTCCACATATTTGTGAATTCCCCAAATTTCCTTCTGTTATTAATTTTTAATTTCAATCTATCATGGTTTGAGAACATACTTTGTATGTTTTAAATCCTTCTAACATTTTTTTGGCTTGTTTTGTGGCTTAAAGTATGGTTTATCCTAGAGGATGCTTCATGTGTGCTTGAGAAGAATGTCTGTTCTACAGCTGTTGAGTGTTCTATAAATATGTTAAGTGTCTAGTTGGCTTATAGTGTTATTCAAATCTTCTATTTCCTTTGATTTTCTATATGGTTGTTCTAGCTATTATTGAATGTAGGGTATTGAAGTCTCCAATTATTATTGTTCAATTGTCTATTTCTCCTTCCACTTCTGTCAGTTTTTGCTTCATGTATTTTCAGCTCTGTTGTTAGGTGATATGTTTGTAATTTTTATGTATTTTTCCTTATGGATTGACACCTTTGTCATTACAAAATCTCCTTCTCTGTTTCTATGACACTTCTTGTCTTAAAGTCTATTTTGTCTCATTTTAGGATAGTCTTCCCCCCATCCCCATCCCCAGTTATCTTTGGTTATTCTTTGCATGGTATCTCTTTTTATATCATTTTTTCTATCTATTTATGTATTTGAAGCTAAATATGTCTCTTTTAGACAGAATACAGTTGGACAATGTTTTATAAAATCCATTTGCCAATCTCTGCCTCTTGATTAGAGTGTTTAGTTCATTTTGCTATTTGTTTTCTATGTTTTATATCTTTTTTGTTCCTCTAGTCCTCTGTTATTTCCTTCTTTTGTGTAAAATAGATATTTGCTAGTATACCATTTTAATTCCCTTGAGATACACACACACACACACACACACACACACACACACGCATTCACACACACACACGACTTTGAGATTAATGAAAATGAAAACACAGAATCCCAAAATTTACAGGATGAAGTGAAAGCAGTACTTAGATAGAAATTTTACCTATAACTCCTTATATTAAAAAAGATCTTAAATCAATAGCCCAAACTGCCGTTTGAGAAACTACAATATATATTTGTGTATATATATATATCTTCAACTTTATAAGGAAGAAGGGATATTTATTTGGAATGGTCTCTCTTTGCCCTCTTTGTACTTTATTCAAACAAAATTATTAAAATAATAATTTATAACCAGATAATTAAGAATTGATTACATTATGCCTGCATCCATTGTTTATAAATGTACATAACAGTGTGTCACTTTTTTTTTTTTAGCTGTGCCGCGCAGCTTGTGGGATCATAGTTCCCCAACCAGGGATTGAACCTGGGCCCTGGCAGTGAAAGTGCCAAGTCCTAACCACTGGACCGCCAGGGAATTTCTACTGTGTATCTCTCAGATGCTTTGGTTAACAGGAAAAAAAGCAGTCCTTCATAAAATGCAATATTTTCACACAAATTTGTGTACTATTTAAGTTTATTAGCCATGGCAACTTAAACTTAAGCAACACAGTAAGTACTTATTATATTCACATGCAAAGGAAAATGCATGAACCGCCTAAACGATATAGCATTAAAAAAAATTAACATTCACTTCCAACTATTCTGTGGCTATTAACATCATGTGGTGCCTTTAAAGGTCAAAAACAATAAGCTGTCTAGAAATATTCAGAATAGTAATAGTATTACATTGTGAATTTTATTTTCAAATTTAGGTCAATAAGAAGGAAAATAATAAAGTTAAGTAGTCAAAAGAAGTATCTAAAAAAGGATAGTCATTTATATATACAGAGGATTTGAACAGTACATATTCACTTCCAGTTGATTCAATCCTATCTACACATTTAAAATAGAAAATACATCTTTTTTTTTTTTTTTTTTTTTTTTGGCCATGCTGCGAGGCTTGCAGGATCTTAGTTCCCCAACCAGGGACTGAACCCCAGCCATCTCAGTGAAAGTGCTGAGTCCTAACCACTGGATCATCAGGGAATCCCCAAAATACATCTTAATTGTCAAGAAGCTGAAGACATTTAGCACCAGGAAAGGAACTTTACTTAGCCTTTGATCATGACCTCAATTTCTTGACATAGGAAAAGAAATTTTATGAAATCTCTATGTATTTATCACTATCAAAAGAATTAATTTTGAAAAGTAACTGCTACATATCATCAATTCACAAGCAATTCAAAGGGAAGAAAAGCTTAAAACTGGGACTACTTGATATTGCGCGCAGCTCTCCTACGGTGGTCTGTTTTCATCTCCTTCAAGGCTTGCTCCAATTGCTGAACCAAATGGAGCAGGGTGGCTGGGTGTGTCTGCAGAACTTGGGTGTTATGATCTCCATTCTATTAAGGTGTAGCTTTATAGCCGCTGTTGGTTTAATCTGTTGCCTGAGGCTTCTGCTTGCAAGCTGTACATCCAGTCGCCATTCAAGGGCTGTGGTAACTGGGGAGGTCTGGTGCTGATTCACTCAGGATAGTTCTGATCTCCTTTCTGTTGTCCAGATAAAGCTGAAGCAAGAGTTTGTTCAATTCTTCAGAGAATCCCAGAACAAAAACAGTCTTGGAAATCCAGTTCAGAAATCATAAGCTTTGAATTTTCAGGGAGGAGGTATATTAATTCTTCCACACCATGTTGGACAGTGTCACTACTCACGCTGAGCTTTCTCGCAGCACCTTCGTAGATCTTGCAGTTCGAGCCTCACCTCGGGAACTCCACCACAATTCGCCCAAACTCAGAGACCACCGTGCTGTCCACTTGAGGCAGGACGGCCAGGTGCTCCTTGTGTTCCTCCGACAGGTCCAGTGGCATCTTCACCGGGTGGCCGATTTCATCCTTATTTTTTTTAAGTTAGTGGTTGCCCTGGCATCTTAACTTAAAACAATTTAGTTCAGATTAATACCAACTTATTTTCAATAGTATATGAAAAAACTGCTCAAATAAATAAAATTCCTTTCCCCTTCTTCATGCTATTATTGCCATACAAATCACATGTTTACACATTATAAGCCCATCAATAGTTTTATAATTATTGCTTTATGCAGTGTTTTTAAAATCAGATAATAGAAAAAAAGAGTTAGAAACAAAAATTCATTTATACTTTCTTTTATATAATATTTATCTATGTAAATGGTAACTATGCAGTTACCTTTACTGGTGCTCTCTAAATCTTGTGAATTCAGTTTACTGTCTAGTGTCCTTTTATTTCAGCCTGAAGGACTTCCTTTAGTATTTCTTGTAGGGCAGGTCTGCTAGTAATAAATTCTCTGTTTTTATTTTTCTGAGAATTACTTAATTTCTCCTCTGTTACTGAAGGATAATTTTCTGCTTATAGATTTCCTAATAGATAGTCTTTGTTTTGACACTTTGAATATGTCATCTCACTGCTTTCTGGCCTCCAAAATTCTGAAGAGAAATCAGTTTTAATTATTACTGAAGATCTCTAGAACATGATTGGTTGTTTTTCTCTTGCTACTTTCAAGATTTTCTCTTTGTCTTTCAATAGTTTCACTATGATATATTTAGGTGTATATCTCTTTGAGGTTTTCCTACTTGGATTCATTGAGCCTCTTGAATATGTAGATTAATGGTTTTCACCAAATTTGAGATTTTGGCTATTGTTTATTCAAATATTCTTTCTTCCCCTTTCTCTTTCTCCTCTCCTTCTAGGATTCCCATTACATGTATATTGGTAGGTTTGATGTTTCCTACAAGATTCTGAGGCTCTGTTCATTTTTCTTCATTCTTTTTCCTTTCTGTTCCTCAAAATAGTTAATCTTAATTGATGTATCTTCAAGTTTACTGATTCTTTCTTTTGCTGGCTGAAATATGCTCTTGAGCTCCTCTACTGAATTTTTCATTTAAGTTATTTTATTTTTCAACTCCAGGATTTTTATTTTTTAAATTAATTTCTACCTCTATATGGATATTCTTTATTTTGGAAATATCATTTTTATAGTTTACTTTTTACACGGCTTCTTTTATTTCTTTGAACTTTTTATAGTAGCTGCTTTAAGGTATTTATCCAGTAAGCCCAATGTCTGAGATTCCTCAGGGACAGTTTGTATTGACTTCTTTTTTTCTTGTATATGAGCTGTACTTTCCTGTTTCTTTGCATATATTATAATTTTGTGGAAAACTGAACATTTAAAATAAGATATGTAACAACTCTGGAAATCAGATACTACTCTCCTCCCAGAGTTTCTCATTGTTGCTGTTCACTTAGTAACATTTCAGAATTAATTCTGTGAAGTCTGTATTCTTTTTTTTTTTTTCAAACATCTTTATTGAAGTATAATTGCCTTACAATAGTGTGTTAGCATCTGCTTTATAACAAAGTGAATCTGTTATACATATACAATATGTTCCCATTTCTCTTCCCTCTTGCATCTCCCTCCCTCCCACCCTCCCCATCCCACCCCTCTAGGTGGTCACAAAGCACCGAGCTGATCTCCCTGTGCTATGCGGCTGCTTCCCACTAGCTATCTATTTTACATTTGGTAGTGTATATATGTCCATGACACTCTCTTACCCTGTCACATCTCACCCCACCCCCTCCCCATATCCTCAAGTCCATTCTCTAGTAGGTCTGTGTCTTTATTCCCGTCTTGCCACTAGGTTCTTCATGGCCTTTTTTTTTTTTTTCCCTTAGATTCCATATATATGTGTTAGCATACTGTATTTGTTTTTCTCTTTCTGACTTACTTCACTCTGTATGACAGACTCTAACTCCATCCACCTCATTACAAATACCTCCATTTCATTTCTTTTTATGGCTGAGTAATATTCCATTGTATATATGTGCCACGTCTTCTTTATCCATTCATCTGTCGATGGACATTTAGGTTGCTTCCATGTCCTGGCTATTGTAAATAGAGCTGCAATGAACATTTTGGTACATGACTCTTTTTGACCTATGGTTTTCTCAGGGTATATGCCCAGTAGTGGGATTGCTGGGTCGTATGGTAGTTCTATTTGTAGTTTTTTAAGGAACCTCCATACTGTTCTCCATAGTGGCTGTATCAATTTACATTCCCACCAACAGTGCAAGAGTGTTCCCTTTCCTCCACACCCTCTCCAGCATTTATTGTTTCTAGATTTTTTGATGATGGCCATTCTGACCGGTGTGAGATGATATCTCATTGTAGTTTTGATTTGCATTTCTCTAATGATTAATGATGTTGAGCATTCTTTCATGTGTCTGTAGGCCATCTGTATATCTTCTTTGGAGAAATGTCTATTTAGATCTTCTGCCCATTTTTGGATTGGGTTGTTCGTTTTTTTGTTATTGAGCTGCATGAGCTGCTTGTAAATCTTGGAGATTAATCCTTTGTCAGTTGCTTCATTTGCAAATATTTTCTCCCATTCTGAGGGTTGTCTTTTGGTCTTGTTTATGGTTTCCTTTGCTGTGCAAAAGCTTTTCAGTTTCATTAGGTCCCATTTGTTTATTTGTGTACTTATTTCCATTTCTCTGGGAGCTGGGTCAAAAAGAATCTTGCTGTGATGTATGTCATAGAGTGTTCTGCCTATGTTTTCCTCTAAGAGTTTGATAGTGTCTGCCCTTACACTTAGGTCTTTAATCCATTTTGAGTTTATTTTTGTGCATGGTGTCAGGGAGTGTTCTAATTTCATACTTTTACATGTTCCTGTCCAATTTTCCCAGCACCACTTATTGAAGAGGCTGTCTTTTCTCCACTGTATATGCTTGCCTCCTTTATCAAAGATAAGTTGACCATATGTGTGTGGGTTTATCTCTGGGCTTTCTATCCTGTTCCATTGATCTATATTTCTGTTTTTGTGCCAATACCAAACTGTCTTGATTACTGAAGCTTTGTAATATAGTCTGAAGTCAGGGAGCCTGATTCCCCCAGCTCCATTTTTCGTTCTCAAGATTGCTTTGGCTATTCGGGGTCTTTTGTGTTTCCATACAAATTGTGAAATTTTTTGTTCTAGTTCTGTGAAAAATGCCAGTGGTAGTTTGATAGGGATTGCATTGAATCTGTAGATTGCTTTGGGTAGTAGAGACATTTTCACAATGTTGATTCTTCCAATCCAGGAACATGGTATATCTCTCCATCTATTTGTATCATCTTTAATTTCTTTCATCAGTGTCTTATAATTTTCTGCATACAGGTCTTTTGTCTCCTTAGGTAGGTTTATTCCTAGATATTTTATTCTTTTTGTTGCAATGGTAAATGGGAGTGTTTTCTTAATTTCACTTTCAGATTTTTCGTCATTAGTGTATAGAAATGCAAGAGATTTCTGTGCATTAATTTTGTATCCTGCTACTTTACCAAATTCATTGATTAGCTCTAGGAGTTTTCTGGTAGCCTCTTTAGGATTCTCTATGTATAGTATCATGTCATCTGCAAATAGTGACAGCTTTACTTCTTCTTTTCCGATTTGGATTCCTTTTATTTCTTTGTCTTCTCTGATTGCTGTGGCTAGGACTTCCAGAACTATGTTGAATAATAGTGGTGAGAGTGGGCAACCTTGTCTTGTTCCTGATCTTAGTGGAAATGGTTTCAGTTTTTCACCATTGAGGACAATGTTGGCTGTGGGTTTGTCATATATGGCCTTTATTATGTTGAGGAAAGTTCCCTCTATGCCTACTTTCTGCAGGGCTTTTATCATAAATGGGTGTTGAATTTTGTCAAAAGCTTTCTCTGCATCTATTGAGATGATCATATGGTTTTTCTCCTTCAATTTGTTAATATGGTGTATCACATTGATTGATTTGCGTATATTGAAGAATCCTTGCATTCCTGGGATAAACCCCACTTGATCATGGTGTATGATCCTTTTAATGTGCTGTTGGATTCTGTTTGCTAGTATTTTGTTGAGGACTTTTGCATCTATGTTCATCAGTGATATTGGCCTGTAGTTTTCTTTCTTTGTGACATCTTTGTCTGGTTTTGGTATCAGGGTGATGGTGGCCTCGTAGAATGAGTTTGGGAGTGTTCCTCCCTCTGCAATATTTTGGAAGAGTTTGAGAAGGATAGGTGTTAGCTCTTCTCTAAATGTTTGATAGAATTCGCCTGTGAAGCCATCTGGTCCTGGGCTTTTGTTTGTTGGAAGGTTTTTAATCACAGTTTCAATTTCAGTGCTTGTGATTGGTCTGTTCATATTTTCTATTTCTTCCTGGTTCAGTCTCGGCAGTTTGTGCATTTCTAAGAATCTGTCCATTTCTTCCAGGTTGTCCATTTTATTGGCATATAGTTGCTTGTAGTAATCTCTCATGATCTTTTGTATTTCTGCAGTGTCAGTGGTTACTTCTCCTTTTTCATTTCTAATTCTATTGATCTGAGTCTTCTCCCTTTTTCTCTTGATGAGTCTGGCTAATGGTTTATCAATTTTGTTTATCTTCTCAAAGAACCAGCTTTTAGTTTCATTGATTTTTGCTATTGTTTCCTTCATTTCTTTTTCATTGATTTCTGACCTGATCTTTATAATTTCTTTCCTTCTGCTGGCTTTGGGGTTTTTTTGTTCTTCTTTCTCTAATTGCTTTAGGTGCAAGGTTAGGTTGTTTATTCGAGATGTTTCCTGTTTCTTGAGGTAGGCTTGTATTGCTATAAACTTCCCTCTTAGCACTGCTTTTGCTGTGTCCCATAGGTTTTGGGTCGTCGTGTCTCCATTGTCATTTGTTTCTAGGTATTTTTTGATTTCCCCTTTGATTTCTTCAGTAATCACTTCGTTATTAAGTAATGTATTGTGTAGCCTCCATGTGTTTGTATTTTTTACAGATCTTTTCCCGTAATTGATATCTAGTCTCATAGCATTGTGGTCGGAAAAGATACTTGATACGATTTCAATTTTCTTAAATTTACCAAGGCTTGATTTGTGACCCAAGATATGATCTATCCTGGAGAATGTTCCATGAGCACTTGAGAAAAATGTGTATTCTGTTGTTTTTGGGTGGAATGTCCTATAAATATCAATTAAGTCCATATTGTTTAATGTATCATTTAAAGCTTGTGTTTCCTTATTTATTTTCATTTTGGATGATCTGTCCATTGGTGAAAGTGGGGTGTTAAAGTCCCCTACTATGATTGTGTTGCTGTCAATTTCCCCTTTCATGGCTGTTAGTATTTGCCTTATGTATTGAGGTGCTCCTATGTTGGGTGCATAAATATTTACAATTGTTATACCTTCCTCTTGGATCGATCCCTTGATCATTATATAGTGTCCTTCTTTGTCTCTTGTAATAGTCTTTATTTTAAAGTC
This sequence comes from Balaenoptera acutorostrata, assembly GCF_949987535.1. Taxonomy (NCBI): domain Eukaryota; kingdom Metazoa; phylum Chordata; class Mammalia; order Artiodactyla; family Balaenopteridae; genus Balaenoptera; species Balaenoptera acutorostrata. The sequence continues at coordinate 155,307,506 of NC_080065.1, forward strand.
TATTTTGTCTGATATGAGAATTGCTACTCCAGCTTTCTTTTGATTTCCATTTGCATGGAATATCTTTTTCCATCCCCTCACTTTCAGTCTGTATGTGTCCCTAGGTCTGAAGTGGGTCTCTTGTAGACAGCATATGTATGGGTCTTGTTTTTGTATCCATTCAGCCAGCCTGTGTCTTTTGGTGGGAGCATTTAATCCATTTACATTCAAGGTAATTATCGATATGTATGTTCCTATTCCCATTTTCTTAAATGTATTGGGTTTGTTATTGTAGGTGTTTTCCTTCTCTTGTGTTTCTTGCCTAGAGAATTTCCTTTAGCATTTGTTGTAAAGCTGGTTTGGTGGTGCTGAACTCTCTCAGCTTTTGCTTGTCTGTAAAGGTTTTAATTTCTCCATCGAATCTGAATGAGATCCTTGCTGGGTAGAGTAATCTTGGTTGTAGGTTTTTCTCCTTCATGACTTTAAGTATATCCTGCCACTCCCTTCTGGCTTGCAGAGTTTCTGCTGAGAGATCAGATGTTAACCTTATGGGGATTCCCTTGTGTGTTATTTGTTTTTTTTCCCTTGCTGCCTTTAATATGTTTTCCTTATATTTAATTTTTGACAGTTTGATTAATATGTGTCTTGGCGTGTTCCTCCTTGGGTTTATCCTGTATGGGACTCTCTGTGCTTCCAGGACTTGATTAACTATTTCCTTTCCCATATTAGGGAAGTTTTCAACTATAATCTCTTCAAAAATTTTCTCAGTCCCTTTCTTTTTCTCTTCTTCTTCTGGTACCCCTATAATTCGAATGTTGGCACGTTTAATGTTGTCCCAGAGGTCCCTGAGACTGTCCTCAGTTCTTTTCATTCTTTTTTCTTTATCCTGCTCTGTAGTAGTTATTTCCACCATTTTATCTTCCAGGTCACTTATCCTTTCTTCTGCCTCAGTTATTCTACTATTGATCCCATCTAGAGTATTTTTAATTTCATTTATTGTGTTTTTCATCATTGCTTGGTTCCTCTTTAGTTCTTCTACATCCTTGTTAAATGTTTCTTGCATTTTGTCTATTCTATTTCCAAGATTTTGGATCATCCTTACTATCATTATTCTGAATTCTTTTTCAGGTAGACTACCTATTTCCTCTTCATTTGTTAAGTCCAGTGTGTTTTGAGCCTGCTCCTTCATCTGCTGTGTGTTTTTCTGTCGTCTCATTTTGCCTATCTTACTGTGTTTGGGGTCTCCTTTTCACAGGCTGCAGGTTCGTAGTTCCCGTTGTTTTTGGTATCTGTCCCCAGCGGCTAAGGTTGGTTCAGTGGGTTGTGTAGGCTTCCTGGTGGAGGGAACTAGTGCCTGAGTTCTGGTGGATGAGGCTAGATCTTGTCTTTCTGGTGGGCACGTCCACGTCTGGTGGTGTATTTTGTGGTGTCTGTGGCCTTATTATGATTTTAGGCAGCCTCTCTGCCAATGGATGGGGTTGTGTTCCTGTCTAGCTAGTTGTTTGGCATAGGATGTCCAGCACTGTAGCTTGCTGGTCGTTGAGTGAAGCTGGGTCTTGATGTTGAGATGGAGATCTCTGGGAGATTTTTGCCGTTTGGTATTACGTGGAGCTGGGAGGTCTCTTGTGGACCAGTGTTCTGAAGTTGGCTCTCCCACCTCAGAGGCACGGCCCTGATGCCTGGCTGGAGCACCAAGAGCCTTTCGTCCACACGGCTCAGAGTAAAAGGGAGAAAAAGTAGAAAGAAAGAAAGAAAGAGGCTATAATATAGTGAAGTAAAATAAAGCTATTGTAAAGCAAAGCTATACAGACAAAATCTCACCCAGAAGCATATACATATACACTCACAAAAAAAAGGAAAAGGGGAAAAATTAATATCTCCTGCTCCCAGAGTCCCCCTCCTGAATTTGGGCTGATTCGTTGTCTATTCAGGTATTCAGCAGATGCAGGCACATCAAGTTGTTTGTGGAGCTTTAATCCGCTGCTTCTGAGGCTGCTGGGAGAGATTTCCCCTTCTCTTCCCTGTTCGCACAGCTCCTGGGGTTCAGCTTTGGATTTGGACCCGCCTCTGCGTGTAGGTCGCCTGACGGCGTCTGTTCCCCGCCCAGACAGGACGGGGTTAAAGGAGCAGCTGCTTCGGGGGCTCTGGCTCACCCAGGCCGCGGGGAGGGAGCGGTACGGAGGAGGCGGGGCGAGCCTGCGGCGGCCGAGGCCGGCGTGACGTTGCACCAGCTCGAGGCGCGCAGTGCGTTCTCCCGGGGATGTTGTCCCCGGATCCCGGGACCCCGGCAGTGGCGGGCTGCACAGGCTCCCGGGAGGGGAGGTGTGGAGAGTGACCTGTGCTCACACACAGGCTTTTTGGAGGCGGCAGCAGCAGCCCCAGCGTCTCACGCCCGTCTCTGGGGTCCGCGCTGATCGCCGTGGCTCGCGCCCTTCTCTGGAGCTCGTTTAGGCGGCGCTCTGAATCCCCTCTCCTTGCGCGCAGCGAAACAAAGAGGCAAGAAAAAGTCTCTTGCCTCTTCGGCAGCTGCAGACCTTTTCCCGGTCTCCCTCCCGGCTAGCTGTGGTGCGCCAACCCCTTCAGGCTGTGTTCACGCCGCCAGCCCCAGTCCTCTCCCTGCAATCCGACCGCAGCCCGAGCCTCAGCTCCCAGCCCTGCCCGCCCCGGCGGGGGAGCAGACAAGCCTCTCGGGCTGGTGAGCGCCGCTCGGCGCCGAGCCTCTGTGCGGGAGTCTCTCCGATTTTCCCTCTGCGCCCCTGTTGCTGTGGGATCCGCACTGATAGCCGCGGCTTGCGCCCTTCTCTGGAGTTCGTTTAGGCGGCGCTCTGAATCCCCTCTCCTTGCCCGCCGCGAATCAAAGAGGCAAGAAAAAGTCTCTTGCCTCTTCGGCAGCTGCAGACTTTTTCCCCGGACTCCCTCCGGGCTAGCTGTGGTGCGCTAACCCCTTCAGGCTGTGTTCACGCTGCCAGCCCCAGTCCTCTCCCTGCGATCCGACCGAAGCCCGAGCCTCAGCTCCCAGCCCCGCCCGCCCCGGCGGGGGAGCAGACAAGCCTCTCGGGCTGGTGAGTGCTGCTCGGCGCCGAGCCTCTGTGCGGGAACCTCTCCGCTTTGCCCTCCGCACCTCTGTGGCTGCGCTCTCCTCCGTGGCTCTGAAGCTTCCCCCCTCCGCCCCCCGCAGTCTCCGCCCGCGAAGGGGCTCCTAGTGCGTGGAAACCTTTCCTCCTTCACGGCTCCCTCCCACTGGTGCAGGTGCCGTCCCTATTCTTTTGTCTCTGTTATTTCTTTTTTCTTTTGCCCTACCCAAGTACGGGGGGAGTTTCTTGCCTTTTTGGAGGTCGGACGTTTTCTGCCAGCGTTCACTGGGTGTTCTGTAGGAGCAGTTCCACGTGTAGGTGTATTTCTACTGTATCTGTGGGAAGGAATGTGATCTCCGCGTCTTACTCTTCCGCCATCTTCTCTCCCTCCTCGAAGTCTGTATTCTTTATTGTGTGGGACCGCTGAAGTCTCTACTTGGTTAGCTTAGTGTTCAACTAATGATTGGACAGAGATTTCCTTAAATGCCTTGAAATAGTATGTCTCTCAGCCTTCACCAGAGGTTCTGTGTGTTTGTTGGGGCATTCTGTCAACACTAAAACAGGCAGTTGACAACTCTGCCTTAGCCTTCACTTACTGATTGTGCAGATCATCAGGGTCAGACAGATGTGTGATTGGGGTCTTCTCATGTCTTTCCTGGGCATGTGTACTGCCCTTCACATATGCATGGCCTTCTAGATTCCCAGGAATATGTCATAGCTTTTTTTTTTTTAATAAATTTATTTATTTATTTATTGGCTGCGTTGGGTTTTCATTGCTGCGCGCAGACTTTCTCTAGTTGTGGCGAGCAGGGGCTACTCTTCGTTGTGGTGCACAGGCTTCTCATTGCGGTGGCTTCTCTTGTTGCGGAGCACAGGCTCTAGGCATGCGGCTTTCAGCAGTGTGGCACATGGGCTCAGTATTGTGGCTCGCAGGCTCTAGAGCGCAGGCTCAGTAGCTGTGGCGGCACACAGGCTTAGTTGCTCCGCGGCATGTGGGATCTTCCTGGACCAGGGATCGAACCCCTGTCCCCTGCATTCGCAGGCGGATTCTTAACCACCGTGCCACGAGGGAAGTCCCTGTCATAGCTTTTAAAATTCCCCTATGGACAGCTCATTCCACAATTTTTCCTTTAAAGATTTTTGGCTGTCAGTCCCTTGTTAGCTTCAACTGATATTGCCACCACAGGCAACTGTGACGTTAAACAATTGCCATTGACTGTTTTTAACAAATTCCCTAGAGATACAGCTGTTCACAAAGACCAGAGGTCTGCATCAGCCAAATACAGACAATCACTAAGACTGGAGCATTTTTTACACTTTTTTGGACATTTTTTAAAAATTCAGGTTTATTGTGGCATATTCACACACAATGAAATCCACTCTTTTTATTTTTTATTGAAGTATAGTTGATGTACAAAGTTGTGTTAGCTTCAGGTGCACAGCAAAGTGATTCATGTATATATGTATGTATGTATGTATGTATATATATATACACACACATATATATATTGTATATATATATATATATATTTTTTTTGAATTAGAGTTTTCTCCAGCTATATGTCCAGGAGTGTGATGGAGAAAGGAAAAGGGGATGAGGAAAAGTAATAGGGGAATGAGGAACATGGAAAACCCAAAAAATGACTGCTAGTTCTCTGTGTAGTTGTGGACTTTACTGAGCTGGGGATACTGGTGGAGGGAAATATCAAGAATTCTAATTTAATCACGTTGGAAACATTTTAGGTTAAGAAAAAAATTATGCTTCCTATATAGCAAGCTATCAGAACTTACTTTAAAATGTAAACCTATTCATCCTTTCTCATGGGTGCTCAGAGTTCCCCACAAGATATTCATTTCTACATGTTCAAGAAAATGCCACTGTCAGGCATGTCTACCATGGACTGTATATCTGTGGGCAGAGTCCTAAGTAGAGCTTTCATCTTCTCCCCTTGAACTGACAAGTTGAACAGGAGATACTCTGCTTTGCCAGCCTTCCACTTAAGACAGAACCTAGTTGTCTCCTGGCTTTGATCAGAGAGGGTCTTCAGAAAGTTTAACAGGTCAGAATGAACTTGATTGCCAGACAGAAACCAGCGTGCCAAAAATAAAGCATTAACCAAAGCCAAGAAAACAGTGTTGGCTGAGGCGTGGCTTAATATGGGGCTCTAGGTATTTCAAACAGCCAGGTTTGATGGAAGCAATTAGGAACAGCACTAATTGCCTGTCAGGCAACATTGCCATTTGCTGAGGACAGAGCTGATACGTTTCGACACAAAGTCTGCCCAGCCTCCATTGTAGCCTTTCACTTTTGGAGATTGTCTTCTGGTTTCCATTACAATGAAGCTCAAGCTGCCGACTCCATTAAAATGTCAAGGTGGGAGGGAAATGAGGTCTTGAAATAAGTCTTTCAAGGCTATTGCCATGGTTGGTTTTATTTATGGAGTAAGGTTCCTGTACACACTTATTTTACCGTTTCTTTCCCTTAAGTGGTGAAAGCACCAAGTCCCTTAGCCCCATCACCAGGGAGCTGAGGAGCTGAATCTGTTCTTTCCATGGCAGGGCTATATTCAGGTCCACTCTACACTCTTCTGTTTTTCCCTATACATGGAGGAATGAGTTCAGGTGCTACAGAGCAACTTTTCTGCACAAGTCCCTTAGCCAGTGACTCTCAACCCTTCACAGCATTTTAAAAACCCAATTCCTCAACCAGAAATGGTGTGGCAACCTGGAATTCCCCTTTCCCTCCTCTCTTCAGAAATACTCTATCATAAGCAGCTATTCTTGCATCAGATTATTTTATTCCAAATTCAGGGCCAAGGAAAAAAAGAAGAGTACGCATCCTCAGGGCTAGAGAGGATTATAATAATACATGTAATGTGTCTTTAGGAAGTATAATGTAAGTTTGCTAGTAAAGAGGTAAGCTCCTGAGCTCACTAGAGAATAGGAAAAAAATCCAAGCATATTCACGGGCAGTATAAGCATTGCCAGTATTAGAGTCACGCTTTACTTAGGAGGATGTAATTGAAATAAACCAAAACAGAAATGCTGATCTGGAAGTCTGGAAGCCTGGAAACCTTGGTCTCATCACAGTATTTGTCTTTAACAAGCTATGCACCCTAGAGCATAATTTTAACTTTGTTTTGTTTAGAGCTATACAACCAGGATCTAAAAGACTACCTGGTGCTTAGTAGGCACTTGGCAAATATATGCTGTTAGGATTTTTTTTGAATCTCAGCATACTGGTCAGAAATATGGGGCTTGTATTAGTTTCCTAAGGCTTCCATAACAAAGTATCACAAACTAGGTGGCTCAAAACGACAGAAATTTATTCTCTCTCAACTCTGGAGGATAGAAGTCCAATATCAGGATGATAGCAGGTCCATGTTCCAGCTAAGTCTGTAGGGGAAAATTCTTCCTTGCCTCTTCCTAGCTTCTGGTGGTGGCTGTCAGTCCTAGGTATTCCTTGGCCTGTAGCTGCATCACTCCAGTCTCTGACTGTGTTGTCACAAGGCATTCTCCCTGTGTGCTTCTTTTTCCTCTTCTTATAAGGACAACAGTCACGTTGGATTAAGGATCCACCCACTACAGTATGAGCTCAGCTTAACTAATTACATCTGCAACAACCCTATTTCCAAAGAAGTTCACACTCTGAGGTGCTGTGGGTTAGGACTTCAACATATCTTTTGGAGGGACACAATTCAACCCATAACGGGGATAATTCCAGTTGTCTAATCCATCTCAACATTTATTATGAGGACTCAGTAGGATAATGTGTGGGAAAAGTCTCTAAAATTACAGATTATTATTCACATGCCTGGAAGAGTTTCTTCCCCTTACCATTTACTGTGAGGATGCAGTAATACTTCATGAAACCTAAATTGTCAGCTTTAATACTTAATAGGTCAATACCACTAATATACATATTCCACTTTAGCCTGTGAGGTGGCCAGGGAAAGGACTACTATCCCCATTCTAAAGGTGAAAAAAACTGAGACTGAGATATTAAATTAAATGATATAATCAAAGGCACATGGCCTGACAGTGAAAGCACTACTAGTAGATCTCAGGGTGTCAGCCTCCTGGTTGTGATGCTTTCTAGCTCAATGTGATGCTGGGATGACAATTCCTCCTTGGAGCTTTCATTTCTCAGCATTTTCTCTGCCTGCTGCAGAGAACCAGAGTTCATTTCCTGATCAACTGAAACTTGCTAGTACTATGAAACTTCTGTTCAGCTGGATCTACCTCTCTGTATTGTGGTGTTGGAAATGCAAAGTGGGATAAGAGAGAAGGGGGTGGTAAAAAAGGATGAGGATAAGGAGTAATTACAATGAGTAGGTGAACTCACAACTCAGCCAACAAGGCATGAATTAAGTGTGGTGTATAGGATAATTAGCAGTCATTTAGTGCAGGAAAATTGCTACCAGCTGTTCAAAACCCAAGACTGAGGGGCTGATCTGTAAATGGTTATCTGAACAAGCAGACAGACAGCTACAAAATGAAGCTGTGCCCCAGGTCCCAAACGCTATGTTTTGTTGTCCAGAGAAAGCCTTGTCCTGAGATGAATCCATTATGCTCATTAGTTACTGTTACATGAATTTAATGGCCTGGCCAAAGGCTCCTAGAGAACACTGGGTCATAGATCTGCGGAGAATCAGACCAACAAAGGGGTAAACAGGAATGTCAGAGTCCTGAAATCCCAAAACTACTCTCAATATGGACCTCCCACTTTCTTCGTTGGAGCCTAGTCAACAAACACAACCTTATCCATCAAATGCCCATTTCCTCATTCAATCCCTCTGCCTACCTCTTAATAGATTAGCATAAGCACTATTCCAAACAGTCTGATGCCTATCTTCTATTTAGCACCCAAATGCAGCTGAGTAACTTGGGAACCTACAGAATAACAACAACAGTCTTATCACACCTGGAAGCAAGGACACTGTCAGAGCAAATCAAAAGGTCAAAAATCAGCTCAAAGAGGCTTTTATTGGCTAAAATGGGGCAATTTGAGGCTTGACATGAATAATACTATACCAAGGAATTAAATGCTTCAAATATATTAAATTCCATGAGTTTGTAAGACACTAAAAACAATACTCAATGTCATCTTTGGAGCTTGCTGGGAAAACACAATATACTCTGAAAACTGGTAAATAAGGGAAAGAATCAAGCAGTTAGCCTGATTTCCTGTAGGACCTGTACCTCAGATAACAAACAGTTGATGAAGGAAAGTTTTTCTTTATAGAAGGATTCCCAGTAATAAATGAAAAAAAAAATAAATAAATCCTTTGGCAAATCCCTACCTAAATAATGAATCCAGGCCATGATCAATGGTGGCCACTAACAACACAAAAAGAGAGACAGAGGGATGTTTGTTCCTCCTGATAAAAGTACACATCACTACCTATAAAGGATCCTTGTAAAAAGTCACATCAGATCAAGCCTCTAGATCTAACTACCAATTTAAGGAAATGCAAAGAACAGAAAAATATGTCAAATGCTACTATGGGTATGCAATCAGAAAAATCCAGAATGTGGGAAATTCCACAGGACAAATTATTTGGTTTCTTCAACAAATAAATTACAGGGAGAAAAAAAAAAAAAAAGGGAAGGGGAACTGTGATTGACTGAATTGTTGGCCTCTGTTATTCACCCCTTCCTACATTCACACCCATGCCTCGCCTCCCTGTGGGAAAAGTATACCTCCCTGCCCTTGAATCTGGGCTTGGAAATGAGAATTGCTTGAATAAAAGAATTCCGTGAAAGGGACAGTGCAAATCTCTGATCTAAGGCCTTAAGAGGCCTCTTGGGTTTCCACTCAGCCTCTTATACTCCTGCTCTTGTCTTGGGAAGAGCTTCCCTTGGGTAATTGTTGATCTTTCAGCCTGGACAGTGAACAAATCAACGGCAATAACAATGGACAGAAGACAGGAAGCCACAACCCAACATTCTAGACAAGATGTACAACCCTGAGAAGAGGAAAGTATCCTCTTCATCCCAACTCACCCCCATGACCTGCCACCACCACCACAGTCATGACTACATTAACATTTCCTGACTTCTCTGCAGACGGAGTGAAACTAGAGGAAGCTGATTTAAGAACAGGAAAGAAAGAGTGAAATATCTCATTCAAATCTACTACAAAATAATTTTAGTTCCCAATCTTTAGTAGTTTGAGTACCAAAGACAGTAAAATACATCAACTGACCCCTACGACAGAATCTTTTACTCTTGTGGCAGAGAAAATAAGAACATGTCATCACCATCACCAGGTTAAAATATTTATGTGGAATGTCTCTGGGTAGAGACCTGAGCACATAAATGGGTAGAGATGAATGTTCCTTACAAGCGACTCTCCTGCACGAAGGTCAACTGCTTTTCTTACTTGGGATATTAATCCAGGTCCCCAGTCTGATCTGCTTTCCTGTAAGAAGTCCTAAGGAAGCACGTTGCTCCATGTTATCAACTTGGCAGGACCTTGGGATCTAAAAGTTGGGAGTGGGGGGGATCAATACACTTTAATCAAAAAGGCAGAAGATGTGCTTAGTTGAATCTTTTAACTTTTAAGGGCAGAATTTATTGTGGAAGGTTTGTAGCCTGAAGCAAGACAGGGAACATGTGAAAGGATTCTCTGCTGTAGGTCTTAACTTTCTTGCCAGAGAAAAACAATTGGGAGAAACCTTAAAAGGACAGGGCCACACTCAGAGTATCAACTCAAGAGGCCCCAGAGCCACTTCAATTAGCAGTTAATCTAGAAGTTGCAAGTATGTGATGGTCTCTCCCATCCCCGAACTTAAGAGCTTATAAACCATAGAAGGTCATGACTCCAAAAAATGGCTACAGCAATATCTCAGGTCCCACGTGCTCTTCCAGAACTTTGTCACTCCCCATTAAGAAGTGGAATCTATTTTCCCTCCCCTTGAAATTGGGCAAGACTTTATGGCTAATTTGATGAATACAATGCAGTGGAAGTGACACCGTGTGATAGCTGGGACAGTAGTCTTCTCCTGTCCTTAGACTGGGATTTACACCATCAGCTCCCCGGGTTCTTAGGGCTTCAGACACAGACTGGAATTACACCACTGGTTTTCTGGGTCTCCAGCTTGCAGATGGCAGATCATGGGACTTCTCAGCTTCCATAATATCCCTCTCTCTCTCACCACACACACACACACACACACACACACACACACACACACACACACACACATCCTTTTTGTTTTATTTCCCTGGAGAACCTTGACTAATACAAATATTTACTGAGCAATTACTACACGTTAATCCAATGCTCTAAGCACGCTAATGAATGATCTCATTTAACCTTCACACCAGCCTGGACGTAGGAACTATTTCCTCTTTCACATTTTTCACATGAGAAAACTGAGGAACAGGGATCAAGTTATTTGCCAAGTTCACACAGCTAGTAAGTGGTAGAGCAGGGATTCAAACAGACTGGTCCAGGTGCCACACTCCCTGGAATTTCTTTAGGTGGCCTTTTAAATCTCAAATCAGATACTCTCATCTTTGGAAAAACAACAACAACAAACAGCTTGTGTTACAAAATAGTTTAAATTCAACTTTTTTCATGTAAAAGTGTTTGAATTTTTTCCAGGAATGTTCATTATTGCATCCTGGTCTGGACACCAGACCTAATTAATCATCTCTTTGGGTCCCCCATTATTCTTTGTGGCAGCTACAAATCCCTTTCTAGAAAGAAAACCTTCAAGTCTTGCCCTAAGAGGAAGGCTGGGGGAGAAAAGGAGGGGTCTTGTTCCTGTTTGAATCAATTGTTTACTTAACCCTGTGGCTGAATTATAAACAGGTTTTTTTTTTTAAAGGCTAAAGAGAGAATTAAATTGGTTTAATATAATGACTGAGAAGGGAGAGGGCCAAAATCTGACCAGGATTCCAAATGTGCAGGAATGCATTCATCTTTTTTCCATATGTTTTGGTTTTTCTTTCATATTATGTTAAAAGTAGCTATGAAGAAGGGGAGGAGGGAGAGAGGTAGAGGAGGAGATGGAGATGAATAGGGAGGGGAGAGGGAGAAAAGTGAAGGAGGAGGAAAAGGAGGAAGCAGCTCTAGACACATTACCCAACTCTTTAGAGATTTTAAATATAAGGTTCATGTTTGTTATACTTGGGGAAGAAGCTTATAGTCTCAGCTAAGGCAGCACTGAAATAGTTATATTACACTGAAAATACTGAAAGACTTGCAAACTGCTTGGTTAATATCCATTGCTCACAGTCTCCTGCGTGCTCCACCATCACACTTCCTGTGACCAAGACCTCCACACCACCCAGCAACCAAAGGGTATCACCTGATACTGCAGGGGGCTCTTGGGACCTGCTCCGTTACCAAGGTGGCATTGCCCGATTTTCCTGCCTACAGGTTGTTAAATATTTTGACTATCATTTCTGGACAGAAATCCCTATCTTTCAGCCTTGGAATCAAGCTGCCATTATCCCAAGCTTTCCTTGCTTTGTTCACCTCTGACTGTCCCTGGCTGAGCATCTAATAGTCTGAGACCACCAGTCACTAGGTCAGTCTGAATGTCACCAGTCAACTTGCCTTTGGCCATCCACTCAAGACAAACAAAGCTAGAGGAATGGTGTGCTATCTCGAAGCTGGGGATGGAAGTGATGGAGAAATTAAGAGAGCAGGGAATGGGGCAGGGTCTGTAAAGTTCTCAGGGTAAGAAGGAAAACCAGAGGCTTTCTAGTTCATATAACATAAATGCATAGGATGACTCCCTGTTCTGGGTACTGGACAGTTTACATGATATCACACAGCTTGTAAAACTCTTTCACATCCATGATTTCACCTGATTTTCATGACAAATCTTTTGGTAGGCAGGGCAGGGGTAATGGTTCCAGTTTCACAGAGAAGGAAATGTAAGTCCAGAAAAGAGATGTGACGTGCCAAGGTCCTAGAGCTAAGTTTTGAACTGTGGCATGTAGATGCCAAGTTCAGCCCTCCATGATGCCTTGCTAGTAACAAGCAGGGAAGTACCCAAGAAGAGCGATCAAGTTGGGTCTGACATCAGTAAAAATACCTGGGTTTTTATAAGCATGTTATTCATCTTGATTTTATTTTTTCCTTCATCTTTCATGTGTCCTTAACAATAATCATGTGAGGACATCAAATGACACATCATTGCCTACATTTTAAAATGAGGAAATGGGATCCCAATGACATTCAGCGATTGACAAGGTCACACACAGTGGGTGACAACACAGCCGGGCTGGGGTGCCAATGTTCTGAATCCCTGTCCAATGCTTGTCACTGACCCTGTACCATCTACCGCTGCACACACATCTCATGTCCTTCCAAACAAGGAAAGAGACAGTTTGGGTAAAAAAAGTTGAATCATCAGCTGCTGATTCTCCAACATCATGAAGAGATGGGAATGCAGACAATCTACAACATGAAATAAACCAAAAATAATTTATCATTTGAGAACATGTTCTTAGGTAGGAAACCTACCTTTTCCATTCTGTTGTGTTCCGCTTCCAATTAAAAGTAAGAAAGGAGGCTAAAAAGAAATGAATATTTACTACTTCCACTACGTTATCTCATTTAACCATCATAATAACTGTCATGCAAGAATAGTATTATTCACTTCACACAGATGAGGAAACAGCTTCTGAGGCATTACATAATTTGCTCAGTCTTACAGGCAGGAATTTGCCTTCCCAAATGCTCATGAACTTCGTAAGGAGGTGTCCCTTTAACATGATGTAGCTTTGCCATTTGAAGGGCAGAGTATGAGTTCTGGCTCCATTCCTCAGAATCTGTGTGATCCAGAGCCAGTTATTATTTTCTTCCCTGAAACTGTTTCCTCATTTCTAAAATGCAGATAATATACCCCCTTCTCAAGAAGGTTATGAGGATTAGTATCAATAGCTAACATTTGTTGAGTGTTTGCTGCATGTTAGGCGCCATTTTACGCCCTTTCCATTTATTATCTACACCAACTGCTCTGAAAATCTCTGTGGTATTGGGTACTAATTTTTAGCTCCGTTCTTCAGGTGAGAAATCTGAAGCCCAAAGCATTTAAGAGACACCTCCAAGTTAGCAGCTGGAAGGACCAGTATTTGAAGTCAAGGTGTCTGACTCCACAGTCTACACACATAATAGGAGCTCATAAGCAGTGTCTGTTTCGTCATTAGGACTGGTAGCTGAAGTAAACCTGAAATGAGCAAGTCACTGGGACCTACCTACAAAACAGCTTAAATTACCCACCTAAGGTGCATAAATGAGAAAGAGGCAAGGACTACTTCAAGGACACAGAGGTACTGTAAGCACTGACAGGTTTTAAATGGCATGATGGAGGTCTCAGAGAGACAGAGGCCACCCATCATCTGTGGAAGGTTTGGGGCTCCCAGGCCTTTAGTCTCTCCTCTAGGCTTGTATAGCAGGATGATCTCAAGGAAGAGAGCATGGGTTCTAGAAACATTCAGAAGACAGAGGAGTCTGGTTGTTAAAGAACAAAGCATTTTAAATGAATAAACTGGGGCTTCCCTGGTGGCGCAGTGGTTAAGAGCCTGCCTGTCAATTCAAGGGACACAGGTTCAAGCCCTGGTCCGGGAAGATCCCACATGCCGCGGAGCAACTAAGCCCGTGTGTCACAACTACTGAGCCTGCACTCTAGAGCCCGCAAACCACAACTACTGAAGCCCGCGCGCCTAGAGCCTGTGCTCCGCAACAAAAGAAGCCACCACAATGAGAAGCCCGCACACCGCAAAGAAGAGTAGCCCTCGCTCACCGCAACTAGAGAAAACCCACGTGCGGCAATGAAGACCCAATGCAGCCAAAAATAGATAAATTAATTAAAATAAATAAATAAACTGAATGTTATATGGACACACTCAGTTACACAAACACACATACACACACTTTTCACGATTTTTCTTTTATCTTTCACATACTTTGCAAACACTCTCTTGAGCAGCTGGCAAGCTGTTCCTCATCTTCCCACTCAGCTGAATGCCAGTTGTCCCACCCTCCCTACCCAGCCTCTCATAACAGCTTCAGCTTCCAAGAGACAGCTTGACTCAAAATGCCATCCAGTCTTATGCCAGGGGGAGGACTAGGACTCGTCCAGCAGGAAGGGACAGAAAAGACAACAGCCAGAACTATCGTCCCAGGAGAACTCTAGGAACATGAGCTTCTGCAAGGCATTTATGCCCAGAGGTGGGCCTGCAACCTCTGAAAATTACCAGCCTATCAGGGAGTATGCCATGGGGCAAGAAGGGTCTTCAGTCTTAGCCTCTGGCCTCAACCTATGTTAAAAGTTAAATGTCTGAGACAAATCATGCATCTCATGTTACTTGTCTGTATCTTGTTTTTCCTCACTTAATGGTACATCATAAGTACCTCACTTTGTCCTAAATTTCACTGGTAGTTTAGTAAGAAACCTCAGAAACCCAACAGGGAAAGACTGAAAATCCAAGAGCTCTCTGATTTACTTTTCTTGGATTCAGTCTCCTCTATCACCTGTCAACTTTGTCTATGATGCACTCATGATAATCCTGTGGAAATGTCTGTGCTATGGCCATGGAGGTGGATCAGTGACCAGGCTGGGCCAATCGTAGCTTCTCATCACCTGTGCACAGAGATTAAGCCAAGGGGTGAGCACATGACCCAAGCCAGCCAATCAGAATCCTTGCCCTAGATTTTCCAAACCAAAGTTATGACTGAGAAGTGCTCCTTCTTATTTGCTTGCAATACTTTGAGGACATGAGCTGAGCACTGCCTGCAGTCACGGTTCCAGTCTACCGAAGAGAGCTGCTCAGAGAAAATGGAAAGATAATTAAGCTGAGAGGGCTGAGAGGGCAGCTTCTGTGGTGTTTCCTGGTTCTCTACTTCCTGGTTTCATGAGCTCATAAACCCTTTTTACTTGTTTTGTTTTGTTTTGGGTATGTGCCAGGCTGTTTCACTGGGTTTCTGTCTTTTGACTAAAATAGTAGGCAGGGTTTGAAAGGTGGTAGGGTAGGGGAAGGAGCTGATAAGCCATCTAGCCTCCGAAACCTTGTAATAGTATAGTAGCCAAAGAGGAACAGACTTTTTAGAGTTTATATCTCAGTTAGGACAATGTGTTGCTACGTTACCAAAAAAAAATTCTCTTCAAAATGGCTTAAATATAAAGGGAATGTATTGACCCATGAAGCTGAAAAGTCCAGAAGTGGCTCTCAAGTACAGACAGCAATGCTTGATGCAAGAGCTCAAACACTCTCTCCAGTAGCTTGGACTCTCTGCATCTCTCCTTTCTACTTTCTATGATGTCAGCTTTATCCGTAGGCTCCATCAGACAACCAAGAAAATCCTTGTAAGGCAGGCTGACTCCGGTCCCAACTGTATCACCTGTAGCCATATTTAATTGTAAAAACAATCTGAAAAGTTTAAGTGTGATGCAAATAGGAATTGTGCTTCCATTTTTATAAAATAATTTCAAAATCATCCGCGTGAGTGTGTGTGTGTGTGTGACTGTATAAGCATGAAAGTGCATGAAAAGGTACTGGGCCAAAAAGTGCTTTCGGTTTTTTTTTTTTGCTTTCAGTTTTTAAGTAAAAATAAAAGACGCATTTTTCATTTTCACCAAGAACTTTGTTGAACAACATATTCACCTTTTTGTGAATTTGTGAATTCACCACTACCTTCTGCCATTTTTCAGGCAACTTCATAATTCCATCTTCCCAAAACTTTTTATCTTTTTGAACAAAGAACTGTTCCAGGTGCCTTTTAAAGTCTTCCAGGGAATTGAAATTTTTTCCATTAAGAGAATTTTGTGGGCTTCCCTGGTGGCACAGTGGTTGAGAATCTGCCTGCCAATGCAGGTGACACGGGTTCGAGCCCTGGTCTGGGAAGATCCCACATGCCGCGGAGCAACTGGGCCCGTGAGCCACAATTACTGAGCCTGCATGTCTGGAGCCTGTGCTCCGCAACAAGAGAGGCCGCGACAGTGAGAGGCCCACACACCGCGGTGAAGAGTGGCCCCTGCTTGCCACAACTAGAGAAAGCCCTCGTACAGAAACGAAGACCCAACACAGCCATAAATAAATAAATTAAATACATATATATATATATATATATATATATATATATATATATAAATGCTGCGAGTACTGCATTAAAAAAAAAAAAAGAGAGAGAATTTTGTAAAGACCTAAATAAATGGAAATCCGAAGGTGCAATGTTCTGGTGAATACGGTGAATGAATCAGAACTTCCCAACCAAGCTGTTAACAGTTTTTGCCTGGTCATCAAAGAAACATACAGTCTTGCAATATCCTGACGGAAGATTATGCATTTTCTGTTGAATAATTCCGGACGTTTTTCGTCGAGTGCTGCTTTCAGTTGGTCTAATTGGGAGTATTTGTTGGAATTAATCGTTTGGTTTTCCGGAGGAGCTCATAATAGAGGACTCCCTTCCAATCCCACCATATACACAACATCACCTTGTTTGGATGAAGACCGGCCGTTGGTGTGGTTGGTGGTGGTTCATTTCACTTGCCCCACGATCTCTTCCGTTCCACATTATTGTACAGTATCCACTTTTCATCACCCGTCACAATTTGTTTTTTTGTTTTTTTTTTAAGAAATTCACGTTCTTTTTTTATTTATTTATTTATGACTGTGTTGAGTCTTCGTTTCTGTGCGAGGGCTTTCTCCAGTTGCGGCGAGTGGGGACCACTCTTCATCGCGGTGCGCGGGCCTCTCACTGTCGCGGCCTCTCTTGTTGCGGAGCACAGGCTCCAGACGCGCAGGCTCAGTAATTGTGGCTCACGGGCCCAGTTGCTCCGTGGCATGTGGGATCTTCCCAGACCGGGGCACGAACCCGTGTCCCCTGCATTGGCAGGCAGATTCTCAACCACTGCGCCACCAGGGAAGCCCCCACAATTTGTTTTAAAAGCGGAACGTTTTCATTATGTTTACGTAGAGAATCGCATGTGGAAATATGGTCAAGAAGATTTTATTTGCTTAACTTATGTGGAACCCAAACATCAAAGCAATGAACATAACCAAGCTGGTGCAAATGATTTTCAACGCTTGATTTGGATATTTTGAGTATGTCGGCTATCTCCCGTGTGGTATAATGTTGATTATTCTCAATTAGTGTCTCAATTTGATCTCTATCAACTTCAACTGGTCTACACAACCATGGAGCATCATCCAGCGAGAAATCTCTAGCATGAAACTTCGCAAACCACTTTTGACACGTTCGATTAGTCACAGCACCTTCTCCATACACTGCACAAATGTTTTTTTTGCATTTCAGTTGCATTTTAACGTTTTGTGAAATAATAAAGCATAATATGCCGAAAATCTTGCTTTTTTTCTTCCATCTTCAATATTAAAATGGCTATACAAAAATTCACCAATTTTGATGTCTTTTTTTTAAAAGCACACTGACATGACAGCTGTCATATACAATCTAACAAAATTGTTTCAAATGAAGTTAAAGACAACTAAGAGATACTAGAGCCGTCTTACGGAAAAAAACCAACGAACCTTTTGGCCAACCCAATACATATCATGTCATTAAAACTGTTTTGTGTGATGGGGATGTAGACACAAGGAGAGGAGGGTTGAGACACTTAGGGGGGGAAGTATCTTTCATAATAACAGTATTTACAGCATGTATTAGTTTTACATGCTTTTCCAGTCTTTAGGGGCCACCCACATTCCTTGGCTGGTGGCCCCTTTCTCCATCTCCAAAGCCAGCAATGACTTGGTGGAGTCTTTCTCACATCACATCACTTTGACACTGACTCTTCTGCCCCCACTGTCCACATTGAAGGACCCTTGTGACTATGTTGGGCCCACCTGAATAATCCAAAAAAATCTTCCTATTTTAAGGTCAGCTGATTAACAACCTTAGTTCTATCTGCTATTTTCATTCCCATTTGCCATGTAATGTAACATCTTCACAGGTTCTGTGGATTAGGATGTGGATATCTTTGAAGGCACTGCCTACAACAAATTATGATCCCATTTATGCAATTGTGGATGCATATATATATATATATATATATATATAAAATGACAAATGGTAGGTGGTTATCAAATTGACAGAGGTTATCACAGGCAGTAAAAGTCAGTTCTCTTTACTTTTTTCTTCAAATTTTTATGTAGTATCTTATCTTTTTAAGTATTTGTAAATTTATGTACAGAAAAAAGCAACAAAGCTAGTTTTGCTGGTGAAAATGATCAAAATGACCCGAACTCCCTCAAATATCGTAAAACTGGGCCCTGAACGGGGAGGTCCAGCCTCAGAGGAACTTTGTACCTACGGAAACTCCCCCATCAAACCTCCTTCTTCTGTACACAATAGGAGATACTAAGCCAAGGCAATAGAAAGACTCCCAACTGCTAATAATCCAATTAGAGATATCCAAAGCCAAGCAGAATATGCAGACTGACGGATGTGCAGAAATCTACTTTGCAGGGGCTCCACAAGGAGCTGGGGATGGTAGAGAGAGTATGGAGGCAACTCTGAGGGTCTTAGAACATACATTCCGAAGGAAGTCACTTGCCCCTCCTTCCCCTTCAGCCCACTCCAAAATGCCTACTCATTTTCATCACCCTCCAGCTGCTCCTTTCCATATCCTTGGTCACTCTCATGCACATCCCTTTCAACTTCTCCATTTCCGGGTCTCAGAGGGTTAGTACAACACTTCTCTGAGAGCATCCTCCCCCCATTAATTCTTGCTCTTTAGAAGACAATCTGTGACATCAACACTGCCCAAATCATGAGCTATTTATCAGGTGTTCAGTCAAACATATCATTCTGTGGTCAAAACATAGGAAGACAGAGCAAAAACAAAATTAAATTCATTTTTTTCTCTGCAGGACACCCCAGAGCCCTTGCTAATGTGCACTGCAATGCTCCAGGAGGTGGCTATAGCAAGCAGTTAATCCACCTAAATGTTGAATCATGTTATAGAAAGATAACTGATGAAATTAGTCCTCCACATGCTGGAAACAGTATAAAGAAATCTCTGTATGATGGGAGGGCGTGTTAAAAACCTAACCTTGGAGCCGGAAAGAGCCCTCTAGAACTTTATTTTAAAACTGAATAAACGAACAGAGAGGGCAAGTGATTTGTCTGAAGTCACACAGCTAGTTAATGGCAAAGCTGGGAACCTTTTTTTTTTTTTTAACATCTTTACTGGAGTATAATTGCTTTACAATGGTGTGTTAGTTTCTGCTTTATAATAAAGTGAATCAGCTATACATATACATATATCCCCATATCTCCTCCCTCTTGCATCTCCCTCCCACCCCCCCATCCCACCCCTCTAGGTGGTCACAAAGCACCGAGCTGATCTCCCTGTGCTATGTGGCTGCTTCCCACTAGCTAAGTATTTTACATTTGGTAGTGTATATATGTCCATGACACTCTCTCACTTTGTCCCAGCTTACCCTTCCCCCTCCCCGTGTCCTCAAGTCCATTCTCTACATCTGCGTCTTTATTCCTGTCCTGCCCTTAAGTTCTTCAGAACCTTTTTTTTTTTTTTTTTAGATTCCGTATATATGTGTGAGCAGACGGTATTTGTTTTTCTCTTTCTGACTTACTTCACTCTGTATGACAGACTATAGGTCTATCCACCTCATTGCAAATAACTCAATTTCGTTTCTTTTTATGGCTGAGTAATATTCCATTGTATATATGTGCCACATCTTCTTCATCCATTCATCTGTCAGTGGACACTTAGGTTGCTTCCATGTCCTGGTTATTGTAAATAGAGCTGCAATATACATTGTGGTACATGATTCTTTTTGAATTATGGTTTTCTCAGGATATATGCCTAGGAGTGGGATTGCTGCATCATATGGTAGTTCTATTTTTAGTGTTTTAAGGAACCTCCATACTGTTCTCCATAGTGTCTGTATCAATTTACATTCCCACCAACAGTGCAAGAGGGTTCCCTTTTCTCCACACCCTCTCCAGCATTCATTGTTTGTAGATTTTTTGATGATGACCATTCTGACTGGTGTGAGGTGATACCTCATTGTAGTTTTGATTTGCATTTCTCTAATGATTAGTGATGTTGAGCATCCTTTCATGTGTTTGTTGGCAATCTGTATATCTTCCTTGGAGAAATGTCTGTTTAGGTCGTCTGCCCATTTTTGGATTGGGTTGCTTCTTTTTTTGAAATTGAGCTGCATGAGCTGCTTGTAAATTTTGGAGATTAATACTTTGTCAGTTGCTTCATTTGCAAATATTTTCTCCCATTCTGAGGGTTGTCTTTTCATCTTGTTTATGGTGTCCTTTGCTGTGCCAAAGCTATTAAGTTTCATTAGGTCCCATTTGTTTATTTTTGTTTTTATTTCCATTTCTCTAGGAGGTGGGTCAAAAAGGATCTTGCTGTGATTTATGTCATAGAGTGTTCTGCCTATGTTTTCCTCTGAGAGTTTGATAGTGTCTGGCCTTACATTTAGGTCTTTAATCCATTTTGAGTTTATTTTTGTGTATGGTGTTAGGGATTGTTCTAATTTCATTCTTTTCCAAGTAGCTGTCCAGTTTTCCTGGCACTACATATTGAACAGACTGTCTTTTCTCCATTGTATATTCTTGCCTCCTTTATCAAAGATAAGGTGACCATCTTAAAGGTGGGCTTTCTATCCTGTTCCATTGATCTATATTTCTGTTTTTGTGCCAGTACCATACTGTCTTGATTACTGTAGCTTTGTAGTACAGTCTGAAGTCAGGGAGTCTGATTCCTCCAGCTGTATTTTTTTCCCTCAAGACCGCTTTGGCTATTTGGGGTCTTTGGTGTCTCCATACAAATTTTAAGATTGTTTGTTCTAGTTCTGTAAAAAAGGACATTGGTAGTTTGATAGGGATTGCATTGAATCTGTAGATTGCTTTGGGTAGTACAGTCATTTTCACAATATGATTCTTCCAATCCAAGAACATGGTATATTTCTCCATCTGTTTGTATCATCTTTAATTTCTTTCATCAGTGTCTTATAGTTTTCTGCAAACAGGTCTTTTGTCTCCCTAGGTAGGTTTATTCCTAGGTATTTTATTCTTTTTGTTGCAATGGTAAATGGGAGTGTTTCCTTAATTTCTCTTTCAGATTTTTCATCATTAGCATATAGGAATGCAAGAGATTTCTGTGCATTCATTTTGTATCCTGCAACTTTACCAAAGTCATTGATTAGCTCTAGTAGTTCTCTGGTAGCATCTTTAGGATACTCTATGTATAGTATCATGTCATCTGCAAACAGTGGCAGTTTTACTTCTTCTTTTCCGATTTGGATTCCTTTTATTTCTTTTTCTTCTCTGATTGCTGTGCTTAAACTTCCAAAACTATGTTGAATAATAGTGGTGAGAGTGGACAACCTTATCTTGTTCGTGATCTTAGAGGAAATGGTTTCAGTTTTTCACCACTGAGAACAATGTTGGCTGTGGGATTGTCATATATGGCCTTCATTATGTTGAGGTAAGTTCCCTCTATGCCTTCTTTCTGGAGGGTTTTTATCATAAATCGGTGTGTAATTTTGTCAAAAGCTTTTTCTGCAGCTATTGAGATGATGATATGGTTTTTCTCCTTCAATTTGTTAATATGGTTTATCACATTGATTGATTTGCGTATACTGAAGAATCTTTGCATTCCTGGGATAAACTCCACTTGATCATGGTGTATGATCCTTTTAATGTGCTGTTGGATTCTGTCTGTTAGTATTCTGTTGAGGATTTTTGCATCTATGTTCATCAGTGATATTGGTCTGTAGTTTTCTTTCTTTGTGACATCTTTGTCTGGTTTTGGTATCAGGGTGATGGTGGCCTCGTAGACTGAGTTGGGGAGTGTTCCTCCCTCTGCTATATTTTGGAACAGTTTGAGAAGGATAGGCGTTAGCTCTTCTCTAAATGTTTCATAGAATTCACCTGTGAAGCCATCTGATCCTGGGCTTTTGTTTGCTGGAAGATTTTTAATCAGTCTCAATTTCAGTGCTTGTGATTGGTCCGTTTATATTTTCTATTTTTTCCTGGTTCAGTCTCGGAAGGTTGTGCTTTTCTAAGAATTTGTCCATGTCTTCCAGGTTGTCCATTTTAGTGGCATATAGTTGCTTGTAGTAATCCCTCAGGATCCTTTGTATTTCTGCAGTGTCAGTTATTCTCCTTTTTCATTTCTAATTCTACTGATTTGAATCTTCTCCCTTTTTTTCTTGATGAGTCTGAGTAATGGTTTATTAATTTTGTTTATCTTCTCAAAGAACCATCTTTTAGTTTTATTGTGTTTGCTATTGTTTCTTTCATTTCTTTTTCATTTATTTGTGATTTGATCTTTATGATTTCTCTCCACCTGCTAACTTTGGGGGTTTTTTGTTCTTCTTTCCTTAATTGCTTTAAGTGTAAGGTTAGGTTGTTTATTTGAGATTTTTCTTCTTTGTTGAGACAGGACTGTATTGTTATAAACTTCCCTCTTGGAACTGCTTTTGCTGCATACCATAAGTTTTGGGTTGTCGTGGTTTCATTGTCATTTGTTTGTAGGTATTTTTTGATTTCTTCAGTGATCTCTTGGTTATTTAGTAGTGTATTGTTTAACATCCTTGTGTTTGTATTTTTTACAGATTTTTTCCTGTAATTGATACCTACTCTTATAGTGTTGTGGTTGGAAAAGATACTTGATATGATTTCAATTTTCTTAAATTTACCAAGGCTTGATTTGTGACCAAAGATGTGATCTATCCTGGAAAATGTTCCATGAGCACATGAGAAGAAAGTGTATTCTGTTGTTTTTGGATGGAATGTCCTATAAATATCAATTAAGTCCATCTTGTTTAACGTATCATTTAAAGCTTGTGTTTCCTTATTTATTTTCATTTTGGATGATCTGCCCATTTGTGAAAGTCAGGTGTTAAAGTCCCCTACTATGACCGTCTTACTGTCAATTTCCCCTTTTATGGCTGTTAGCATTTGCCTTATGTATTGAGGTGCTCCTATGTTGGGTACATAAATATTTACAATTGTTATATCTTCCTCTTGGATTCATCCCTTGATCATTATGTAGTGTCCTTCTTTGTCTGTTTTAATAGTCTTTATTTTAAAGTCTATTTTGTCTGATATGAGAATTGCTACTCCAGCTTTCTTTTGATTTCCATTTGCATGGAATATCTTTTTCCATCCCCTCACTTTCAGTCTGTACGTGTCCCTAGGTCTGAAGTGGGTCTCTTGTAGACAGCATATATACGGGTCTTGTTTTTGTATCCATTCAGCCAGTCTGTCTTTTGGTTGGAGCATTTAATCCATTTACATTTAAGGTAATTATTGATATGTATGTTCCTATTACCATTTTCTTAATTGTTTTGGGTTTGTTATTGTAGGTGTTTTCCTTCTCTTGTGTTTCCTGCCTAGAGAAGTTCCTTTAGCATTTGTTGTAAAGCTGGTTTGGTGGTGCTGAATTCTCTCAGCTTTTGCTTGTCTGTAAAGGTTTTGATTTCTCCGTAGAATCTGAATGAGATCCTTGCTGGGTAGAGTAATCTTGGTTTAGGTTTTTCCCTTTCATCACTTTAAATATGTCCTGCCACTCTCTTCTGGCTTGCAGAGTTTCTGCTGAAAGATCAGCTGTTAACCTTATGGGGATTCCCTTGTATGTTATTTGTTGCTTTTCCCTTGCCGCTTTTAATATATTTTTCTCTGTATTTAAATTTTGATAGTTTGATTAATATGTGCCTTGGCGTGTGTCTCCTTGGATTTATCCTTTATGGGACTCTCTGTGCTTCCTGGACTTGATTATTTCCTTTCCCATATTAGGGAATTTTTCAACTATAATCTCTTCAAATATTTTCTCAGTCCCTTTCTGTTTCTCTTCTTCTTCTGGGACCACTACAATTCGAATGTTGGTGCATTTAATGCTGTCCCAGAGGTCTCTGAGACTGTCCTCAATTCTTTTCATTCTTTTTTCTTTATTCTGCTCTGCAGTAGTTATTTCCACTATTTTACCTTCCAGGTCACTTATCCGTTCTTCTGCCTCAGTTATTCTGCTCTTGTTTCCTTCTAGAGAATTTTTCATTTCATTTATTGTGGTGTTCACAATAGATGGTGTTATCATGGTTTGTTTGCTCTTTTGTTCTTCTAGGTCCTTGTTAAACGTTTCTTGTATTGTCTCCAGTCTAGTTCCAAGATTCTGGATCATCTTTACTATCATTACTCTGAATTCTTTTTCAGGTAGACTGCCTGTTTCCTCTTCATTTGTTTGGTCTGGTGGGTTTTTACCTTGCTCCTCCATCTGCTGCATATTTCTCTGTTTTCTCATTTTGCTTACCTTACTGTGTTTGGGATCTCCTTTTCGCAGGCTGCAGATTCGTAATTCCGTTGTTTTTTGTGTCTGCCCCCAGTAGCTAAGGTTGGTTCAGTGGGTTTTAAGCACTCTTTCTTTCAGTTAGCTCAAAGCTTTGTAATGCTCTGGTTGCTGGCTGTCAGTGCAGCGGCTGTGCCTCATCCCCTTCTCCTCCTTGGCTGCTACATCACTCGGAGCGCCATGTTCCGGGTCTCACCAGGTGCACGCCGGGCAACTTCTACAGGCAGGGTAGGGGCAAGGTGGGTGGGGGTCAGCAGAGGGGGTGGGAGGCTAAGTCAAAGCTTTCAACTCTCCACGCAAACCTCCCCCAGCTACTGAGCATGCTCAGCTGCCTGGCTTTGCCCTAGGAGGACTTTCCAGGAGCGCACGCAGCTGTTCCAGGTTTTTGTGGCAGCCGGCTGAAGGCAGGCTGGGAATCCATGCCCCACCTTGTTCACTATTTTATACTCAAGTTACCTCCACCACACACAGAAAGGAGGCACACCCCATGTAGCAGATCTGATGGGGAATCACAAATTATCCCTGGATACCGTAAGCCTTATCTAGGTTGGTGTACTGGCTTTCTTACCCCTTGAAGATATTTCAGACATTACAGTAAAGATGACTTGGGTATTTTGGTTTGTGTCAGTGGTGAGACAACAAGCACGTAGAATTGTAATGCCCTTCAATGGTTTCTTCATTCAATATTACACCTGGGACATGAATTTCATCCATGGCAATACAGAAAATAATTACAGGATTAAAAAAAAACTGCTTTATTGAGGTTTAATTGATGTACAGCAAACTAAACATAATTAATAAAGTATACACTTACAATCTGATAAGTTTTCACCCATGAAACTCTCACCTCAATCAAAAGAGTAAGTGTATCTATCACCCCCAAATATTTCTTCATGTTCCACTGCAATCCTGCCTTCTTGCCCTCCTGATCCCACCCCCACCCCCAGCAACCACTGATCTGCTTTCCATTATTACAGATTAGTTTGCATTTTCAGGAATATTATATAAATGGAAACATACAAGCTACTTTAGATTTGGTTTGGCTTCTTTTACTCAGCATAATTTTTCTGAAATATATCCACATTGTTGCTGGCATCGATAGTTTATTCCCATTTATTGCTAAGTAGTATTCCATTGCATGTATATATCACAATTTGTTCATCCATTCATCTGTTGATGAACTTTTGGGTTATTTCCAGTTTGGGACTATTACAAATAAATCTGCTATGAACATTCATGTACAAAACTTTAAATGGACATATACTTCCTTTTCTCTTTGGTAAAAATCTATGAATTGAGTGGATAATATGCTAGGTACATGTTTAATGTTTTAACAACATACCCCAGGTTTTTCTGAAGTGACTGTAACATTTTACACATCCAACAAGAGTGTGTGAGAGTTCCAGTTCCTCCACATCCTCACCAGCACTCAGTAAAGTCACCCTTATTAATTTCAGTCTTTCTAGTAAGTATTTAATGGTATATAATTATGGGTTTAATTTGCATTTCTTTAATTACTAATAATATTGAGCATATTTTCACGTGCTTACTTGCAAATTGAGTACCTTCCTTGATGACATGTCATTTCAAATCTTTACCCATTTTGTAATTGGGTTGATTGTTTTCTTATAATTGAGTTATGAGAGCTCTTTATAAATTCTGAATACATGTAGTTCATCAAACATATGCTTTGCAAATATTTTCTATCAATTTGTGCCTTGCCTTTTCATTCTCTTAGCAGTATCTTTCAAAAAGCAGAAGTTTTTTAATGTTGATGAAGTCAAATTTATCAAGTAGTAGCTTTCTTTTCTTATAATGTCTTACTTTGGGATCAGGGTAATGCTGGCATCGAAGAATGAGTAGGAAAGTATTTCCTCCTCTTCATTTTTCTTGAAGAGTTTATGTAGAATTGGTATTATTTCTTCCTCAAATGTTAGGTGGAATTCACCAGTGAAACCATCTGGGTCTGATGGCTTCTTTGTGGAAAGATTTTTAATTATAAATTCAATTTCTTAAAGAGACTTAAGGTATTCAGTTTATCTATTTCTTCTTTTTTTAAAAATTTATTTATTTATTTTTGGCTTGTGTTGGGTCTTCGTTTCTGTGCTAGGGCTTTCTCTAGTTGCGGCAATTGGGGGCCACTCTTCATCACGGTGCGCGGGCCTCTCACTATCGCGGGCTCTCTTGTTGCGGAGCACGGGCTCCAGACACACAGGCTCAGTAGTTGTGGCTCACGGGCCTAGTTGCTCCGCGGCATGTGGGATCTTCCCGGACCAGGGCTCGAACCCGTGTCCCCTGCATTGGCAGGCAGACTCTCAACCACTGCGCCACCAGGGAAGCCCTCTATTTCTTCTTGAATGAGCTTTGGTAGTTGTAGCTTTCAAGAAAATTCATCCAATGTATCTAAGTTGTTCAATTTATAGGCATAAAGTTGTTCATAACATCTCCCTTATTATTCTTTTAATATCTGTAGAATCTGTAGTGATAGTACCCCAGTGGTTCCTTATTTTGGTAATGTGTGTGTTCTCTCTTTTTTCCTCAGCAGTTTGGATACACTTGATCAATTTTAATGATCTCAAAGAACCAGCTTTTATTTCATTGATTTTCTCTGTTTGTTTTTTGTTTGTTTGTTTTATATCTCATTGATTTCTGCTTTAGTCTTTATTATTTCCCTTCTATACTGAGTTTGGTTTTAATTTGCTCTTCTTTTTCAAGTTTCCTATGGAAGAAGACGAATGCATTGATTTGAGACCTTTTTTCTTTTCTACAACAGTCATCTCTTGCTATAGTATTTCTCCTAAGTACCTCTCTAGCAGCATTCCACAAATGCTGATATGGTGTGTTTTCATTTTCATACAGTTCAAAATACTTTCTAATTTCTCTTTTTATTTCTTCTTTGTCTCAGAGGTTTTTTAGAAGAGTATTATTTAGTTTCTAAATATTTGGGGATTTTCTATACATCTTTCCATGATTGATTTCTAATTTAATTTCACTGTGGTCAGAGAACATACTTTGTATGACTTTAATCCTTTTAAATTTACTGAAACTTGTTTTATGGCTTAGAATATGGTTTATCTTGATAAATGTTCTGTGTACACTTCAAAAGCATGTGCATTTTACTATTGTTGGGTGGAGTGTTTTACAAATGTCAGGACAAGTTTGTTAATAGGATTGTCCAAGTCTACTACATACTCTTTGGCTTTCTCTCTGCTTGTTCTACCAATCACGGAGATGGAGTTATTTCTCTCAGCATAATTCTTTTTTTCTATTTCTCTTTGTAGTTCTATCAGTTTTTCTTCGTGTATTTTAAAGTTTTGTTATTAGGGGCTTTATTTATTTAGGATTGTTATGTCCTCTCAGTAAATTGGACCCTTTATCACCATAAAATAACCTTTTTATCTCTGGTAAAACTGTTTTCTCTGAATGCTACTTTGCCTGAGATGAATATACTCACTCAAGTAGCTTTTGATTAGAGTTAGCATAATATACTTTTCCCAACCTTTAACCTTTAATCTATTTTTGTCTTTATATTTAAACTGTGTTTTTTGTAGACAACATGTAGTTGTTTTTTATTGAACCTGAAAATCTCTGACTTTTAAATGGAGTGTTTAGACTGTTTACATTTAATATGATTTTTGATATGGTTAGGCTTAAGTCTATCAGCTTGCTACTTGTTTTATATCTGTCTCCTTTTCTCGTCACTCTCCTTTACCTCTTTTTCTGTGTTGTTTTGCATTAATTATTTTTATGATTTCATTTTATCTTCTTTATTGGCTTATTAGGTATAACTCTTTTTTATTTTATTGGTTGCTTTAGGTTTATAATATACAGTGTAACTTCTTAAACTCTAGCTTCAAGTGATGTTATAACACTTTATGTGTAAGAAGACCTTATAATACTATACTTCATTTCTGTCCTTTCAGGCTTTTTGCTATTTTTGTCATACATTTTACCTATACCTATGAAATAAAGCCCAGACTACATTAATATTATCATTGTTTAAGCAATCAACTTTCTTTTAGAAACATTTACTTAATAAGAAAAATTGTATACATGCACCCATATAGTTACTATATCTGGTGCTCTTCATGCCTTTGTGTAGAAATTTCCATCTAGAATCATTTTCATTCTGTGTAAAGGATTTCCTTTAACATTAATTTAACTTTTTTTGTGGTGCAAGTGTTCTGGTGATGAGGTCACTCAGTTTTTGTATATATGAAAATGCCTTTATTTCATCTTTAGTTTGAAAGATATTTTCACTGGGTATACAATTCTGTCTTTATAGTGGTTTTTTTTTTCCCTCTCAGTACTTAGAGATGTTGTTCCACTGCCTTCATGATTAAATTGTTTCTAACGAGAAATCTGCTGTCATCCATGTCTTTGTTTCTTTGTATGTAATGTGCTTTTGTTTCTCTATCTACTTTTGGTATTTTATCATTAGTTTTGAGCAATTTCATTATGAAGTGCCATAATGCAGTTTTCTGAATCTTTTTTGTGCTTGGGGTTAATTAAGGTTTGTGATCTGTGGGTTTGTAGTTTTTATCAAAACTGGAAAATTTTTATCAAAATTGGAAAAATTTTTAATTCTTTTTTTTTTAAACATCTTTATTGAAGTATAATTGCCTTACAATGGTGTGTTAGCTTCTGCTTTATAACAAAGTGAATCAGTTATACATATACAATATGTTCCCATTTCTCTTCCCTCTTGCATCTCCCTCCCTCCCACCCTCCCCATCCCACCCCTCTAGGTGGTCACAAAGCACCGAGCTGATCTCCCTGTGCTATGCGGCTGCTTCCCACTAGTTATCTATTTTACATTTGGTAGTGTATATATGTCCATGACACTCTCTTACCCTGTCACATCTCACCCCACCCCCTCCCCATATCCTCAAGTCCATTCTCTAGTAGGTCTGTGTCTTTATTCCCATCTTGCCTCTAGGTTCTTCATGGCCTTTTTTTTCCCCCTTAGATTCCGTATATATGTGTTAGCATACTGTATTTGTTTTTCTCTTTCTGACTTACTTCACTCTGTATGACAGACTCTAACTCCATCCACCTCATTACAAATACCTCCATTTCATTTCTTTTTATGGCTGAGTAATATTCCATTGTATATATGTGCCACATCTTCTTTATCCATTCATCTGTCGATGGACACTTAGGTTGTTTGTGATCTGTGGGTTGGTAGTTTTTATCAAAACTGGAAAATTTTTATCAAAATTGGAAAAATTTTAAATTCTTTTAAAAAATGTTGGGGCTTCCCTGGTGGTGCAGTGGTTAAGAATCTGCCTGCCAATGCAGGGGACATGGGTTCAAGCCCTGGTCTGGGAAGATCCCACATGCCGCGGAGCAACTAAGTCTGTGTGCCACAACCACTGAGCCTGCGCTCTAGAGTCCTCAAGCCGTAACTGCTGAAGCCCGTGTGCCTAGAGCCTGTGCTCCGCAACAAGAGAAGCCACCACAATGAGAAGCCCGCTCACTGCAACAAAGAGTAGCCCCCGCTCACCGCAACTAGAGAAATCCTGCGCACAGCAACGAAGACCCAATGCAGCCAAAAAATAAATAAATAAAAATAAAATAAATTAATTTTAAAAAATATAAAAAATGTTCTCTCCTCCTCTCTTAGGGACTTAAAGTACATGTATGTTAGGCTGCTTGTATTTTTCCTATAACTCACTGATATATATATATATTTTTTAAATTCTTTGCTGTGTTTCATTTTGCATCATTTCTATGTAGTCAAGTTCACCGGTATTTTCTTTTGCAATATCTAATCTGGTATTAATCTCATTCAGTGTATTTTCATCTCAAACACTGTAGTTTTCATCTCTAAAAGTTTGAGTTGGCTCTGTTTTTACATCTTTCATGACTAATTTCATATTTTCAATCTTCCCTCTAGATTTGTGAGTATATGGAATAGAGTTATAACAGTGTTTTAATATCTTTGTCTTCTATTGTTATCATCTGTTTTATTTCTGAAACAGTTTCAACTGATTAGCTGGTAATTTTGGTTGAATATAAGATGTTGTGTATCTTACATTGTTGGCCATTGGATATTTTTGTATTCCTATAAATATTCTTGAGCTTTGTTCTGTGACGTGTTAAGTTACTTGAAGAGAGTTTGATCCTTTTGGTCTTGGCTTTAAGTTTTGTTAGGTGAATTTACCCTAGGGTTAATTTTACCATGCTACTAAAGTAGAACCCTTTCAAGTATTCTTCCTGATATCCAATTAAGATATTAAGATTTTTCCACTCTAGCTGGCAAGAAGAATCATTAATTCTTGCCCCGTATATATGTCTTAGGGAGTGTTCCTTTATTAATTTTAGGTGATTCTTTCCTTGGTTTTGGATAGTCTTCTCACATGCATGCACTAATCAGTACTCACCTGAATACTTGAGGAGCACCATCTTCAGATTTCTGAAGTTCTCCTTCTGTGCAGTTCTCTCATTCCAGTGTTCTTTCCTGTGAACCCTAGCTACCTTGGTCTCCCCAGACTCTCTACTTCATCTCTTCAACTCACAGAGTCCCAGGCACTGGCAGTGTTGCCTCTGTGCTTCAACCTAGAAATTCTCTCAGGGCAGTAGCTGGGGCAATTTTAGGGCTTACCTCATTTATTCCTATCCCATGTGCATCACTATTTTTTTTCTGCTTTATGTCCAGCATCTTGAAAACTGTTGTTTTACAATATTTTTCTGTTTTGTTGTTAGTGATGGGTTTTTTTTCAGGTGGAAGGGTGAATCTGGTCACTTTTACTCTACATTAAGCAAACATGGAAGTCCCTGATTATAACATTTTGATAAGGTTGTGCTTCCTCAGTTTTTCACTAGCTTTGCTGCTATTCTCTCTTTAAAACTGGATATTTTCCATACAATTCTTCTTCACCCTCATCTTTCTCTCTCTGGCGGATCTCATCCCAAAGTTTCAAGTAAACCACATGTTGCTGAATCCCAAATTTCCATCATCATCTCAGTCCATTCTCTTAATTTCTAGATTTATCTACCCGATGGCTTACTGGTTATCTTTTTCTAGATGTCCCATAAGTTGCATGAACTCAACATATACAAAATAAATAGCCCCTCCTACATGCTCCTATCTAGTATTTAAATCTCCCTGTAGCATTCATCATATAGCTCCTTGACACTAAAGAGCTTCTCAATAAAGAGGCTGAATTAAATTGAATCCCACAGATAAGGGGATCTGTCAGAGGCAGGGAAGATAAATAGTCTAAGCTAAAAGCTGTCATGCTGAACAGGACCTGGTCCTTCTCTCTGAAACAACAGATTGGGAAGCAGAGCCAGTCTGGGGTACTGGCTGACTTTCCATCTCTTGTCACTGTGAAGTAGATACCTGGGACAAGCAAGCATGGAAAATAAAGTGGAAAGAATGGAAGGAAGCCAACTTTTTAGGCTCCAAAATGCTAAAGATTGCCTCTTAAAACTGTGTCCAAATTAACTACTTATATTGCTCCCTTCTGTTCTAAAGTACTTCTACCAAATTCATCATACATTGCTTTTTTAAGTGTTCTTGAGTCACTTTATGTGAAGATGTTTCATCTTGTCAATCACATTATAACTTTCAACTAGACATAACAACACTTATTTTCTCAGTAGCTTTGGGAGATTTTAAGAACAATGAGGATGCCTCTTTATCACAATAGGTGCATCTCAATAATAGGGACCATGACTCTTTTTCCCCCTAGAGAAAGATAATGAACAAAAATATTGATTATCTATACAAAAAGTAAAGATACAGGACTAGTTTGGGGTCTGCAGCCCACATCTGGTCATAGCCTCATTTTCACCACACATTCCCTATCCACACTACAACCATGGTCCAATCATACTGAGAAGCCAAGCTATTTCGCATTGGCAAACCAACTTCAGCTTTGCCTAAAGCTTGTTTGCCAGGGAAATCTTGGCACAGCTTCTCTGGATGCAGACTCCCCAGCATGTTTTTCTGCCTTTGGGGAAGTTCTCAGCATGCTCTGCCTCTGTTCGAACTGGCTGGGTGGAGTTAAATTAACAGGGGATTTGGAGTGTAGGCCAGGCAGGTGTGAAGCCCTGTTCCAGCAACCCAAATAACAGAAAGCCTTTTCAATCATCTTGTCTGGTGCCCAGGTCTCTGGTTCCTCTCAGACAGGAGGCTGGAATGGCTCAGCCCTCCAAATTCCAAGACCCAATGTTACAGACAGTGTGAAGTAATTAGACCTGCCTTAGAAGACTATTGCTATAAAGAACAGTCCAACTTCTCAGCAACCACACTTTACTCACATTCTGTTCTAATAAAATTTAATAAAAATCTCCAAACTGGGGAAGGAAAGCCAAAAGAGGTTTAAAATAAAGATTAAAACATGATGTTTAATAAATTAATACAAACATGGGATATCATTATTTGCCTAAATTAACAATTTTTTTTAAAACTGATAATAGCCAGTATTGACAAAAGCATGAAAAAACAGTAATTCTCATATACTCTTGGTAGAAATTTTTAACGGGCATTTTGGAAGTATCTATCAAAATTTACTGTAACTATACTTTTCAACCCAACAATTCCAGTTCTAGTTATCTGTTCTTGAGAATTACATTCACATGTGCACAAAGATACACATTCAAGGATGCTCAACTCAGCATTATTTTTTAATGACAAAAAGTTACAGATAATCTTGGAGATTAACCAAGATGGCGGAGTAGAAGGACGTGCTCTCACTCCCTCTTGCGAGAGCACCAGAATCACAACTGGCTGCTGGACAATCATTGACAGGAAGACCCTGGACTTCACCAAGGAGGACACCCCACGTCCAAGGACAGAGGAGAAGCCACAGTGAGACGGTAGGAGGGGCGCAATCAGAGTAAAATCAAATCCCATAACTGCTGGGTGGGTGACTCACAGACTGGCGAACACTTATACCACAGAAGTCCACCCACTGGAGTGAAGGTTCTGAGCCCCACCTCAGGCTTCCCAACCTGGGGGTCCGGCAAAGGGAGGAGGAATTCCTAGAGAATCAGACTTTGAAG
Organism: Balaenoptera acutorostrata; assembly: GCF_949987535.1. NCBI lineage: Eukaryota > Metazoa > Chordata > Mammalia > Artiodactyla > Balaenopteridae > Balaenoptera > Balaenoptera acutorostrata. The sequence continues at coordinate 155,340,891 of NC_080065.1, forward strand.
TCTAGTGGGAATTGATTGCAGGACTGTGACAGGACTGGGGGAAACAGAGACCCCACTCTTGGAGGGCACACACAAAGTAATGTGTGCATCGGGACCCAGGGGAAGGAGCAGTGACCCTGGGGGAGACTGAACCAGACGTACCTGCTGGTGTTGGGGGGTCTCCTGCAGAGGCGAGTGGTGGCTCTGTTTCACCGTGGGGATAAGGACACTGGCAGCAGAGGTCCTGGGAAGTTCTCCTTGGCGTGAGCCCTCCCAGAGTCTGCCATTAACCCCACCAAAGAGCACGGGTAGCCTCCAGTGTTGGGTTGCCTCAGGCAAAACAACCAACAGGGAGGGAACCCAGCCCCACCCATCAACAGTCAAGTGGATTAAGGTTTTACTGGGCTCTGATCGCCACAGCAACAGGGAGGGAACCCAGCCCCACCCATCAACAGTCAAGTGGATTAAGGTTTTACTGAGCTCTGACCACCAGAGCAACAGTCAGCTCTACCCACCACCAGAGCCTCCCATCAAGCCTCTTAGATAGCCTCAACCACCAGAGGGCAGACAACAGAAGCAAGAAAAACTACAATCCTGCAGCCTGTGGACCAAAAACCACAGTTACAGAAAGACAGAGAAGATGAAAAGGCAGAGGGCTATGTACCAGATGAAGGAACAAGAAAAAACCCCAGAAAAACAACTAAATGAAGTGGAGATAGGCAACCTTCCAGAAAAAGAATTCAGAATAATGATGGTGAAGATGATCCAGGACCTCGGAATAAGAATGGAGGCAAAGATTGAGAAGATGCAAGAAATGATTAACAAAGACCTAGAAGAATTAAAGAACAAACAAACAGAGATGACCAATACAATAACTGAAATGAAAACTACACTAGAAGGAATCAATAGCAGAATAACTGAGGCAGAAGAACGGATAAGTGACCTGGAAGACAGAATGGTGGAATTCACTGCTGCGGAACAGACTAAAGAAAAAAGAATAAAAAGAAATGAAGACAGCCTAAGAGACCTCTGGGACAACATTAAACGCAACAACATTCGCATTATAGGGGTCCCAGAAGGAGAAGAGAGAGAGAAAGGACCAGAGAAAATATTTGAAGAGATTATAATCGAAAACTTCCCTAACATGGGAAAGGAAATAGCCACCCAAGTCCAGGAAGCGCAGAGAGTCCCATACAGAATAAACCCAAGGAGAAACACGCCGAGACACATAGTAATCAAAGTGGCAAAAATTAAAGACAAAGAAAAATTATTGAAAGCAGCAAGGGAAAAACGACAAATAACATACAAGGGAACCCCCATAAGGTTAACAGCTGATTTCTCAGCAGAAACTCTGCAAGCCAGAAGGGAGTGGCATGAAATACTTAAAGTGATGAAAGGGAAGAACCTACAACCAAGATTACTCTACCCAGCAAGGATCTCATTTAGATTTGATGGAGAAATCAAAAGCTTTACAGACAAGCAAAAGCTAAGAGAATTCAGCACCACCAAACCAGCTCTACAACAAATGCTAAAGGAACTTCTCTAAGTGGGAAACACAAGAGAAGAAAAGGACCTACAAAAACAAACCCAAAACAATTAAGAAAATGGTTATAGGAACATACATATCGATAATTACCTTAAACGTGAATGGATTAAATGCCCCAACCAAAAGACATAGACTGGCTGAATGGATACAAAAACAAGACCCATATATATGCTGTCTACAAGAGACCCACTTCAGACCTAGGGACACATACAGACTGAAAGTGAGGGGATGGAAAAAGATACTCCATGCAAATGGAAATCAAAAGAAAGCTGGAGTAGCTATACTCATATCAGATAAAATAGACTTTAAAATAAAGAATGTTACAAGAGACAAGGAAGGACACTACATAATGATCCAGGGATCAATCCAAGAAGAAGATATAACAATTATAAATATATATGCACCCAACATAGGAGCACCTCAATACATAAGGCAACTGCTAACAGCTATAAAAGAGGAAATCGACAGTAACACAATAATAGTGGGGGACTTTAACACCTCACTTACACCAATGGACAGATCATCCAAAATGAAAATAAATAAGGAAACAGAAGCTTTAAATGACACAATAGACCAGATAGATTTAATTGATATATATAGGACATTCCATCCAAAAACGGCAGATTACACGTTCTTCTCAAGTGCACACGGAACATTCTCCAGGATAGATCACATCTTGGGTCACAAATCAAGCCTCAGTAAATTTAAGAAAATTGAAATCATATCAAGCATCTTTTCTGACCACAACGCTATGAGATTAGAAATGAATCACAGGGAAAAAAACGTAAAAAAGACAAACACATGGAGGCTAAACAATACGTTACTAAATAACCAAGAGATCACTGAAGGAATCAAACAGGAAATAAAAAAATACCTAGAGACAAATGACAATGAAAACACGACGACCCAAAACCTATGGGATGCAGCAAAAGCGGTTCTAAGAGGGAAGTTTATAGCTATACAAGCCTACCTAAAGAAACAAGAAAAATCTCAAGTAAACAATCTAACTTTACACCTAAAGAAACTAGAGAAAGAAGAACAAACAAAACCCAAAGTTAGCAGAAGGAAAGAAATCATAAAGATCAGAGCAGAAATAAATGAAATAGAAACAAAGAAAACAATAGCAAAGATCAATAAAACTAAAAGTTGGTTCTTTGAGAAGATAAACAAAATTGATAAGCCATTAGCCAGACTCATCAAGAAAAAGAGGGAGAGGACTCAAATCAATAAAATCAGAAATGAAAAAGAAGTTACAACAGACACCGCAGAAATACAAAACATCCTAAGAGACTACTACAAGCAACTTTATGCCAATAAAATGGACAACCTGGAAGAAATGGACAAATTCTTAGAAAGGTATAACCTTCCAAGACTGAATCAGGAAGAAACAGAAAATATCAACAGACCAATCACAAGTAATGAAATTGAAACTGTGATTAAAAATCTTCCAACAAACAAAAGTCCAGGACCAGATGGCTTCACAGGTGAATTCTATCAAACATTTAGAGAAGAGCTAACACCCATCCTTCTCAAACTCTTCCAAAAAATTGCAGAGGAAGGAACTCTCCCAAACTCATTCTATGAGGCCACCATCACCCTGATACCAAAACCAGACAAAGACACTACAAAAAAAGAAAATTACAGACCAATATCACTGATGAATATAGATGCAAAAATCCTCAACAAAATACTAGCAAACAGAATCCAACAACACATTAAAAGGATCATACACCACGATCAAGTGGGATTTATCCCAGGGATGCAAGGATTCTTCAATATACGCAAATCAATCAATGTGATACACCATATTAACAAATTGAAGAAGAAAAACCATATGATCATCTCAATAGATGCAGAAAAAGCTTTTGACAAAATTCAACACCCATTTCTGATAAAAACTCTCCAGAAAGTGGGCATAGAGGGAACCTACCTCAACATAATAAAGGCCATATATGACAAACCCACAGCAAACATCATTCTCAATGGTGAAAAACTGAAAGCATTTCCTCTAAGATCAGGAACGAGACAAGGATGTCCACTCTCACCACTATTATTCAACATAGTTCTGGAAGTCCTAGCCACGGCAATCAGAGAAGAAAAAGAAATAAAAGGAATACAAATTGGAAAAGAAGAAGTAAAACTGTCACTGTTTGCGGATGACATGATACTATACATAGAGAATCCTAAAACTGCCACCAGAAAACTGCTAGAGCTAATTAATGAATATGGTAAAGTTGCAGGTTACAAAATTAATGCACAGAAATCTCTTGCATTCCTATACACTAATGATGAAAAATCTGAAAGAGAAATTATGGAAACACTCCCATTTACCATTGCAACAAAAAGAATAAAATACCTAGGAATAAACCTACCTAGGGAGACAAAAGACCTGTATGCAGAAAACTATAAGACACTGATGAAAGAAATTAAAGATGATACCAACAGATGGAGAGATATACCATGTTCTTGGATTGGAAGAATCAACATTGTGAAAATGAGTATACTACCCAAAGCAATCTACAGATTCAATGCAATCCCTATCAAATTACCAATGGCATTTTTTACGGAGCTAGAACAAATCATCTTACAATTTGTATGGAGACACAAAAGACCCCGAATAGCCAAAGCAGTCTTGAGGCAAAAAAATGGAGCTGGAGGAATCAGACTCCCTGACTTCAGACTATACTACAAAGCTACAGTAATCAAGACAATATGGTACTGGCACAAAAACAGAAACATAGATCAATGGAACAAGATAGAAAGCCCAGAGATTAACCCACGCACCTATGGTCAACTAATCTATGACAAAGGAGGCAAAGATATACAATGGAGAAAAGACAGTCTCTTCAATAAGTGGTGCTGGGAAAACTGGACAGCCACATGTAAAAGAATGAAATTAGAATACTCCCTAACACCATACACAAAAATAAACTCAAAATGGATTAGAGACCTAAATGTAAGACTGGACACTATAAAACTCTTAGAGGAAAACATAGGAAGAACACTCTTTGACATAAATCACAGCAAGATCTTTTTCGATCCACCTCCTAGAGTAATGGAAATAAAAACAGAAATAAACAAGTGGGACCTAATGAAACTTCAAAGCTTTTGCACAGCAAAGGAAACCATAAACAAGACGAAAAGACAACCCTCAGAATGGGAGAAAATATTTGCAAATGAATCAACGGACAAAGGATTAATCTCCAAAATATATAAACAGCTCATTCAGCTCAATATCAAAGAAACAAACACCCCAATCCAAAAATGGGCAGAAGACCTAAATAGACATTTCTCCAAAGAAGACATACAGACGGCCACGAAGCACATGAAAAGATGCTCAACATCACTAATTATTAGAGAAATGCAAATCAAAACTACAATGAGGTATCACCTCACTCCTGTTAGAATGGGCATCATCAGAAAATCTACAAACAACAAATGCTGGAGAGGGTGTGGAGAAAAGGGAACCCTCTTGCACTGTTGGTGGAAATGTAAATTGATACAGCCACTATGGAGAACAATATGGAGGTTCCTTAAAAAACTAAAAATAGAATTACCATATGACCCAGCAATCCCACTACTGGGCATATACCCAGAGAAAACCGTAATTCAAAAAGACACGTGCACCCGAATGTTCATTGCAGCACTATTTACAATAGCCAGGTCATGGAAGCAACCTAAATGCCCATCAACAGACGAATGGATAAAGAAGATGTGGTACATATATACAATGGAATATTACTCAGCCGTAAAAAGGAACGAAATTGAGCCATTTGTTGAGAAGTGGATGGATCTAGAGACTGTCATACAGAGTGAAGTAAGTCAGAAAGAGAAAAACAAATATCGTATATTAATGCATGTATGTGGAACCTAGAAAAATGGTACAGATGAGCCAGTTTGCAGGGCAGAAGTTGAGACACAGATGTAGAGAATGGACATATGGACACCAAGGGGGGAAAACTGCGATGAAGTGGGGATGGTGATGTGCTGAATTGGGCGATTGGGATTGACATGTATACACTGATGTGTATAAAACTGATGCCTAATAAGAACCTGCAGTATAAAAAAACAAACAAAACAACTAATACTAAACTTTCATTGGGTTATTTGTATGGAAATATGTTAATATAAATGTTTCAGACATTACATGAAATTTCTAAAAATCTTATATTTGTATTTGTATGGAAATATGTATGGAAATATGTTAATATAAATGTTTCAGACATTACATGAAATTTCTAAAAATCTTGTATTTGTATGGAAATATGTATGAAAATATGTTAATATAAATGTTTCAGACATTACATGAAATTTCTAAAAATCTTATATTTGTATTTGTATGGAAATATGTATGGAAATATGTTAATATAAATGTTTCAGACATTACATGAAATTTCTAAAAATCTTATATTTGTATTTGTATGGAAATATGTATGGAAATATGTTAATATAAATGTTTCAGACATTACAGGAAACATCTAAAAATCTTATATGTTCTGGTATAATGTTATAAGTAATAATCCTAGTTATTACTTTAAAATGTATATCTCAGAAATAACTAATTTTCTTGTCAACTGCATTATTATGAACTTTCATCAAATCTTTAACCATGGTCATTTTTAAGTCTTTTGTCATTTACAGACAGTTCTGGGTGTACTCTGATGATTTTGCAAATATGTTCCTATAAAAGAGTTTCATCTTCAAGAAATTCATGGAAAAGACTCTGACAAGTACAGGTTTCTGGTAACTGACTGTACTGCTGAACTGAATGAATAAGCATTTTCAGAACTCTAATGAAAAACTGATGAACTCATAAAACTGCTAACAAAAGATCAAGATGAAAAAAAAGAAATTAATTACATGGGACTGAGTGAACTGATGAGGATGAGTATAATTTTTGTGACTTTCTGTCTGAATTTAAAAAAAAAAATCCCACAAGGACTCAGAGGAAAAGAATATACAAATCAATTTTCACTGCAAAGTAAAGGAGCTGTTACAGTGGAGGATTACTGGACTGAATGTCAATATTATGACATAGTATAAGTGTGTTTCATGTTTGGTAATTGCAATCATTGTTGCTTTTGTTGTGGTCATCCATGTACAATGCTTGGTGTCAGTCTATCTATCTCTTGTAAAAATAAAATACAGTGTGTGTGTGTGGAAAAAAAAAAAGAATATAAAAGCAATGAAATGCCAATGAAGGATATTTAAAAAAAATAAAATAAAATAAAAAAAAAATAGATAACCAGCAGAACTGTTTAGCACAGGGAACTCTACTCAGTATTTTGTAATAACCTATAAGGAAAAAGAATTTGAAAAAGAACATATATATATATGTATGTATGTATGTATATATATATATACACATATATATATATCTGAATTGCTGTGCTGTACATCTGAAACTAACATGATATTATAAATCAACTATACTTCAGTTAAAAAAAAAGTGATGAGGATCCTTTAAAAAAAATTTTATATCTAATTCTCTTCATCTCTAATAATACTGAAAATAAGAATTCAAAAAAAAAAAAAAGTTACAGATAATCTTAATCCTTATTAGTAAGGGTAAGGGAAAATTATTCCATATACCCACATTATGAAATACTATACCACGGGCTTCTCTGGTGTCTCAGTGGTTAAGAATCCGCCTGTCAATGCAGGGGACACGGGTTTGAGCCCTGGTCCGGGAAGATCTCACATGCCGTGGAGCAACTAAGCCCGTGCACCACAACTACTGAGTCTGTGCTCTAGAGCCCGCGAGTCACAACTACTGAAGCCCATGAGCCATAACTACTGAAGCCCATGTACCTAGAGCCCGTGCTCCGCAACAAGAGAAGCCACCACAGTGAGAAGCTCGTGCACTGTGATGAAGAGTAGCCCTAACTCGCCACAACTAAAAAAAGCCCATGCACAGCAACGAAGACCCAACGCAGTCAAAAATTAAAAAAATAAAATAAAAATTTAAAAAAAAAGAAATACTATACCACAACTCAAAAGAATAAAGAATCTCTTTGTATTATGACAATCTCTGAGAGATACTGTTAAATGACAAAAACGATTACAATATGGATAGATGATCATGTTCATGCAAAAAATAAAAGACCCTTGGAACTCTATGTCTATATATGAAATACACTTCTACAAGGCAGCACATCAAACTGTTTACAGTATTAATGCTGGGACTCTGAGAAAGTGAGTGGATAGGGAATAGTGAGAAAAAGGGATGGCAAAGAGAGAGTTTTAAATTTTATTCTACACTTGTTTTGAAATTTAATAAAAAGGAACATTAAGAAAAACTATATTCCTTTGTAAATAATCTCTTGAAGAGACGAGAGTTCAGGTCTTTCTCAGAGGAAGTGTTTTTCTTTTTTTTTTAAAATTATTTATTTATTTATTTATGGCTGTGTTAGGTCTTCATTTCTGTGCGAGGGCTTTCTCTAGTTGTGGCAAGCGGGGGCCACTCTTCATCGCGGTGCGCGGGGCCTCTCACTATCGCGGCCTCTCTTGTTGCCAAGCACAGGCTCCAGACGCGCAGGCTCAGCAATTGCGGCTCATGGGCCCAGCTGCTCCGTGGCATGTGGGATCTTCCCAGACCAGGGCTCGAACCCGTGTCCCCTGCATTGGCAGGCAGACTCTCAACCACTGCGCCACCAGGGAAGCCCCGTGTTTTTCAATTCTGGCTATGTGGTAGAATTACTTGGGGAATTAAAAAAAAAAGTTTGTCTCAACTCAGTCTCTGTAGGAAGCAGAGCCTGAGGCAAGGATTAAAATGCTGACACTTTATTTGGGTGATGCAAGCACAGGACAGTGAAGGTGAAGAGATAAGAAAAGTGTGCCAAGAGATGCAGAGTAATGTTATGCAGTATTTCTTTGATGCCCGCACTTCACAAAAAGTACTGACCAGAAAGAGCAATTACTCAACAGTACTTCTCCAGATATGTAAGGAGCAGCCACACCTCAGAGCAGTCCACAGAAGAGAGAAAGAGGGGGGACCCAGATCCCTCCTGTCTCTGATTTCTCATTAGCCAAGATTTGCCTCATGGTGAGCTGCCTCTCCTGCATCATCCCCTGCATCATCCAGCCCATGGCTACTCTCAAGAAATCATATCCTATGCCCTGAGGTGTGGCATTTTATCCATAAAAAGAGAAACGACTTGGAATAGCTGGAGCTCAGCATGTGGGTCATGAGATTCTTGCCCGTTGGGGTTTTACCTTGAGCTCCATCCAGGGCAGGGGAGGTGGGAGTTGAAGAGATGGAGGTGGTGGGGGTAGAGGGGTGTTCAGCAAGGGTCTAGCAAAGATAAAGTAGTGGAACATGGTCAGAGAGGCAAGAGCCTTCAGAAAGTTGGAGGAGATTAAGAGAAGCTAAGACGTGCACCAGACGTGCACTGTAATTCTAACCCTACTCATGACTAAATAAATCAGAATGCCTGTAAACTTCTATTATTTTAAGGCTCCCCACATTATTTGAATATTCAGCCAGCATTGAGAATTACTGCTCTAAAGCATCTACCAAAACAAACAGCCTGGAGCAAATTTCATATCATGGTGGCCTACATTTTTTTCCCTTACAACTAAAAAATAACAAAACTACCTGTAAGGACATCTTAGAGAGCCACCGTGCTTCAGGAGCTTAAGTTATTTTAGAGCAGGTTCTGAAACATGCAAACACTTCATGACCTTGACTTCCTGTTAGCGAAAAGGCCACAGAAGTTCTTCATGCAAAACAATAAAATTTCCCATTAGGTTACATTTAAACAGCAATTTTAGAAAGGGTAGGGAGAAATAGCAGTTTTCTCAGTTGGACTAAATAGGTTTTGTTTGAAAAAGAAATAATCAGTTCACTGCCTTGAATTTGGAGGGCCACATCCTTCCTCAAAATGAACAATGTCACATTTTATTTTCTCCACATAAATTGTGCTCTAACCATGTGTATCCAGATGAAACCAAAACATGAATAAAGTGATGTCTTGGGCTTTTCCTAGATACGTATTTCCTGGTACAAACCTCCAGTTTTCACATTTGTACTCAATCTATTGCATGCTGGTTTATATATGGATACAAGAAAGAAACTACTCTGAAAAGAAGTTAAATATTGCAGTCAAATGTAAGTTTCTTACATAGCCTAATATTATTCGAATGCCTTTGCCCCTCATTCCATTTTCCCACTCCCAGCTGCCCCTTTGTCGGTTTAGCAATTAGAGTAAAAATTATCACAAGTGATGATGAACCTACCATGAATAAGATATATAAGAAGTATCTTGAGAGATATATCACTTAAGTATATCACTTCTTCTATCTGGTCACAGTTTCCCCATCTACAAATGGGGAAATGAGTAGGCCTTGATAATGTCTTCAGTCCTTCCAACTCTGACATTTTACATTTCTAAATTCTTGGACACTTTCCATATGCATCTGTCAATATACACACTTGGCTGTGAATTCTGCCCACAAAGTTTCCAAAGATGTAGTGGCCAAGAAAAATTATCTCAAAATAAAATAATCAAAATGTCTATTTAAAACAGGCTTGCATACTGGGTGCATTAGATGTTGCAAAACAATGCAGAAAGATGTAGAACCCTCCTCTGGGAACTTACAGTGCACTCTCTGTTATCAGCAGAGATAGAGGGGAAAGTGATAATGACAACAGAACCCAGATGTTGAGAAAATGTACGCCAAGTAAATTCTTTTAGAGTATATATTATGGCTTTGGGAGTTTGAAGATTATATTTGTTGATGATAATCATGAGCTAAATATGGATGGATTTTTTAAAATGACAAATAATAATAAAGACCCAATTCTTTATGTCTAAAGCATCTCCTTCAGTCTGTCTATACAGATCAGCCAAAAAGCCTGTGATATCTGCAACTCAGATTCATGGAGTGTTAAGAAGCCTTTTTACAGAATATGCATGTGAGGACCATGTATTCCTGCACTTTCCATTTCATGTTATCATAGGATCATTTGTTCTCCATTTTAGTAATTTTAAAAAATCACCAGTAAAATTATTTAATATCTGTCATTCCCAATGGGTTATGAGAATCATGGGAACAGAGGCAAAGGGTCTTATTTGCCTCTGATTTCTCTGCAAATAGCACAGTGCCTAGTATGTAATGAACACACATAAATATCTGTTGCATTGTTGTGTGACTAAATCAATGAACAGATGATATTTACTTCCAGAAGAAGATTTGAACCTACCATACTATAAAGTATATGCTGATCATTTTTAGAAAGACACTGGATCAAGAACCTTATAATGGTGGAGAAGGGGAATATAATTTGACCAGAACCCATGCCTAAAGCTACTTACTGCTATTAAACACAAAATTTTAACTCTGGGATTTCTGGCAATTAAGTCATAAAAAGTAAACATCATTATGAGCATATAAAAGAAGCCTACTGTTCTCTGCCTAAAGAGAAGAACATGAAATCAGGACTCTTTTTATAAGTATCTTGAGGAATAATGACCAACATAATGGAAACATCTTCACTCACTTCATCTGAATGCAGAACACACCAGTTACTTGGGTATCCGACAGACAGCCTGCCTTGACACACATTTTTCCCAGATGAGTTGTGTTTGGCAAGCATTCCTTTAGCCTGTTTAGGGCTCTATTCAATGCAAATTGTTCTGATCCATAGCATGTTGGTTGGGAATATTCTCAAGGACACTGAAATCAAGTAAGTGCTTTTCTGATAAAGTGAAATGATAGAGAACATTTTAAGGCTTTTGTGTCAAGTCACAGGAAATTTTCATCATTTCTCTCAGCACATTATTGAAAATCAAATGTCCATTTTCAAATGTTTCACAAATGGCAAAAACTATGAAGAGGCTCATCCATAACTAGTATCACTCCAATGCTCAAGAGCCCTAATGTCAAGATCTTCACTCATTCAGGGTAGTTTAAATATCTGTGAGTAAAATGACACTCTGCTTTGATGAACTGTTTAATACAGTTTTACATAGATTCATGAATGGGAGAAAACATGTCTATGTTTTAACACAGTGCATAGTGGCACAGAGGAAAACTTCAGTATTATTACTGCATGTGTAATTTTATTCACTACTCTCTGCAACCATGGGACATGAAGATTATTTATTGCCACCCTACAGATAAAAAAACTCAAACACATACATATTAAGCAAATTGTCCAGGGTCACAGAACCAGTAAGTGGCACATTAGTTACTTTCAAGCTCAAGTATTTGAAACTACAAATTTTAAGCCCTTTTCGTTACAGTATTACTGCCTCCGAGAAATACAAGGTCCCTCCGAGAAATACAAGGTCTATTGCTTTTGAAATCCCTGAGTACCTAACATGAATAACTTGGAAGATGAAAAGTGTTGCCTTTGATTATGAAGCATAGTTAACCCTTTAACAAATGACTAATTTCCCGAGCACATTTAGTAGCAATGGAAACAATAGAAGCTTCTGGTGATGTGTGCCATGCCTCCACTCAGAAGAGTGTATTGATCTGTATTCAGTAAGGATGATTTTTGTTGCAAGTAACCTAAGTCCCAACTAAAAGTATCCTCAATAATTAGGAGGGTATGGACTATCTCACAAAATAAGATGCCCAGAGGTAGGTAGCAGAGTTAGGGTTAGAGTAGTTCAGCATCTCAGCAATATCATCATAGTAGGGGCTCTGCTATCTTCAGCATGGCTGATAATATGCTCCTCACATTTATAATAATAATACTTGTTGAATGCCTATCATGTTCTAGACAGTTCTAAATGTTTTACAAGCATTTCAACTCAGTCGGTTATCTCAACACTTCTATAAGATAAGATACCAGTGTATTGAGGTAGATAAAGACCCTTCATGGACATAAGATAGCTGCAACAATGCCAAATATCAAAGTGGACAAAATGACAACCACTAATAAAGAAGGGTGTTGTCTCCCATATACTCTTCTTCCCAGAAGCCACTGAGCAGACTTTCTCGAAGGTTCCATGCTCAAACTAATCACCGGCAAGAGGAATAGAAATTATCACAATTATCTTAAACAAATCATGACTCACACAAGCTCCTCTGGAGTGGAGGCACCCCCATTTCTTCAAGCACATGGCCACCAAGGGAGGTGACACCTGAACGAAAACTGGACTCTGACCCTATAGCTAACTTCTTCATCCCCAGCTGGATAGGGAACACCCTTAGACACATTCAAAGCTGATGGGTTTCTCAGAAAAGGTGGGCACAATGGAGATATTTAGAGCTCCTGTTCCTTGGTAAATACTAGAAGAAGTGTTCTGCTTGAGCAATTGTAGAAGTGCTAAAGAAAGCCAGGATCTGAGTTTTCACAAACTAAAAAGCATTGGCTCTTTCAGGAGACAGAGTCAAGGTCTGAGTTTCACAAGTACAGCATGACTTAAAGTAAAACCACTTGGAGTTTACAGACGTGGGGAAAGAAGCCCCAGTGTGATTGTAAAGAGTGCTGCAGAGCAGGAAACATTCCTGGTGGGCAACATAATGCTGTATTAGGTAGAATTTACTGCATATCCCTACCACCATGCCTCCAACAATGGCAGAACTCCCTCAAATTTCACTAAGATGCATGTGTGTTTTTGTGTAGCAGCTAAAAACATGTGCATCTTCAGAGATAGGGGATATGTGGGTAAATGTGTGTGCACGTGTGTAGAAATTTCCCCAAACTGCAGGGGCCTTACTGTTGGCTGAACTGTATCCCCTCAAAATTCATATGTTCAAGCCCTAACCCCCAGTACCTCAGAATGTGACTGTATCTAGATATAGGCCCTTAAAGAGGTAATTAAGATAAAATGAGGCCATATGAGTGGGCTCTAATCCAACAGGGCTGGTCTCCTTATAAGAAGAGGAGATTGGAACACAGAAGCACTGATTGAGAAAAGACCTTGAGAAGAAGAGGGAGAAGGCATCCATTTACAAGCCAAGGAGAGAAACCTCAGAATGAAATCACCCTTGCTGACACCTTGATATTGGACTAGCCTACAGAACTGTGAGAAAATAAATTTCTGTTGTTTAAGCCATTCAGTCTATGGTATTTGTCATGGCAGCCCTAGCAAACTAACACACCTACCAATCTGTAGAAGATAAAAGCTTATACGGAATGCACCATATGTGGTTGGCTTTTTACAAATGGCTGGCTCTTCCTTAATTCTTTCCTCTTAAATATATTGCAGAATGAAAGATAATGTAGTTGAGTAATAGCCTTTTGACTGGGTTAGCTATCTTAACTGAATCAGATCAACTCTTCAGCCAATTGGGAGTGTTGTGCAAAAATCAATAATTTAAATAGCCCTAAAATGTGACCCAGACAATGTCTTTCTTCCTAAGTTCTGACTCTTGAATCCATGAAAACATTTTGGTCACCAATGTGGACATACAACTTACTTCCTCTTCCCCCAAAGAAATTAGAAGATTTCATGGGAGTGATGAGGGGTGAGGTGGGAAGTGGTTTACCTTAATTATTCTGCAGAGAATATCTTAAAACTTGTCTTTAGCCCTTTTTATTCTCCCTCACATTTTTTACTAGAATTGATAACTTCGGAAGTCATCTCTCTTTTGCTTCCCTAACAGCATTCATGATAAAGGTTCACCCACTCTGGATGCCCCCAGGAAAGCCAAATCCCAAATTCCCTCTCCCCTATTTAGCAGCAAAACCTTTCTCTCCTCCTCGAAAAACCTGGATGCTAGATGATAATACCAAGGCCCTGAGACTCTGAAGTAAATTTATCAGTGCATTTTCTCAACAACAGCCAATGTTTCATTATAAAAAGTTCTGATACTAGCTGCTGAGAGAATAAAATTATTATCCTATCTTTATAAGAAAAAGAAAATAAAAAGAAAGCAAATAAAAGAAAATGTTGAATACAAGAATCTTAGATTCTCCAATTTCCTTGTGTCAGAGAAGAAAGGCTGGTGTTTTGTGCCCTACATAATAGGACAAGCTTACCAGCCCAGAAAACTAAAATGTGTGAAGTCACATAGCTCTGCCTAAGTAATGGTCAGCTAATCCCATTCCCAGAGACAGAAAAAAACACTGATGTTTTCCTTTTGAATTAACATTAACTTTCATTACACACACACACACACACACACACACACACACACACACATTATATTTAGAAATGTTTTAGCCCTGACTTCTCAGTAGGGTAAGTGCCTCAACTTCCTGCAAATCATTGTCAAGTGTCTAGACAGGAGAAGTGGAAGCAAAGATAAGAGATCCTGAATTTCAACAGAGGGGCCATCATGCTAAACCTAACTCAGCTGTGCTTTTTCACTTGGCAACAAGTGATAACCCTGATAGCCACGTATCTTTCCTGCTGCCTTTGACTTCTGATAAGGAAGAGGAAAGTGGGAAACAATGATGAGTGTTGATGATAAACACCCCTGGCTGTGCATTTTCTTCAGTCTTTTTCAGTTAACTGTACCCCAGAGGAATCCCAAACCCTGCAGGTCTATCTGATATCTGGAGAGGTTTATGAGCATTTGAAGCTACAGATTAAGATGAACTATACTTAAAAGGGTTTGTGACTTGTTTAGCGCCTTTATTTTAAATATACCTCTAAGTCAATCAAACATGCTTTGTAGAAATTCCTAAAGTCTTAATACACTTTGTGAAAGAGGGTTTTTTAATTAATTAATTAATTTATTTATTTATTTATTTTTGGCTGCATTGGGTCTTCATTACAGTGTGCAGGCTTCTCACTGCAGCGGCTTCCCTTATTGTGGAGCACGGGCTCTAGGCGCACAGGCTTCAGTAGTTGTGGCACATGGGCTCAGTAGTTGTGCCTCGCAGGCTCTAGAGTGCAGGCTCAGTAGTTGTGGTGCATGGGCTTAGTTGCTCTGCGGCATGTGGTATCTTCCCAGACCACGGCTCGAACCCGTGTCCCCTGCATTGGCAGGCGGATTCTTAACCACTGTGCCACCAGGGAAGCCCGTGAAAGAGGGTTTTACAGTCTCTTAATGTTTAAGAATTGGGTAGAACCTCAGAGGTCAGTAGCATCCTATACACACATTAAATTCACTGTGGGAATACCTGAGATCAGTAGCAAACTTTCTTCCCTTGGAAATATTCAGAGAATACCTTCCCTAAGGACCTAATCTCTGACTGTATTACGAGACCTGAACATATCATTTGCCCAATCCACTCTTCATTCACTCATACATTGATCAACCCCTTCTTTGGGTTCCTTACTGAATATGGTACGGATTAAGTGGGTGGGTAGTAGAGTCAGGTTGCCTAGTTTAGAACCCTGTGACTCTCCTGCTCACTAGCTGTGTAAATCTGAGCAAGTTATTTAACCTCTTGTGCCTCAATTTCCCTATCTGTAAAATGGGGATATTGACAAGACTTACCTCTCAGGATTGCTGTGAGGGTTAGAGAGTTATAGATGCAAAACACTTAGAATAGCGTTTGGCATACAGTAATGAATTTTAATTATCACTATTATAGTGCTAAACACTGGTCTTTAATCAGAAGAGGAAAAGGTAGATGAAAATAACATTGTAGGGATGATGGCAAAAAAGAGAAATCCACCAACTACTTAAGAATCAGGAAATCAGATAACACAGTGGTACACAGTTGGTTCCTAGCACTTGTGTAGATATTATTATAAGCGTCAACAGTAACTTGTAAGATAGTGCTAACTTAGGCTAAACTTAGAACAAATAATGAAATAGTTTGGTGTGAAAGATGGTAGTAGTTTAAAGAAATGAGAGGTCACTGTGGACTGAAGGGGCCAGACAAGATTTCATGGAGGAGGCATGACTTACCCTGGGCCATGCTGAACAAGCAGGATATGGACGAGCAGATGGAGGAGGTTACTAAGGGAACAGCATCAAAATCAGAGAGGTGGGAAGTACTGTGACATAAGCTGCACTGAACATCTGTATTATTTTTCAGTGATCAGTCCAGGAAGTGGGCTTGCCATCATCCTTATTCTCTGCCTTATAGCTTAAAGGTAGAACTCTGCACAAGCCTCAGGCTGCCTCTGAGTTTTTCCTTTCCAGCAGATCTTACACAATCTACACGAGCTCAACTTGCTTTCAACACTACTGCCTTCTTGTCTCTACCCTTTTCCTAAGCCTCGGTGTCCACCTCAACCTCAACTCCAACCCATTGTATTCAGGGTAAAACCAAGCTTCTTAGCCCGATACTCAATGCTCTTCACAATCTGACTCTTCCAGCCTAGTCATCCAGCCTAGTCATCTCCCAGTATAGTCTGAACTGCGTGGGTCCACTCAATATTTGGATTTTTTCAACAGTACTACACAATCCGGGGTTGGTTGAATCCAAGAATGCAGAACTGTGGATACAGAGGAACTGCATATACAGAAGGCCAACTGTAAGTTATATGCAGATTTCTGACTGCACAGAGAGGGCCATTGCCCCTAAGCCCAGAGTTGTTCAAGGGTCAACTGTATACTTTTCCCCTTCTTTTTCTCACAATTCTTCCAGCTAGGCCTTTCTTTCATGCTACTATCAATCTAAACTCCAATATAAATTTACCTCCATTCTCTCCTTAACCATCTAATAATTATTATATTTGTGTATAATTTATCTGTGAACTTTCTGGTTCTTTGTCAATTTTCTAATTCTGTTAAATTTTTTGCTAACTTTCCAGTGTCTTCACTAACTTCCTTAACCACCACATTTTCTCTCTCTTGTGCTCACAGAACACATGTGTTCCATTCACCAAGCAAGTAAATTTGCAGTATTCCTTCAGCTAGAATTTTATATTGCTATTTCAACTGGAGGGAGGTTAGCTAACTTTTTAATTGAGATGTTAGTTTTCAACCTGGACAGTAAGTTCCTCCAGATCAGGACTTATATCTGACTCTTCTTGCAAGCACAGTAGTTGATTAACTACTAGGAATGACAGGAATCAGAAAGGTCAACTTACAAGACTAATTTATTAAACTACCCAAATGAAGACAAGTAAAGCATAAGAAAAAAGGTAGATTTCAAGGTCGGTAGGTTATAGATAAGATTCCCTGGAAACTAAACCATGAGATGCTGAGGTTTTTATTGTTGTTGTTTTGCTTTTGTTTTGAGACCCTGAGATTTGTACTCAGGAAGTTACTACTCTTGGGATTAACACCTCTGGGGTATGAGGAACAAGGGGCGAAGGATGAGGATTGGACAGAGGAAGAAGTAAGAGTTTGAACTGTGCTGTACCTGTGAGAGAATCTTCAGTCAATTTCATGGAGAGCTCTGGAACTGGGATGGCTTAAATTATCCCAGTTGAAGCAAAGGGGCCAGGTCTTTGTACATTCACTTAGACCATTCTTTGAATGTGTACTGGACCTGGGGAAGGGTAATAACTTTGAGCAAGGGAACTGTTCTTGGCAATTCCTGGGGAGGGATGCAGCTGTGAGCTGTCAGGAGCCAACACTCCTTGGCTTGGTCCTAAAGGCAGAGTCTGGTGGTATACCACAGTATTCACCACTGTGTTAGGTAACATGACAGCATGAGCTGTTGACCTCATTTCAGCCTCTGTGCTTGACACTCAGCTCCGCCTGGGATTATTCTGTTCTCTGGCTATTATGCCCTACATGCCTGACCTGACTTTAAGCATGTTCATTTGTAGATCAAAAATCTAGTCCTTTATAAGTCCTCTCTTCCTTGCAGTTTCTTGTTCCACTTATCAGAAAGAAACAATCCAAAACTGTTTATTTACTGGACCACAACTAAAAAGTGTTCAAATCATCAGCACTTGCTCTGGAATTAAATAAGTAACTGTTCCACAAGACATTTTCTAGAATCTCAAGTGAAGGGCCTCTCTGGAGATTCAGCTTTCATTGGATCCACTCTAGCCAAAACTGACAGGACAGCCTTGAAGTTCCAGCCTTTCCCGGAAATACCAGCTGACCAAACACTTGGAAATGTCACAAAGTCAACAACAAGGTAGAACTTGTCCTAGCGTGAGGAAAACTGACTTAGCAAAGGGTAGCAAGGAGACAGTCAACTAATCTGCTGATTCATGACCACCTTGAAGAACTGAGGGTTTTCACTTGGGTGGCCCTTCCCCCAATCCATCACCCCTGACACTGCCACTTCTCATATTTACATCTTTTGTTATTGATGATAATGATGGTGATGATATGAGAAATTTAACAAATACAGAAAAGAACCAAGAAAAATGAAACAAACATTTAGGTGTCCCCTTCCCAGAATTCACTATTGTTAACTTTTTGCTATATTTTCTTCTGTTTTTTTCCTAATTAAAAAAATTATAGGTATAATTCAAATTGTCTCTTTTGCTACTTTCCATAGTCAAAGTCATGATTTTTAATGTGCATCTTTCCAGTTCATTTCTAATTATTTTAATTTTTATACATCTTTATTGGAGTATAACTGCTTCACAATGCTGTGTTAGTTTCTGTGGTACAACAAACTGAATCAGTCATATGCATACATATATCCCCATATCCCCTCCCTCTTGAGCTTCCCTCCCACCCTCCCTATCCCACCCCTCTAGGTCATCGCAAAGCACCGAGCTGATCTCCCTGTGCTATGCTGCTGCTTCCCACTAGCTATCTGTTTTACATTCAGTAGTGTATATATGTCAATGCTACTCTCACTTTGCCCCAGCTTCCCCTCCCCACCCCCTTGTCCTCAAGTCCATTCTCTATGTCTTCGTATTTATTCCTGCCCTGGCACTAGGTTCATCAGTACCATTTTCTTTAGATTCCATATATGTGCGTTAGCATACGGTATTTGTTTTTCTCTTTCTGACTTACTTTACTCTGTATGACAGACTCTAGGTCCATCCACCTCACTACAAATAACTCAATTTCGTTCCTTTTTATGGCTGAGTAATATTCCATTGTACATATGTGTCACATCTTCTTTATCCATTCATCTGTCGATGGACGTTTAGGGTGCTTCCATGTCCTGGCTATTGTAAATACTGCTGCAATGAACATTGTGCTACATGACTCTTTTTGAACTATGGTTTTCTCAGGGTATATGCCCAGTGGTGGGATTGCTGGGTCATATGGTAGTTCTATTTTTAGTTTTTTAAGGAACCTCCATACTGTTCTCCATAGTGGCTGTATCAATTTACTTTCCCACCAACAGTGCAACAGGGATCCCTTTCCACCACACCCTCTCCAGCATTTATTGTTTCTAGATTTTTTTTTCATTCATTACAAAACTTTTATTTTCAGTAAAGGAAGGAAGATGTCCAGATATAAAATAGCTGTGATCATAAAAGATACTAATAAGTACTGTCCAAAGTCAGGATTTTAAGAAGAAAACTCCCTGGAATACCGGTCTTAGTTTGATTATTTTTGTTACTGTTTTGTATTGTTTTTTACCTGCTCTTTGGTGGATTTTTTTTTTCCTTTGAGGAGATTTTTCATTTTATTTATATTCCAAATCTATTACTTGGAGTTCTCATAAGTTAATGTTTTTATTTTTATTTTATTTCATTTTTAAATTTATTTTTTTTAACATCTTTATTGGAGTATAATTGCTTTACAATGCTGTGTTGGTTTCTGCTGTATAACAAAGTAAATCAGCTATATGTATACATATATCCCCATATCCCCTCCCTCTTACGTCTCCCTCCCACCCTCCCTAACCCACCCCTCTAGGTGGTCACAAAGCACTGAGCTGATGTCCCTGTGTTATGCAGCTGCTTCCCACTAGCTATCTATTTTACATTTGGTAGTGTACTTATATCCATGCCACTCTCTCACTTCATCCCAGCTTACCTTCCTCCCACCCCATGTCCTCAAGTCCATTCTCTACATCTGCGTCTTTATTCCTGTCCTGTCCCTAGGTTCTTCACAGCCATTTTTTTTTTTTTAGATTCCATATATATGTGTTAGTACATGGTATTTGTTTTTCTCTTTCTGACTTACTTCACTCTGTATGACAGACTCTAGGTCCATCCACCTCACTATAAATAACTCAGTTTCATTTCTCTTTATGGCTGAGTAACATTCCACTGTATATATGTGCCACATCTTTATCCATTCATCTGTCAGTGGTTGCTTCCATGTTCTGGCTATTGTAAATAGTGCTGCAATGAACATTGTGGTACATGCTTCTTTTTGAATTACGGTTTTCTCAGGGTATATGCCCAGTAGTGGGATTGCTGGGTCATATGGAAGTTCTATTTTTAGTTTTTTAAGGAACCTCCATACTCTTCTCCATAGTGGCTGTACCAATTTACATTCCCACCAACAGTGCAAAAGGGTTCCCTTTTCTCCACACTCTCTCCAGCATTTATTGTTTGTAGATTTTTTTGATGATGGCCATTCTGACTGGTGTGAGGTGATACCTCATTGTAGTTTTGATTTGCATTTCTCTAATAATTAGTGATGGTGAGCATCTTTTCATGTGCCTCTTGGCCATCTGTATGTCCTCTTTGGTGAAATGTTTATTTAGGTCTTCCACCTGTTTTTAATTGGGTTGTTTTTTTTGTTTTTTTTTTATATTGCGCTCCATGAGCTGTCTGTATATTTTGGAGATTAATCCTTTGTCCGTTGTTTCATTTGCAAATATTTTCTCCCATTCTGAGAGTTATCTTTTCATCTTACTTATGGTTTCCTTTCCTGTGCAAAAGCTTTTAAGTTTAGTTAGGTCCCATTTGTTTATTTTTGTTTTATTTTCATTACTCTAGGAGGTGGGTCAAAAAAGACCTTGCTGTGGTTTATGTCACAGAGTGTTTTTCCTATGTTTTCCTCTAAGAGTTTTATAGTGTCCAGTCTTACATTTAGGTCTTTAATCCATGTGGAGTTTATTTTTGTGTATGGTGTTAGGGAGTGTCCTAATTTCATTCTTTTACATGTAGCTGTCCAGTTTTCCCAGCACCACTTATTGAAGAGGCTGTCTTTTCTCCATTGTATGTTCTTGCCTCCTTTGTCGTAAATTAGATGACCCTATGTGCATCGGTTTATCTCTGGGCTTTCTATCCTGTACCACTGATCTATATTTCTGTTTTTGTGCCAGTACCATACTGTCTTGATTACTGTAGCTCTGTAGTATAGTTTTTTTTTTAATTAAACCTTTCTTACAACAATTCTTAATTTTATTTATTTATTTATTTTTGCTGTGTTGGGTCTTCGTTTCTGTGCGAGGGCTTTCTCTAGTTGTGGCAAGCGGGGGCCTCTCTTCATCGCGGTGCGCGGGCCTCTCACTATCGCGGCCTCTCTTGCTGTGGAGCACAGGCTCCAGACACGCAGGCTCAGTAATTGTGGCTCACGGGCCCAGTTGCTCCGTGGCATGTGGGATCTTCCCAGACCAGGGCTCGAACCCGTGTCCCCTGCATTGGCAGGCAGACTCTCAACCGCTGCACCACCAGGGAAGCCCCTATAGTATAGTTTGAAGTCCAGGAGCCTGAATCCTCCAGCTCCATTTTTCTTTCTCAAGATTGCTTTGGCTATTCGGGGTCTTTTGTATTTCCATACAAATTGTGAAATTTTTTGTTCTAATTCTGTGAAGAATGCCATTGGTAGTTTGATAGGGATTGTACTGAATCTGTAGATTGCTTTGGGCAGTACAGTCATTTTCACAATACTGATTATTCCAATCCAAGAACATGGTATATTTCTCCATATGTTTATGTCATCTTTGCTTTCTTTCATCAGTGTTTTATAGTTTTCTGACTACAAGTTTTTCCCCTCCTTAGGTAGGTTCATTCCTAGGTATTTTATTCTTTTTATTGCAATGGTAAATGGGATTGTTTCCTTAATTTCTCTTTCTGATTTTTCATTGTTAGTGTATAGGAATACCAGAGATTTCCAGCTTTTTTTTGATTTCCATTTGCATGGAATATCTTTTTCCATCCCTTCACTTTCAGTCTGCATGTGTCCCTAGGTCTGAAGTGGGTCTCTTTTAGACAGCATATAGATATTGTTTTTGTATCCATTCAGCCAGTCTGTGTCTTTTGGTTGGGGCATTTAACCCATTTACATTCAAGTTTATTATCGATATGTATGTTCCTATTACCATTTTCTTAATTGTTTTGGGTTTGTTTTTGTGGGTCTTTTTCTTCTCTTGTGTTTCCGCCTAGAGTTCCTTTAGCATTTGTTGTAAAGCTGGTTTGGTGGTGCTGAATTCTCTTAGCTTTTGCTTGCCTGAAAAGCTTTTGATTTCTCCATTGAATCTGAATGAGATCCTTGCTGGCCTGCAGAGTTTCTGCTGAAAAATCAGCTGATAACCTTATGGGGATTCCTTTGTATGTTATTTTTTGCTTTTCCTTTGCTGCTTTCAATATTTTTTCTTTGAATTTAATTTTTGTTAGTTTGATTAATATGGGTCTTGGTGTGTTTCTCCTAGGGTTTATCCTCTATGGGACTCTCTGCGCTTCCTGGACTTGGGTGACTATTTCCTTTCCCATGTTAGGGAAGTTTTCAACTATAATCTCTTCAAATATTTTCTCAGACCCTTTCTTTTTCTCTCCTTCTTCTGGGACCCCTATAATTCAAATGTTGGTGCATTTAGTGTTGTCCCAGAGGTCTCTGAGATTGTCTTCAATTCTTTTCATTCTTTTTTCTTTATTCTGCTCTTTGGCAGTTATTTCCACCATTCTGTCTTCCAGCTCACTTATTAGTTCTTCTGCCTCAGTTATTCTGTTATTGATTCCTTCTAGTGTATTTTTCATTTGTTATTGTGTTGTTCATCTCTGTTTGTTTGTTCTTTAGTTCTTCTAGATCTTTGTTAAACATTTCTTGTATTTCCTCAGTCTGTGCCTCCATTCTATTTCCAAGATTCTGGATCATCTTTACTATCATTACTCTGAATTCTTTTTCAGGTAGATTGCCTCTTTACTCTTCATTTATTTGGTCTTGTAGGTTTTTACCTTGCTTCTTCATCTGTGACATATTTTTTGGCTTTTTTTTTTTTTTTGATGGGTGGGATTGTGTTTTTGTCTTACTGGTTGTTTGGCCAGAGGCTTTCAACACTGGACTTTGTAGGCTGTTGGGTAGAGCTGGGTCTTGGTGCCAAGATGAGGACCTCCGGGAGACCTCACTCCGCTGAATATTCCCTGGGGCCTGAGGTTCTCTGTCAATCCAGTGGTTTGGACTCAGAGCTCCCATTACAGGAGCTTCGGCCTGACCCCTGGCTCTTGAACCAAGATCCTGCAAGCCACATGGGGTGGCAAAAAAGAAAAAAAAGAAAAAAAAAAGAAAAAAAAAAAGAAAAAAAGGAGCAGAACAATAACAAAGAGTAAAAAATAAAATTAGACTAGGAAACTAACAGATATGTTAGAAAGAATATAAAAATAACAATATAGATGAAACAACAGCTGGAAGGTAAACCAGAACCACAATAGTAAAAAAAAAAAAAAAGTGGAAAAGGCCTTGGCTGTGGGGGGTGGGGCTTAAGCAGGGGTGGGGTTTAGGTAGTGGGTGGGGCCTATGCTTAGGACCCTCAGGGTTGGAAAAGGTCCTGGGGGGGTGGGGGGTGGGGCTTAGGCTCAACTCAACAGAAGGGGCCCAGGCATGCCTCTGGTCTCAGAGGGCAGGGTACCAGGCCTGGGAGCCCAGCAGGCTTCCTGGGCCCGAGTGGGTGGGGCAAATGCCCTCTGCTCCTCCGGTCCTGGAGAGCCCCTCCTGCCTGCCTCTCCTATTCTCCCCTGGCCTCCCTCCTACACCCCCAGGACCTATGCGGGCTGGAGGGGGCCTCTGAGGGCATAGGACCCGGCAGGAGAGCCAGGCAGACTTCCCCGGCTGACCGGGCAGGGGAAGCTAGGCATGCTCCCCCCTGATCCAAGCCCCCGAGGGTCCCTCCAGGCATGGGAACCCCTCCCCACTCCCAGTCTCCCCTCAGTGGCGCTGGTCCTGTCTGGCCTCCACTTCTTCCCACCCCTCAATCCCCCAACGTCCTACCCAGTCGCTTGGGAGTTCCTCCCACCTCCTGGGGCATCGAGGTCCCCCACCAGTGTTGGGCAGGCATCCTAGTTGTGGGGAGACATGAATTCCACATCTTCCCACACTGCCATCCTGACTCTGCCCCCCCCCCCGTTTTTAATAATTTTAAATGCATATGTTAGTATCCATAAAAATGCAAAGCACTGTCATGCATGGTTTTAAAGTTGACATAAATGGTATACTACACAGTACTATACTTTGCTTTTATTCATTAACTCTTTTTTGAGAATTTTTCATACAGCTATACAAGATTTAGTTCATTTTTAACTGCTTATGATAGTTCATCAAAGAACCATGTTACATTTTACTTATTCATCCTCCTATTGATGGACATTGAAGTGGCTTCCAAGGTTTTCCTTTTTCTGCATTTTTTTTTCTGACTTCCTTGACAGTTCAAAATGAATGAAATGGTTTTTTTTTTAAATTTCTTGCTGAGATTGACCAGGCCTCCAGAGAAGAATTCCTGCTGTATCATTGTTCTTTGCCCCTCTTCCTCAGCCCTGACAAATACCAGGTGCTGGTTTCTAGAATTCTCATTGTTTTCTGAGTTGGTTCTGCCAACACATTTCAATCCTAGCCAGACCTAAGGAACAGATCATAGAAGTGACAAATATGGGCAAAATTGATACAGTTCATTGGGCCTCAAAATAAAATTGGCGCTACCTCTGGAAATTTATCCCAAGAAAATAATTCAAAAAAGGAAAATAATCTATATACATGAAGATTTTTATTATAAAACTTTTTAATAGGAAAAAATAAGAAATAACAAAAATGGTCAACAATGGGGAGTCCTTATATAAAACATGGCATATCAACTCAATAGAATATTATTCATTCTATTACACTGATAATTCTGAAAACTCTGTATTACATGGGATACATGAAATTGCTCTATCTAGCTCAAAATAGTTGAATATCAGCACCTTCATGTGATCCAAACTAAGAGTAACAGAGAAAGACAGATGATGGTATAATGGTAGCTAAAAAATGTATAAAGCAGGGGCTTCCCTGGTGGCGCAGTGGTTGAGTCTGCCTGCTAATGCAGGGGACACGGGTTCGAGCCCTGGTCTGGGAGGATCCCACATGCCGCGGAGCGACTAGGCCTGTGAGCCACAACTACTGAGTCTGTGCGTCTGGAGCCTGTGCCCCGCAACAAGAGAGGCCGCGATAGTGAGAGGCCCGCACACCGCGATGAAGAGTGGCCCCCGCTCGCAGCAACTAGAGAAAGCCCTCGCAGAGAAACGAAGACCCAACACAGCCAAAAATAAATAAATAAATAAAATTTTCAAAAAAATGTATAAAGCAAAAGTACATCCACAGTACATGAACGTATATCCGCATTTGGACAAGAACTTGAAAGAAGCACAACAAATTAAAAATGGTTATACTGAGGAAGGAGAGTGGGAGAGAATTAAAACTTATTAAACTTACATATGCGGGACCTTATATACATTATTCTTTTAATACAAACACACACACACACACACACACAAACACACACACGGGAAGCTTTTATTAGTCCCACTTATAGATGGGGAAACTGTGGTTAAGAGTTATTAAGTCAGTTGTTTAGTGTCAAGTCAATAGAGTGGCAGAGCTAGAATTTGTATACAGGCCTCTTTCACTCCAAAGCCTGCGCTCCATCCATGTTCCTCTATGGATGAAAGAACCATCCTTTCCTTATAGTTCCCATATTATTATTTGTGTAATAAGTAGAAATTTAAATAAAAATTCCCAAAGGGGGTGAGGATAAGGAAGATGGTTTATGAAACATCTCTCCCTGGTCCCATCTGATCTAGAGTGACAGGGCGCCTACTAGAATGACTGATTTTCTGAGCTTGCCCTCAAGGTTCCTGGTGTAGAACAGACGCTGCTGGCAAGAGGGTGACAGTCAACAGACAAAGCCGATTGAATCTGGAATG
Organism: Balaenoptera acutorostrata; assembly: GCF_949987535.1. Taxonomy (NCBI): domain Eukaryota; kingdom Metazoa; phylum Chordata; class Mammalia; order Artiodactyla; family Balaenopteridae; genus Balaenoptera; species Balaenoptera acutorostrata. The sequence goes on from NC_080065.1 coordinate 155,367,219, forward strand.
GGATAAGCCATGTACTGCCTAAGGCCACTTGATCAAAGCTCTTGAACAAAGAGACCTCAACTATTATACGACACTATTGAGAGCGAGCTGAAAACTGTTTGCGGGTTTGTGGATATTCTCAGGGAGAAGCCTCCAAATTCCAGCCTGAATCAATGAACAATGAACAGAGGGGCACTGGGCTGGGAGTCAGGACTTCTGGGTTCCCTAAATAGAGTTCCTGAGCAGATGTGTACCCTTGGGCAAGTCACTGAGGTTCTCAGTTTTCTCATCTGCAACATGAAAGAGTTTGCCTCTTCCAGCACTAAGTGTTTCTCTGGCTCTTTTTTCTACCCAGAAAGAAGAATTCTGTAGTCTACTACCTGGACAAATCATGTGTCAGACGTCTGAAGGAAGTGCTTATTCCTCTTACCTTCATTCTTTCAGAAAAGGGGGGACTCTCACCAACAATTCTGCTCTTCTCTCCACCCACTAATGTGGTCACCACCTCCCTGTCCAGTGAATTCCCGGGAAGGTCATGTACTGGATCTAGTGCATGGAGATACTCTGCTACAAAGGTGGAAAACAGGCTCCACCCACTCTCACTGCAGCCCACCTGCCAGCAAGTGGGCCGAGCTGCACTTCGTGCTCCCTCTCAGGCAGAAAGCATGTCAGGTCAGGCTGTGGCTCTGCCTCCAAGGGAAAACCTAGAGACGCAGCTCCCTCCTCAGTGCTCTGTCTTGCCAGTTACCATCTACAGCCCTCCAGGTAACTGGCTGGCTAAACGTCAGCTGTGCAGACCCTAGAGTTTAAACTTGGGGTATGGGGAAGAGGAGGGAGCGTGGTGCTCCGTTATAACATCAAGATCAACCTGTATATTCCAGTACAGAGTTCCAGCAGCCCCAAATTGGGGGTTCATAAGCTGATCCTGGAATTTGATCTTCCTCAAGTTCCTTCTATCTGTTTGCCACTGGTTGAAAAAAAAAAAAAAAAAAGAATTGGCATCCCCAAACCTCAAATACAGAACCAAAATCTGAAAGAAATACCAGCCCAGGATCAGGTATAACCTCCTCATCAAACTGTTACTATGAGAATGAAGGAATGAAGGGGTCAGAAGAGAGATGGAAGCAAAATGGATTGCAGAACTGAAGTAACATTCTGCAATTAAGCTTTGGAAGAAACAGAGCTGAGTTAAAAATAAGAATGCCAAGCTGAACTCCAGGGTCTAAGGGGAGAGTGAGATATGGGTGAGTAAGCCAAAGCCCAGCCAGGGACGTATTCTGGATCCCAGGGCGCCAATACACAAGTAAACAGGCTGGAGGTAAGATCTACAACTTTGTTTATGGGGCTGCATTTGGAAGTGGGGGAGCAGGATGGATAGGTGGACTGTCTTCCACCCGAGTGCCTGAAATCAAATGTCACCATCACCACCTCTAAGACACATGACCGTAGACAAAGCTAAACCTTTTACACCCTCAGGTTTCCGACGAGCAGAACAGATATCATAATAGCAACAAGAGGGTTGTTGGGAGTATTTAATGAGATAATCCATGTAAAGTACTAGCACATCTAGTGCTCTGAAAACATCAGGCTCCCCTCCTGTCCCATTAGATGGTAGGTTCCAAGAGGGCAGGGGCCACGGCTGCATCTGCTAATTGGTAGATCCCCAAAGCCTAACACAGTCTCAGAAAATATTTATTGTTGTTGTTGACATTGTGGTATTGGAGAAGGGAATGGAAGAAACAACGTTAGTACCCTCTTCATCCTCCCCAGAGCACCTTCCCTCTCATTTGAAGCCAGCTAAATACATTGCTGAGGGTGAGCAATGTATTTCCCATCTAAAGATTCAGTTTTCCCCTGCTGCTTCAGGAAGCATCACTGTATAGGAAGAGGGAAGCTAACCTAAACCAGCCCAGCTGAAGTCTTGGTCTGAGTCTTGTTCCTCAAGACAGGGCCAACAAGGCAGCATGCTACCCACTGCCTTTATTTGATTGATATGATTTGATTGATTCATTTCATTTCATTGGATTGATCTTCAAATTCCCTTCTTATTTTCACTCCAAGTTCTCCAAAATTCAAGGGAGAGAGAACAACCACGTACTAGGAGACAAGCTTCAATGTCAGAATAAGTGCCCTTACTTGGTTGGGAGTGGCTGGAGAAGGGGCCTCTACTGGAGTAAAGACTAAAAGAAGAGATGCTTTTTCCAATTTAGATAACTTACTTTTTGAGAAAAAAATTTAACCACTTTTTTATAGCCAGACTAAACAGTTGGTGATGAGGGTTTTTGGATCTGGAATCCTGCCAATTACAAGGAAAATTGAGTTTTATTCATGGTAGAAGAGAGCTAGTACCCTAATCAAATTCCCAGTATCATTTAGGATCTAGATTCTAGGTAGACTATAGATAGATTCTTTACCATTCACTAATTCACTGTCTTATAGCCCCTGAGTTGCCACGATCACAGCGTCTTTGGTGGTCAGGCCCCAGGTGACCACCTGCAGCCTGGCGTAGCATCAGGAGCATCTTAGATGATTAACAGATGTTCAGTCAAGTTTAAACATTGAGGTTGTCTGTCTAGACAGCTAGTCAAACTGCTTCACATGTCCCATGAGCCCTGCCCTGACTCTCCCTTTCTCCAGCTGTGGAGATGACTGACATTTTGGAACTCTTAGAGACATATAATTTCTAAACATGGAGTCTTGAAGTGAGAAAATGGAAAAACTGAATGAGGACAATAGGATCCCACTAGTGAAGGAACTTGTTCAAAGTCCCTCAGTCTGTGGCAGAATAAGAACTTGAGTCTCGGTCTTTGGACTCTAAGACCAGTGCTATTTCCACTAGATGACTTGAACATTGATAAATATCTTGCCTTTTCCTCACACTTAACAAAGTCTGTGAAAATAGAATTTATTAATCCATCTTCTGCATCTGCCAGTGGGCATTACAGGCACTTAAAGGCTCCCACCCCTTTTTGTTTTCGTTTTTAACTTTTTTGGGTTTATTTATTTATTTATTTATTTATGGCTGTGTTGGGTCTTTGTTTCTGTGCGAGGGCTTCCTCTAGTTGCGGCAAGTGGGGGCCACTCTTCATCGTGGTGCGCGGGTCTCTCATTATCGCGGCCTCTCTTGTTGCGGAGCACAGGCTCCAGACGCGCAGGCTCAGTAATTGTGGCTCACGGGCCTAGTTGCTTCGCAGCATGTGGGATCTTCCCAGACCAGGGCTCGAACCCGTGTCCCCTGCATTAGCAGGCAGATTCTCAACCACTGCGCCACCAGGGAATCCCAAGGCTCCCGCCCTTTAGAAGCCTATATTTCTAAGATGTCAACAATTATCCAGGAGGCAATTAGTTTCAAGTATATGAAAATAAACTCTGTATTACTTTGCAAGGGCTACTGTAACAAAGTACCATAAACTGGATGGCCTAAACAATAGAAATTTATTATCTCATAGATCTGGAGGCTAGAGAAGTTCAAAATCAAGGTGTTATCTGGGTAGGGCTGGTCCTTTCTGAGGGCTGTGAGGGAAGGATCTGTTTTAGGCCTCTCTCCTTGTTAGTAGATGGCTGTCTTCTATGTCTCTTCACATGGTCTTCCCTCCATGCATGTCTGTCTCTGTGTCCAAATGTTTCCATTTTGTAAAGACATCAGTCATACTGGATTAGGACCCACACTTAGTAAAAGACCCTATCTCCAAATAGGGTTACACTCTGAGGTATGAGGCGTTAAGACTTCAACATATGAATTTGAGGGGAACACAACTGAACCTATGACAAACTCTAAATCGATGTTTCCCATATTTCACCTACTTGTGTATGTAACATCATAAGACCTTTGCTATATTCACATACCATCTATACAATTACCCCCTTAATATTTAAAAATCAACTTGGCTTACCAAAATAGATTTATTGTAAGAGGTAATTTGATCTCTTATATAAATAATAAACCAATGTTTTTCTAATACACATTAAAACTATTATTAAGATTAAAAAGTCCTTGCACCACCTAACATTTTCTCACGTCCTACCATTGGTAGGCATATCACACTCTGGGAAACACAAATCCAAATGGCTTGTTGAGTGTGTGGGTTTGCAGGTATTCCATGTGAGTTGAGGTTTTATGGGTATTTATTGAATGAGGCAAATCCCATTTAAGAGATAGTAGTTCCTGCAATTCCAAATCAATTCTCTGTATCTCTCCAGCCTCACAGAAACAGTCCATCTAACTTTCTGTATGGGAGGGTCACAAGAAAATTCTAAAATGGGAAAACAGGATTGGGGGGTCCACTCCTCGTCTTTCTTCTCTCTAGGAGTTTGTTCAACTGCTGCAAGTGACACATGGGAGAGCTACAGAATAATTTTGAAAAGATAAATTAAGGTGGGGTCAGGTACCTTCAACCCTGCAGCTCATTGGCTACATGGTTTCTGAATGAGTTATTGAACCTTCTGCTGTGAAAGGCTTGGAATGGAAAAGTTGGTTTTAAGGGAAGTAATGGGGAAGTACATCATCCCATAGTCTTCCCAGCTCACCTCTTAGACATCAGATCACTGGAAAAACCCTCTATAATAGGAAGAATAAATATGGCCCTGGAGCCCCTCCTACTCCCATGATAGATACAACCAATTTTCCATGGTCCTCTTTACTACTGAGCCCTTAAGAACCTCAAAATCCTTTCCAACACAACACTCCAGGAAGCCACTACCAACTACAGAGAGGAAACCAACAGACTAGCTCTTTGGTGCAGGCTGCTTTCTCTGGCCTCCACAAAAGACCAAACTTATAAGTAGCCTAGGAAAAGGTCTTCACCACCCTTTTCTCCCATGCTTTCCACTCCCTTCTCATATCTGACTTCTTACCCTCCGGACTCAGTTTAAATGCATGTCTCCAAGGAGACCTTCCCACAGAGACCTAATAAGCAATCTAATAAATGCCTAAATGCCTCCCATTATTCTCTATCTCAGATATTTATTTGATTCCTTCATATCATTTACCATGACTTATAATTACTATTTGCTTAAGTACTTATTTTTTTAACAGCCTTGCCCACTGGAATGTAAGTTCCTTGAAAGTAAGGGTTATATTGGTCTTGTTCATCATTCTATCACCAGCATACACTAAGCACTCAATAAATACTTCTTGAAAGAAAAATAGAAAGGAATAATGAAAGGGGGAAATGGATAAAGCAAGGGAAGGAAAGAGAAAAGAAAAGAAAAAGGGGAGGGAGAAGAGGAGAGGAGGGGAGGGGAGGGGAGAGGAGAGAGCTTTCTGCTAAGCCACTGACAATTTGCCACTATATGGAGCTGCATAGTGATTGGTCAGCAGTTTATTTGGTAAGTGAGGTGTTCCTCTCTGTGTGTCATACAGTGAAGCCATCTTTTCCTCTCCCCAAAATCTTGTCCCCCGGATAGGAATATTCCCTTCTCAGAAGTACTGGATGTGGGGGAAAAGTGGGAGACTTCTGCCCTCCTCTCTACTTCTTTCTGGTTCTCCCCTGTGAGGAGGAGTGATTTATCTGCTTGATGAGGTGATTAGACTCTGGCATTGAGTGTCTACCAATAGCTATTGGGCAGGGTAATGATTTGAAGTCTCTGTTCGCCTGGGTCCATTCTCCATGCCTCCCTTTCAGTCCTCTGACCTCAGCAGGATGTGAGGATGGCCATATCCATTCACATACTTCTTGAAAGAAAAATAGAAAGGAAAAATGAAAGGGGGAAATGGATAAAGCAAGGGAAGGAAAGAGAAAAGAAAGAGGAGTGTCTGGCTGGCTGGAGGAGTGTCTGCTGGTCAGATCCACTTTCTCCAAGTTCATCCCAAGGTAAAGACTTGGGGGTGAAAAATAGAACACTCACTAGACACTGTCAAGTCACATTCTTTCACAACTTTGCCAATTATGATATGGATATTTTGAGCCCTATATAACTTGGATATCTATTTCTCGAAAGGCTTAGAACTCAGAGGGCAGAAAAGTGAATTTAATTACCCCCTCAGAAAACCCAATAGGAAAAGAGAAAGAAAGATACTGCATGAGGCCAGCTCGACTTTGCAGTACTAGAATCATAACTGGTAGAACATGTAGCCTTTTTTGGCAGGCTAACAAATGTTGCAAGACCACTCTTGGCATCATGCTTCCTCTTCAAACTCTTTCTAAGCTTGTAATAAGAGCCCTATAGCACCTAGTAATCAGAAACATCACAACAGACATGGAGAGAAAAGACCTGTGGTGCCAGGTGAGGTCATTTCAGAGGGAGCCTGGCTCACCATAGGATGGGTGAGCCCCATCAAGATGGAGGTCAGCACCTAGAGGGGTGGGATAGGGAGGGTGGGAGGGAGATGCAAGAGGGAGGGGATATAGGGATATATGTATACGTATAGCTGATTCACTTTATTATACAACAGAAACTAACACACCATTGTAAAGCAATTATATTCCAATAAAGATGTTAAAAAAAAAAAAAAAAAAGATGGCGGTCAGGCCCTCTCACAGCAGATGTCCCTGTCAGATACTGAGAACTTTAACACAAAAGTGGAATATTCCTGCAGTGGCTTGCTGCAGCAATTCATGGGATGTGGGAATACTGTTTTTGGTTGTTAGGAATTTGCAAATGCTTTTAGGTATGGAAACCATCCATTGTCTGCAAGGATGCACAGAGCTATTCATACAGAAGAGTTTGCTTTTATTGTTCCAGATGTGAAATGCTTTTTCACATAGACTGAGGACATTTCATAGAAAGAAGAAAATGATTTAAAAAAAAAAAGAGGCAGAGATATCTTTTTTTAAGGATCTACATTAATTTGTGGCATTAGGTAGCCCATAAAAAGGAAATTCTGCCCCTCAGAAACAGCTCAGCCCATGACCCACCTCACCTCTAAGCCTTGCCTGATCATCGCAGAAAATAATGGATTCCCTGACCTTTTACTCCTCTGACACTCAGAGCCTGTTCCATTCTACTGGCACTTTCCCCGTACTGTTTAGGGTGGTCAGTCTCCCCGAGTAGATTGTTAACTCTTTAAAGAAGGGAATTATGTTTATGTCTTACACATCTTAATGTTAAGATGTGTAATATTACACATCATCCAGCATCTTGTCCTAGATACATTAGAAGCAAATTAAATAGTCTGATTTTTTTTTTGATTGCTAAAAAGAGGTCACATTCATGAATTTTACATTTGCAGTGTGCCTGCCATGGGCTAGGAACTGTTCTGGGATTTGAAGCTGCCATGGTGTTGTGGATGATGAGGATAAAACTAGCACCAATATGAACAATGGTTATCATAGCTAATAGTTATTAAATGTTTATGGTAGGACAAGCACCACTTTAAGTGCTTCACATATATTATCTTGTTTAATCCTTATAGCAACCCTAGGAGGTAGTTATTATTACTAAGCTTATTTCTCAGACGAGAACACTGAGGCACAGAGAGAATAACTGCAACAGGGTCCCTGCCCTTGAGTAGTTCACAGACTGGTAGGGGGTCAGAATGTAAAGTAGTGATGACAATATTCATAATATTAATAATACTAGTAATTTAAATAGCTGTAAGTGAAAAATTGGAAGGCAATACATAAGAAAGAAGAAGTGTGTCAACTATACGAGTAGGGTGGGTATGTACATGTGTAAGAGAGAAGAGGCAATTAAGTGTAATAAGTTGTCTGAATTAGATGAATGAGTGCTTCTTTTCTTCATAATTTAATGGGTGTGATCCAGTGGTGTTGATGAATCTTTAACAACTAGATTTCCAGGTGTAGTTCCTGATGAATGTTGGTTGATATTTTCACTTACATTAATGAGTAAGATGAAAGTGAAATAAATAATGAGAAATATGTCAAAACTTCATTTGTCTGTAAAGGATGTGAGTAACTTCTTTGTTAACTCAGATAATAGTTTTCAAACACTGGAAGAATATTTCATCAATTTTCTTCTGCTATTCACAATGGAAAAAGAACTACATACACAATACACTCCTAAGTTAAATCTGCATTATTAACATTTTCCCTATCACTTTCTTACAACTAGACCAGGGATTAGCAAACTACAGCTCATGGGTTCCTATTTTTGTAAAGCTCATTAACTCTTTGTTTTTTTCCCCCCATTTTTAAAGGGCCATAAGGAAGAAGGAGGAGGAGGGAGAGGATGGGGAAGAGGAGGAAGAAAATAGAGAGGAAGTAAAGGAGGAGGAGAAAAAGGAGTAGGAAGAAGAGAAGCAACAGTAACAAAGACTAAAATATTTACTATCTGGGTCTTTATAGAAAGAGTTTGCCAACTCTTGGCCTGTAGAGTCAACAAAACAATAAATCACGCTTCGATTTTGTAGCATTGCTGATTTCTGTAGTGCAAATACGCCTTCTGTGGCTGATTTCAAGCTAACAATACAGTGCAGAGTTGAGAGGAGATGTACAGTCACGCACCTTTATAGTATCTCCACCTCACAGAAATAATATACATAGATAATCTCAAGAGCATTGATAATCATAAGGTGTACTAAAATAATTAGGAAGTGATGAGTTTTGAGTATTTATTATCTTAAAACATAATTTTATTTTATTGTAAATTTATAGAATTTTATTTTTTATAATGACTGTTTTTTAACAACTGCCTCACAAAATTCATGAAATTTTAACAATTGCCTTTTGCAAAGCAAAACAAGCTGGCCCCAAGAAACCACAGTGTGATCACAGAAGCAGCTGGTTGCTCTTAATTTTAATGTTAATGCTACAATGACCCATGTACTCCTGTAAAGTAGGAAGGTCTAGCTGGTAAAACATGCTAAGAATATCCTTTAAGAGGATGTTCATTACAGCCTTGTTTATAATTGCGAATATTTAAAAAAATCTAAATATCCACTGGTAGAAGAACAGATAAATAAAACATTGTATAGTTGTATTATGGAATATTTATATTGTGGAATTCCTATTATGCCACAATGGTACTGCATTATCTAGCTCTATATGCATCCACATAGATAGATCTCAAAAATAAAATGTGTGAAAGGAAATTTCAGAAAAATATGTACAGATGATGCAATTTATGTTGATTAAAAAACAAAGAACAAACCTATATATTGTCTATAGATATATCAAGTATGATAAAGGTATCAAAACATAAAGGAGGAAGATGCCCCCAAAACTGTGATATTAGTTGCTTCTAAGGGGTAAGAAGAACAAGAAAAAAGTGGGCTGGAATGGGTAAGCAAAAAGAACTTAAACCTGAACCATTTATAATATTGTGTTCCTTTTTAAAAAATTAAGCACGTAGAACAAATGTTGGCAATTATTAATATTTTACTGTAGGAATAAGGGTGTTTGTTATATTATCTGATTAAAATTATATAAACATAATTTAAATGAACCTCCCCAAACCTCTAAATGAAATCAGAAGACTTAAACCCACCACTTTAGGTCCTGGATTATCTGTTGAGCATCCAAAAAGAGTTCCTCTTCCATCCCATGAGATCTGCTAAGCAAGATGAAGACACAGGTATGTTCCCTGCTGGCAGATCACAAAGCAGAACCCATTTTCAACTGATGGCAGCCTACATACTGCAGAGTCTTCAGAGACATGCTATCTTATTGTAATCAGTGTGAACATACTTTTAATTGGAGTGTCTGGTTTTACAGGTTGGGTTCTGAATAATGATTCCTCCCCATTCAGAGTGCAAAGTACAGCAAACACTCAGACCTCCCATGACCAAGCTTGGCAGGGGAACTTTGTCTTTCCTCACACAGGTTTCCTTTCCTTTGCTATATCAGAGAAGGACAAATCCAGTGGTGCTTGCTCACCATGCATGCTCTAAGATTCAGACCTGCTCACTCTCACCTGAGAACTCACATTGAGACTGGGGTCTCCCAGCCACTGCCAAAGTAATACCTGTTTGCCACAGATGTCTGTGGAGCTAGAAGACTACCCATTGGAGTCCTGGCCATTCTAATGATTCAATTTATGTTGATTAAAAACACAAAGAACACAACCTATATATTGTCTATAGATATATCAAGTATGGTAAAGGTATCAAAACATACAGGAGGAAGATGCCCCTAAAACTGCGATATTAGTTGCCTCTAAGGGGTAGGAAGAACAAGAAAAAAGTGAGCTGGAATGGCAGCTGTTGCAAATCACTGCCACAAGGTAATAGTGGTGGTCTAATTCTGGCCTATTTAGACTCATGCCCACCATCCGTGTTCTAGGACTGTGGCCTGACACCAAGATGTGTGTGTCACCTCACAGACCCTTCTGACCACCAGCCCATTGGTGCCATCTCAATGTACCACCAGAATGCTTTTATTTCAGGGTATAATGATGCATTCCTGCCCCAGGAACCTGGCAAAGACCAACTCCAACCCATCTGGATGGATTTCAATGCTTTTGGGTGTCTGGGAAAAAGAATTTCAAATGCTTCCCTTCTAAATGTGCTTAAGCTCCAAATGCAAATTTACTCATCCTTTTCTCTAAAGCTCCAAGCTCCAACAAGAGTTCCTATGAAAACAAATACTAAAATATTGAAAGGTTTCGGCTCTAGAGGAAGGGCTTCACTTGCATTTTCTCTTATTTGGTCCTCCCAGCAACTTAAGAAATGCATGTTCTTCATTAGCCCTATTTTACAGAGAGGGAGAAAGGAATACTGAGTGGTTAAATCACTTTCCCAAAGCCACACTCTCAATAAGTGGCAGAGTCAAGACTCAAATTCAGAAATGCTAATGTCCAATGTGAGTTGTCTCACATGTCTTTTCAGTGCTGTTTCTCTGCTCCTTCATTTTCTGCCTCTGAACCTTTTCTTAGTTGCATTGTTAAACCTCTGAGTCATTTCCGGTGTCCCAACTCCAGTTGGGGGGAAAGTCTTTTCAATTTTTATATTATTATGAAATAGTGATTATACACAAAAGAATATATGTAACACATATGTAAGTTACAAAGCATAAAAGTAAAGCTAGAACATTACCAAAACCCATGTACTCCAGTCCAATCCTATCCCCCACCTTCCCTCCACTCCCTAAAGTAGCCATTATGAGTTTTAGACTGATCATTCACTCTATAAAAAAATGTTTTCTGCATGTGTTCCTAAACAATATATTGTTTCATTTTGTCTTTTTTATGAACTTTATATAAATGTATACCTGATGTCATCTTTTGTGACTTTTTTCACCATATTATTGCTTCAACAGGTAGATGGTGTTTGACAAAGACTGATTGGTCTGATAATACCAAATATCAGTGAGGATTTGGAGCAACCTGAACTGTTAGTAGTAGTGTAAATTATTGTAAGCACTTTGGAAAACAATTGGACATTATTTTATAAGGTTGAACAAATGCACGTACTACTTCCCAGCAATTCCTCTCTAAGCCAATTCCTCTCTCTTGCACACTTGCACCAGAAGACACATGCAAGAATGTTCATAGTAGCATTGCTCATAATAGCAAATACTGGAAGTGAAGTATTTTTGATCTTGGGGATTATTCATACACTCTGTTTCTGAACTAGGTAACGTATTATTTGCTGTCGGAAAAGACATGAAAAAGTGGTTTTATCTGTGTCATTAATAGCAAAGCAATTTGGATTAGTTCTAGGCTAAAGTATGGCTTTTGTGATTGTATCACATATTTAGGTTAAACATTTTTTAAATGCTAATTTCTAACTCTTAGAAGCCAATGGGGTTGATGTCATCATAATTTCATAGCAAGGTCTCTGCATTCATTTGTCATAGGTTGAAGCGGATAGGAGAGGTGATGGCAGAGGCAGATTGAGAGGAAACGCAGAGCTTATAGGTTTCAGAGCCCTGATCACCACCCTCTCCCAACCCCACCCCATCTCCTTCTACTGAGCATCAAAGTTTATCTCCTGTGCAGAGAACCATGTTTGTTGAGTCTAAGAAATGATTAGATTAAATTGTTGGCACTTATTACCTATTTAGAAGTATAGACATTTTGAATTCATGTTCAACTTTGAAGGGTCTCTTCCTTGGAAGAAGAACTGAAAGAAATTTGAGGTTTGACCTTCCCCCACAAATGATTATTTTGTAAAGAAGAAGAATTCCTTTCAGATTCTTTAAAATGAGCCACATAAGCCCAGAATTCCAAAATCAGCTGCTTTTTTGGAGTGACTACTCTGTGGTTAAAATGCAACACAGAGATACATACATGTGCAAACGTATCAAGTGTTAGAGTAGAAAAGATCTTCCAACTTGCAAAACAAACTACGGAGCTCGCTCCCACCCTTCCCCAATCCCAGCTTGCCCCAGCACACACAGCAAGATGTCCCTGCAGTCAATCCTGTAATTCCACCAAAATAGTTAATTCTGTTAAGTGAGGTTAAGTGACCTGCCCATGATCTTTGGGTGAGTATCAGGGAAGGGACCAGGACCCAGTCCTGAGGAAAATCTATTCCTAGTCAGGATGTCTCCTGCTTTTCCAGCAGTTTTCATATAAAGTTATCTGAAAAGGAAATGTTTTGTTTTTATTTGTTGTTTTGTCTCCACTGTTTCTCAAAATGCTTTGAGAGCCCTTCTTGATTTGACTTCTTGTGTGACATTGTTTGCATTTTCATCAAATGAAAGGGGGGGGCCTGACAGCTCACCAGATAACCCCACCATGCCATGTACAAGGAGAATACCAATTACCACCCTTAATACCAGTTTGATCTTCACTTGTCAATAGCTACCTTCCTGATAACACTTCCTGCAGATTCTATAGGCAGCTGGCTGGGCTCCAAGTTCCACAGAGCGGACATGGGAAGCTTTTCACAAACTTGGGCCCCTCCACCTCTAGCCCTCTCTGTCCCCTTCCAAGCATAGCCAGAGACTTGTAGCAGTCTTTTAAGCGCTAACTGCAGAGAGGCACTTGGGGGGGCTCCATAAAAAAATGGCAAGAGAATGCTTCTGCTCACACTCTAAGGATTTCAGCTTTTTGCAAATAAATGAGAAATTCTCATTGTCCTAGAGAAGAAGATAGTTACCTACCTTCTAACTCATCACACGTGTTGTGTATACACACGCACCTAAAAAGTTCTTCAAGATGTTAGTATCTTTACTCAGGTTTGAGAAACACTGCATTACAACAGTCTCTATGGTTAAGAGGGAAAGACAATATTTCCCAAAAGGCAAGGCTACACTATCATGGGAAAGGGAGGGAGAGGAAACTAGTGCCTTAGAGAATGGAAAAATTCAGAGGGATGCTTTGAAGCCAAGGCAAATTGGTAATTTACCTCTCACTTAACCAATATGAATATTCTTTATATTCTGATACACCACGGTAAAGAAGTATGTGAACAGCCCATTCCAAGAGGGATATATGCATCACACATAGGGTAAAATAAAGGAAAGAGAAGGCTGCTATCTCTAGTTCTTCAGAAGATAAATTCTCCCAACACCCCACCAGGCTGTAGCACAAACATGCCCAGACGGCCCTAGAAACAAGCTGAGAAGCCTGTCCCGGGGGCTGCCCTGGGCTGTATCTCAGCACACATCCTGCATTACTCATTGCCTCAGATCCAGCAGCCTCATTTTCTCCTCCATGCTTCCAATGTGCTAGTGAATTAAGCAGAAGCAAAAGGGATTCAAAGCTTGTCCTTTGTGTGGATGAAAAAGGCTCGGGAATAGATATCAAAATCAAAATGCAGAGATAGAAATATGATGTTCTTAGGCTGTAGATGAATACATTTGCAACTGTCTGCAGAAACATTTCTTCCAGGAACCTTCAAGAAAAATTCACTGGATGAGACTTGAGCAGGAAGCCTTGTTACCACAGAATGGGTGTCTACATTATTCCTGGCAAGATCTGTGTGGATATGTAGATTCATTCTAAAAGGAGGAATGGTTCCCACAGCTCTGGACTTAAAAGCCATCTTGATAAACTCTTTGGAGACAGGGATGCCAAATCTTTCCTTCTCAGTGCTTCAATTCCCACATTTGGAAAAAGGTGAAAATGGCTTCCTCACAGAGGTTTTGTGACTAAATAATATACCGTAAGTGACAGTGCTCCCCAAAAGGGGCCATGTAAATGGATCATTCATGAGCTAGAGCAGGAGTTTGGAGCTCTGACTTAGATACATCTCAGTCAACCAAGAGCAGCTTCCTGGTTGTGTAGAGTAGGCAGTCCCCTTGAACAAGCAGCCAGGTAACAGGAGGGTAAGTCTGCTTTTACAGAATGTGTAGTAAGTGCCTCACATCATGCTGGGCATCTTTTACCTCCTACCTCATTTAGTTGTTGCAAAACTCCTGCAGGAATACTTGTTACTATCCCTACTTAACAGGGAGGAAACAGATGAGGAAACTGAGGCTCAGATTGGAGAAGGCTTGTCAGGTGAAGGTAGCTGGTAGTGACTGCTCTTGCTGTGAGAGGCTACAAATATTAGGTGCTCACTTTCAACCTCTCTCCCAGCTAAAGCGTTTTTGTGTACCCTAATTCTGGTCCATAAGACCTAAGGGGAATCTGTTGGGATTCTATGAAGGTTTTACTCCCTAATAAAAGATATGCAGGAGGAATCATCTTACTTTTCCTCATTACATATCCTCATCTCTTCACGTGACCTCTGGAATTGTTGCAGCCACCCCATGGCCATGATGGCTCACATCACCAGTTCACCAAGTGGGGAGAAAATGCCTGTGGGCCAGTTAAGATGCCGTAGCCTTGAACCATGGAATTAACCAACAGGAACAGCCAGCCTCCGGATATCTCCTCATGTTAAAAAAAATACTTTTGGCACTCCTTGGTATTTGCCCAAGGGAGTTGAAAACTTATGTCCACATGAAAACTTGCACACAGATGTTTATAGCAGATTTATTCATAATTGCCCAAACTTGGAAGCAACCAAGATGTCCCTTAGTTGGTGAATGGATACATAAACTGTGGTACATTCAGACAATGTAATATTATTCAGAGCTAAAAAGAAATGAGCTATCAAGCCATGAAAAGACATGGAGGAAACTTAAATGCATGTTACTAAGTGAAAGAAGCCAATCTGAAAAGGCTGCATACCCTATGATTCCAATTATATGACATGTTGGAAAAGGCAAAACTATGAAGACAGGGAAACGTTGGTGGCAAGAGGTGGAGATAGGGTGGAGGGATGAATAAATGGAGTATAGAGGATGTTTAGGATAGTGAAAGTATTCTGTATGACACTGTAAAGTTGGATACATGTCATTATGCAATGGTCCAAACCCATAGAATATACAACACTGAGAGTGAAGCCTAATGTAAACTATGGACTTTGGGTGATAATGATGTGTCAATGTAGGTTCATCAATATAACAAATGTACTCCTCTGGTGGGGGATGTTGATAATGGGGGGTGCTGAGCATGTGGGAGCTCTGGAGAAGAACCCTTCCTTGTCTCTTCTAGTTTCTGGTAGTTGCTGGCGATTCTTGGAGTATTTTTTTGGTTGTATCTGCATCACTCCAATTTCTTCCTCTGTTTTCACATGGCCGTCTTTCCTCCATGTGTCTATATATTCACAAGGCTCTCTTATAAGGACATGGATTTAGGGCCCCCTCTAATCCAGTATGAACTCATCTTAACTAATTACATTGGCAAAGACCCTATTTTCAAAGAAGGTCACATTCTGAGAGTCGAGGTAGATATCAATTTTGGGGGGAATCGTATTCAACCCAGTATGGTTTAGTCTTTTGTGGTAGGGTTGGGGGTTGGTAGGACTCCAGGGCTGGAATGAGACTTCAATTGCTGGATTATCTGTCTGAATAAGTGGTCATCTTGATACAATGGATCATGGATACAAAACTATTCCTGACTCATCCCAAAATTCAGGATGTTAGCTCTCTCAAATGGGATACAATGATCTCATTTTCCAAGAATAAAACTGAAAAATGAAAAAAAAAGAAAGAAAATAGCCACGTAAATATTAGCTGAAACAAAACTAGAGAAAAGGTGGAAGAAGTGAACCCATATTGAAAGTCCACTATGTGTCAGATTCTTTGCATGGTATATCTGTGGTCTGTCTGGGGCAAGAACAATGCCAACTCTGCTATATGTACTAAATGAGGAGATTGGTCAGCAATGGAGAGCATAAGACAGGTGCCTGCTTGAATTCTGGTTCAAGAAAAGGACATAGCAGACATTAATGGAGTAGCTTCAATAGGACAAAGGCTAATAAGCAGGCAATAGTGCATTTAATATATTTAGATTCTTTCCCAAGGAATCTTTTCTAGACTAACCTGGACTCAAACCTTGCCTGTGACTCCTACTACCTTTGTATAAATGCCTCAGTCACTCTGTGCCTCAGTTTACTAATCTGGAAGCCCCTAAAATTGGACAAACAATAGTATGCACCTCAAAGGTTCTTGTAAGGATTAAGTTAGTTAATATTTGTAAAATATTCAGAATAGCGTCTGGTACATATTTTTGTTAGAAAAAATAATGTTGTGGGGAGGATATTGCCCAGCTCGTGGCCAGCAAGGATGTCTGAGGCCTCAGGCTATGTGTCCAGCGAAATTCTGCGATGATTCCATGGGAGAGACCTGGGGTATGGATGAAGTGTTCTTGGCCATGTGGCTGACAGGGTCTTGGTGCTCTGGCCAGGTTTCAGGCATGAGGCTCTGAGGTGGGAGAGCCGAGGTCAGGACATTGCTCCACCAGAGACCTCCTGGCCCCACATAATATCAATCAGCGAGAGCTCTCCCAGAGATCTCTGTCTCAACGCTAACACCCAGCTCCACTCAACGACCAGCAAGCTCCAGTGCTGGACACCCCATGCCAAACAACTAGCAAGACAGGAACACAACACGACCCACTAGCAAAGAGGCTGCCTAAAATCGTACTAAGTTCACAGACACCCCAAAACACACCACTGGATGTGGTACTGCCCACCAGAACAACAAGATTCAGCCTCATCCACCAGAACACAGGCACCAGTCCCCTCAACCAAGAAGCCTACATAACCCGGGGAACCAACCTTACCCACTGGGGGCAGACACCAAAAACAACAGGAACTATGAACCTGCAGCCTGCGAAAAGGAGACCCCAAACACAGTAAGTTAAGTACACTAAGAAGATAGAGAAATACGCAGCAGATGAAGAAGCAAGGTAAAAACCCACCAGACCAAACAAATGAAGAGGAAACAGGCAGTCTACCTGAAAAAGAATTCAGAGTAATGACAGTAAAGATGATCCAGAATCTTGGAAACAGAATGGAGAAAATACAAGAAACGTTTAACAAGGACCTAGAAGAACTAAAGAGTAAACAAGCAATGATGAACAACACAATAAATGAAATTAAAAATTCTCTAGAAGGAATCAATAGCAGAATAACTGAGTAAGAAGAATGGGTAAGTGACCGGGAAGATAAAATAGAGGAAATAACTACCGCAGAGCAGAATAAAGAAAAAAGAATGAAAAGAATTGAGGACAGTCTCAGAGACCTCTGGGACAACATTAAATGCACCAACATTCGAATAATAGGGGTCCCAGAAGAAGAAGAGAAAAAGAAAGGGACTGAGAAAATATTTGAAGAGATTATAGTTGAAAACTTCCCTAATATGGGAAAGGAAATAGTTAATCAAGTCCAGGAAGCACAGAGAGTCCAATACAGGATAAATCCAAGGAGAAACATGCCAAGACACATATTAATCAAACTATCAAAAATTAAACAGAAGGAAAAAACATTAAAAGCAGCAAGGGAAAAACAACAAATAACACACAGGGAATCCCCATGAGGTTAACAGCTGATCTTTCAGCAGAAACTCTGCAAGCCAGAAGGGAGTGGCAGGACATATTTAAAGTGATGAAAGGGAAAAACCTACAACCGAGATTACTCTACCCAGCAAGGATCTCATTCAGATTTGATGGAGAAATTAAAACCTTTACAGACAAGCAAAAGCTAAGAGAATTCAGCACCACCAAACCAGCTTTACAACAAATGCTAAAGGAACTTCTCTAGGCAGGAAACAGAAGAGAAGGAAAAGACTTACAATAACAAACCCAAAACAATTAAGAAAATGGTAATAGGAACATACATATCAATAATTACCTTAAATGTAAATGGATTAAATGCTCCAACCAAAAGACACAGACTGGCTGAATGGATACAAAAACAAGACCCGTATATATGCTGTCTACAAGAGACCCACTTCAGACCTAGGGACACATACAGACTGAAAGTGAGGGGATGGAAAAAGATATTCCATGCAAATGGAAATCAAAAGAAAGCTGGAGTAGCAATTCTCATATCAGACAAAATAGACTTTAAAACAAAGACTATTACAAGAGACAAAGAAGGACACTACATAATGATCAAGGGATCAATCTAAGAAGAAGATATAACAATTGTACATATTTATGCATCCAACATAGGAGCACCTCAATACATTAGGCAAGGGGAAATAAAAGGGGAAATCGACAGTAACACAATCATAGTAGGGGGCTTTAACACCCCACTTTCACCAATGGACAGATCATCCAAAATGAAAATAAATAAGGAAACACAAGCTTTAAATGATACATTAAACAAGATGGACTTAATTGATATTTATAGGACATTCCATCCAAAAACAACAGAATACACATTCTTCTCAAGTGCTCATGGAACATTCTCCAGGATAGGTCATGTCTTGGGTCACAAATCAAGCCTTGGTAAATTTAAGAAAATTGAAATCGTATCAAGTATCTTTTCCGACCACAACGCTATGAGACTAGATATCAATTACAAGAAAAAATCTGTAAAAAATACAAACACATGGAGGCTAAACAATACACTACTTAATAACCAGGAGATCATTGAAGAAATCAAAGAAGAAATCAAAAAATACCTAGAAACAAATGACAATGAAAACACGCTGACCCAAAACCTTTGGGATGCAGCAAAAGCAGCTGTAAGAGGGAAGTTTATAGCAATACAATCCTACCTTAAGACACAAGAAACACCTCAAATAAACAACCTAATCTTACACCTAAAGCAATTAGAGAAAGAAGAACAAAAAAAACCCCAAAGTTAGCAGAAGGAAAGATATCATAAAGATCAGATCAGAAATAAATGAAAAAGAAATGAAGAAAATGATAGCAAAGATCAACTAAAAGCTGGTTGTTTGAGAAGATAAACAAAATTGATAAACCCTTAGCCAGACTCATCAAGAAAAAAAGGGAGAAGACTCAAATCAATAGAATCAGAAATGAAAAGGGAGAAGTAACAACTGACACTGCAGAAATACAAAGGATCATGAGAGACTACTACAAGCAACTCTATGCCAATAAAATGGACAACCTGGAAGAAATGGACAGATTCTTAGAAATGCACAACCTGCCGAGACTGAACCAGGAAGAAATAGAAAATATGAACAGACCAATCACAAGCACTGAAATTGAAACTGTGATTAAAAATCTTCCAACAAACAAAAGCCCAGGACCAGATGGCTTCACAGGCGAATTCTATCAAACATTTAGAGAAGAGCTAACACCTATCCTTCTCAAACTCTTCCAAAATATAGCAGAAGGAGGAACACTCCCAAACTCATTCTATGAGGTCACCATCACCCTAATACCAAAACCAGACAAAGATGTCACAAAAAAAGAAAACTACAGGCCAATATCACTGATGAACATAGTTGTGAAATTCCTCAACAAAATACTAGCAAACAGAATCCAGCAGCACATTAAATGGATCATATACCATGATCAAGTGGGGTTTATCCCAGGAATGCAAGGATTCTTCAATATACGCAAATCAATCAATGTGATACACCATACTAACAAACTGAAGGATAAAAAACATATGATCATCTCAATAGATGCAGAAAAAGCTTTCCACAAAATTCAACATCCATTTATGATAAAAACCCTCCAGAAAGTAGGCACAGAGGGAACTTACTTCAACATAATAAAGGCCATATATGGCAAACCCACAGCCAACATCGTCCTCAATGGTGAAAAAGTGAAACCATTTCCACTAGGATCAGGAACAAGACAAGGTTGCCCACTCTCACCACTATTATTCAACATAGTTTTGGAAGTTTTAGCCACAGCAATCAGAGAAGAAAAAGAAATAAAAGGATTCCAAATTGGAAAGGAAGAAGTAAAGTTGTCACTGTTTGCATATGACATGATACTATACATAGAGAATCCTAAAGATGCTACCAGAAAACTACTAGAGCTAATCAATGAATTTGGTAAAGTAGCAGGATATGAAATTAATGCACAGAAATCTCTTGCATTCCTATACATTAATGATGAAAAATCTGAAAGAGAAATTAAGGAAACACTCCCATTTACCACTGCAACAAAAAGAATAAAATACCTAGGAATAAACCTACCTAAGGAGACAAAAGACCTGTATGCAGAAATTATAACACACTGATGAAAGAAATTAAAGATGATAGAAACAGATGGAGAGATATAGCATGTTCTTGGATTGGAAGAATCAACATTGTGAAAATGACTATACTACCCAAAGCAATCTACAGATTCAATGCAATCCCTATCAAACTACCACTGGCATTTTTCACAGAACTAGAAAAAAAATTTTCACAATTTGTATGGAAACACAAAAGACCCCAAATAGCCAAAGCAATCGTGAGAAAGAAAACAGAGCTGGAGGAATAAGCCTCCCTGACTTTAGACTATACTACAAAGCTACAGTAATCGAGACAGTATGGTACTAGCACTAAAACAGAAATACAGATCAATGGAACAGGATAGAAAGCCCAGAGATAAACCCATGCACCTAAGGTCAACTAGTCTATGAAGAAGGAGGCAAGGATATACAATGGAGAAAAGACAGTCTCTTCAGTAAGTGGTGCTGGGAAAACTGGACATCTACATTTAAAAGAATGAAAATAGAACAATCCCTAACACCATACACAAAAATAAACTCAAAACGGATTAAAGACCTAAACATCAGACACTATCAAACTCTTAGAGGAAAACATAGGCAGAACACTCTATGACATAAATCACAGCAAGATCCTTTTTGACCCACCTCCTAGAGAAATGGAAATAAAACAAAAATAAATAAATGGGACCTAATGAAACTTAAAAGCTTTTGCACAGCAAAGGAAACCATAAACAACATGAAAAGACAACCCTCAGAATGGGAGAATATATTTGCAAATGAAGCAACTGACAAAGGATTAATCTCCAAAATGTACAAGCAGCTCATACAGCTCAATGTAAAGAAAACAAACAACCCAATCCAAAAATGGGCAGAAAACCTAAATAGACATTTCTCCAAAGAAGATACACAGATTGCCAAAAACACATGAAAGAATGCTCAACATCATTAATCATTAGAGAAATGCAAATCAAAACTACAATGAGATATCATCTCACACCAGTCAGAATGACCATCATCAAAAAATACACAAACAGTATATGCTGGAGAGGGTGTGGAGAAAAGGGAACCCTCTTGCACTGTTGGTAGGAATGTAAATTGATACAGCCACTATGGAGAACAGTATGGAGGTTCCTTAAAAAACTAAAAATAGAACTACCATACAAGCCAGTAATCCCACTACTGGGCATATACCCTGAGAAAACCATCATTCAAAAAGAGTCATGTACCACAATGTTCACTGCAGCTCTATTTACAATAGCCAGGACATGGAAGCACCCTAAGTGTCCATCAACAGATGAATGGATAAAGAAGATGTGGCACATATATACAATGGAATATTACTCAGCCATAAAAAGAAACAAAACTGAGTTATTTGTAGTGAGGTGGATGGACCTAGAGTCTGTCATACAGAGTGAAGTCAGAAAGAGAAAAACAAATACCGTAAGCTAACACATATATATGGAATCAAAAAAAAAAAAAGTGGTCATGAAGAACCTAGGGGCAAGACGGGAATGAAGACACAGACCTACTAGAGAATGGACTTGAGGATATGGGGAGGGGGAAGGGTAAGCTGGGACAAAGTGAGAGAGTGGCATGGACATATATACACTACCAAATGTAAAATAGCTCGTGCGAAGCAGCCGCATAGCACAGGGAGATCAGCTCGGCGCTTTGTGACCACCTAGACGGGTGGGAAAGGGAGGGTGGGAGGGCAATGCAAGAGGGAGGAGATATGGGGACATATGTATATGTATAGCTGATTCACTTTGTTATAAAGCAGAAACTAACACACCATTGTAAGGCAATTATACTCCAATAAAGATGTTACAAAAACAAAAGATGGTCACCTTATCTTTGATAAAGGAGGCAAGAATAGACAATGGAGAAAAAAAATCTTGTTCAATAAGTGGTGCTGGGAAAACAGAACAGCTACATGGAAAAGAATGAAATTAGAACACTCCCTAACACCATACACAAAAATAAACTCAAAATGGATTAAAGACCTAAATGTAATGCCAGACACTATCAAACTCTTAGAGGAAAACATAGGCAGAACACTCTGATGTAAATCACAGCAAGATCCTTTTTGACCCAGCTCCTAGAGACATAGAAATAAAAACAAAAATAAACAAATGGGACCTAATGAAACTTAAAAGCTTTTGCACAGCAAAAGAAACCATAAACAAGATGAAAAGACAACCCTCAGAATGGGAGAAAATATTTGCAAATGAAGCAACTGACAAAGGATTAATCTCCAAAATTTACAAGCAGCTCATGCAGCTCAATATCAACAAAACAAACAACCCAATCCAACAACGGGCAGAAGACCTAAACAGACATTTCTCCAAAGAAGATATACAGATTGCCAACAAACACATGAAAGGATGTTCACCATCATTAATCATTAGAGAAATGCAAATCAAAACTACAATGAGGTATCACCTCACACTGGTCAGAATGGCCATCATCAAAAGGTCTACAAACAATAAATGCCGGAGAGGGTCTGGAGAAAAGGGAACCCTCTTGCACTGTTGGTAGGAATGTAAATTGATACAGCCACTATGGAGAACAGTACGCAGGTCCTTAAAAAACTAAAAAATAGAACTACCATATGACCGAGCAATCCCACTACTGGGCATATACCCTGAGAAAACCATAATTCAAAAAGAGTCATGTACCACAATGTTCATTGCAGCTCTATTTACAATAGCCAGGATATGGAAGCAACCTAAGTGTCCATCGACAGATGAGTGGATAAAGAAGATGTGGCACATATATACAATGGAATATTACTCAGCCATAAAAAGAAACAAAGTTGAGTTATCTGTAGTGAGGTAGATGGACCTAGAGTCTGTCATACAGAGTGAAGTAAGCCAGAAAGAGAAAAACAAATACCATATGTTAACACATATATATGGAATCTAAAAAAAAAAAAAAAGGTTCTGATGAACCTAGGGGCAGGACAGGAATAAAGATGCAGATGTAGAGAATGGACCTGAGGACACAAGGAGGGGAACAGTAAGCTGGGACGAAGTGAGAGAGTAGCATGGACATATATACACTACTAAATGTAAAATAGCTAGCTAGTGAGAAGCAGTTGCATAGCACAGGGAGATCAGCTTGGTGCTTTGTGACCACTTAAAGGGGTTGGGATAGGGAGGGTGGGAGGGAGATGCAAGAGGGAGGGGATATGGGGATATATGTATACATATAGCTGATTCACTTTGTTATACAGCAGCAACTAATACACCATTGTAAAGCAATTATACTCCAATAAAGATGTTAGAAAAAAATAATAGTGTTGTGAAATAAAAAAGACATGGTAAGTGGTGGCATTTGGGAATTGTTTGTTGTATTACAATGAAACCTTCACAAACTGTAATTTGTTGGTTATGCCATATTTATGTATTTTTATTCTTACTATATGAAGTGTCCTTTCAGAATATTTTATCCAGGCCTGTAACAACATTCTGTGTGTGTGTTTGTGTGTGCATACATGCATGTGTGTATATGTATGGGGGGTGGCAGGTAGGTTACAGGAAAGAGAAGTGTAGAGCTGACAGAGATGGGTCAATCCAGCAGATTTCTGCATTTCCCTTCTCTGATACCTTAGGAAAATCCATCCACATACACATTCCATGTGTTTCTGTTGGGATTGTCAATCCCAGTGTCAGTATACTCCTTGAAGTTTGATACAGACACACCAAGAGAAAGGAGTTCTCTCTCTTCCTTTGGCTCCTAAGTTATTAAGATAAGATTAGGAGGTTACTAAATGCCATTTTTCTCACTATGTGTAAAAACCTTGGCTGAGAATGTCTAGTGGGAACCAAAGCCAAGAGATTAGAAAAAGAAAGAGCTGCTTAACATCATTTGATACCCTGGATCAGACTGT
Organism: Balaenoptera acutorostrata; assembly: GCF_949987535.1. NCBI lineage: Eukaryota > Metazoa > Chordata > Mammalia > Artiodactyla > Balaenopteridae > Balaenoptera > Balaenoptera acutorostrata. The sequence continues at coordinate 155,391,356 of NC_080065.1, forward strand.
TCCTGAAGCCCTTCTTTGGGTAATCTCAATAACATCATCCATTATTTTTTCTTTTGTATCTATGCCAATTTGAGCTGTTTCTGCCTCATGCTACCAAATGGATACCATCTACTTCACCTGAATCATCCAGTGGAGATAATTTTTCATTTCTAAATGGAGGCTTGGGTCAATAAAATGTACGGGATTCCTAAGAGATAACCAAAGCCCAACCGAAGAATCTCTGACCCAAGTCTTACTCCATCTGGATAAAAATTCATATTTTGGTTTCTTCGCATAGGACCTTCTCAAACACTCTTGTTTCTCACAGAGTTTGCACTCACTCCTGGGCTACTATGGGGTGACCTTCCAGCCCAATCAAGCCCTGCCCCCAGGTCCCTACACCAGTATCAGCCCACTTGGAGATGCAGGAGGGGGCAGTGGAGCAATCAGAGACCCAGTTGGCAGGCTTGAGAGAACCCTTCCTAGCCCCTGTACCTCATCAAACTTCACAGTGTACTGAGTTGATTTATGAAAAAAGGTTATTAAAGCATGTAAGAGTTCCTGCTGGAGAGAAAATTATCTGTATAAACAAAGTGTTATTACAGGAATCGGGGAGGCCACATGCGGGAAAGGTCATTAAAATAAGGAAAAACTGGCATATCAATCCCTTCTAAATCACTGAACTCGCATGAGAGAAGTTAAATATCTCTATATCTCACATGTTTCTTTTTGATCATTAGTCCTTCCAGCTCAGAAGGGGACATTCTCAGATGCTAAATTGTTGAGTACTTTAAATTAGAGGGAACTTCTAAGACATAAGTTGTGAAGTTGGATTTTTGAAGGAGGGCTCAATTAGAGACTGCGTAGTAATACAAAGCAGGCACTTGAATCTCTAGAGTGTTATTTTCTCTCCTACAAATGAAAGACTAATTTTTTTCCTTTGCTTCATTTGACAAGATTTGATATTTTCCATTCTTTCTCCTAACAAGGGGGAATGCACAACAGTCACCCTGTATACAGTGGTGTAATTCACAGAAATGATTTTCAGGCTTTGGGTTAAGAAAACAAATCCCCTTAGTAGATTAGTTTGTATTAAAAAAAAACTTGAGTTAGGGCCAGATTCCTCCCATGGAAATCATATTAGTAAACAGTTGGTTCCATTAAGATGTTTTACTCAAGTTTGGTTCTCTGAGCCAGATTCCTTTGTTCTTAACAAGGGGTTTTGACAGCCCAGCTCAGACTACTGATCTATATTCTTCAAGCGAGTGAGCAATATAATGAGCCTTTGATTTCCCTTTTATTCATTCTTTGGAACTTTAATTCTGGAGTTTAGAGACAATGATATTATATCTAAATGCTATCAAAAGTTTTGTTTGCAATGTATAATTAGGTGCAATTAAGTGGTGGTGTAAAGATACTATGATGGCATTTTAGTCAGGGGCCCTAGCACTACTTGAATTCTTGCCTTGGGTACACCACTACTTCTTTTATAATGTTTCCAAGGGAGATATTAAACAAAGGAGGCAAAATACAGGGGCTTTGACCCCCAAACACCAAAGCAGAATTCAAGCACGCTGGGCTCAGATCCATAGAGAGCTCCTGTAGCCATGTGAGGCAGGTTTGAATGGCCTAGAATCAAGTAGAAAGGCTATTCTGTCTCAACAAAGCCCGACAAATTTGAGTGCTTATCTCCGCAAAGTTTTCAGTGCCTAAGCCTGAACTGGGAATTCTTAGGATCTAGTGGTAAAGAAGCATCCAAAGAGAGATGTCTGGACTTTTCTTCCAGTGTAGCAGGACCAGGCCAATATACCACCCCAAAGGAGAAGAGATGAATTTTTAAATCAAGTAGTGACTCCACCCAAAGTGGCCCCTTTTTGTAGGTGGAGGAAAGTGGCTATCATGAAAAAGAGGAGTCAAAGAGCTCTTCTCCATTCTGAGAAACCAAAATGTGAAAAATTTTCATACCCCAGCATTGTGTATGTTAACATATGTCTACTTGGCTCATTTAGGAGATCCTTTATCTCAATTGCATTAGTGTGGTCTTTTATATAATGCTAGACATAATTAGTCATCCAACGTAATGAGTTTGAATTGAATTGTGGTCTGTACTAGGGTCCCCATAGTTACACTCAAAGTCCTCCAAATTTATTTAAAAGCATTCATGCTATGAACATCTATTATTTTGCTGTCTGTCATCTTTTTATCTTTCTTCTGGTAGCTATATCCTAATTTCCCCACCTTCAATCCATGTGCTTCTAGTGGAGTTGACTCTACCTTTAACTCAAGAATGGGATGAATGACCCAGACCTGGCCAAAGTCCTGCATCCTGATGGTACCAATAATCCAATCAAAGATGAGCACATGGGCTGATACAGTCCCATCAGAGTGGACCGCAGAATGTTTTTTGGAAATGCTGGGATAAAGACGCTCACTCTTTTTCACTGGATTTCATTGTAGAAGCATGCAGTTCCAAGAGCTGATGACAGTCATTTTTCAAGCATGAGAAGGAAGCCACCAAGAATGGAGACAACATTAAGGCAACATAGCTGAGAAATGTACAGAGAAAAAGTGAATTCTGGAGACATCATTTGAGCCCTGGATCAAGTCATATCTGAGGCTGGTATGTCTTTGAATTACTTGATTTACAAGAGCCAATAAATTCTTTTCCATGTGTAAGCCAGTTTGGGTTGAACTTTTATCTTTTGTAGACTTAAAAAAATGCCATAAATGATACACATATGTGCATTTCATAAAAATTACCCAGGATAAAATAACACTAAAGGATAAAGATAATTCTATAAATCCACACACTAATAATAAAAATTAGATCTAAAATGTTTGAGTACCTACTATAGGCCAGACATTATTATAACTTCATTATATGTTTAACTTGTTTAATTCTAACAACAAATCCAATAAGTAGGTGTTATTATTTTTGCCCCTTTACATATGGAAAATGTGACATAAAGAGGTCAAGAAACCTGCCCAAGGTCACTCAGTAGTAAGATGGGGCTCATATACTAACCCGGGCAATCTGAACCCAGAGCTTGTGTGCGTAACTGCTAGGATCTCCCAAAACATACTTTCAATGCTCATCATCTATAAAGGTGTCTGCTTGAGAGATCAGGGTCATTTTATGGTATAAAGATCAAAAAGTGGCCTTAAGGTAAATATGAAGAGCCTCAAATAAAGATATATATATAGACAGATATATATATATATATATATATATATATATATATATATATATATATATTTAATCTGCAATATAACTGGAGCCCACAGAACGATTTCCATGTTAAGAGAATGGCCTTAAGCATCAGTCTTTTCAGTTGTGGGCCCAGCAACAGGTGTTTTGAGGTGTCTCTCTCTCTCTCTGTGGAATGGCCAGTGGGGAAGGGGCAGAAATCAGGATATGGGGCAATGGGGTACAAAAACTAAGGTTTCAATTTCTAGTCAGCTTCACATTCTAAGGGGTCCCTTCCTATGGCTGTGTGTTCCAGCAGGGCCAGGGGTAAGGGACAAGAGCAGTCAGATATACTACTGAGGACCTCAGTAATCAGTTCATGGACAGCAGGCTCTCAATCCCTGTTATGGGCTGAATTGTGTCACCTTCCCAATTCCTATGTTGAAGCCCTAACCCCCAGTACTTCATAAAGTACCTGCATTTGGAGACAGGACCTTTAAAATGGTAATTAAGTTAAAATGAAGCTGGTAGAGTGGGCTCAAATCCAATTTGATCAGTGTCCTAATTAGAAGAGAAGATTAGGACACACAGAGAGACACCAAGGACATGCACACAGAGAAAAAGGACCATGTGAGAGAACACAGCAAGAAGACAGCCATCTGCAAGCCAAGGAGAGAGGCCTCAGAAGAAACCAAACCTGCAACACCTTGATCTTGGCCTTCTAGCCTCCAGAACTGTGGGAAATATAAATTTCTGTGGTTTAAGCCACCCCGTCTGTGGTATTTTGTTATGACAATCCTAGCAAACTAAGACAGTCTCTAAGAGTTCCGGGTAAAGATATATTCAGGGACACCCCATAGATGGCAGCACTAAATCTACCTGGGGAGAGTTTATTAAAAGCTAGGTGAATGCCATGGTTCCCCGCCACATGGAGAACTAGAATGCTGAACAGAATGTCTAGGTAAAAGCAAAATTGTAGGTTCAGACCAATGGGCAGTGTTTGACGGGCACTGGATCAGATACCCAGATTACAATCCTAGCTCTGCTACTAACCAGCTGTGTGACCTTGTGTATGTCTTTAACCATACTGAACCTGAGTTTCTTCATCTGTGAGGGTCCCTATCTCATGGATGTGTCAAGGATTAAATTAAGAGAGAATAAATGAAAAACACGTAGTGCAGTTACAAAACCATGGTAGGTACTTAATAAATGGAAGTCATTTGGTAACTGAGATTTGGTAGATGCTGCATGCCTAGGGTTCACCCCAGTTAGAACCTATGGCTTCCAGCCTGACTCACGCATACCCATGGCTGGCAGGTCCAAGTTTTCTGGCCATTTGCCTGCCTTGGTGGAGATTAACTTCCCTTCTGGGTTGTGCTGGCAGAGCAGAAGTTCAAGGCCCATAGCTGAACAGACTGAGAAGCCAGAGCTAAGATTTTTCCCCATGCCCTCACACATAGATAGTAAATCTATCCAACAGGGTCATCTTAGAACAAAAAAGGACAACACCAGGCATGGATTCCAGCATCCTGTTTAGCACCCCCTTCAAAGCACTCTGACCCTCTAGACCTCCCTTGAACACTAGTGGGAAAAAGCTCCAGATGAGGAAATTCCAGGAATAGTATGCAAAGAAAGGGTCATCTTTTGATATGTGGGTGTCATTTGCCTAAAAAAGCAGCTCTTGAATAATCAAAAACACACCAAAGGGTAAGCAGTAAATTAAGTCTACATATCCAAAATGCCCAGACCACCACTACAATGAAATTGAAGACTTTTTATTTTAAAGTCAGTTATGACTCTAAGAAAGGAATTTTACAAAAATGGAGGCTAGGGCTTCCCTGGTGGCGCAGTGGTTGAGAATCTGCCTGCCAATGCAGGGGACACGGGTTCGAGCCCTGGTCTGGAAAGATCCCACATGCCGCGGAGCGACTAAGCCCGTGAGCCACAATTGCTGAGCCTGCGCGTCTGGAGCCTGTGCTCCGCAACGGGAGAGGCCACGATAGTCAGAGGCCCGCGCACTGCGATGAAGAGTGGCCCCCACTTGCCGCAACTAGAGAAAGCCCTCACACAGAAACGAAGACCCAACACAGCCATAAATAAATAAATAAATAAATAAAATTTTGGGAAAAAAAATGGAGGCTAGATTTTAAAAACACTTCTTGAGATTCGGTCACAATTAGGAAATATCTTTTCTTAAGATATTTCCATCAAGGATGACTTTGTTTTCTTTCTCTGCTCAATAAGATACCCATTTACAATGCCAAACCATTATAACAAGAGCGAACCTGTTATGACAAATATTGTTGCCCCAGCCAATGGTCCACTCATTTCAAAATGTATTTAATAAACATTTCCAGAACCACCAAGAATGGAAAAACTATGAATGCTATTTCCTGTTGAAGGGTCTGGAGCAAGCCTAATGGGAGAACCACACAGCGTCGGGGATCTCTGGTGTTGGAACTAGTGGAGTGTTTATGCAAAGCACCTCGAGGGAGCATGGCTGGAAATGGGTAGGGGAGGAGGAACTAGAATCATGGGGAAGTCAAAACAGTCACCAGGAAAATAACTTCAGATGTTAAAATAGAAGGGTGAGTCAAGGACAGAAATTGGAAGGTAAGTAACAGTCTTAGCAGATATGAAATTAAAGCGGAAGTGGGAGAGAAATGTGAAGTCAGAACTGGGGCTGTGAACCTTGAATCCTGGCTTTCTTTGTGGGGTTACATAAATAAAGAGTACAGGGCTGGACATCAACTGAAATCTATTTCCCGACACACATTTTTGGAAAAATCTGCTCTATGGAAGAAGACACAAGTACTAAATTATTGCATAAAACCATCAAAAAGTATTCTGATATGCCAAATTTCCATAAAAGTGAAGAAAATTTTATTTTTAGTATTTATGCCTACAGTAATATTACTGCAAAATTTTAGTCCTAAAAATTGCAACTAACTGACAAATTTAAAAACAGAGTAAGTACAAACCAGAGGTTGCAAATTGGGTATCTGTGGGCTGAGTCTAGTTGTGTTTGCCTTGCACAGAATTTTCAAAAATGAACGAGTTGTTACCATGGTGGAACTTCCATTCCCTGGCCTTCTACCTTATATTTTCATGTGTGTGTGACGGTGGCAGCAGGGGGGACTTCCACTCTAGTTGTCTCTGAGCTCTCTCCCTGACAGGTAGGAGGTTTGACCTGACAGTCATTGGTCCTCATTTCTTAATTGGGTAGAGTTACTCTATTAACAATCTGAGAGCACTATCATCCCTCTTTTTTTCACCCTTTCTCCACTGACAAGGCAGTTCTGCATACCCAAGTTTTCTTCTAAGGAGAGTGGTAATTAGAAAATACACTTGGTTACAGATTTTAGCCTTGTTCTTCCATCAACTTAATCAGTAATAATGCTGACATCTTGATCTCTGGCTGTATTACCCCTGTGTCATTTCTCAACTGGCAATGAATTCAAGAGAAGAGAGGGGGTGTTATGAATTGCACCCCACAAACTCCAAGAGGTTGCCAACATATAAACGTGGGGAAATTTCATATAAAGATCTAGGTTTCTGACTTTTGTTGAAAAATGGAAGGTCTGGCAAGACTGGGACCATACTGCACATTGTATGCACTGGCTGAAGCTGAGGAATAGATGGCACCTTTAGATGGGGCATGAATGCTCCAATTTGCCACACTCCCCACCGCTCCATACCATCTCACACTCAGGCATTTAACTTAGTCATCTTGTCCTGGCATGTAAGTTTGTAATTTCCTACTATAATCTTACAGATTTCTTTGTTTATATAATATTGACTTTTTCTCAGTTAGCAGAATCCTGATTATTGGAAAGTATGATTAATAAATATTCTGAAAAACACTGGTGTGGAGAAACCTGTATCTGTAAGTCTAATTGTAAAGCTAAGTGTTGTGGCATTCTGGTTCCTAACCTAGAACATCTACAGATCTCTGTTATTTCACTCCACACACTTCCAGTGCAACATAGACCTAGATCAACAATCTTTTTCCTAATTTTAGATGAGACTGCAGCTCAGAAAAACCCTATTTAAGCCCTATAGCAAAGAAAATCCTCCATCTCTAGCTTATATTTTGTTTACAGACATTGTAGGGTTGTCCCTCTCTGGCAAAAGCAAAGTAGGCAATTGGAAAAATTATTGAAGTAGTTCAAGCAAAATACATGTTAAATGAGCCAGGTAATTTCCAGAAAAGCCAATGTTTTCTCTGAATTAGAGTACTTGGAGAATTGCCCCAACCACCTGTATTGCTTAGCTCACGGAGACTGAGACTGTGTTTTCACAACTAAAATAACCTTAGTTGAACCAGCCATGGAGGCCCATCTCAAAAACAGAATTTTGCTTCATCACTGTGGATCAAGTTACTTTTAACACAATCAGTTGTGGGGACAGTAAAACACATTAATTTGATTGTCCTGAAGCAATTTAATCATGTTACACATAGATGACTAACATTATACTTATTCCCAATTTCATTTCATAAGATAGCAAAATGACGAGTCAATCAACCAGTTGTCTAACACAAATGATAATAACAGTTGGTTTGACATTTTTATTTAATTGACTGCAAGTTTGAAATACTTTTAGATACAGGCTAAGATTTAGCTCCATTAATTATTTTTTCCTATCTGGAACTTAGCTTTATTCCTCTTCACATATCCTGTTTGGATGACTTCTAGATAAAGCTAAATTCCTCCACTCGCTTTCTCTCTGTGGGCACTTGCCTATGTCTTTTCTGTTTGAAAATAAAGTCTATTCTGGCTTAATCTTCTGAAAATATTTGACATTGATTTTTTAGAAAGGTAAGTGCCTCCTAACTATCCATTAGTATTTCTTACCTCGAATCCTGGCCACTCTGATATCGTTCACTTCAGAAAATAAATACAAAGTAAGTATGACTCCAGATTTAAATCCAGGAACTTGAACAAGTACTACAGACTGGAGTGTTTGGCTTCATTTCTTGCTGTGAGTCAGAGCCAGGAGGTTCCCATTAAGGTGTATATGAACTGTATTACTCCATGCAGAAGTTTGTCTATAACGTAATGTTGTAAGGTTGCCAAGCTCTTCTAACAATCTCATGGACCAATATTCAAAACATATCAGTATCTCATTAGGGCCTTCGTTTGTAAAAAGCTTTACATTCTACTCAGGAAGTATAGTTACACAGATATTTTGTTTTAAGGTAAAGTAAAACCCGTTTTAAATAAGTTTATTACTTCCATTGTATTAGTACCTCTCAGGTTGTCACATTCATCTGGAATGAGTTGCCATAAAAAGAGGAAATAAATGCACAGAATTATGCATGGAGTGTGTTTGATATAGTTCAAAGAAATAGGAGGGGCATTTTCAGGGAAAATTTGTACTACACTCCCATCATTATTCAAAACTAGGGAAAAATCCCTCAAACTAAGTCACTTGGCAGGACAAAAACTGTTCAAATAAGCTCATAATGTGAGGGAAAAAAAGCAACAAATATTCTCTTCTCAGCTTCAAACCCCTCTCTTTTCCTCTTGCTCCTCTCCTTTAAACGAATCCCTAAAGACTTTTAGGCAAATATATTTTGAAAAAGTGCTGAATCCCAAAAGATTTAGTAGTTGAAGAAAAGAGTTCACTGCTAATCCCCCTCCCACATCTCCTCCTTATTCTTCAAAAACCACGTCTTCAAATGATAACTTGTGAAGATGTCCCTCATCATTAGGTCATCTCTCACCCTAGTATGTCACCACCTTCAAAGATAAATGACCTGGTAAGAGGATGAAACGTATTGAGGTTCAAAAGCTCCCATGGACTGATGGTCCCAGCACTATAGCTGGAAGATTTCTTTTCTTGTCTTTCTAAACCTGGTATTCTGTGCTGAAAGGACAATGATTATTTCATCAGCTCCAGAAGTGAGACATGAAGGATGGGGGCTGATAGAAATTGGAACCAGGAAATATAATCATGTGTTTTCTAGGGGCAAAAAAATCAGAGAAACAAACTGAAAAAGAAACTCTAAGGGCATAAAACAAAGAATTAACAGTGGTCTATTAAACCTTTAAAGAGTGTATAACTGAGGGGCCTTGAAGAAGGAATCAGATGTTCTCCACTGTCACTGAGAAAAATAAAATAAAATAGCACTGAAATATATCAGGAAAAGAAAAGGTAATATACTAAGCAAAATTCCATGATGGGGTAAGCATCTTCTTCCAACAGGTCTTTAAAACTGAAATAGTAATAACAATAACCATAATAATTTCTTGCTCTAAGCAAGGGAGTGAATGAAATTTCTAGCAGAATCTGTGCATCATGTTCCCTGTTCTCCCTCTACTCTTCCAACCTATTTCATGAAGTCTAACAGGTGACAAATGGGTATGTCCTTCTGTGTTGCTCCTATCAAACATTGCCATGTATTGTCTCTTTTTTAAATTTTTATTGGAGTATAGCTGATTTACAATGTTGTATTAGTTTCAAGTGTATAGCAAAGTGAATCAGTTATCCATATACATATATCCACTCTTTTTAAGATTCTTTTCCCATAGAGGCCATTACAGAGTATTAAGTAGAGTTCCCTGTGCTACACAATAGGTCCTTATTAGTTATCTATTTTATATGTAGTAGTGTGTATATGTCAATCCCAATCTCCCAATTTATCCTTCCCCCGCACCTCTTTATCCCCTGGTAACCATAAGTTTGTTTTCCACATCTGTAACTCTATTTCTGTTTTGTAGATAAGTTCATTTGTACCCTCTTTTTTTTAGATTCCACATATAAGTGGTATCATATGATACTTGTCTTTCTGACTTACTTCACTCAGTATGACAATCTCTAGGTCCATCCATGTTGCTGCAAATGGCATTATTTTGTTCTTTTTTAAGGCTGAGTAATATTCCATTGTATATATGTACTACATCTTCTTTATCCATTCCTCTGTTGTTGGCCATGCTTCCATGTCCTGGCTATTGTAAATAGTGCTGCAATGAACATTGGGGTGCATGTATCTTTTCGAATTATGGTTTTCTCTGTTTTTACATGCCTATTTCTTCTACTAGACTGTAAGCTCCTTAAGGCAAGAACAGTTGTCCTACTCAACTATGGAGACACGTGTTATGAGAGGTTCCGGTTTTCAAGTCAACGTGAAAGGCAAAAATACTATATAGTCAAACCATCCTTGGAAATCTCTTAGAAAAGGGCAACTTGGAGATCATTTTTCATTAAGTACAACATGGCCAAGTTTCCTCTGGTTTTGGAGTGTATCACTACACCCTTTATTTGTATGAAGCCTTACATTCTGTTTTTTGGTTGACCTCCAGTTGGCTTGTACTTAGGACCCATATTATTTGAGAAATATAAACACTAGACTCTCGTTCAGTGTTACAAGATTTCTCAACCATGAGAAGCACACAAAATCTGATACTGAATGAAGAAAGAGGACATTCATGTCTCTCATCTCATGGTCACTGTAGTCTGGACCCTATCAGGAAAACAGAAGCCACGCTAGGTGTTTCGGAGAGAGATGATTTAATACAGGGGATCAGTTACACAGGATTAGAAGGCAGAAAGAGGGGGAAAGGTTGCTAAGGTAACCCTGGTATTAGCAGCTTTTGAAGCAGCTACCACTCTTAGGGCTGGAGGTGTAAAAGAGCAGAAATGGTGTTACCAGAACCTGGGAGCTTGCAGGGAGTGTCTCCACAGAGCAGATGCTCAGACCCCCAAGGTGTCACTGCTCAGCTGGTGCTGGGGCCTCTGATGGGGACAACACGTGATTGCTACTTGGCCTCTGATAGGAGTTCTAAGAGGAAGTATGGCACAGTTGCTACTGGCACCTCTGAAGGGGCCGCAGTAGAACTGATGCTAGATATGCTGAGATAAGCTGGAGGCTGGAGTCCTACGTGAATGCTACCAATGAAGGGAAGCTGACTAGAACTGAAAACAAGAATATTCCTCCTGCTTTCTTATCAACTTCTAATCTCCTGCCAATGCCTCCAGTCAGCAGAACCTAACCAGAAGCCAGCCAGCAAAGAAGTCTGGAGAATGCAGTTTGCATAGTCCCAGCCCCAGTGTCTCAGAGCAGAAGGTAAAAGCCTGGGCTTAAGGTTGATAGGCAGTAGGAAAAATTAATGTGAGGCAGAAATTCATTGAGTGGAGTAACAGGAAGAATTTTCTTTCATTTTCTTTTATCACAGTTGCATTCCAATAAGTTAAATGTATGCATGATGCAAATTCACTTTTTCTTGCAATCCCATAGTTCATTAGCCCAATATCTTACTTTTAGCATGTGATTAATGTACATATTGAATGGATGCATGAACGTCTTTTTGTCCTTTTAGTGCTGAGGGGATTTTCTCCAATAATTAGTCCCGTTTAACTGCCACTGAAAAATGAGTCTAGAGAAAATATACAGGAACCTAAGGGCAAACTCTGCCGTAGTTCACTGACATTGTAAATGTACCTATGCAAACAGTTCAAATGGTTTCTAGCCCTGGTGAGATCTCTAACTTTCCACGTCCAATTCACTATTGAAAAACTCTCTTCTGCAGCCACATTTGCACAGTTTAAGAGTGACACCCAGTGGCTTATAATTTAATCACATACTATAATGCATCTGGAAATCTAATCAGTTCTCAATTATCGATGTAAATAGAAAGGTGCATAATATATAAAATATATAAAACTGTAAGCAGAGAGATTAACCAAGATGGCGGAGTAGAAGGACGTGCTCTCACTCCCTCTTGCGAGAGCACCAGAATCACAACTGGCTGCTGGACAATCATTGACAGGAAGACCCTGGACTTCACCAAGGAGGATACCCCACGTCCAAGGACAGAGGAGAAGCCACAGTGAGACGGTAGGAGGGGCGCAATCAGAGTAAAATCAAATCCCATAACTGCTGGGTGGGTGACTCACAGACTGGAGAACACTTATACCACAGAAGTCCACCCACTGGAGTGAAGGTTCTGAGCCCCACGTCAGGCTTCCCAACCTGGGGGTCCGGCAACGGGAGGAGGAATTCCTAGAGAATCAGACTTTGAAGTCTAGTGGGAATTGATTGCAGGACTGTGACAGGACTGGGGGAAACAGAGACCCCACTCTTGGAGGGCACACACAAAGTAATGTGTGCATCGGGACCCAGGGGAAGGAGCAGTGACCCTGGGGGAGACTGAACCAGGCGTACCTGCTGGTGTTGGGGGGTCTCCTGCAGAGACAAGTGGTGGCTCTGTTTCACCGTGGGGATAAGGACACTGGCAGCAGAGGTCCTGGGAAGTTCTCCTTGGCGTGAGCCCTCCCAGAGTCTGCCATTAATCCCACCAAAGAGCACGGGTAGGCTCCAGTGTTGGGTTGCCTCAGGCAAAACAACCAACAGGGAGGGAACCCAGCCTCACCCATCAACAGTCAAGTGGATTAAGGTTTTACTGAGCTCTGACCGCCACAGCAACAGTCAGCTCTACCCACCACCAGAGCCTCCCATCAAGCCTCTTAGCCTCAACCACCAGAGGGCAGACAACAGAAGCAAGAAAAACTACAATCCTGCAGCCTGTGGACCAAAAACCACAGTTACAGAAAGACAGAGAAGATGAAAAGGCAGAGGGCTATGTACCAGATGAAGGAACAAGAAAAAAACCCAGAAAAACAACTAAATGAAGTGGAGATAGGCAACCTTCCAGAAAAAGAATTCAGAATAATGATAGTGAAGATGATCCAGGACCTCGGAATAAGAATGGAGGCAAAGATTGAGAAGATGCAAGAAATGATTAACAAAGACCTAGAAGAATTAAAGAACAAACAAACAGAGATGACCAATACAATAACTGAAATGAAAACTACACTAGAAGGAATCAATAGCAGAATAACTGAGGCAGAAGAACGGATAAGTGACCTGGAAGACAGAATGGTGGAATTCACTGCTGCGGAACAGACTAAAGAAAAAAGAATGAAAAGAAATGAAGACAGCCTAAGAGACCTCTGGGACAACATTAAACGCAACAACATTCGCATTATAGGGGTCCCAGAAGGAGAAGAGAGAGAGAAAGGACCAGAGAAAATATTTGAAGAGATTATAGTCGAAAACTTCCCTAACATGGGAAAGGAAATAGCCAACCAAGTCCAGGAAGCGCAGAGAGTCCCATACAGGATAAACCCAAGGAGAAACACGCCGAGACACATAGTAATCAAAGTGGCAAAAATTAAAGACAAAGAAAAATTACTGAAAGCAGCAAGGGAAAAACGACAAATAACATACAAGGGAACTCCCATAAGGTTAACAGCTGATTTCTCAGCAGAAACTCTGCAAGCCAGAAGGGAGTGGCATGATATACTTAAAGTGATGAAAGGGAAGAACCTACAACCAAGATTACTCTACCCAGCAAGGATCTCATTTAGATTTGATGGAGAAATCAAAAGCTTTACAGACAAGCAAAAGCTAAGAGAATTCAGCACCACCAAACCAGCTCTACAACAAATGCTAAAGGAACTTCTCTAAGTGGGAAACACAAGAGAAGAAAAGGACCTACAAAAACAAACCCAAAACAATTAAGAAAATGGTCATAGGAACATACATATCGATAATTACCTTAAACGTGAATGGATTAAATGCCCCAACCAAAAGACATAGACTGGCTGAATGGATACAAAAACAAGACCCATATATATGCTGTCTACAAGAGACCCACTTCAGACCTAGGGACACATACAGACTGAAAGTGAGGGGATGGAAAAAGATATTCCATGCAAATGGAAATCAAAAGAAAGCTGGAGTAGCTATACTCATATCAGATAAAATAGACTTTAAAATAAAGAATGTTACAAGAGACAAGGAAGGACACTACATAATGATCCAGGGATCAATCCAAGAAGAAGATATAACAATTATAAATATATATGCACCCAACATAGGAGCACCTCAATACATAAGGCAACTGCTAACAGCTATAAAAGAGGAAATCGACAGTAACACAATAATAGTGGGGGACTTTAACACCTCACTTACACCAATGGACAGATCATCCAAAATGAAAATAAATAAGGAAACAGAAGCTTTAAATGACACAATAGACCAGATAGATTTAATTGATATATATAGGACATTCCACCCAAAAACGGCAGATTACACGTTCTTCTCAAGTGCGCACGGAACATTCTCCAGGATAGATCACATCTTGGGTCACAAATCAAGCCTCAGTAAATTTAAGAAAATTGAAATCATATCAAGCATCTTTTCTGACCACAACGCTATGAGATTAGAAATGAATTACAGGGAAAAAAACGTAAGAAAGACAAACACATGGAGGCTAAACAATACGTTACTAAATAACCAAGAGATCACTGAAGAAATCAAACAGGAAATAAAAAAATACCTAGAGACAAATGACAATGAAAACACGACGACCCAAAACCTATGGGATGCAGCAAAAGCGGTTCTAAGAGGGAAGTTTATAGCTATACAAGCCTACCTAAAGAAACAAGAAAAATCTCAAGTAAACAATCTAACCTTACACCTAAAGAAACTAGAGAAAGAAGAACAAACAAAACCCAAAGTTAGCAGAAGGAAAGAAATCATAAAGATCAGAGCAGAAATAAATGAAATAGAAACAAAGAAAACAATAGCAAAGATCAATAAAACTAAAAGTTGGTTCTTTGAGAAGATAAACAAAATTGATAAGCCATTAGCCAGACTCATCAAGAAAAAGAGGGAGAGGACTCAAATCAATAAAATCAGAAATGAAAAAGGAGAAGTTACAACAGACACCGCAGAAATACAAAACATCCTAAGAGACTACTACAAGCAACTTTATGCCAATAAAATGGACAACTTGGAAGAAATGGACAAATTCTTAGAAAGGTATAACCTTCCAAGACTGAATCAGGAAGAAACAGAAAATATCAACAGACCAATCACAAGTAATGAAATTGAAACTGTGATTAAAAATCTTCCAACAAACAAAAGTCCAGGACCAGATGGCTTCACAGGTGAATTCTATCAAACATTTAGAGAAGAGCTAACACCCATCCTTCTCAAACTCTTCCAAAAAATTGCAGAGGAAGGAACTCTCCCAAACTCATTCTATGAGGCCACCATCACCCTGATACCAAAACCAGACAAAGACACTACAAAAAAAGAAAATTACAGACCAATATCACTGATGAATATAGATGCAAAAATCCTCAACAAAATACTAGCAAACAGAATCCAACAACACATTAAAAGGATCATACACCACGATCAAGTGGGATTTATCCCAGGGATGCAAGGATTCTTCAATATACGCAAATCAATCAATGTGATACACCATATTAACAAATTGAAGAAGAAAAACCATATGATCATCTCAATAGATGCAGAAAAAGCTTTTGACAAAATTCAACACCCATTTCTGATAAAAACTCTCCAGAAAGTGGGCATAGAGGGAACCTACCTCAACATAATAAAGGCCATATATGACAAACCCACAGCAAACATCATTCTCAATGGTGAAAAACTGAAAGCATTTCCTCTAAGATCAGGAACGAGACAAGGATGTCCACTCTCACCACTATTATTCAACATAGTTCTGGAAGTCCTAGCCACGGCAATCAGAGAAGAAAAAGAAATAAAAGGAATACAAATTGGAAAAGAAGAAGTAAAACTGTCACTGTTTGCGGATGACATGATACTATACATAGAGAATCCTAAAACTGCCACCAGAAAACTGCTAGAGCTAATTAATGAATATGGTAAAGTTGCAGGTTACAAAATTAATGCACAGAAATCTCTTGCATTCCTATACACTAATGATGAAAAATCTGAAAGAGAAATTATGGAAACACTCCCATTTACCATTGCAACAAAAAGAATAAAATATCTAGGAATAAACCTACCTAGGGAGACAAAAGACCTGTATGCAGAAAACTATAAGACACTGATGAAAGAAATTAAAGATGATACCAACAGATGGAGAGATATACCATGTTCTTGGATTGGAAGAATCAACATTGTGAAAATGAGTATACTACCCAAAGCAATCTACAGATTCAATGCAATCCCTATCAAATTACCAATGGCATTTTTTACGGAGCTAGAACAAATCATCTTAAAATTTGTATGGAGACACAAAAGACCCCGAATAGCCAAAGCAGTCTTGAGGCAAAAAAATGGAGCTGGAGGAATCAGACTCCCTGACTTCAGACTATACTACAAAGCTACAGTAATCAAGACAATATGGTACTGGCACAAAAACAGAAACATAGATCAATGGAACAAGATAGAAAGCCCAGAGATTAACCCACGCACCTATGGTCAACTAATCTATGACAAAGGAGGCAAAGATATACAATGGAGAAAAGACAGTCTCTTCAATAAGTGGTGCTGGGAAAACTGGACAGCCACATGTAAAAGAATGAAATTAGAATACTCCCTAACACCATACACAAAAATAAACTCAAAATGGATTAGAGACCTGAATGTAAGACTGGACACTATAAAACTCTTAGAGGAAAACATAGGAAGAACACTCTTTGACATAAATCACAGCAAGATCTTTTTCGATCCACCTCCTAGAGTAATGGAAATAAAAACAGAAATAAACAAGTGGGACCTAATGAAACTTCAAAGCTTTTGCACAGCAAAGGAAACCATAAACAAGACGAAAAGACAACCCTCAGAATGGGAGAAAATATTTGCAAATGAATCAACGGACAAAGGATTAATCTCCAAAATATATAAACAGCTCATTCAGCTCAATATCAAAGAAACAAACACCCCAATCCAAAAATGGGCAGAAGACCTAAATAGACATTTCTCTAAAGAAGACATACAGACGGCCACGAAGCACATGAAAAGATGCTCAACATCACTAATTATTAGAGAAATGCAAATCAAAACTACAATGAGGTATCACCTCACTCCTGTTAGAATGGGCATCATCAGAAAATCTACAAACAACAAATGCTGGAGAGGGTGTGGAGAAAAGGGAACCCTCTTGCACTGTTGGTGGGAATGTAAATTGATACAGCCACTATGGAGAACAATATGGAGGTTCCTTAAAAAACTAAAAATAGAATTACCATATGACCCAGCAATCCCACTACTGGGCATATACCCAGAGAAAACTGTAATTCAAAAAGACACATGCACCCGAATGTTCATTGCAGCACTATTTACAATAGCCAGGTCATGGAAGCAACCTAAATGCCCATCAACAGACGAATGGATAAAGAAGTTGTGGTACATATATACAATGGAATATTACTCAGCCATAAAAAGGAACGAAATTGAGCCATTTGTTGAGAAGTGGATGGATCTAGAGACTGTCATACAGAGTGAAGTAAGTCAGAAAGAGAAAAACAAATATCGTATATTAATGCATGTATGTGGAACCTAGAAAAATGGTACAGATGAGCCAGATTGCAGGGCAGAAGTTGAGACACAGATGTAGAGAATGGACATATGGACACCAAGGGGGGAAAACTGAGATGAGGTGGGGATGGTGGTGTGCTGAATTGGGCGATTGGGATTGACATGTATACACTGATGTGTATAAAACTGATGCCTAATAAGAACCTGCAGTATAAAAAAACAAACAAAACAACTAATAAAAAAAAAAACTGTAAGCAGAAAATGAAACTTAAAACCTTTAGATTTATTTTGATAGATTTTAGAAGTAGATTTGCCCACCTAGTTGTTGAGACCACAGATTCAAGTTTGTTTGCCATTTTCCTTTCCTGAGCACATGCGTCACAATTCTGGTGCTATCTGCTAAAGGCCTGAGCTGATGGGCCGAGAAGGAAACTGGGAACAAAAAGGACTGGGACTGGGGGTATTAAACATTGAGCAGTTCTAGACCTGACTCCCAAGGCCAGAAGTTCAATATTTGGGGCTCCAAAGGGTATGGAGAAATCAGCCTAGATCCAGGTTGAATTAATATCTACAGGTATCCAGGAGGGCAGTAAAGATTGTCTGAACAGGGTTCCAGGCAGAGGGAATATTTAGAGCTGGGCAGGGTCTTCAGTTGTGGGCCCAGGGGATTAGGCTACTCAAGGAGGAGTCCCAGCCAGCAGCTGCTTTAGGGAGCCTGGGATCAGCAAAATGTCAGGGCAGCAACTGAGCTGCCTCAAGATCAGAATGGTGCTCCATTCTCAGTGACATGCTGCAGGAAGCTGAAAGTGACTTTTATTTGTGGCTTGGCAAGTCAATCTCATTCTAGTATAGACAATCTTAAAAAAAAAAAAAAAAAAAAAAAGCAGAAACTCCATATATGCTTTAAATTCTCCTCTTTCAATAACTCCATCATAAAAATAGGAATAGAAATCTTTTCATCTCTGTTTAGATGGATTTTAGCCTGAAAAATACTACCAATTCAGAATTCACAGTCATTGAATATGTTCTCCTGCTTGAAGGAATTTGGCCTACACAAGCTCCTTCCCTATTTAATAATATTTTCCAGAGGCAACCCAACAAAAACAATGTATTTACTCATAAATATGCAGCAGTAAGTTCAAAGGAAATCTCAGTGGTAGTTGTAGTTAGAATTATTCTGACATCTCTTTGATTCAGCTTGACGTGGCAGCAGGATACTAATAGTGAGTCATGAATATGATTAGTATAGCTCATAATGTCAATATATGGTAAGAGATTTGTTGTGGCTTCCTTCTATATAATCATATCCCACAGAGAAATGGGGTATGATATTTTTATGACTATGGAGTATAAAAGAAATCTGTTCCCACAAAGTCAGCTTACCTATCACATCAAAAGTATAAGCAGAGTTAACCTCTCCTACAGAAACTCCCGTGCATTTAAAAGATCTATATATGGAAACTGAAAGGCAGAGCTATGAAAATTCATAGATGCTTACAACCTCAAAATAGTCTTTTCCTCGGTGAGAATGCACTGTCATGATGACAAAGAGGATGATGATAATCATGATCTTACCTTTTATCGGGATACTTTCTCATTCCTGTGGAAAATGGGAGCTCTCAGCAATCAGATGGAAATAATTTCAAGTCCAGCCTCTTAATGATAATGTTTCAATTATCAGAGAAAAAGGACCAAGTCTGAAACTTAAATAGGAAACTAGGGGATGTACATAATTCACCTTTTTCAATTAATCTGGCCTAACAGTGGCTGCTTGGCCAAGAGAGTATAAGGTAGATATTTCAATGAAGATAGAAACTTATTTATTAGTGTTTTGTCTAGTGCTTTTTTTCAAAACACGTTTTCTAGAACATTAGATTTTAATAGGAAACAGATTGCACATCTCAAATCTAATAATCAATAAATGGAAAAATGTTCAATTACCCTCTCTAGTTTATTGTCCATAGCAAGTCTGCCTCTGTTTGTTTATTTAACCTTGGGCATTCTCCTACCAAAAAAAAAAAAAAAAAAAAAAGACCACATGAGATGGAGTAAATCTGGGAAATGCTCCAGAACTCGAAATGCTTTTGTGGCTTATTCTGCCTTGGCAGATCTGGTGATAACAGAAGGCACTGTTTTCAGGAGACCCCTCAATTCCATTAGCTCCATCTCCACCGAGGCTCATGTTTGACTGCAGCTCACTTTACTAAACAGCTCACTAGCAGACTCCCCCTTCAGGGGGGAAGACCTGCCCCCTCCTGGTCCCCCAGCTCACATGTATGGGGAAGAATTTCAAGGGAGAGTCTCACAAGAATCTGGAAAGAGGTCAGAGTTATCTTTCAGGAATTGACTTTAACTCAGAGATAAGACTTTTGTATTAATGTCTGTCTTCACAGAGAATGAGAAAGGTCATTACATAAACAGGCAATGGAGAAATAAAATTTTTAAAGAAGTGTGTATTTGACTGAGGGAGTTGTATAGTATACATTAAAAAAAAGGGAGGCTTATAACTGAATTCTCTTAAACACAATATTTAGACTTTCTACCATCAGTTTACCTGAGGTACAAGGAATAAAATGTAATATCTACTATTTATTAAAAGCCTAATATAGCATAGATTGTGTTGAAGTATAAGCAGAAACAGTATTTGTCAGGAAAGCAGCATACAATTCTATCAAAAAACACAACCTATAAGCTCAAATACTGTCTTCTCTGAAAATAATCACAGAGTAGAACCCTTATAAAAATGTCCTTCTTTGCTCATCTGCGTGTGGACCTCTCATGTAGTTCCCAAGAGAAAGAAGGGTTCATATTAAATACGATCCTATACTCTCTGTATCATATCCTCTGCTCACTCTATGCTCAAGGGTACTCAGAAGTGAACCCTTGCTTGCATTTCCAGTAAATCAAGGCAAAGATCCCTGACTACTTAGAAATTCCAGCTCTCTGGACCCAGTTAAGGCACCCATCTAAATGAGACACAACATAAACATGTGACCTTGAACAAATGACATCTGTGTTGAGTGTTCAATATTGTTCAGAAAGTGAATGTGTTATAGTGGAGGTGAGAAAGATAACAAGATTAGTAAAGAAAAGTAAAAAGGTGAATTAGAAAATTTAGAGAAAAAAAGAATATAGGCTGATGAGACCTTTAAATTTAAAAAGGCAGAGATGATGTTTATATTTTTGTGACCATAAGAATATGCATAACCAAGAGCACTGTTACAGTCCAAAACAACAATAAAAGACCTGAGGAGATCCCAATGACATGGAACTCTGATCTCTACTTACAGTCCTCTAGGCAATTGGACCTCCTCTGCATGCTGACTGCATCATTATGAGACAAGTCAAATGCAAATGAACTAAACTGGAATTTGAGGCAGATGAGGACTAGGCAACTTCTCCTTGAGACAGATAAGGGGAGGAGTTTTGGAGGGTCTGTGAAGCGAAGGATGAGATCATGGTATAAAAGGATAAACTGGGCTTGAGAGCTCAGACATTTCTCAAATCCTGCAGACTTACCTGTCATATCTTGCTCTGAATTTGATCACGATCAGGGTCAATAATTAACCAAATACAGTGGTCTCCTCTTACCTGAACTATCATACTTTATAATGTGCATGGCTTTTGACCCAGGGAGTATAACTTTAGAGCTCTATGCCGCAGACACATTTGCACGGGCACGCAAAGACATCTAAACTTGGATTTTTGAATGCAATGTCATTTATAATAATCTAATATTGGAGCATCCTAAATGTCCATGAGTAGGGCAATGTTAATCATAACAAAGTATGATATATTTATTTATTTATTTAATTTTTTTAACATCTTAATTGGAGTATAATTGCTTTATAATGGTGTGTTAGTTCCTGCTTTATAACAAAGTGAATCAGCTATACATACACATGTATCCCCACATCTCTTCCCTCTTACAACTCCCTCCCTCCCACCCTCCCATTCCCACCCCCTCTAGGTGGTCACAAAGCACCTAGCTCATCTCCCTGTGCTATGTGGCTGCTTCCCACTAGCTAACGGTTTTACATTTGGTAGTGTATATATGTCCATGCCACTTTCTCACTTTGTCCCAGCTTACCCTTCCCCCTCCCCGTGTCTCAAGTCCATTCTCTAGTAGGTCTGTGTCTTTATTCCCCTCCTGCCCCTAGGTCCTTCATGACCATTTTTATTTATTTATTTATTGTTTTAGACTCCATATATATGTGTTAGCATACGGTATTTGTTTCTCTCTTTCTGACTTACTTCACTCTGTAGGACAGACTCTAGGTCCATCCACCTCACTACAAATAACTCAATTTCATTTCTTTTTATGGCTGAGTAATATTCCATTGTATATATGTGCCACATCTTCTTTATTCATTCATCTGTTGATGGACACTTAGGTTGCTTCCATGTCCTGGCTATTGTAAATAGAGCTGCAATGAACATTGTGGTACATGACTCTTTTTGAATTATGGTTTTCTCAGGGTATATGCCCAGCAGTGGGATTGCTGGGTCGTATGGTAGTTCTATTTTTAGTTTTTTAAGGAACCTCCATACGGTTCTCCATAGTGGCTGTATCAATTTACATTCCTACCAACAGTGCAAGAGGGTTCCCTTTTCTCCACACCCTCTCCAGCATTTATTGTTTGTAGATTTTTTGATGATGGCCATCCTGACCGGTGTTAAGATGATATCTCATTGTAGTTTTGATTTGCATTTCTCTAATGATTAATGATGTTGAGCATTCTTTCATGTGTTTGTTGGCAATCTGTATATCTTCTTTGGAGAAATGTCTATTTAGGTCTTCTGCCCATTTTTGGATTGGGTTGTTTGTTTTCTTTACATTGAGCTGTATGAGCTGCTTGTACATTTTGGAGGTTAATCCTTTGTCAGTTGCTTCATCTGCAAATATATTCTCCCATTCTGAGGGTTGTCTTTTCATCTTGTTTATGGTTTCCTTTGCTGTGCAAAAGCTTTTAAGTTTCATTAGGTCCCATTTATTTATTTTTGTTTTATTTCCATTTCTCTAGGAGGTGGGTCAAAAAGGATCTTGCTGTGATTTATGTCATAGAGTGTTCTGCCTATGTTTTCCTCTAAGAGTTTGATAGTGTCTGGCGTTACATTTAGGTCTTTAATCCATTTTGAGTTTATTTTTGTGTATGGTGTTAGGGAGTGTTCTAATTTCATTCTTTTCCAAGTAGCTGTCCAGTTTTCCCAGCACCACTTATTGAAAAGGCTGTCTTTTCTCCATTGTATATTCTTGTCTCCTTTATCAAAAGTAAGGTGATCATATGTACGTGGGTTTATCTTTGGGCTTTCTATCCTGTTCCATTGATCTATACTTCTGTTTTTGTGCCAGTACCATACTGTATTGATTATTGTAGCTTTGTAGTATATAGTCTGAAGTCTGGGAGCCTGATTCCTCCAGCTCTGTTTTTCTTTCTCAAGTTTGCTTTGGCTATTCGGGGTCTTTTGTGTTTCCACACAAATTGTGAAATTTTTTGTTCTAGTTCTGTGAAAAACGCCATTGGTAGTTTGATAGAGATTGCATTGAATCTGTAGATTG
The DNA here is from genome assembly GCF_949987535.1 of Balaenoptera acutorostrata. Classification (NCBI taxonomy): domain Eukaryota; kingdom Metazoa; phylum Chordata; class Mammalia; order Artiodactyla; family Balaenopteridae; genus Balaenoptera; species Balaenoptera acutorostrata. The sequence goes on from NC_080065.1 coordinate 155,414,408, forward strand.
CTTTGGGTAGTATAGTCATTTTCACAATGTTGATTTTTCCAATCCAAGAACATGGTATATCTCTTCATCTATTTGTATCATCTTTAATTTCTTTCATCAGTGTCTTATAGTTTTCTGCATACAAGTCTTTTGTCTCCTTAGGTAGGTTTATTCCTAGGTATTTTATTCCTTTTGTTGCAATGGTAAATGGGAGTGTTTCCTTAATTTCACTTTCTGATATTTCATCAAAGTATGATATATTTATACTAGGAGCAAAGTGTAATGATTGGAACATGATCTCCAGAACCAGAGTACTTGGGTTCATAGCTCCACTGCTTACCAACTATGTGACCTTGGCCAAATTGCTTAGCTTCTCAGTGACTGAGTATCCCCCAATGGTAAAAAGAAGATGAAACTTTCCATCTTTGTAGGGCTATTGTAAGAATTAAGTGTGATACCACTCTAAAGAGCCAGAACATTATCTGGCACATAGCACGTACTCAATTCATGTTAGCCTGATTCTTATTTTGAACACATGATTATGTAGCATTTAAAAAGAATAGAATCCAAAAGAACAAAGCTGGAGGTATCACATACCCTGATTTCAAATTATATTACAAAGCTATAGTAATCAAAAAAGTATGGTACTGATATAAAAACAAACACAGATCAATGGAACAAAATTGAGAGTCCAGAAATAAACCCACACATATATGGACAATTAATCTATGACAAAGGAGCAAAAAGCATACAATGGAGGGCTTCCCTGGTGGCGCAGTGGTTGAGAATCTGCCTGCCAATGCAGGAGACACGGGTTCGAGCCCTGGTCTGCGAAGATCCCACATGCTGTGGAGCAACTAGGCCCGTGAGCCACAACTGCTGAGCCTGCACGTCTGGAGCCTGTGCTCCGCAACAAGAGAGGCCGCGATGGTGAGAGGCCCACACACCACGATGAAGAGTGACCGCTGCTTGCCGCAGCTGGAGAAGGCCCTCGCACAGAAACGAAGACCCAACACAGCCAAAAATAAATATAAAAAAATAAATTAATTAATTAAAAAAAAACATACAATGGAGAGCAAGGACAGCCTCTTCAATAAGTGGTGATAGGAAAACTGGACAGCCACATACAAAAGAACGAAACTAGAGCACAGTCTCACACGATACAAAAAATTAACTCAAAATGGATTAAAGACTTGAATGTAAGACCAAAAGCCATAAAATTCCTTAAAAAAAGTGATAATCTCACTGACATTGGCCTTAGTGATGTTTTTGTGGATCAAACTCCATAGGCAAAGGAAACAAAAGCAAAAATAAACAAACAGGACTACTACAAACTAAAAAGCTTCTGCACAATAAAGGAAACCATCATCAAAATGAAAAGGCAACCTATTGAATGGGAGGAAGATATTTGCATGTCACATATCCAATAAGGGGTTAATACCCCGAATATAGAAAAAACTTATACAACTCAACAACAGCAACAAAAAAATAAAGCAATTCAAAAATGGGCAGAGGATCTGAATAAACATTTTTCCAAAGAAGACATACAGATAGCCACCAGGCACATGAAAAGATGTCCAACATCACTAACAAGCAGGGAAAAGCAAATCAAAACCTCAATGAGCTATCACCTTATACCTGTTAGAATGGCTATTATTGAAAAGATAAGGAATAACAAATGTTGGAAATGATATGGAGAAAAGGGAACCCTCCTAACACTGTTAGTGGGACTGTAAATTGGTGCAGCCACTATGGAAAACAGTATGGAGATTCTTCAAAAAATCAAGACTAGCGCCACCATATGACCTAGCTATTCCACTTCTGGGCATTTACCCAAAGAACACAAAAATGCCAAGTCGAAAAGATATATGCACTCCTATGTTCATTGCAGCATTACTTACGATAGCCAAGATATGGAAACAACCTAAGTATGCATCAATGGATAAATGGATAAAGAAAATGTAGTATACATACATAGTGGAATACTACTCAGCCATAAAATGAATAAAACCCTGCCATCTGTGACAAGATGAATAGACCTTAAGGGTATCATGCTAAGTGAAATAAGTCAGAAGGAGAAATACAAATACCATATAATTTCACTCATATGTGGAATCTAAAAAAATCTCAACAACAACAAAACCAAGCAACAAACAAAATAAAATAAAAACAAACTCATAGATACAGAGAACAGATTAGTGGTTACCAGAGGGGAAGAGGGATAGGGGTTGGGTGAAATGGGTGAAAGCGGTCAACTGTATGGTGATGGATGGTAACCAGACTTGTGTGGTGATCACTCTGTATGTTGAGCTATAATATTGTACACTTGAAATTTATATAATAAAAAATAATAGACAAAAAAAGAAAAAGAATAGAATACAGCTTTAGCTCCTGCTATAGAAAGTACACTGTGAGATGAAAAAAAAGGTTACAGAACAATATGTAAAGGATGATTCTATTAATTTTTTAGTGTATATAGGCAAATGCACAACCGTGTGTATATAAATGCATAGAAGAAAGCATGAAAAGGACCAGACAATAACAACAACTATCTCTAGAGAAGGAATCAGATTGGATGGATTGACATATATACACTATTGATACTATGAATGAAATAGATAACTAATGAGAACCTACTGTATAGCACAGGGAACTCTACACAATGCTCTGTGGTGACCTAAATGGGAAGGAAATCCGAAAAAGGAGGGGATATGTGTATACGTATAGCTGATCCACTTTGCTGTACAGTAGAAACTAACACAACATTGTAAAGTAACTATACTTCAATAAAAATTAAAAAAATAAATAAAAATAAAAATGAAGGATTCCCCCAGCAACTATATAAATGTATACATATAAATATATTAAATGTTTTATATATATATATATTAAAGTTTATGAGAAATATGGTGCATGAGATATGACTAGCAATGAAATGTCATTTTGAATTCTCTGACATGTAAATGTTTAATCATATTTTGAAATTGTATATCACTAAAAATAATAAATAGAATTTCTAAAGCATGTAAAAAAAAAAAAAAAGGACCTGAAAGGAGATCTTCACTTTCTTCCTCTGAATTCTGCACTTGAGGAGTTGTTTTAAAAACACAAATTTATGTAATACTTATGTACTTCTAAATATATATACTTTTGAAAATATAATAAGTAGACAAATAAGTAAAGGAGCAACAAGAATAGTGAAAACAATTTTGAACAAGTGAATGTTTGCAGTGTTTTAACAATCTGAATTTCCAAGGAAAAGGGAACTGCTCTAGCACAAGGACAGGACTAGAATAAGACAAGTAGGTGGCTAGTGCAAAAAACTGAAGGAGACATTCACTTTTAGGGCCATTACTTGCATAATCCTTAGGCCTGGCCTTAGTCTTACATTACACTGAAAACATCCTCAAAGTCAAAGGGCCTGCTTCTTAGCAGCCGGTACTATACAAAGCCAGTGTCTTGGACTAGACAGTATAGACTTCTTTCTCTCTCCACCCCCATTTTGAAGAAAATAATAATAATAACTTGATTGATTTTAAACCATTGATTTTTAACATCTGGAGTTTAAGTCTAATGTATCCCAAGTACAGTCTCCCAGAATGCAGACTGAACAAAAGTCCCACCCTCTTCCTAGCTATTCCCTCTTCCCGTTGGGAATGTTGTCCTGACCAAAAAATATAAAATAAAATAAAATAAATAAAAGAGAGAGAGAGAGAGAGAGGTTTGTGAGGGGAGAGAAAGGGGGAGTTTTCATGAGTCTTTTTAAATGCTTGAGTATTAAGCTTTACACTCTCAAATAGTTTGACAGGAATTCATCCTCTTCCTTTGGCTAGTGTGATATCAGCATAATCATTTATAAAGTAAGCTGGGTTAGAAATGCAGTATGACAACTGACCCAGAGTGAAATGAAATATCCGAAACAGGGTTGTATTTGATTATTTGCTTGAAATGCCCCAGTATGGCCCTACCATTCATCTATGGAAGATATTCATTCTGACCGGTCAGCACCCATGCCTCCTTGTTTGTAAATAATTCTGAATATCCTCCCTGGACAAAACTAAGACCATGGCTCAATGAATAGTTTCACAGGCAGACTAACTAGCTGAGCTAATATCTGTAGATATTAAAAATGATGGTTTAGTCCTCTTAACTGTACAGCATCTTTGAGTGATAGCTAACCATTAGATGGCGATGGTATTTTTTAGATTCCACATATGAGTGAAATTATATGGTATTTGTATTTCTCCTTCTGATTTATTTCACTTAGCATAATACCCTTAAGGTCATACACCAAACTTCATCATCTCCCCAACCATGATGCATTTTTCAAGTGCAGGCCTTCATTATCCAAGGGAAATTGAGCCCAGAAAAAGGCCACATAAAGTAAATCAACTAAAAATGGGGAACAATATTTCATAGTAAATAGTGAGGGATAAATGTGATTAGGGATTTACCTTACAAAATTAAAATTTTTAAATGAATTTGCCTTCATTTTCATTTTTATAACTTACAAAATTTAAGTTATAACTATCTTCTAATTATTAGGACAAAGAACGAATCACCTTCTCCTTATGTTTAGAGACACAAAATTTCTCTAACAAATTTTAGGAGTCTAATATAATACCCTTTATTTCAAGGCTGATTATCTGAGCTGGTTTTTTTTTTTGTAAAAATATCTAGGGTATTTAACAACTTTTTCCAAGGACACCTCTTAATTCTCTGATAGCCAAATCATTCCCTTTTGAAATACTACCATTTTTGTCTGTTTTGTTTTCATTTGTTAACCGATCTACTCATTTATCAATGACCTAGGAATCAAGCAATTCTCCAAACATCATTTTCATCAATGTCATTAAACCTAGCTGCAGTAGACAGAATTCTAAGACAGACCCTAAGATTCCTGCCTGCTAGGACGGTAACTATGGTGGGATAGTCACTCCTGTAATTATGTTATGTTACATGAGACTCTGTCATAGCAGACTGGAGTGAGATTCTCCTGTTGGCCTTGAAGAAGCAAACAGCCACTTGTGAACTGCCTAAGGAGGGGGCAGTACCTGAGGGTACCCTCTAGGAGCTGAGACCTGTCCCTGCTGACAACGAGCAAGAAAGTAGGAATTATCCTATAGGGATTATATAAATGCAGATTATAATCCTATAATCACAAGAAACAATCCTGCCAACGAGTGAGTTTGAAAGAAGACTCCAAGCCTCAGATGAGATCACGGCCTCAGCTAACACTGTAATTTCAGATTCATGAGACCCTGAGTGGAGACCCATGATAGGACTCCTGCCTAGCATTAGAATCTCTCAATCCAAAGAAACTGACAGAGCAGTTGGTAAAATGGATTAGGATACACAGATTCTTCTTTTAAGAGGAATAGATTTTTTTAATTTTAATTTTTTTTAATTGGGGTATAATTGTTTTACAATGTTGTGTTAGTTTCTACTGTACAGTGAAGTGGAGTTCCTTGTGCTACACAGCAGGTTCTCATTAGTTATCTATTTTATACATATTAGTGTATATATGTTAATCCCAATCTCCCAATTCATCCCAATCCCCTTTCCCCCCTTGGTGTCCGTATGTTTGTTCTCTACATTTGTGTCTCTATTTCTGTCTTGCAAACCGATTCATCTGTACCATTTTCTAGATTCCACAAATATGTATTAATATACAATATTTGTTTTTCCTTCTGACTTACTTCACTCTGTATAACAGTCTCTAGGTCCAACCACGTCTCTACAAATGTCCCAATTTCATTCCTTTTTATGGCTGAGTAATATTCCATTGTATACATGTACCATATCTTTATCCATTCATCTGTCGATGGACATTTAGGTTGCTTCCATAACCTGGCTATTGTAAATAGCGTTGCAATGAACATTGGGGTGCATGAGTCTTTTTGAATTATGGTTTTCTCTGGGTATATGCCCAGTAGTGGGATTGCTGGGTCATATGGTAATTCTATTTTTAGTTTTTTAAGGAACCTCCATACTGTTCTCCATAGTGGCTGTATCAATTTACATTCCCACCAACAGTACAAGAGGTTCCCTTTTCTCCACACCCTCTCCAGCATTTATTGCTTCTAGATTTTCTGATGATGCCCATTCTCACCAGTGTGAGGTGATACCTCATTGTAGTTTTGATTTGCATTTCTCTAATGGTTAGTGACGTTGAGCGTCCTTTCTTGTGTTTGTTGGCCATCTGTATGTCTTCTCTGGAGAAATGTATGTTTAGGTCTTCTGCCCACATTTGGATTGGGTTGTTTGTTTTTCTGATATTGAGCTGCATGAGCTGTTTGTATATTTTGGAGATTAATCCTTTGTCTGTTGATTCATTTGCAAATATTTTCTCCCATTCTGAGAGTTATCTTTTCGTCTTGTTTATGGCTTCCTTTGCTGTGCAAAAGCTTTTAAGTTTCATTAGGTCCCAAGAGGAACAGATTTTTGAGTGAAGACAAATATTATAAATGGTCAGCTCATTACTGAATATTACATTGAATATTTTAATTCTACGATAATTTTTGCTTCCTTAAGCAATTCTGTAACTGTAAGGCAAGGGACACTTGGAAAATAAAGACTCCTTCCCCACAGTTAAGGTTAGGGACTCCTTCCCTCGCCTCAAAAAGTTTTCATTTGCACATCCAGTATTGGCAAAATAGTGTGTTTCAGGCCATCATTCTTCCTTCTCCTGCTTCTTTCCCCTCTCTTTCACAGGTCT